>NW_017729022.1:169585889-169587497 GCF_001723915.1 Gavialis gangeticus | reverse complement strand
GATATGGTACCTTTTATTAGACCAACTAAGAAATCACAAAACAAAAATTATCTTTTTCTGAAAGCTTTCGTGCTCAAATGCCCTTCATCAGTCTCAGGGAAAATCAAAGATGACAAAAAGTCCCCATAGGCAGGAAATAAACTTCATTTTTGCAGAGGAAGCTGGAGATGAAAATCTGTCCCTCTAAGTCCATGAGAAAGTGTTTGTGAGTCTTTCAGATGTAGACGCACCCACTGAGACAGTACATTCATAATGAAGAAGTTGAGAACAACCTTATCAGAGAACGTTATGAAAGTACTGCCTCATATGATTTGCCAGATTTGCCTTTGAGAAGCACAAGAGTGATGTTGTATTTCAATTGTAAAAAAATATCAAAAAACTTAGATCAGATTTGTGTTTCACGGTTAACTCCTGACATTTTTTCTCAGCGTGTTTCACTTTTTCAGCAAGGTCCTGCAGCCCTAGCAATACATTTAAAAAGCAGCGAATCAAGTTTGAAGGTCCCGAACCTGTTTTTATTGAGTTATTACTCAAGACAAAACTTGAACTAATCCAAATGCTGACATGTGCTGAACACTTGAGTATATACAGCTCTCTCTGACGTTTATAGAAGCATTGGCTGAGTAAGGAATAAAAGCCTGCTTCTCCTTCTGCTGAAATCACTGGGACTTCTGACATTAGCAAGTGGGAGCAGGACTGAACTCTGCTAGGATGGATGATTCTTTCACATGTATTTCCTAATGGGAGCGGTCATAGCATATTTTCCTGCCTAATCAGCCCCAGCAAGATCCTTGCACAACACAATTATGCTGTTTTAAGCTGTTAACAAAGGTGTAGGAGTTCAGAAAACCCTCCCTTCCCCCAAGAAAAATTTAATTGCAAAGATTTTGTTTCGTTTGATGCAGCAGTTAACAAGAACTGCTCTAAGTCATCTACACATTCCTACTAGATTTTTTACCAACATTTTAGTTATTTATACATTTTATTAGACTTCAAGAGAAAACACCTGATTCTCCTCCCACTAGGTCTAAGCCAAAATCCTCAGGGTCATATTCTCTATTGAGTCCAGTGATGCTGTTCCTTTTTATCTCTACAGATTATTTGGCCCTCACTTTCTTCAATGAGGGCAGGATAAAGTCTGCAGTGGGCACATCCACACGTGCTATTAATGCACTTTGGACTTACTCGGTGCACCTACCCGGGCCGCTAAATGCACAGAACCATAATAATACTGCGCAGTAGTGCTTCACAGCAGAAACAGTACAAATACATTACTGCGCAGTAATGCCAGTTACTGTGCATTGATTTAGTACTTGATTATACAAGTACTAAACTTGATGCACCATAACTACAGTGCATCAATGAACATGTAGACATACCCACTAAGCAGTAAAATACTGTGCAGTAAGCCTTCTCTAAGAGCATGTCTACATGTGCACCCTGTTGGGAGCAGATTTGTTCCCAACAGAAGCAGCCTGGTACAGGGCTACTCCTGCCCTGCTTTGCCCTGCTGCTGGAGCCAGGGAATGCTCCAGGCTTCCCCAGGTCCTAGCCCAGGGTTTGGCAAGGGGCATGGGAGCCAGTCTCAATGCGCATGGGGCCAGGAGA
>NW_017729022.1:169582614-169585830 GCF_001723915.1 Gavialis gangeticus | reverse complement strand
TGGGATGCACAGCTGCCAGCGAGCCTTCTGCTGGGTGGTGCTTCCCTGCCTGGCAGGGGGGTTCACTGGGAGCTGTCCTGGGTATATGGCAACTGCCAGCAAGCCTCTTTCCAGGTGGGTCCCCCTGCTCAGCAGGGGGTTAGCTGTGAATTGTCCTGCAAGTGGGGCAGCTGCTGGTGAGTCCCTTGGCTTGGCAGGGGACTCCCCAGCAGCTGCTCCGCTTGCAGGACAGTTCCCAGCCAGTCCTCTGCTGAGTAGGGAGACATGGGACTCATTGGCAGCTGTCCTGCTTGGGTTCCCAGCCCCCATCCACCCCACAGAGCAGCTCTGCACAGCACAGAGCGAGGAACTGTGGCAACCTAGTGGTGGCTGGAGTTCCCAGTTCCATGCCACACAGAGCTGCTCTGGAGAGTAAGCGAGTGCTGGGTTCCTAGCTCCCGCTCATTCTCTGGAGCTCCCAGTTCCATGCTGGGAGCCGGGACGGGGCAGAGAGCTCCCCAGTCCCAGTGCTAATTGGCTTCTGGCTCCTGCAGGGAGCCAGGAGCTGAGCAGCATCAGGACCAGGTACAGAGAGCTCCCTGTCCTCTTTGGTTCCCTGCTGCCTAGGCTAACTGGGAGCAAATTTGTTTCTGGTCAGCATCTACAAATGCAGTACTGCATAGTAACTACTGCAAAGTTAATCTAATACCTGTATTTACAGGTACTAAATAACTGCACAGTAGCCTAATTTACTGTACAGTAAATGCCCACACATGTAGACTGTGATGCTTTACTGCACAGTAGGTTAGTCTACTCTACAGTAAAGTGTCTCATGTAGATAAGCCCACTAGTGTGAAGCATTTTATAGTCAAAGGCACTAATACTTAGCAATAACAACATAATAATAATGCCTGAGCCAGATTCTCTTTACAATTATTCAAATGTAATTATTATTATTTACTGTTTATATTAGGGTATTGCTTAAGTACCCTAAGTGAGACCAGAATCCCATCGACACTGCAAGCATAATTCTTTATCCTACACTCATGTCACTTCAGGACTGAAGCCATAAAGATAGCCCTTTCCCCCAAAAGCTTGCAGTCTAAAAGGAACTCAGAAAATTCTGACAAAATTATTTTTACAGTGCCATAAAGGGGTTGTCATGTTTTGTTATTTAATTGCCATTTTAATAATGTTATTATCCATCAACATCTCGTAGATTGTGGGCATTGTTTATGAATTAGCACTCTTTCAAAGTGACTTGGGATCTGAACACAGAAGAAGACTTGAAGAAAACAAAAACAATGGGGAGACTCTTGCATCTAAGACCCGATACTTAATACTTCAACTTTTGTGCTCCATTTTCTTTGTAAATCCATTGTTACGGGTTGTTATATGGAGATCTTTTCTTCTTTTTCTCTGCCAAATATGGTCCCCCTTGACTAGTTGTGTCTGTGGCATTAATTTTTTGTGTTTATGATCTGATGCTTTCTGACTATGTAAGGGTTTGAAATTTCTGGCTTTCCTTGCTTGGTCTAGTTGCAAATGAAGTCCTACAGGTTTCAGTCTGTGAGACAAACCTTGACCTGTCTATCTGAAATGACAGCTTTAATTGACTGTTTTAAGTGGTTTGTTTTTAGCCACTTTGAGAAATTTTCATCAGCCTTCTTGATCCTTTCTACCAGTTTTTCCCTATTAAAATGATTTTTCTGTTCTTCCTGGGTTTTCTTCATGCCTTTTATCACAATACTGTCTTTACCCATGTATATGGGAGGAAAAAAACTTATTTTAGATTCAAGTAAATATGGTATGAATGTGATCATACATATGATCTGATCTATGTCAACAGTTGTCACATGGCTGGGAGAGATGATTGGCTGATATTTGGAAGCTAATTGATTTTTTTATTATTATTAATGCTGTTTTTTCACGTCATTCATGCAACAGTTTTGTCTGGTAGGGCTACTTGTTGAGTTGCATGGGTTTCAGGTGCAAAGCTATAACTCAGTTAAACCAAAAAACCTGGTCCGGACACCGCCCAATTGTTTGTTTCCTAAAGGGATGCCTTGACCATTTATATTGTTTTGTTTAGGTTTTCCATAACCCATGCATCATTGTACTTGTGGTTAACTATCCCATACCTTTTCTCCAGAATTTAACAGTCTATTCTAGTATAAGATTTGTATAGGGTGGTTTGGATAGGGATGATCCTGCTTCAGGCAAGAGGTTGAACTGGATGACTTATGGAAGTCCCTTCCAGCCCTACTTCTCCATGATTTTGGAACCTGTGGTTCTGTTTCTACAGGCCTTCCAGAGCTTTCTTTAAATGATTTCTTTTGACTAGTTTTGAAGAACTTATTTTTGTTTCTATGTCTGTTCTGCTAACAAAGCATTTAATTTTTTTTCTGGGATTAAAATATCTCGTCTTCCATGCCTTTTTTTTTTTTGCTCTATTTGTTGATCCTTGCTTCGGATGTTCTGAACATATTACCTCTGAACATCTGATCCTTACTTCTGATGTTATTTCCTTTGGCAATGTCTTTAAGTTGATTCTTTTCTCTAAGACTTTTGTGTCAAGCTCTTCCTCTTCCTGATGTTTCTCAGGATTGATTGGAGCTGATGATTTGTGACTTTTATCCCCATCATTTCACAGACATACTTGGACACCAGCTGCTAGTAATTTCTGAGTCTCAGTGATGTCACAGATTTGTATTTCAAACAGAGCTTGTCTGATTTTTGTTACTGTCTTAATTTAACATAATCTACAGCTTTTCATGGTATAATCTTTATGTCCTTTTGCTGTCCAAATTTTCTTTGATCTTTTGTAGTACAGTAAACCCTTTTCTTTTGCAAGGATGTCAATGAATGCATTGGTTAAGGTTTGAGAGTCTGGACTTCTGCATCTGGTTTTGGGCTGTTTTGAGAAGTGTTTATTAATGTTGTCATCCTCTGAAGCAGAATTTATGGTGGACATATTTTCCCAACTGCTTCAGTTTTAATTTCATCAAATTCTTTTTGAGAAAACCAATTTAATTGTAAAATGATGTGACTGGTTTGCTGGTCCATTTTTACCTAAACCCAGCCATGCAGAACAGACCAGTTTTATGCTTCTTCCTTTTGGTGTAGATTTAAAGTAGCAGAGAACAAAAACCTTGCTTTGCTTCAGACCTTCTTGATGCTTTCTGCTATGGGAGGATTTTCTACCTTCTTTTCTATGCTGCTGCACTACACTTTTGA
>NW_017729022.1:169577791-169582581 GCF_001723915.1 Gavialis gangeticus | reverse complement strand
CTGGTAGCCTGTTTATCATGTGTGGCCCCAAAGCCCCTATCACATGCACAGAGCTTGTTGTGATCATCCTCCTCTGGTATTGATTTGCCTTTTCTTTTCTCACTATTTCCATGGATTTCTTGAGGATTTGTGTATGCAGGTTTGTCACAAACTGAAGGCCAACTTGGTTGCCATTGTTAATACAGCACCTGCATTGGGCTAAATACGCATAGCTTCTAATCCAGCATACATACCAAGCAACAAAGCAATCACCACAGCCTGGTCCCAGAGCAGTCAACACATGCAGCACAGCCCTGGAGCATCTGAGTGCAGTTCCAGATTACACCAAGCTGGGGGGGAGTAGTAGATACACTGGAGGGTAGGGCTAAGATTTAGAAGACCTAGAAAAATTGGAGGATTAGATCAAAAGAAATCTCATGAAGTTCAGTAAGGACAAGTGCAAAGTCCTTCACTTAGGACAGAACAATCTCATGCGCCAGTACAGACTGGGGACTGACTGGCTAAACAGCAGCTCTGCAGAAAAGGACCTGAGGGTTATACTGGACAATAAGCTGAATATGAGCCAACAGTGTGTCCTTGTGAAAAAGGCTAATAGCATGCTGGGCTGCATAACTAGGAATGTTGCCAGCAGATCAAGAGAAGTGATTATGCCCCTTATTTGGCATCGGTGAGGCCAGATCTGGAGTAATGTGTCCAGTTTTGGGCCCCCATTACAGAAAGGATGTGAACAAATTGGAGAGAGTCCAGAGGAGGGCAGTGAAAATGGTTCAGGGGCTGCAGCACATGACTACTGAGGAGAGGCTGAGGGAACTGGGCTTATTTAGTCTTCAAAAGAGAAGACTGAGGTGGTACTTAATAGCAACCTTCAACTACCTGAAGGGTGGTTACAACAAGGATGGAGCTAGACTGGGGTAAGCAATCCTCAGCACAAGTGCCAGAGCTAGGCATGCAAAGGCATTTGCTTGGCACATGCACCTCAGGGAAGGGGCTGGGGATGCTCTGCCACAACAAGGATCAGGCCTCTTTATCGTCTGCCCCTGGCACACCAACATCTTACAAGTCAAGGATGCAGGTGTTTTTGGCACTGCCAAAAAATATTGCCAACCCCTGAGCTAGACTGTTCTCAGTGAAGGCAGATGACAGAACAAAGAGTAATGGTCTCAAGTTGCAGCAAGGGAAATTTAGGTTAGAGATTAGGAGGAACTTTCTGCCTATTAGGATGGTAAAGTATTAGAACAAGCTGCCTAGAGAGGTTGTGGAAAACCCATCCCTAGAAATTTCAAGAGTAGGTTGGACACTTGGCTGGAATGTTTGAGTCAGGGATGATCCTGCCTTGAGCTTGGGGCTGGAGTAGATGACCTTGTGAGGTCTCTTCCAGCCCTACTTACCAGTGATCCTAAAAAGAATGCTCAAACATTCAAATAAATTCCACATATTTGCTTTCTGTGATCATGTGAGTGAGCAGAATTTGGTGTGCAAATATATTCAGGCAAAAGGAAGGTAAATACTTGTACAAAGAGTCATGCACTTTACAAGAGTTTGTGTGGCCTGGTCATCTTGAAACCAGCCTCTCTGTGGGTTCGAGAGTAATGCAAACAGGGAGCAAAAACAGTGCCATGTAACTAAGAGGACCAATCTCATACTGTCAATAACAAATTACAAATAGTAAATACTCAGTAGTCCAAGTGAATAATCTGATATAAATCCATCATCTGAGGTATTTTTGTATGAGTCATTTGCCAAATAATAATGAATGACACAGGCTGGATCCTGCAGAGGGATTCATGGTGGTGACTCCTTCACCTTCATGAAGTGAAGGTGCAGGGGTCACCACCATGAATCCCTCTGCAAGATCCAGCCTGTGTCATTCATTATTATTGGGGCCCAAAATTTGTTCCTTGCTGCTTTGCAAATAATAAAAAAGAGATGACTTCAAGGAATTAGTTGCTTGCTGAAAATAGTTTGCTCCAATCAAATGAAGAACTATCAGAATTCTCTTATTGCATCCAGTCAATCTCAAGGAACATGCCACATGTGTTCTGTTATGTTGGCAAACATATTTAAATAAATAACAAACCCTAATATCCTTACCCACTTTCTTAATTGGTCTTTCTTAAGACAAATTCCCATCAAAGCAAAATTTTCCCTAAGTGTAACAAAAATAATGGAATAGACTCATGCATGCCTTCACTGCTTAGCTATCTGAGCTATCCCTCTCCTCTAAAATAGGGCATCTCTTTACAATGTGAGTTCTTTAGGGTGGGCCCAATAGGAAAAGTATTCCAGCCCTACTTCTCTATAATTCTATGATAAATATATAATATATTAATTATGAAATGTATGTGCATATACATATATGAGGGGATATAGATGTAGGTATAGCTGTGCACCATGAAATAACATAAGCTTATAGAAATTGAGAAATAGCTTTGACTGTGCCTTCAACAAACCAGGAGGGATTATCTCATAGTAATAAGTGACCCCAAATGCCTTAATCCTATGACAGAATAGCCAATAAAAAATAAACCACATTATTATTATTAAATACCATGTATTCTCCCACTGATAATAAAGCCACTAATGGAAGATACCTTTGAAAAATATCTATCTGAATATGATGTCCATATATAATGAGTGTACATATAATATATTTATATAATACCTATACAGATACATGATATTTCATAATAAAGACACATAATTTTTTATTCTCTAGAATACATATTTTTTGTTTTCAGTGCTTGATGTAAGGATTGCATGCAGAAATGCATTACCCAGCTCAAGTAGCCATCTGCGGCCTAAATTATCATAAATGTAAAACTGGAGAAACCAGATACTGAGATACCATGGTGACAAGAGTAAACCTAAGGATAGGTAAGATACAGATACATGGACCTCATGCAGTAGCTAGTCCTTTCAGTCAGTCCCTCTTGCCTCTCCCTTAATCATCTCAGACTCTTCCTCCATTTATCCCTTATGATCCCATGCTACTCTACTCACGCCGTGTGTGTGGGGGCTCCTCCTCATAATAAGCCCCTAAATCTAACCTTTACTTTCACAATAGACTTTTACTGGTTCTACCATCAGGAAAATAGCAGAAGCCATCTAGATGAGAGCTGTATTTGTCCCTGAAGGCAGCATAGTTATTTCAACTTGACACTAAGACTGTAGATTGTAACTCCATTATTCTGCTTTCCCCCTGAGCACAATTCCACTGAGGTCAATGCAAGATCCATACATGTGAGACCAGATAAATAAAAAGAATAAAACAGTAAGAATAGTTTGACACTTAATATGTATATCTAAACAAATGCTGGTTTATAAATCAAACTTATAGAAAGACAATATTAAAGAATATTGGATGCAAGATATTGAAAACCCTCTTTGATGGGGACTTGGAAGTAGAAAAATACACTGAAGACACTTGCCATAGACTATAACAATAGTACCAAGAACTTTGTTTCTAACAAGATCATGCATCTTCTCTTCATACATGAAGTAGTAAAAAAATCATACTGTTTAATTGAAACTGATGATTGACACTGAAGTCTGGCATCATACTGCAAATGTCTTTCAAAAAAGGAAAAGAAAGAAAAGGAAACAAAAGGAAAGTAAGATTTAATTAAAAAAAAAACATTATTATACACATGTTAAAAACAAATTGTGAAAGTGCAAAGGTATATGAACCTCCCAGGGGTGGAGCATGAAATCCTAGCAACAAAACACACCATGCCACCAGAGACTGAAACCCCTTCCCCCATTCTCCTCATGGGGTTACACATGTAGGACAAGCTATCCATCTTCCACCTTGCAGAGAGCTCCTTCAATGGCTCAGTATAACACAAACTGCAAAGCGTCCAGGTCTGGACCAAAAAGGAGGGCATAATTAGAGCCAGCCCCTGTGAGCTGATTTTTGTGGCTTTTCTCTGTTGTCATCTTGTCCCAGCCCAGCAAGAAATTGGCCAGGCAGGTCACACTCCTTTTTTTCACTCAGTACAGGATAGAGAAGATGTGCACAATCTCAGAGAAGCCCAACTCCAGTGTGCCAAAGAGGATACTGAGGGAAGCAAAGAACAGCTGCAGCCAGGAGCAGTCCAGGAAGACATGGAAAAGAGTCTCCTCTACCTCCTTCTTACAGAAAGGGCAGGCTGCTGATGCTGCTGGGTCTAAGTGGTAGACAAAGGTGCCCTTTGCCAGGGCCCCATGCAGCAGCTATGGAGGTCACCAGTTTTCTTGACAATGGATAGCTTGTACAGTATGGGACAGGCTTGCTCTGGTGTTGCTGCTGCTAGGTGCCCCCTCCATGTCATGTCAGAGCTGGAAGCCAGGACACAAGCATGACACACTTTGATTGTCCATGTGTACAGTGCCTTCCCAGACAGGATCTCAAGGCAAATCCCAGCCCTGTTCTCGTTGGGCATGAGGAGAGATAGCAGAGGACTGGACCCACCACTCTCATTGCTATCCACAGCTGGAGAAACAGGTCATGAGAGTGGAGATCTGTTTAGCAAGCTTCCATCAACGAGGGCTTGTCATGTGTGTTGCATAAATTGCTGATTTTATCCCCTGGAGGCTAGTCCAATTCACCTCTAGAAGAGAGTCACACTTTCAGGCTGGATCCAACTCTATTTTATTGCTTGCAAGCAGGCCGACAGAGGAGCTTGTTGCTCAGATCAGTGTCGACCCTAAACAAAGAGCGCACGTGGCTTTTATTGAGCTAGCATTTTTTTTAAGTTGACGTGTTACATTTTGATTGGTCATTTCAAACCAAAACCTGAGCAACCTATAAG
>NW_017729022.1:169560384-169572791 GCF_001723915.1 Gavialis gangeticus | reverse complement strand
AAGTGATCAGAAACTAGTTTAAACCTATAACAGAACAGAAGTGCAGTGCACATAAACCGGTTTCAAAATGGCTAAAACTGGTTTAAGATAAACCTGGTTGAATGTAGTATCAGACTTAACTGATTTAGATTAAACCAGTTTATAGAACTTCTGTCCCAGACCCCTTTCTGGTTTAAGTTAACTCACAGCCCCCCACCATCCCAGGATGCTTTGCAGCTCTGGGCTGGGCTGTGCTGTGCTGTCTGCTCCAGACACCAGGGTTGGCCCCGCCCCTCTGTTGCCTAGCTGGAGAAGTGAGGGCTGACTGACAAGGGGCTGGTGTGGGAAATCTGGCTGGGGATGCAACCAGATTTCTCACACTGGAGTGGTGGAGCCTTCTTGTGGCAGACTCAGGCAGAAGGGAGGGAGGGGGGTTTAATCCCTCCTCCCTTCCCTCTCCCAGCTGGGGTCCCTGCCAGGCATTTTGCCTCAGTCGTTGCTCAAGTGGCAGGGGGCATGGCCAGACACCAGCCCTGGGCAGCTGCCAGGGGCCATGCTGGCGGGGGGCAGTGTATGTGTGTGTATGGAACATTCTAGGGGTGTGTGTATGCTTGTCTCATTTTAAAGACCCGTCCTGCAGCCAAGGGGAGACGAGAAAACTTTTCTGTGCATGCGTGTTGTAGTCATGGCGCTGCAGGGAATGTGAAACCTGCAGCCATGAGTTGGCATCTGCCCACGTGGAGGGGGCCAACATGACCTCCCTCAGTGTTCAGCTATCCACCTCACCATCTTGCCCACCCCCTCAAGCCATCCCAGCCCAGGCCCAAAGCCTTTAGGGCCAGGGGCAGAGGGGACCCAGTGCAGCAGCAGGTAGAGCCCAAAGCACCAGAGCAAGCCTCTGTATCTCAAGGCAGGGGGAGACCAGCCCATCTGCTCTCTCCCTGAGGCGGGCTCTGGTCTCTGCTTTGCCCCATAGCAACCCCAGTGCCCAGAGGTGGATTAAGGTGTACTGGGGCCTTGGGCAAGCACAAAATTGGAGGGCCCCTGCCCCCATGGGAGCTGGGCTGTAGGGAGGAGAGAAGCCCCTTCCCCTCCTAGTGCTGGCAGCGGAGGCTGGGGGGGCACATGCTCACTTCTTCTCCCTGCTCCCTTCCCCCACTACGGCCAAATGCACACACACACATTCACACACAGAAGTATGCACAGACATAGGCGCATGTACTCTACTCTCACCCTCTGCACATGGACACAAATGCACAAAGGGAGATGGACAGGCACACACACAGAGGCAGCACAGGCAGACACACACAATGACACACACACACAATGACACACACAATAGCACAGACACAGACAGACACACAAACATACATACAGAAACACACACACAGACAGACACAGACATAGGCAAATATACACATAATGACAGACACACACAGGCAGACACACAGGTAGACAGACAGACACAGACAGACACACACACACACAGGCAGACACATATAGGCAGACGCACACAAAGACACACTTTCCCCTCACATGACCTCTCCTTCCCCCACTCTCCATCACATGGAGGCAGCCCTCCATCTCCCCACCCCCCGCAACGGTACCACATGGCTTACCTCTCATCCAGGTGCGGTGCTGTGCTCCCGGCCTGACCCCAGGCCTGTGCCCCCGTCCCCCCAGCCCCATTGGTGGAGGTGTCCTGCTTCCAGCTCCCAGGGAAACAAATGTGAAAGGCATTCACAGTTTGGCGCCAAGTTTAAAACTGTGGCTTTCGCTTCCCTGCAGATGAGGATTCTGAGGCCCTGAATTGGAAGGGGGCCCTGGGCTTGTGGCCAGCTTGCCCATTCATTAATCCACCTCTGCCAGAGCCATCCCCTCGCCTAGGTGCATGGCAGGTTATTTTCACACAAGGAACTGGCAAGCAGCAGAGCTGGCTGCTAGAAACCCAGAAACATCAGAACAGAGCAAGAGGTGGGCGGGCTTCACCAAGCTCACATTGCAGTCCAGATGCAGCAGCAGAAGCCACCCCAGGGCATGGGGAAGCCGTGGCTGAGCACCCCATGCTGCGGCCACAGGCAGCTGCTCCTACCCCACAGAGCCAGGAAGAAGCATGGGGCAACAGGTGCTGCAAGTAGCCAGGGCCAAGCCATGAGCAGTGCAGGGGAAGAGCAGGAGTCTTGTGCTGATTTCCTCTTCAAGTTCGTACAGAAGAAGTGCGATGGGGGCAGAGGTGGGTGCAAAGGCAGCTGTGCTGAGAGCTGCACTGCCCCGTCCCTTGCCCTCCCCCTCTGCCACCTCCACCTTGTAAGACCTGGGTTAGTAATAGAGCCTGAACCCAGCTGCTCACTCCCCCGCCCCAGCTCAGCTTCCTTCCAGCCTGGCCACTCACTCCCCCGCCCCAGCTCGCTCTAGTGCCCTCCCTGTCCCCCCCAGCTTCTAGCCTGAACCACTGCAGGCCAGCATTCCCTCTAAGCTGTGTGGTGTGCATGGCTGCACAGGCACGCCTGGCAGCACGGCATGAGCACACGCTTCCAGCCATGCACACCACACAGCTTAGAGGCAACACTGCTGCAGGCATGTGGCTGCATTTCCAGAATCAAAAGTGAATGTCTATTCACTTGTTCGTTGGTTCCATCTAGTCAGCTAAGACTAACCTGCAAAGTTTGAACTGATTCAGGTTCAGGCTTTTTGAATGTCTGTACTTAGCCCTAGGGTGGTAAGTGCCTCTTGTCCTCTGTGGGGAGGGCAAGAGGTGCAAAGCAAAATGGACAGAGTGCAGGAAGGAAGGACCATTTAGCTGTGAGGGAGCCAGGGTGAAAGAAGTTACATTTACCTGCAATAGCAAGATAAACACAAATATACACTGTCCTGTTGCATACTTTTCCTTCCTTCCAAACTCCCCTCCTGATTAGTACCCCTACAGATGTATTTCTCTAAAATGGTGAAATTGCTTTGGGTAGTTACATACAGACATGAACATAAGCTGCAGAGTCACTCAGAGTTCAAGGCACTGTTCAGACTTGGGATTTTGGCTTAGTCCTATTTCTAATTACACAGGTAAATCTTGCTTCCTTTGAAGTCTAAAAGGGAAGGCTGAGGGGGGATCTTGTGGCCTGTTATAAACTAGTCAGGGGGGATCAGCAGGCATTGGGGCAGTCACTGTCCCCCCGAGCACCGCCAGGAGTGACCAGGAATAACGGTCACAAGCTGGCAGAGGGTAGGTTTAGGTGGGACATCAGGAGGCGATATTTCACGGTCAGGGCGGCTAGGGTCTAGAACCAACTTCCAAGAGAGGTGGTGCAGGCTCCTACCCTGGGGGTTTTTAAGAGGAGGTTAGATGACCTTGCTGGGGTCATTTGACCCCAGTACTCTTTCCTGCCATGGCAGGGGGTTGGACTAGATGATCTGCTCAGGTCCCTTCTGACCCTAGAAACTATGAAACTATGAAGTCATGGCAGAACTCCCTTTGGCTTCAATCAGGTAACAATGTCACCTGCAGTACTTCAGAGGTCTTATGATTAGGACTGGATGTATAGTAATTATTTGTCAGTAGTCTCATACCCATGTCTATCATACTTATGCTATATTAGTTTTCACTTCCCCTTACTACATATTTATAAGGTCTCCCCTGCCTCCTTTCCTGGAATTCTTGTGATGTGTTCAGGAGATGTCAAGTGTCTTTGAATTACTGCATTTCTTAGAATTCCATGTGAGCATGCAATAATTTGAGCAAGAGAAGAAAAGGGAGTCCTATTAAAAAGTTGTGACACACAGAAATATACTACTTAAATACATTTTTTCTGATACACACACACATAAAACAGTTTGAAAATTTTAACACTAATAACTGACAGGAAAGACTCTCTCTCTCTCTCTCTCTATATATATATGTATGTATGTATGTATCATAGATTTCATAGACAGGGCTAGGAGGGACCTTGGAAGATTATTGAGTCCAGCCCCATGCCCCAGGGGCAGGAAGTCAGCTGGGGTTGAAGGATCCCAGCAAGATAACCGTCCAAATGTCTCTTTTTGTGTGTGCGTGTGCGTTAGTTATTAGTCAGTTTTTAGTGTATTAAAATTTTTGAATTGTTTCCCCCCCTCTTGAACTAAAGATTTTACTGCACGTGGCAACTTTCCTCTATGGAAAAAAAACGTATATAATGTTGCTGCATCCTCTACTACAAGCAGTGCCCAAACTCTGAGAGATTGTGCACCACCAATTTAAAATGATAAAACCTTAAGTACTACCAGCATTTTTTCAGTACAACTGTAAGTACCACCAGCAAATTTTTGTCATGTAAAGTAATTATAATAAATCTGTTAATGTGTACCACTGACAGGTTGTCTGCATACCACTAGTGGTACACATACCACAGATTGGGAACTCTTGTACTCTATAGTCCTGTTTCAGTAATATTATATACTGGAGACAGGGCAGACAGGGCACTTTGCATGAAAGTCACCTTTTCCTCAAACATACGCTTTATAACAAAAACTGAGAGGCAAAAACCATCATGCAATGCATTCACATAGTGTTTTAGTAATAACCTGGCTTTTACGAGCTAATCCTATGGAGAGCTTACATTGATTTTAGTGGGCTAAGGTCTTTAATAGTTGAAAAGTAGTTGGACATTGTCAGGTGAAAGATGCTATATGAGTGTAAATTATTATTATTCATGATAATGCACAGACAATTTATAATTATAATCATTATGTTTATTAGGAAGCTTCTTTAAATATTCATGGCTATACATGAATGTTTCCTTTCAATTCTCCCATTCTTAAGGCAGCTTATGTAAGGGCAGCATGAAATTCTGGAATGTGATCCATCCTCTCCAGTTCATATTTGATAAACAGATGGCTCTGCAAGCCTCAAGCAATGTAGCAATAACATCACATTTATGGAGTTTAAGCAGTAACTCAGAGTTACTCCAAAACATCGTATGTTACACCAATATTTTGCACACACTGTGTAATGTAAAATGTTCTGCCAAGCTTCCCTGGTTTGCTCTTTCACAGCTGTTATGCTGTCAGTCCAAAGATGAAGCTTACAACAAGGACCCTAGCACTCTTCCAGAACTTCAGCTGTCTTCAGGCTGGATACCAGCCAGACCGTTCTTAAAACATTCTCCATGAGTTGTAGGATTATGTACAGTCATTTAATTCCCTTTAATGGGAGGCAGGTCTGCATGATCATAAGCTTGACTCTGTATTTGTACCAGCATTATAGCACTGCATATAGCACCTCACATCTGCACAGGAACATTGTAACTCTTTATATACCAGATTTCGTGGTGTATAAGTTGACACAGTATATAAGTCGACCCCATTTTTTTGATCCAAAAAGTCAGGAATTTCATAGATCCAGTGTATAAGCTGACCTAACTTTTTGGATCAGAAATATGGGATCGATTTATATCAGCCCCTGTGTGCTCTCACTGCAGGCTGGGCACCTGTGGGGTGGACACATGCCGCAGCGCCGCTCACAGCAGATGGGGCTGCGCTCAGTGTTGGGCTGACATGGCCCCGTCCCCTGCAAGGAGCGCTGCCTAGGCCACGCCAACCAAGTTCCGAGTCCAGCACTGCTCGCAGGGGATGGGGCCACACCAGCCGAACACCAAGCCAGGCCCTGTCTGCTGTGAGTGGTGCTGCCAAGCTCCAAGCGTAGCCGTGTCTCCTGCAAGCAGCGCTGGGCTTGGCACTTAGCTGGCACAACCCAGGCAGCTCTGCTCACAGATGATGGGGGCTGCCAGCCAAACACTGATCCCAACCCCATCCCCTGTCCCCATCCTCTGCAAACAGCACTGTGCTTGGTGCTTAGCTAAAATGCCCCAAAGCCCTGTGAGCAGCACTGCCTGGGCTCTACCAACCAAGCACCAAGCCCTGCCCCATCCAGTGCTAGTAGCACTGCCAAGTGCTGAACTCAGCTATGCCAGCTGAGTACTGAGCCTGGTGCTGCTTGCAGGAGATGGGACTGGGCTCAGCACTTGGCAGCACCACTCGCAGCAGACAGAGCCAGGCTTGGTGCTCAGCTGGCACAGCCCCATCCCCTGCAAGTGGCACCAGGCTCGGGACTCAGCTAGCATATCCCAGGCAGCACCACTCAGAGGGGTGAGTCTGGTCCTGGTTCTGTTTGCTGTGAGCAGTGCTATGGCACTTGTTCACGCCTGGGTACCTGGCACCGCTTGCAGGAGACAGGGCTGAGCTCGGTGCTCAGCGCTAGAGCCCGGTGCCACTTGCAGGGCATGGTGATATGGTGTATAAGTTGAGGTTGGCTTTTAAGAGTTAAAAATTGGGCTGCAAAACTTGACGTATACACCATGAAATACGGTATTCACCATTAGTGTAGCAATTTAACTTTATGGAACTGAAGTGCAGCCACACCACTTTTAATTCTGTCTTCTGGTTCTTTTCTTGTTAGTCATTGTGTCCCTAGAGCCCTGTGGTTTCCCACCTTTTAGTGGGAAGGGCAGATACTTTATTATGTAATATTTAACACCTATAATTTTTGTTTCTCATAGTATGTTGTGCGCTTCCCACCTGAAACTGCAGAGATTTGGAAACTGGGCATCAAATGAACAAACACCCATAGTTCCTTTCCTGCATTCACTAACTGTATGTCCCACTTTTGAACTGTTGTCAAGCAGCATAGAAGACCCACTGTTGAGTACCATGATCATGACCGTCATTAACAGGCAATTACATAGGCAGGTGGATTTAGTTCTGTGGCTACTTAGGGCTTTTACTACCGTGGTGATACGGCTAGTAGTGGAGGAGGAGGAGGATGAAGCTGGCACTTCAGCAGAGCTTTTATCTTGAAGAGCTGCATTGAATAGAATGCTGCTTCTGGGCTCAGTTAACCTAACAGTAATGAAGGAATGGGGATAGTTATGCAGACTGGGATGTCCAGCTTTGGCTGGTATCCTAGAAATTTATGATTTCATCCTAGAGCTGCAGCCTCAGCCCATCACTATTCACTCCCCTCTCAATGTGGAGAAGCATCAAGGGCACATCCCCATCTGCAGGGGCATGCATTTGCCGTGGTGCAAATAGAAGCAGCACATACTTGTGTTGCTGCTTTGTGCCCTAGGGCATGCCCCTGTACGTGCTTTCTGGTGCAAGTCAAATTGTCCTGGATAGGGTAAGGGATGCTAGGGCCAGCACCAGTGCTGGTCCCAGCAGCCTTACCTGAGGCCCTGGGGACCTTCCAGGGCAGCAGCAGTGCTGATCTGGCCTCACAGAGCCTGGCTGGCAGCTATAGCGTGGCTCTAGAATGCCAAACTCTGGTTCTGGCAATGCATACCACTACTGTGTGGGCCATATTGCTTTTGTGGCATTTTTTTTTTTTTTGGATACCAGGACATCCTGGTATAAAATTTTGGCATCATGCTGCAAATTTGCAGTGCAGCACACAGTTGCACATTTGCCCTATACCGTTTGTGGCACCACAAACACACGCACACACACAAAAATGTTTCCACAGCACCACATACCACACATGCTTGCCTGTCTGAACACACCCAAGAAGGTCATACCTTTTCATGTCTACTGGTCAACAGCTAACCTATTTGGTGGTGGCAGATCAACTGCTGGGGCTGTTGTCATGAAGGTCTTTGGTGCTCTCAGAAGAATGCTGCTCACTGTGTGATAGAACTTAGCAATGCACAGAGGTCATTGATGGCTTTGCACAGTTTGAGATCCCAAAGTATTTAAGGGCTATTGCTGGAAACCTATTCTTTGCTGCAGTCCTTCCCTCCCACACATGCAAGGCCAAAACAAGGAAAGGTTATTTCTGTATGGTTCTGCAGTGCGTGGTTGATCACCATGGAAGATTCACAAGTATTAATATGAGGTGTCAGAATGTTTAGATCTCAGTCTTGTGCACTGAAATGAGAAAGGGACTATTTGCTCCCTAGACCACTGTAGCCATTAATGCTATCATACTTTCTCCAGTCATTTTGGAGACCTAGTTTACCCTCCGTTTCCTGGCTTTAACTGGATGCATGGAAAGGAGTGGTTTACCATATCTGCATGCAAGAAATGTGCCCTGGAATAATATATGCATAATAAGGTTTTTGAAAAGCAGAACAAAAGATCTTTCCTTGTAGTAAGTAATTAAGTAGCAGGAGCTAAGGAGCTGAGCCTGCTTATTGTTGTGCTTCATGTGCAGTCTATACTTTCACTTCTCCTCTTCCCTTTCACGGAAGCTTAAGCAGCAGAAACTTCTGTTAACATATTTCCTTGCTTATAATGCACACTCCAATTTCCAGCAGCTGTTTTTTGAAAAAAGGTATGTGTTGTATATGAGAAAATACAATAATTTTGATCTGTATAATTGCAGAATGTTAGTTGGGTTTTACTTATGGAAAATTGAAGGGTTCCTATCTTATGAAAAGGCTGGGCATTTTCCATCACTATGAGCCTCATATGATGAGTTTCTGCCATATTTTGTACAATATCTGTGAGATCTAGGGAGAGATCATGAAGGACAGGGTGGAACTGGATGGGAGGAGACTTTCTGAACTAATCTAAGCTGGAGAGGCAGCATCCACATGCGTCTCAAATCATCAAGGAAGCACGGTCAGTGAGGCCTTGTGGTCCTACTTTGAAGCAAGAGAGCTGTTGTCAGTAATGAATGTATTGTAAACAAGGAACTGGTTAGGAATAGATGGTATGGGAAGATTTATTCTGTTTATGGGTTAAGTTGTATCTCAGTGATGTTTTGCAGATGAACAGTGCCAAATGATTTTATTAAGATTATTAACTCATAGGTAACTTTCCTTCTTGAATACAAATAAAAACAATTCAACTTAACTCTAGTACAAAGTTATGACCAAGGAAACAGATGCACGGCATAACTAATGAATACTCACAAAGTCTCATAGATGAGGTACATATTCCCCTTCATCTTTTGGAGGTGACTTTCCCTGAATGTTGTGGGAAAGTCCTGTTGTTTGAAATGGTAGTCTTAGCATGGTCTGTCCTCTGTAGTCTGCAAGATGGAGGAAGACCAGTTTGCAGTGCCTAATTTCTGTAACAAAAAGGCGCTGTATCATAGCTGTTTGTTTCTGCACCATGTCCCTTTCCATAGCCAGGAGTTCTATTCTGAACTTTGATGATTGCTTGGAGCATTCTCAAATCTACAACTCAGCCTCATTGCCTCCATTGGGTTTAATCCAATAGTTCCTGAAATAAATATATGGAGCTGAAGATGGCATCCCAAGTTAAGGATAACAAAAAATTGTTTTTCAGATATATAGGGAGTAAAAGGAAGGCCCAGGGTGGTATAGGACCATTACTGAACAGGCAAAAGCAATTGGTGACAGACAGGGGGGACAAGGCTGAACTCCTCAATGAGTTTTTTGCCTCAGTGTTCCTAAACAAGGGACAAGACAAGTCTCACAATGGGATCATAGAAAGACAAAAGCAGGGCGCCAGACCACCAAGTGTTGACCCTAAGATGGTTGGAAGGACTGGATGCGTTTCAGTTGGCAAGCTTGGATGAGCTCCATCTGAGGGTACTGAAGGCACTGGCTGATGTCATTGCACAGCCACTGGCAAGAATACTTGAGCACTCATGGCGCATGGGCCAGGTCCTGGAGGACTGAAAAAAAGGGCCAGTGTGGTCCCTATTTTCAAGAGGGGGAGGAAGGAGGATCCGAGCAACTAAAGGCCAGTCAGCCTCAGCTCCATCCTTGGTAAAGTCTTTGAAAAGATTATTAAGGCTTATATGTGAGAGCCCAGCAGGAAAAATTATGCTGAGAGGAAACCAGCACAGGTTTGTAGCAGGTAGACCATGCCTGACTAATCTAGTCTCTTTTTATGACCAGGCTACAAAACACGTGGATGCAGGAGTAGGGGTAGATATCATTTACTTAGACTTCAGGAAGGCCTTCAATAGGGTATCCCACCCCATACTGGTGAACAAATTGAGAGGCTGTGACTAGAGGGTCATACCTAGAGAGTGGTGGTGGAGAGTGCCCTGCCACTAGCAGTCCCACCACACCATCCAGCCCCAGCAGGGTGTAGTTTTAGGTCATGCCCCAGGACTAGGAGCATCCACTTTCCACGTAGCTCCTTCTCTGTACCTCCAAGATGCTATGAGCAGCAGCTCCAGCTGGGTGGTTCTCTCTCTGGTTGCTGGCAAGCAAACTGCCAGTTTTGCTGCTTAGGGCTTGCTTTTATCCCAAACAGCTGGGCCCTGCTCCCAATCAGGCAGTTATGTGTAGCCACCTGCAAGCTGCTGTGCTGCTGGCCCATTCCTCTGTGAGTAACAGAGCACATCTTGTGTTCTGTTACAGCCTCCTTTAACAAAGTCTGTATGTTTAAGTGGCTGAGTTGGTTAAGCAAGTACTAAGTGACTACACAGTAAAAACAGCACAGCCCAGTGCATGCTCAGACATGCCTCCTTTGTAGAAAACAAATGTATTTCTAATCCATGTTAAGAAAGAAGAGATAAGATAGTGATGAGTGCCACAAAAATGTAATAGTAATGCACATTGATTGTTTGTAGTGGTGATCAAATCCTGCCCCATCTGCAGATGTGGAAGGTCTTAAATACAGAGAAATCACAACACTTCTGGTGTAAAAGGTCTGGGTACTCTAACCTTTGTGTACACAGTAGAGTGTTACTTTGTGATTTTGTCCTTTGAAGGACTATGGAGATGGTATTTGATGATGGACCAGTGAGTGGCTATTGGTAGGCATGTGGGCCCATGCCTATGCAAAAATTCAATAGCAAAATCTGTGCATGGATAGATAGCAATGATGGCAGCTAGCTACTATTACAGCCAAAGAAGTATAGAAACAGCTGGAACACAATTCAAGGGTGCAAGATTCAGTCTTAAATACTGAAGTCCCACCCAGAACACTTAAGATTTCCTTTTTTCTGCTGATTGTTTAACGACATTTTTAATTGCCATAGCAGTAAATCTTGGACGATTCCTATAGAACACATTTACATACAAACACCTTCCCTGTACCATGCTAATTCTCAGATAACCTTGGAAGATTAATTTAAAATTCAGAGTTATTATAGGACAACTTAACTTTACTCCTCACATCGCACAAAACTATAGCTTGTTGTTTCATATTGTGGCTTGTCATCAGCCATGCACTACAATTTTATAGTCAGTGCTTCTGTTAAAATTGCATCTACTTCAGACTCCCTTAGACTGGGTATTTACTCTCATAACTGATTATTCCTTGACTCACTATGAGAAAATACACTTTCAGTAATGCCCTTTATTAATATTCACATACTATATATTTTCTTGACACTTAAACTCATATGGTCTCCTCAGTAAAAATTCAGAGTTCCAAATGCAAAAGGTTGCTGTTACGTTAAAATCCAAACTGCTTCTGATCAACACTAAGCATTTTCTTCTCTTTTTTTGGTCCAATCACAAATGCAGCTCCATTGGTTTTGAACACTATTCTAGACTGGTCACTGAGTTTTTCATTGTCTAGACCTGCCTGGGCTTCTAAGCAATTTACAATTCCTGTGAAGTGATCCTATTACACCAAGAATGAATTTAGCCTTTCTGTAATAATCACGTGGAAATGGAGCATATCTACATAGTAACATTTATTTCCATTTTCATCACCCTTAAGAGCAAGACTTCAATCTCTTCTGAAAAGATGAACCCTAGTTATTATATGACAGAATACTTACTGGCAGTATGTAAGTTGCCACAGAAGTGTGTGTTCTAGAAATGTTTCATGTGCAGCTGCCATTGGTGCCTCCTGAAAGAGTACTACAGCAAGGCACACTCTTATTTTTCCAGCAAGTTGATAATTATTCCAATAAGTGCCACTGTAAGCGTAACTGGAGAAATCAAGATTGTTTCAAATAGGCATCAGGTAAGATGAGAAATATGTAAGGATTTCTTATGGAAAGAGCTGACTTATCTGGTCCACCATTCGGGAAGGTAAGTATATTACCTGGATTGCACTGTGAACCATTTACCCGAGTACACTTCCCATTCTAACAATGAAGCTTTACAGCAGTGATTCATAACCGGATGGCACAAGATCCTTTAATGGGTGCCATGCAATATTAGTGCTGTTAGGTGTGCAAACACCTACATGTGAGTCACAAGATAAACCCAAAGATTTGAATAGGAATCCATAGTGTCAAAAACAGTGTCACAAAATCATAGAAAATTAGGGTTGGAAGGGACCCCTCAGGGGGTCATCTAATCCAACTCCCTGCTCAAACCAAGACTATCCTCAAGTAGATCATTCCTGCCAGGGCTTTGTCAAGCCAGGCCTTAAAAACCTGTCACCGGAGGCAGTTCAAGCACTCACTTTGAACACCTTCAAGACACATTTGGATGCTTATCTTGCTGGGATCCTATGATCCCTGCTGACTTCCTGCCCCTGTGGCAGGGGGCTGGACTCGATGATCTTCTGAGGTCCCT
>NW_017729022.1:169552597-169555384 GCF_001723915.1 Gavialis gangeticus | reverse complement strand
CCTTCGGGGTCCCTTCCAGCCCAAATGTCTACGAAATCTATGAAACCTCCAAGGATGGAGATTCCACAACCTCTCTAGGTAACTGGTTCCAGTGCTTCACCACTCTCCTAGTGAGAAAGATTTTCCTAATATCCAACCTAAACCTCCCTTGCTGCAACTTGAAACCACTGCTTCTTGTACTGTCATCTGTCACCACTGAGACAATCTACCTCTGTCCTCTTTGGAACAACCCTTCATGTGCCCTCCCCCCTCTCCCCCCCACTCTTGGCTTAGGTGATGGGCAGGGGGGCAGGCAGAGTGCTGGTGCCCCCCCCGCCCCAAGAAGTGCTGCCAGCACTTGCAGGCTCAGAGTCTAGATGCTGCCTCCCACCACCACAGCCACATGCAGATGGTCCCTGCTTGGCCCACCCTCGCCGCTGATGCCTGTGAGCAGTTGCCGTGCCCCACAAGCCTCAGGAGGCACGTATCACCTATGTTCAGGTAGTTAAAGGCTGCTATCAAATCCCCTCTGCCTTCTCTTCTCCAAACTAAATAAACCCAGTTCCCACAGCCTCTCCTCAGAAGTCATGTGCCCCAACCCCCAAACCGTTTTCGTTGTTCTCTGCTGGACTCTGTCCAACTTGCCCACATCCTTTCTATAGTGGGGAGTGGGGGAAAAACTAGACACTACTCCAGATGTGGCCTCACTAGTGCAGAATAGATAGAGCAGAATAATTACTTCCCTCAATACGCTGGCAATGCTCCTACTAGTGCAGCCCAGTATGCTGTTAGCCTTCTTGGCAAAAAGGGCACACTGCTGACTCGTATCCATCTTATTGACCACTGCAACCCCCAGATCTTTTTCTGCAAAGCTGCTGCTTAGCCAATCTGTCCCCAGGCTATAGTGGTACATGGGATTCTTCTGTCCTAAGTGCAGGACTTTGCACTTGTCCTTGTTGAACCTCATGAGATTTCTTTTGTCCCAATCCTCCAATTTGTCTAGGTCACTCTGAATCCTAGTTCTACCTTCAGGCGTATCTACACCTCTTAGCTTGGTGCTATCTGTAAACTTGCTGAGGATGCAATCCATCACATCTTCCAGATTGTTAATGAAGCTATTGATCAAAACTGGCCCCAGGACTGACCCCTGGGACACTCCACTTGATACCAACTGCCGGCTAGTCATTGAGCCATTAATTACTATCCATTGAGCCCAACAATCTAGCCAGCTTTCTATCCACCTTACAGTCCATTCATCCAGCCTATACTTGCTTGCAAGAATGCTGTGGGAGATGGTATCAAAAGCCTTGCTAAAGTCAAGGTATATTATGTCCACTGTGTTCCTCGTATCCACAGAGCCAGTTATCTCATCACAGAAGGCAATCAGGTTGGTCAGACATGACTTGCCCTTGGTGAATCCATGCTGACTGTTCCTAATCACCTTCTTCTTCTCCAAGTGCTTAGAAATGGGCTCCTTGAGGACCTGCTCCATGATTTTTCTGGGGACTAAAAAGAGGCTGACTAGTCTGTAGTTCCCTGGATCCTCCTTCTTCCCTTTCTTAAAGATGGCCACTAAATTTATCCTCTTCCAATCATCCAGGACATCCCCCAATTGCCACGAGTTTTCAAAAATGATGGCCAAAGGTTCTGCAGTCACATCAGCCAACTCTCTCAGCATCCTCAGGTGCATCCTGTCTGGTCCCATGGACCTGTATATGTCCAGCTTTTTTAAATAGCCCCTAACCTGTTCTTTTGCCACTGTTGGCTGCTCACCTCCTCCCCAAACTGTGCTGCCCAGTACAGTAGAATGGGAGCTGACTTTGCCTGTGAAGACTGAGGCAAAAAAGGCATTGATTGGGCACTTCAGCCTTTTCTGCATCCTCTGTCACAAGGTTGCCTCCCTCATTCAGTAAGGGACCCACACTTCCCCTAACCATCCTCTTGTTGCTTACATACTTATAAAAATCTTTCTTGCTAGCTGCAACTCCAATTGCACTTTGGCTTTTCTGACTTCATTCCTGCATGCCTGAGCAATATTCTTATACTCTTCACAAGTTATTTGTCCAAGCTTCCACTTCTTGTAAGCTTCCTTTTTGTGTTTAAGCTCACCAAAGAGTTCTCTGCTAAGCTAAGCTGATCACTTCCCACATTTGCACTTCCTGCACATTTGGATGGTTTGTTCTTGTACCTGGCCTCCCAGGGGATCCTGCCCATCAGTTCCCTGAGGCAGTCAAAGTCTGTTTTTCTGAAGTCCAGGGTTCATATGCTGATGCTGTCCTTTCTTCCTTTTGTCAGGATCTTGAACTCAATCATCTTGTAGTCACTGCTGCCCAACTTGCCATCCACTTCTACATCCCCCACCTGTTTGTGAACAGTAGGTCTAGAAGAGTGTGGCCCCTAGTTGGTCTCTCCAACACTTGCACCAGGAAGTTGTCTCCAATGATCTCCAAAAATGTCCTGGATTGCCTGTGCACTGCTGTATTGCCCTCCCAGCAGATGTCTGGGTGATTGAAGTTCTCCATGAGAACCAGGACCTGTGATCTGGAAACTTCCACTAGTTGTCTGAAGAGAGCCTTGTGTACCTCATCCTCTTGGTCTGATGGTCTATAGCGCACACCCACCACAACATTGCCCTTGCTGCTCTCCCCTCTTACCTTAACTCAGATATTTTCAACAGGCCTATCTCCAGTTTCATACTGGAACTCTGAGCAATCATACAGCTCTTTCACATACAGCTCAACTCCTCCTTCTCTTCTTCCCTGCCCTGTAGTCACCTCCCAACCAAAGAGCCAGAGTTATGTGTCTCAG
>NW_017729022.1:169540702-169547597 GCF_001723915.1 Gavialis gangeticus | reverse complement strand
TCTCCAGTTATGCGAGCTATCCCACTAAGTCTCTGTTACTTCAGTTACATCATAGTTCCATGACTACGTGAGGACTTCCAACTCACAGATTCATGGATTCATAGATGCTTGGGTCGGAAGGGACCTCAACAGAGTCTGACCACCCGCCTAGGCAGGAAAGAGTGCTGCGGTCAGATGACCCCAGCCAGATGCCTGGGGTCTCTGGCATCTTATTTATTACCTCACCAACGTGATAAGGTAATAAGTAAAGCTAACTACACTCTTTCTTGCATAAGTAGGTGCATCACAAACAGGTCTAGGGAGGTGATACTTCCCCTCTATGCAGCATTGGTCAGGCTGCAGCTGGAGTACTGCATCCAGTTTTGGTCACTGCACTTCAGGAGGGATGTGGATGTTTTCCTGATACATAGCCTAAACCTGCTCTCTGTCAGTTTGTGACCATTGTTCCTTGTTACCCCAAGAGGCGCCCTGGTGAACAGAGCATCTCCAATCCCTTGCTGCGTCCCCCTACTGAATTTGTAGGTGGCCACAAGATCACCTCTCAGCCTTCTCTTGCAGAGACTGAAGAGGTCCAGGTCCCTGAGTCTCTCCTCATCGGGCTTGTCCTGTAAGTCCCTAACCATACGAGTGGCCCTCCTCTGGACCCTCTTAAGTCTATCAACATCCTTCTAGAAGTATGGCGCCCAAAACTGGACACAGTACTCCAACTGCAGTCTGACCAGTGCTGCACAGTGGGGAAGTATCACCCCTTGGTGATTCTTCCTGCTTGTTTCCCAGGACCTGTGCATTTGTGCACTGGCGACGCGTAGTGTGGTTGTGCACCCACTATGAAAAGGCACCACCAACAGTGTCAGCGGTGCCTGTGGGCGGTTGCTGCTCGCCACCCTCCCCACCCCACCCACTGCCGCTGACACTGCCGGCAGCGTCTGCGGGTGATCACCAACCCCTGGTCAGCACTCACCAAGCCCCGCCGCCGACAGCGCCAGCAGTGTCTGCGGGAGCTGCCCACTTACTGCCACTGTGCTTCTGCCACCACCGACGCCGCCATGCGCCCCCAGCTGCCAGGGGCACGCATCATTCATGCATTTGTGTACAGGCACCTGATGTAACTAGCCAATTGCCCTACTTTCTCAGGAAGAATGAGGCCTCCCTTGTTGCCCACTCCTGCTTCTGCTTCCTCCAAGTCCCCAACTTCCCCACTTACCTTAGGGTAAGTGACTTTTCTGAGTTTCTTGCAAGAGACAAATTGCTCTAGTTTTATTTTTCCATAGTCAAGAAACAGATCAAAGCTAAGTGCTGGCATTTTCTGAGGGATGCCCTAAGCCTAGAGAGGCGTGTCTTGAATCTAGAAAAGTTTGAGAACTACTGCTATACAGTGACTTGGTTTTGCTATAGACAGGATGATGTCAGTTTATGCTCTGTGTTTCCCTTGTACATCATACATGCCTCAAGGCTGGCATAATGGATTTAGTTGTAACAGCAAAAGCATATATGAACATAGGCATTTTCAGGTACTTTTAGCTTACAAATGTGTTCATAACATCTACAGTATTCTTTGTGCCTACAGGCCTGAGAGAACTAGGATTGATTTAGATGGAGTCAATCAGGCCAAATATCATCAAATAAATACTTCAAATAAATACTCTTACTCTGTCATAACACATTATTTTGCAGCTTCTGAAAGCAGATTCATAGCTTGTATGTTTTTCTTTGGCATGAATGAAATAACAACAGTGAACCTACATACTTTAACCAGTAATTTGAGGGCTGACTATTCAGCCTTCTTCATCCTTGGTGCTTTTAATTATAAAATTACAACAACAGTGGTGTTTGATTTTTGCAATGAGACCATTTACAGAACAGCTGAATATACCAGATTGTGAGAATTCAATAAAATTTACTATTTTACAGACATGGGTAGATCTAGAATTTTGAAAAGGGGAGTGCAGGTGGTGACATGCATCATCACATAGAAAACAACACATATTTTTCTCCAGTTAGAAATAAACTAGAAACGTTACTAATATCCTAGGTGTCCAGGGCTGTATTATTCAATTTAAGCAACAACAAATATAACTTTATTGGAAAGAGTTAAAAACAATCTGCACGGCTATGAAATAAGAGCTTCATTACCAAGAGCAGCAAACAGACTGCAACATTTCAGAACAAAGGATAGCTTTATTAGTGGAACTTCAAGACCATTAAAAAGAAGAAAGGATTGTTAACACTGGTGGAATGAAGAGTTTAGAAGGGATCAGGTAGATTGTAATGAACTGTGACATCCTCAGCATTGCTTGACTTGAAATGCTGCTGTCACTGCCAGGCAGTTGGTTTTAAACCTTGGTTGGAGCAAGAATCAAGGAGGTATGGCAAGTGTACCAGTGTAGCCCTCCTGATCCATCCATTTGCAGAACTCTATGTTAAAAGTGAAAACAAAAACCAAAATGGACTTGTGCCTTTCTGGTTTGTTATGATGAATGAAGAAGTCCGGATGTACTTCCCCTTTCCCTTCCTAACTCCTCTGTAGCAGGACACTAAGGTGCCTGCTACTCTCAGAGCACAGGCAGGAACCCAGGTGCTGGTTGCTGGGACAACCGTTTAAGGAGGGAATTGGCCGCACCTGTACCTAGTCAGCTGACTGGAAGGGGCAGGGCCTGACTCCCACATAAATCCCAGGCCTGAGGCCAGTTTCCTGCTGGCAGCAAGCAAGAGGGGGAGGCCTGACTGTATGAGCAACTCCTGATGCTGTTATGGGCTGGAGTATTCCCTGGTAGGGATTGAATGATGTTTTAGCTGGGTGGTTTGGTTTTTTGTCATAGTCCAGGGGCTTGTGTTTTGTGTTTGCTTTTTAACCAGTGGCTTGGGTGAGGCTATTAGGGGATGGAGAAGGCCTCATAGGGGACCTGCAGCAGTGTGGGAACTCCAGCCCCAGGGAGAGGGGGCAGTGAGAAGCCCCAGGGAGGTGCAGTGCAAGACAGGGCCATGGAGAGCCTGAGTGCCAGTGAAAGTGCAGTGCCAGGCAGGGCTGCAGAAAGCCTGAGCACCAGGAAGGTGCAGAGTGAGATAGGGCTGTGTAAAGCCCAGGGAAGACAAGGGAAGGGCCAAATTACAACAAGGCCCAGATCAAACCATGTCAGTATTATCTGCAAGGCTTAGGTTGAGGTGTAGGGGAGGAAAAAGAGCCTCAAATAGCACCCCTTGGCACCAGGGCAATAAATGGGCAGCTTCTGCTAATTAACATCCATTAATTAAGATCAAGGTGTGGCAGGCAAGAAGGCAGGCGGTTGGCCCATAACAGGAGTGCGGGGTCACCGATAGATGGACTCCAGAAGAGGCACTTCTGTCACATCCTCCAAAACAGCATTTAAATTAAATGTTTTCTGGAAAACTATGCCATGACTGGATAACAAGTTAAATGGCAATAGGAACAGAGCCAACAGATTGAAAGGCATGCAACTGAGAAGGTAAAAAAATTGCACTCATAGTATTTAAGCCTGTCTGACTTTTGTTTTGTTCACTTCTCTATTTTTTTTACTTTGCATATAATTTTGATGACCAGTGAACATGTTTAGGGGACAAACGGGAAGTCCGTTAAAATATTATCACCTTTCTCCTGACACTTTCAGGGAAGATATGAGAACTAATAGTATAGTGTAGCAGGATCCAGGCCCATAGAGTGGGTATGATGCCCCTTTGTGGCCAAGTGCTTCCTGCCCCACTCTCTCCCTGTGGTACCCTCCCCTTTTACCTTGCCTACCAATGCCTCGATGCAACTAATAATACTTAGGGCCCCACGGCCCCAAAGTGAGCCTCCATCCCGCTGTTGTCTATTGTCTTAAGTGTCCATCTAACACCCATCCAGCTCCTTTGTTCCAGTCACCGCCCCTTGGCTCTGTCTGTGCCTTGTAGCACAAGCTACCTTAGGGGCAATAACTGTGACTCCACCCTTCCCTGTAGCTACACCCATGCCTTGCATTTATTCTTCTGACAACATTATGGACCTTCCTGTAAGGCAGTGGTCTCCAACCTTGTTATGGTGAAGATCACTTTTTGGAACTACAGGTCACCCCAGGATCTACTGTGCCCACCCCCCTGCACAACCCCTGTCCCACATGGCCCTGGACCATCGAGTGTCCCAGACCCAGCTGGGCTGGGGCCTGATCCCACTTCTGTGCCGTGGCTGTGGCGAACTGCGCTTGCCTGGCAGCCAGAGGAACGTGGTGTTGGGCCCTGGCCCAGACAGGTCTGGAAATCTGTGCAGTCCAGGGGCATGTGGCTGGGGGTGGGGGGAGGTCCCACTGCTGGGTTGCAACCCGGTGGAGGCCCCAGAGACCCAGGCCCCCCACCTGTGCTTGGGATGAGGTGACTACTTCTGTGGGCTGCCTGCTACAGCCCAAGCACATGTGGTGGGGCACGGGTCCCCAGGGCCTCTGCCGGGCTGTGCCTGCATAAGTCTCCACTGCTGAGCCAAGCCATGCCTGCACATGGCCAGCTGTAGTGGGACTCAAGGCGCAGCAGCTGCAGCCTCTGCCCTCACAGATGGGGAGAGAGCCTCCAGGCTCCAATCTCCCCAGCACCACTTACCTTCCTCTGCTCCTGTCTGGGCTGCAGGGTCAGCCAGGCACTGCAAGGGCCTTGATCTGGCCCCTGCCCCTTCCCTCCCCTACAGATTGACCTCCTGGGGCTGGGGGTGGTGGGTGTGTGCATGCATGCATGCCCAGCTGTCCCTCCAGCCCAGAATCTACCAAAAGAGGCTCCAGGATTTACCTGTAGATCTGTATCCCCAAGTTGGTGACCACTGCTGTAGGGCCTCTGTCTCCTTAACTTTAGCCCATCATTATTCTGGCTGCTGCCCTGCAGCCATGGCTCACTTGTTCCGGCCCAGCTTTCTCAGCCTCAGCCTTCTCTGTATGTCAATCTCCAGGCCCCTAGTCCTTGTCTCAGTCACTAGACTCTTGGTGCCTTCAGCTCCTGGGGTTCCAGACCCAGACAAAGCTGCTTTTTTTTAATTATCAGTTCTCTGGGGTCCTTGACTCTGGCAAATCTACTTAGGCACCCCTTAGCCACCTGAGTCCCCAACCCAAGCCAGACAATGTTGGTGCTCCTCAACCCCCATATGGTCCCTGACCCCCAGGGCTCTACGCAGGGTGCCTTTCAAGTGCCCCTTTGGCCTCTATTCTACCCCCATAGCCACAACCTTGTCCTCCAGTTTCAATTTACAACACAAAAACAAGCAACCGCTTTCAATGAAAAAATCTCCCCCACTCTGGGTTTATGCTGTCCTGCAAGCCCTACTTCCCTTTGGGCTCTCACTTCCCAGCTCTCACAGGTAGCTTAGGTGCTTGCCAGGAGCTGTCTCTTTCAGCTCTTCTAACCCTGGAACCTTGCTCCCTGCAGTATGCAGGGCCAGACTGCGCATCTCGCTTCTGGTGTTGGACTTGTGCTCTGAAGTACTTCCCCTTCCAGTTAGGTGACTCCCCATCAGTCACCAGAGTTTCCCCTTTTGCCCAATGGTCCTCTTGCTCCTTCCTGCTGCAGCCTGACCCAGCTGCTTGCAGGCTTTTCTCTCAGCTTGTTTGAAAATCTGCCACAGACAGTAAGCTTGTAGTGCAGCTAGTTCCTACTCAGCTGCCTGCCTCCTGCTGCACTGTCCCCTTAAAGTAACAGGAGTCTTTCACTCCCTATTACATATACATCCTCACAAATCACCAATGAATCCTCTGTAAAATTAAGAGAAGACCAGAATTTACTTCGCTGATAGTATGATTTAAAACAAGAAAAAAAAAAAAGAAAGAAAAAAGAATTGTTTAAAATCTTTTCAGGCCTTATTTCAACATCCCAAAAGGAAAATAAGGAAAAGGGCAAAAATTAATTTTAAAACAATCCTTCTTTGTCACTACCGTAGGCACATCTACACATGCAATTAATGCAAAGCAATAAACGCTGAGTCTTATTGCTCCAGAGTTAATTGCTCCCTGGTGCAGCATTTATACATGCTCCCAAGACTGCAGCATGTTGAACTGGGTTGGAGCAGTCCCAGCTGGTGGAGGACTGGGGGGTCAGCCTGCCAGCCCAGGGCTCCGCCATTCCCTGGCTCACTGTTCTGTGGAGGGGTTGGCTGGGGCATGAGGGTGCTCCAGTGCGTGGCTAGCTGAAGGGGACAGCATCTGTACGTGCGCTATTGTGCTGCTGCAGAATAAAAAAACTCTGCAGCAGGACAGAACTTGCAGAATTAATTGGTTTACTCCAGCATAACTGGCGCACATGTAGACGTGTGATGTTTACTGCAGAGCTTATTAGTTTATTTCACAGTTAAACCCCCTTAAACCTGTCCAAGCTTCCACTTCTTATTTGAGTAAGAAAGTTTTCCATCTCTGAAACTTGAAAAGTTTTTTCCTTGACTTGTTGACTCTATTTAGTTTGCAGCTTGCGTGATTATTAGCTTCCTGGAAACATCTAATTTGATGTCCATTTTACTCAGCTTCATAAGCAAGGCAGATTATCTCTGTTGGAAGTCCCCTTCTTTTCGTATCTTTAACTGTGACAATAGCGTTTTATATTTTGACCTTCAATTATTCATGTCAGGATATTCTAAGATTATTGATTGATTAGTGTTGGATGGAAGTCTGTTTAAAAGAGATGTAGTTAGGTAACTTAGGCCCAGGATTTAAAGGTCAAGGGTTTTCTCTCACATACTTTTTTTAATCCAAACAATGGTCCCCTGGAAAATATGTACATTCTCAGGAGGCTGAGAAAAGAAGTAATATTCTTTGCTACTCACCTGCCACAGGCAAAGAAATAAGTAGAAAAGTTGAGTGGGAGTTCACAGTCCCGCTGTATCTCTTTGTATGTATTGACTTGTGACCCTTGTTCCATTTATTGGTTTTCGTGGTAA
>NW_017729022.1:169530289-169535702 GCF_001723915.1 Gavialis gangeticus | reverse complement strand
GGGACCAAAACTGAAAAAATTGTCAGTTTGAAATATTTTGCCTATGGTGTTACAGGTGACACCTGAGGTTAATGTAGTTGCTAGAGACTGCAGGACAAAACAATCTATTTCTACAGCTCTTGATTGGACTCCATTTCTTTGTCTTCTCCTGGTTAGGCCTTCACCCTCATTTGGAACCACAGCTCCTCTGTGCTCTGTCTGTTGACTAAACCCCTCCTGCTTAAGTGCAGTCACAAGACACAAGGCTGAATTTTGCCTTAAAACTTTAACTTTTTTAATAATCAATTTTCTAATTACAAGCGGATGCTTCAGACTGTGCAGTTGATCTGATTAATGTGATGATTAATGCTTTCTTAAGGTGTACCAGAGGCAGTAGGTAAGTGCACATTAAGTGTTCATTAAACTACCCTGATGCATGGCATATTGCACTTTATTGTTTAAAGTATCCTGTGAAATACCTTTCACTTCAGAAAAGAAAGAGGGATTATGAGCCTGGTGTTAAATACAGAATGAAGAATCCTGGGGAAATAGTTTATAAAAACAAAGGGGGAGAAAGTAAAAGATTAAAAAAAAATCAATGCTAGAAGAGTCACTGTGTAGTGAACAACTCCGTGTTGATCAATACAACTGGCACTTCTCAGAGACAGGTAGGGCAACCACAAGAATATTTTACAGGAAAAATCAATAATCACAGTTCAAGAAACTAGCACACTTATTTATAACATTGACATTATAAACAGCATACTACCTAGTGACTTCCTTGTGGGGGGAAGCCAAACATATTCCCCTCCTCCCCTATAATCTTTTTCCCTTGCTTTCCCTTGGTCAATAACTTTTCAGCCAGGGAATGTAATTTCTACCATACATTTTTTTTCTCAGGTTTGCATTATAATTTGCTGGAGAGATGAGACACTTCACTTTGACCTGTAGCTTTGAAACCTTGTGCATCTTGCCCTGTCAAAGAGGAAGGATAGTCTTATGGTTAAGGCACTGCATTTGGATCCAAGGGGTAGAGATTGCATTCCTGACTACCACAGAGTTCCTGTGTAATCTTCAGTAAATTGCTGAGGGCCATGTTTTCAAAATCAGCTTTTTGATTGCCCAACCTGACCCACATTGGTTTTGATTTGGGTCAGGTTTTATTTTGACTGTTCCATCATTATGCTGAGATATAGATGCTAAGAGCCATTTCTTTTCTACCTTTGGGTATAATTAGTACCTTCGTTTCTGTATTTTTTTTTATTCACTTTTCTTCCTATTCTTTCCAATATTTCAGCAAATAGTTCTTCAGAATACTGAATATTCAAGAGAACTGAAACAGCTCCAGCCTCAAGAAATATCCCATCAGGAAACAGTCTGTGGTTACTCGATCTTCATGCATGCTCCTCCTACTAACAAAGTGCCTGAGTCAGTAGGAGTTGCATGCATGGATCAAGACCAGTGTTTGAATGTGTATTTGAGCACACAATGAGCATACCAAACCCACTCCATTATTCATTTTTAGACCAGTTTCTCAGTCAAATAAGGACTGCCAGGCCAGGGGCTCAGCACTCTCAACCCGTGGGCTTCACTGGGAGTTCTCAACCTCTCATAGAATAAATTACCCAAAGGAAGAAAGGGAAATATCTAAACAAGGCTGAAATGGCAACATTAATAAGGACAGCATGCCCTCATTTCTATAGTAGGTATTACATTTATGTATGCCTTTGTTTACCCATGAAGAGGTTGTTCCGCTCGGTTGGAGTCCGATTCAGAAGTAGATACACTTGTCACACCCTCTGAGACAACCCTCTTTCTCTTTTATTCCCTTAAATGATACCATTCATTCAGAAGGGGATTTGTGCTGCTGAATTTCACCTGGAACAAGACATTCAGCTCCTATTGGAATCACTTCTGAGACCAAGCTTACAGTTTCAAGACTACACCTGCACAGAATATGCCTGTAGCACTCAGCAGGGAATGTGGACTAATTAAATATGAGCTGATTTAAAACGATTACTTCATCCAAGAAGCAAGAGCTAATAATTATATGGAATGAGATGATTACCTGGAACAAGATGATAAAACTGCTAATATTCCTGTTAATAGTATGAATGGGGAGCCTCTCTATTAAAACCAGAGTGCAGTGTACTGTAGGTTAATTAAAAAAATACAAAAAGCAGAACTTCTGCAGCTGTACGTCACCATCATATTTTGTCTAGTCTGTCTCAAATAACCTATTCTGAGAAGAACCACCCTCTTTTAACAGGATCTTGCACAGCTGTCTGGGCCATTACCTGCCCTTCATCTATAAGTAATGAGCAATTTATTGCATGGTAAAAGAGAGAAGGTGAGTAACTGCCCATGTGCACACCCTTATCCCCAATAAGGGCTCATAATTGTGGTATCTTCATAAAAGTCAGTGAGAAAAAGACGTAAGTTACCATAATTTGTCTCCTCTGACTATAGGGTAAGAGTGTGCTTATGAGCAGTTACTTACTAGGTAGCATCTGATACATGGGTAAACCTACACCCTGTTTTCTGTTGTGGCATACTGTTCACCCTCCTAGGAGAAGAAGAAAGAAGTGCTATGTTAGGGGAGCTGGATGTAGGATTCACTTGGCAACAACCATAAATGCCATAACAATGGTGTTGCATGAGTTCCTCTTCCAGATTCAGATTAGAGGACAGAGTGAATAGATGACTGAGTTGGGAAAGCCATAGGATATAATAAGGTCTACTCCATGAATTATCAAGACATGGTAGTATTTACAGCAAGTGGTACAGGTGTGCAAAATGTGATTAGGTCCTATGCATTTCTTGGTTTTTTGTTTTTTGTTTGTTTGTTTGTTTTTTTCTGGGCTCCTGTACCTTGATACCCCCAAAGGGAGACTGTTTAATATGCCTGTAACTTCTACTAGGCACTTTGGACTTGGCCCCTTATATCTGGGGTTGAAACAGAAAGGACATATACCAGATGCTGCAAGATGTCACCTTCAACATATTGTACAGATGTGTACTCCCTTGCCTCCTATCTTATACAAAAAAAATGAACTGGTTAAAATGTTGCTCCTTATCACCTGTAGGCAGCCAAGTTAACACCACATGGCTGTCACAGGTAGCGTTCCAAGGTAGCCATCAGGTTCAAGGAGATATCGCTACATCAGTTACACTCAGCCCATAATTTGGGAACTTTCTATAAAACCATGATAGCCAAGCCTATTTTTTTTTTTTCAATGAAAAACTGAGATTCTGAGGGGGAAAAAATAGCAGCTTGAAAGAGGTGCCAGGATGTCAAGCCACTGTGTACTAGCTCAATCTGAGTCTTGTCTCATCTTAACCACAATGTTCTCTATTTTAGGGATGACCCAGTTGCAGAACATTAAATTACTGGTTACATCAAAACAAATTCTGTGTTCAAAATCTCCCACATCTTCCTAAAAGCCTTTCACAGTGACATCTTCACCACTTTCTGCATCAGCTCAAGCACTGATTCCATTGGATGAACCTGATCCTGTCATCTGTATTCGACCCAAATTCCAACTGAATCAAGATGGTAGGACTCCAACCTCTAGGGCTCCAATATATCAGTGAACTTAAATACTTGAAGAAGGGTGTGGACAGACTGGAAAGAGTCCAGCAAAGAGGAAGAAAAATGATTAGGGGCCTGGGAAGCAAGACTTAAGAGGAAAGGCTAGAAGAACTAGGGTTTTTTGTCTGGAGAAGAGAAGACTGAGGGGGGATTTGATAACAGTCTTCAAATACCTGAAGGGCAATTTAAAAAAAATGGAGATGGTCTTTTCTTTGTGGCTGTAGGGGATAGAACTAGGAGCTATGGCTTGAAGCTGCAGCAGAGGAAATGTAGGATAGAGATTCTATCTAACTTTCTGACTATGAAGGTGGCCAAGCATTGGAACAAGCTACCTAAAGAAGTTGTGGAATCTCCATCCCTGGAAATTTTCAAGAGCAGATTGGACAGACATGTGGCTGGGATGACTTAGTCAGGGACTATCCTTCCTTGAGCAGGGGCTGAACTAGAAGACCTTATGAGATTTCCACCAGCCCTACTTTACTATGATCCTATGTTCATACTTCCATTGGCTTCCAGGAGGGGTGTGAAGAGGGTATTCATATCTTAAGAATTAAGCACATATTTAAACAGACAAGGTTCTTTGGGTGAATCTGATATCTTTTATTAGACCAACTTAGATGGTTGGAAAACAATTATTAAGCAAGCATACCAGACCAGCCTCCGGATTTTTTACTTTTCATTCCATCCAGGAAAATCACACACCAACTGTTGAAACTTCCTTAGCTGGATGAAGGGTTTTTGAACCCAAAAGCTTGCTTAATAATTGTTTTCCAACTATTTAAGTTGGTCTAATAAAAGATATCAGATTCACCCAAAGAACCTTGTCTGCCTATGTCCTTAGACCAACACAGCTACAACCTACACCCCTGGCACATATTTAAATACTTTCCTGAATCAGAAGAGATTTCAAGATTGGGCCCTGAGTTTCTGAACTGTTCTCTGTGTGTCTGCATTTGATTCTGATTTCCTATGGGCAGAAAAAGTATGTTATAGCACTGACCATAACTTCTTTGTGCAGGTCTTCAATCCACTTGGCAGGTTAGATAATGAATACTGTTACATTAATACGGTAAAATGCTTTGAAGGTGAAAAGAGTTAATCAAGTGCCAAGTTGCACAGTTGTTACCAAGAGGGCCTAAGGGAGAAAGTCCACAGCATAATCAAGAAAGATTGAACAGTTGAACAGTGCAGGCCCGAGGACCGGGCCCTGCGGAGCCCCACTGCCCACACCCCTCCAGGTCAAAAATGACCTGTCCACCACCACTCTCTGGGTGCGACCTTCCAGCCAGTCAGCGACCCATTTGATTGTGTAGGTGTTGACACCACAGTCCCCCAGTTTCGTAATGAGAACGGGGTGAGAGACGGTGTTGAAGGCCTTCCGAAGGTCCAGGAAGACTATGTCCACTGCTACCCCTGCATCTAAGGATTTGGTGACCTGGTCATAGAAGGCCACCAGGTTGGTCTGACAGGACCTGCCTCCAATGAACCCATGTTGGTTGCCCCTAAGCATAATCTCCCCTCCTTGCCCCTCGTGGATATGTGCCAGAATAATTCTCTCAAAAAGTTTGCCCAGGATTGAGGTAAAACTAACTGGCCTATAGTTTCCCAGGTCCTCCTTCCTCCCCTTTTTGAAGATAGGAAATGCACTGGTCCTCTTCCAGTCCTTTGGCACCACACCAGAGCACCACAAGTGCTTGTAAAGCCATGCCAGGGGTCCCGCAACAACCTCAGCCAATTCCCTCAGCACTCTGGGGTGGAGATTGTCCGGACCAGCTGATTTGAATACATCCAGTCCCTCCAGAAGTTCCCTAACTAGTTCCTCACTAACCCTTGGCCTAGGTG
>NW_017729022.1:169514299-169525289 GCF_001723915.1 Gavialis gangeticus | reverse complement strand
GGGTAAGGTCCTCTTGCTTGTTTCCCATACTACAAGCGTTTGTGTAGAGGCATTTGAGGCCTCCTGAGGATGTGTGCACTGGCCCCCTACTTTCAGCATTACTGTGGCCCCTGTTGCTTACCTGTGTATATGTTCCGCTCATCCTTCTAGGCTGGGCTGTACTTGTGGGTGTTGCTTAGTTTGGCAGTCCAAGGCTTCCTCCAGCTGCTCCTGCGTCCACCTCCGCTTTGGGTCAGGTAAGGGGGCACATGTGCGTGCAGGACACACGTGTGCCTGGATTCCTCCTCTCTTCCCTGCTCCTGGCTCCCAAGAGCAACTCTTCAGAAAGGCACCCCTTGGGAGGACAAGTTCCAATGGGCACAAACTAGTTGATGAAAAATTTAGGCTGCACATAAGGAAAAACTTCTTTTCTGTAAGGGTATCTAGAATCTGGAACACACTCCCAGCAGAGGTAATGCAGTCACCATCCTTGGAGGTGTTCAAGAGGAGGCTGGACAAACACCCTGTTGAGCTCGTTTGAGCCCAGTTACCTCCTGCTCATAGCAGGGGACCGGACTTGATGATCTTACAGGTCCCTTCTGGTCCTTTGATTCTATAATTCATATTTTTCTTGATATCTTAATATTTTATTGGCATTAATGTCACCATTGAATATAGCCTGGCTGTCTAGAAGCATTTCTGATGTTATTTGTATAAGTGTATCCATCTGTCACTTTTTATTGTTTCTGGGTTTTTTAATGTTTTTTTCTGGCTATCACATGAGGACATACTTATTGCTGCTTTTAAGCTCTTTTCTTCCACTACCGGTCCTGAAATAGTCATAAAATGGTTTTCTGATTGTGCATTCCAATTTTTGGAGTGAACATGGGATGATTCAATTGTTTAATCTGCATCTTTTTTTCAGAGTTGGCAGTCAATCTGTTTCAGAACACGTTACATTTTATTTGACTTCCATTCTTTAGTAACAATCCTTGAGAAACAAACAAATAAAGCGACAAGTGATAAATGACTAACAGGGAAAAAATGGTAACAAAAATGTGATTGCCTGTTAAAAATTCCAGCTGTCCTAAAAGGCTCCCATTTCTGAGGCTCTGATCAGATATTTGCCAGGAACAGACTGCCAAAAGTCTTGGGGACTTTCAAGTAAATATTGATCTAAGATTTAAAAGAAATGACTTTTTTTTAACTTCAACTAATCTTTGCATTCCAAGTCATCAGATATATGCATCAAATTCATCATGGAGAGGAGAGGAGTGAATAGCTCAGGAAAAAAACAAAGAGCTTGCACTCAAGTGGTCAAAATAAGGATCTACAAAATGAAAATAATCCCATATCGAAAATCACCACCATAGTTGGCATTAACTGGCACTTTTGTTGGCAGTCTTAGCAGACGGCACTTAGCTAAATGGGCTTAGTTGCCTGGACTGCTCCCTCTGTCTGCAGAAGAGTTTAACTTGAGTTAATCTATTTTAACTTGGGAAAAGAGCAATGAAATTGGTGGAGAGTCTAGACTGCCACTGACAAACATAGTGACTAGTTTAAGTTTATTGGCAATGAGGCTGGGATGAGTACCAGCTGGGCTGGTAGGGAGCCAGTGAGTGGAGATGAGGCTCTTCTTGTAGCAGCACAATGACCCACAGGAGGCTTTAAGCATTTTGGCTTACTGATATCTGTTTCTTACCAGAGGACTGAGTTGTGGCCGTAGCAGTGAGCAGGACACCCTGCAGCGGGGTACCTAGGGCACTCATTCTGAGCACTGCATTTGCAGGGACATGAAGGGGCCAAGGCTGAGAGGACTGAAGATCCAGATAGTGAGGCTGAAGTTCAGGATGGGCTGATGTCAGGACATGGCTAGGAGCCCAGGGGTGGGCTAAAGCCAAGAGGGCCAAAGCCTGAGGTGAGAGACAGAGATGGGCTATGGTCTGAGTACAGAGAGAGAGAAAGTTGAGCTATGACCAAGAGGGCCAAGGCCTGAGCACAGCAGCTAAAGTCTGGGAAAGGCAGAAGCAAAGACAGAGTCAGGGGTCTGTCAAAGACAGAGCCAGGGGGAGAGAGGGGGAGAAGCCCTAGTGACTGGAATGAAATGAAAGCCATGCCCATGCCTTGCAAGTCCTGGAGAAAACTGGAGGCCACATTTAATGCCCCTAAGGTGAGTTAGTGCCGGAGGGCATAGATAGGGCCAGTCAGTTAGTAGTATGCAGAGGTCAGTGGGGCCCAAAGTAGGGTAGAGGATTTTAAGTCTGTTGCCATGAGCAGGACTGGGGCCTGGTGAAGCTAGGCCAAGTTTGAGTCCAGTAGGCACACTTGGAGACTCTGGGGAACACTTTCCCAATGTAAAATACAGTTTCCATCGAGGAGTGGCAGGCAAGACAGTGAGGAGGTTACTCTGAGGAGCTCAAGTGGGGTAGGACTGCTTTGGCCACCAGGGGCTCCACAGACGCCCTCAGAGCCAGTCTTGCTACAAGCTCTTGCCAGGATGAAAGTGGTATAGCTTAATCACTGGTAAAAGCACATTGATAATGGTATGACTGCCCTCACAGTAACTAATATATTAGTATACTAGGTAACTATCTGCCCCCGCCCCAACAGCCCTAATGGTTATATTTGTTCAAAAAAAACCTATGTAAGGCCTTTATTTTAAAAGAACAATTAAAGAAAAGAACCCTGGAGGTATTCTCTTCTGATCTCAGTGGGAAGCAATTAGTATCATCCTCCCTTCTAAGCCAGAAGGTTTGGGTCCAAATCCTATCTGCTGCATATTGCTGTAAGGATCAGTAGGAAAGTGCTGTGGTAAAGCTTCCTCCTTTATATAAGAGGTTAAATCTAGATGCCTAATCTATAGAAGAATAAACTGCTCATGTTCAGAAACCATCTCACCCTTGTAGTACATTTAAGTCAGGCCCAGACATGCACTTCTGCAGATGGGGACTAAGAATCCATGAATGGGGGTTGGGGATTGACCTCTCTCAAATAAGTACGGCTGATAAACTAATAATTACACCAGCAGACGTGTGCCTTAAAAAGGGTATTACCTATTACTTTAAGACATATTACCCCTGCGTATTTTAGGGCTAGAGCAAAGCCAAAACCATCCCAATGGGCCTGAAGCAAGTTTTGACACTGGTGGTTTAGTCTGGGGTGATGCAATGTAAAAATACTAATAGCTTCCTGATAAACAGCCAACTCCCATGAACTATATCTACAGGCTATAGAGTGACACAAAAAAACCCAGAGGCTCCCTGCATCTTGACATATGCACTGTTCTGGTACAAAAGGAAAGACTGACTAGAAGCAGCTTTTTGAGAGAAGAATTTTTTAACAAAGAAGAGTTTAATTTTGCATCTCTGTGTGTGCGTGCGTATATATATATGTATGTATATGTATATAATTTTATTTTTTAAAACTAAGAAGTCAAGCTATTTATGCTTTTTGATATTTATCTAGCTGGGCCAGTTTCTGCTGCCAGCTCGTATGGAAGTAGGAAGACTCTCTTTACATTACACTAGATTCTTACAAACTCTTTTGAGAAGTTCAGTCCCTTTCCTTGATTGTCTCAAGCCTTTGAAATTTGCAGGGGGGATTAGGGAAGAGAGATTATTTTACTTTGTTCTATGAAACTCCATGAAATTCCATATACAGGTGTACATGGTTAGAAATCACTCACCCCATCTGTTGACTGAGTAGTTTGAGAAAATGTTGGCAGCATGCCAAAATAATAATTGAATGCAAAAATATTGCAAAGCATGGGATTCATGTAACTACCAAAGCAGATGCAGCAGTTGACAATGAATTGGAAATGGCTGGGAGTTGCCAGCCAAGCTGTAACAGTATGCTTGGGAGAGGAAAACAAGTTTGGATTCCTCTAACGATGCCCTGGACCAAGCGCATGGCTCTGGTGGTCCCTCCCCTTCTGGTGGAAGGACCAAATGAGATGGTAGTTTCCCCCAACTCTAAAACAGAAAAGAAAGAAATCAAGTGTTATTCTGCAACTACTGCCTTCACGGAACACACGGTCCCAGCAGCCTACCTCTCCATTACCCATCCCCACCTGGAGGAGAGCCAAATTGCACTGAGTGGCTAATAATTATATTTTCCTGACAAGCACAAATCTCCAGTGCAATGATGAAAATGGAGTGTTTGGACCCTGATGATGTGTAACTAGGAGTTACAATCATGCTTAATAAAATTTGGTTTTACTTTCCTTAAAACAAACTTGGCTATTACATTAAAAAAAACCTACCTCTGTGAAAAAACAAATATTTTTTAGGTTGCAAAGATAAGCATTGAAAAGTCAGGAAATGCCAGACTGAAGGTTGCCGGTGATACCACAATTCAGCCCCCTTGTGGATGTGAATTATCATATGCTCCTTAATTATGTGGTTACGTATTATTTTATCTACAGGGCTCCCATTTTGTTCAGTGCACAGGCAAAGCCAACTGCATGATGGGTTGTATTAAAAGGACTGTCACTAGCAAATCAAGGGCAGTGATTTTTTAACTCTGTTCAATGCTGGTAAGGCCTCACCTGGAGTACTGTGTCCAGTTTTTGGGCCCCACACTTCAAGAAGGATGTGGACCGTTTGGAGAGAATCCGGTGAAGAGTGACAAAAATATTAGGGGCATGGGAAGCAAGACTTATGAGGAAAGTCTGAAAGAGCCAGGGTTATTTAGTCTCGAGAAGAGAACACTGGAGGTGGGGGTAGGATTTGATATCATTTTTCAAATACCTGAAGAACCATTATAGAAAGGATGGAGGTGGGCTTTTCCATGTGGCTGTAGGGGGCAGGATGATGAATAATAAACACAAGCTGCAATAGAAGAAATTTGGGTTGGAGTCAGTACTAACTTTCTGACTACGAGGGTAGTCAAGCAACAGGCTGCCTACGGAAGTCGTGGAATCTTCTTTGAAAGCTTTCAAGAGCAGGTTAGACAGACATGTGGCTGGAATGATTTAGTATGGGGGGCTGTCACATGAATTACATCCTAGGCCTCACTTTGCAAACTACTGACTTATACAAAGACTACAGGCAACGGTATGAACTAGACCCTTTTTCTGCAAACACCATCACTACAGGGGAGGAGCTCATATTAGCCATCACAGAAGAACACAGGAAATCCTGGCAGACCCTGATTGAATTAACTGATATGCATAATACTAAAAAGCATGAGCAACAATGCATAAATTACGTGACAACCTACAAAAGGTAGATCAACGTTGTAACAGGAGCTCGAGAATGGGACACTTACTGGGCAACCCAGAGGCCAGAAAGTAGGGCTGTGTGAAGCTTCAGTACTGTTCAGTACAATTCAGTGGAGATTCGGCCTAATTTGGTGGCCAAATCTCTGAAAACAAATCAAATCAGAGGATGCTTTAATCTCTCCAAATCGAATCAGAACCCTCTGAATCAATTTAGAGAGATTTGGAGATTCAGACATAGATACAGCTTTAAATGTTTTTTCTACATATTTCTAGGTACCAGGCGGCTCGTGAATGCTGTGATGTTGGGGCGCATGGAGTGTCCCACAGAAGCGCGGGAGCTCCCCAGCATGCTTGGCAGCAGACCCAGAAATCACTTCTGGTTCACTTCTGGGGCCACTGGGGAGTGTGCTGGGGGCCCCCGCAGCCCCCAGCTTGGCAACTGGTGCCTTAAAGCTGTGTCTATGTCTGAATTGCTGATTCTCGGAATCAGCATTGAATCTTCAGATTCGGCTAAATTGAATTGGGGACAGTGATCCAAATCAATGAACAGAATTGCTGTCCATGATTCAGGATGAATCCAAGTCCGAATTGAATAGGGCCCACTTCGCACACCCCTACCAAAAAGCACTCCCTTGCTGCCTGCATGCACTTCCTAGGTTGTAGACTGGGAAGACAGCTAGGTCAAGCTGGGAACAGGGAACAACTAGGGAAAACACAGCATGCCACAGCTCCTAGGCAGTCACGGGAGACAGGCGGAGCTCCCAGATTGGTTGATGGACCCGTGCACAACATATTTGAAGCAGCTGGGGACAGCACATAAGGGGAAGCACTGGAGGAGCTGCAGGGAAGTGGAGTCATGCTGGATACCCCCTCCCTCACCAGTCAGGAGATGTGGACAGCAAGCAGCTTAGCCAAAGAACATAAATGGCCAGACTGACCCTAACCAGGCAGCTGGACAGCATCCAAGGGACCAGGAGGGGAGTAACCTGAGCTAGAAAGTAAGGCATGGGAAGAAGCAGGAGGAGGAGAAGGCCCACAGCAGCAGGACCCCTCAGGCTTCTAAAAGGATTACTACACTCATTAAAGGGCAAGGCAAGCCCAGGTTTTGTTTATTGTTTTGGATTTCAGAACCTTAAAGGGGCAACACTTGCGAATGGAGTCCGGCATTCCTAAAGGGAGAACACCAGTAGGAAGAGGGAACCAGAGAGACTAATATGGAAGGAAAGCTGTCAACATTTGCTGCAAAACACCTCTTTGGGAGAGGTATGGGTGGAGTGTAGGGGAGGAGAAGCCCTCTGAAGAGATCTGGCAGCACTGCCCCTAACTCACATGGTGGATTACCTTGTGGACCAGGTACATTCCTGTTCACTCCAGTCTATCACTTAAGACCAAAGTGTGGCAGGAAAACCCAAGGTGATGGGAATGGAGAGCAGGGCCAATGGCTAATACCTCACCCTCCAAAAGGCACTATCTCTCACCCCCTACAAACATCATAATGTCACTGCTAACCAAATTTCTCACTAGATACATCTCACTGTAAAAAGCCCAAACACCAAAAACGAACAAAAACTCATACGGGAAAGGTACAAATAATCCAAAAACCTAGGTTTTACAAGCCCCTTCTTAATGACAGAGCTGAATGCTGGTGTTAATGTACTAAAGACTGGAAAAGCAACTGGCGTTGATGACATAGGGTGCCTATACACATGTGGCAAGCCTGCTCTGATGCTCTGTAATTACAGTGCATCAGAGCAGACTTAATTAATCAAGTCTGCTGGAGCATAGTAATTTACTAGACTCCAGCAGACTCCTGTGTCACATGTATCAGCATCCCCACACTGAAAAATGGTGGCAGGGGCACTTTAACTAAAGCTCATTTGACAAGCTTTAGTTAAAGTACCCCACCAACATTTTTCAACACAGGGGTGCTGGTACACATGATGCTCCATGCTCTCAGAGCTACTCTAATTAAAGCACCCCCCTTCCCACTCCTGGAGCACATATATAAACATTCATTCTTCCTGAACAAATAAAGCAGTTTGGACCCCAGGCTCAAGAATGGCTCCTTTGCCAATATAACTCATGCAGCAGAGCCAGTCAAAAATTTTTAAAGATATGGTAACATGCTCAGGTAGTACCACTTCTAAAGCCAGGAAAAGATCCATCTGAGCCAAAGAGCTTCAGACATCTCTTTGCTTTGCCACACGTACAAATTGTACATACAACTGAACTGGCTTGCCCTGTATGTGGATAAACACTTAATCCCCTAACAGGGTTACTTTATCCTGGAAAATCAACAATGAGCCAGCTGCTTGATTTAACTCAACGAATTGAGTATGGTTTTGAAAGAGCCCAAAATCACCAGAGCTGTGTTCATCGACCTAGCAGCTGCCTACAATACAGTTAACCACCATCAACTCCTCCACAAAATCCTGAAACTGAAAAAAGATCCAAACCTTAAAGAGTCAATACAAACCCTGCTCAAATACAGAGTTTTTTTGTCACACTGGATGAGAAGTGAAGCAGATGGAGGCAACAGATTAACGGAAGGGAGCATACTTGCACCACTGTTATATTGCATCTATACAAATGACCAATCAATCGATTTGGAAACAAAACATTTAATCTATGTAGACAACGTGTGCACAAGAGCCCAAAACACTGGCTTTGGCCACGTTGAAAAATTCTTAAGTGAGGCACTAATTGACCTAACCTCACACTACATTGAAAACCAATTATGTGCCAATCCAATGAAAACATAGATATGTGCCTTCCATCTGAAAAACCATGAGGCTAACCTCTAGCTCAACATTACATGGTCCAGGAAGCTACTATCCCACTGTCCAAATCCAGTTTACCCTGGAATCACCCTAGACTGAACCCTGTCTTCTCATACAGAGAACACATCATGAAGACAAAAGCAAAGGTGAACATGTGGAACGTTCTATATAAGCTTGCGAACTCAAAATGGGGAGTTAGCCCTTTAGCCATCTGAACCACTGCTCTGGCTCCCAGCTTCTCCTCTGTCAAGTATGTGTGCCCTGTATGGGAAAGATCCTTACACACTAAGTGCTTTGATCCCATTCTGAACACTAACTGCCAATGCATCACAGCCTAAACAGTGTGTACCTGCTGGCTGGGATCACTCTGCCTGACATCAGAAGAGAAGTGGCCAGTAGGACTGAATGATCAAGACAAACTGAAGATGTCTGACACCCACAGTATGACCATCCCACAGCACAGAAATGTTTGGAGTCGTGCAGGAACTTCCTCACCAGCACGCAGCCTTTGATGCCACACCCAGGGAGACACAACTGCAGATGTGGAACAAGAGGCTGAAGAAAATATATGACAGTAGAAAAATGGACGAGCCCACAGTTGAGTCCTTACCATGTGGGGCTAATGAACCATGGCAAAGGTGGCAATGTCTCAACCACCTACATACCAGAGCTGGACACTTCAAGGAACTAATGAAGAAGTGGGGATATACCATTTGTCCAACCATGTAACTGTGGCACAGAACCTCAGACTATGCAACATCTGCTGCAATGCCTGCTGCTTGAAGGGACATGTACAATGAAAGGCCTTGCAAAGTACAATAAACGAGCACAAACATGTGTAACATGATGGTCAAATGTGGTGTAGAAACATGAGAAAAAGAAGTAGTAGTCAGGGATGATCCTGCCCTGAGAAGGAGAGTGGACTAGACAACCTTGTGAGGTCCATTCCAGCCTTACTTTCCTATGATCCTTGAAGAAAATGAATTCAGACTGAGCAGGCAACTTTCATTATGTCATTTCCTAATTTTTGTGTTCTTGCCTTTGCAATTTAATAACCTATTGCATGTAATAAAATACATTATTTCAGGTCAAATCCTGAGGTTCTTACTCCAGTTTTACTCTGGTCTCAGAGGAAATGTATCTGAGTAAGGCCTTGGGACATGATTTGCACCTACTTTACAATCCAGCCCAACCACAGGCAGCACATAACTACATTGTTGAGGGAGAAGGGTAGGAACTAGATTGCAACCAATTCCAGCTTCCTTTGTACTCAGTGTGGGGGGGGGGGCGTGTCCTTCGCAGTACCCACCTCCTCCCGTGTCAGAACGGGCTTCCTGTCGCTTAGAGTCAATCACCTGAGGTCTGCACGCGTCCGGTCCTCCTGCCACGACTTTGATTGTATTCTGGTTCAGTGATATTAATCCGAAACGCGTCAGTCCAAAAGTGAGACTCCTGGACTCTCAGGGTCCCGCGTCGATGAGGGCTCCGCCACCCCTACACCCTTTCCCGTACCACCGGCCAGGTTGCTGATCAGGGTAAGTTCCCCATCTGTCTGTCGTTCAATGTCCACAAAAAACTGTCCGGTCAACACAAAATGTCACAGCCAGGGATTCTCTAGAGCAAGGGGCTGCTTTGCCCTTTTGGCCCCCTTGTTATTACCCTAACTGCTGTGTGCACCAGCACTCTTCTCTACAGCCGTCTCTCTGGGCTCTTCAGCCCTCTCCCGGGCTTCCAAAAGCCTCTTAGTCCTCCAAAGGACCGGCCAGCCTCTTCATCTCCATAAAGTGCCCCTATACTACAGTATATACGGCTCCCAGCTCCTGCCGGGTCCAGCCGTGCCCTGCAGCGTTCAAACGTACGGGGCTTTGCTGGGGCCTGTCGACCCAGCTCCCCAGCCCTGTTGGGGCTTACCCTTACCCCACCAGGTTCGGTAGCATCTCCGGGCAGTAACCCTCTGCCTGCAGGTACTTCTTTGGTTCCTGGCTGCCTCCCGGCTCACTTCCGGTTCCACCTTCCTCCCTCCTGGCGTCAGTGTCTCACTTATGTTGGCCCCCGCTGTCCGGGCCACACCTCCTTCCTCGCACCTGAAAAAGGTGAGTTGTTGCCCCACATTCCGGGCTTGAGTGAGGGAGCTTAGCGCTATTGCGCCGGGGTGGGAAGCCTCGGAGCCCGTGCGCCTCTTCGCTCCCTCGCATATCCTGCCCCTCAAGACGCTACTAAGCGTTCCTCTTGTCTGCCTTCGGCCCTCCGAAGCTCCGCCCTGTGCTTCGGGACCCTCTTCATCACACCGCGATAAAAAATCTGCCACCGTATTTGTTTTTCCCGGTTTGTACGCCACCCAAAAACGGAAAGGTTGGAGAGCTAGTGCCCATCGCATGATGTGGGCGTTATCAGTCGAAGCGGTGTTTAGCCATCTCAAAGGGTCGTGATCGGTGATTAGCTTGAACTCGCACCCTAAGAGGTAGTATCTAAAATAATCAACCTCCCATCGGATAGCTGAGCATTCCCTTTCGATGGTAGAGTACCTCTTTTCATGATCGTTGAGTTTCCAGCTAGCGTACACTACCAGCCGTTCTAGTCCGTCTGCCTCCTGCGACAGGACTGCTCCAAGGGCGTAGGCTGAGGCATCTGTCTGCAATGTAAACGGAAGGGCGAAATTGGGGGTATGTAGAACTACCTGCTGGCATAGGGCTCTTTTGAGTTCTTCAAAAGCCCTTTGCCGCTCCTCGCTCCACTCGATGTTTCCAGCTCTTCTGCCTTTCGTTGTCTCCACCAAGGGGCTGGCTATTTCTGCGAACTTGGGGATAAACCGCCTATAATAGCTGGCCAGCCCCAGGAAGGCCCACATATGTTTCTTAGTTGTTGGGGCTGTGTATTCCCTAATGGCAGCCACTTTATCCGCTAGGGGTCTCACCTGGCCTTGCCCCACTACGAAACCCAGATATTTAGTCTCTTTCTTGCCTAGTGCACACTTCTTGGGGTTAGCTGTTAATCCCATTTGCCTTAGCTC
>NW_017729022.1:169480676-169509299 GCF_001723915.1 Gavialis gangeticus | reverse complement strand
GTAATGATCCCTTGCTCCAACATTTTCTCTAGTTCCTCTTTAATTGGTTGGCTTTTATGATAAGGGATCCTGCGCCACTTTTCCCTCACTATCTGTCCTACTTTGGTGATGAGTCGGTGTTCCACCCCGGCCGCCTTCCCTGGTTGGCCTGTGAAGACATCATGGAATACTTTCACAAGGCCCCTCGGTTGTTGGCACTGCTTAATTTCCAACTGACTCCCCACCAGTATTCGGTCACCCTCTGTGGGTTTGCCTAGATTGTCTCTGACTTGTATCCCAGACTCACCCGCCTCAGGGTCAGGGGAGATCAAGAGACCCTCGACCTCATGCCACTCCTTTAAGAGGTTGATGTGGTAGATTTGCCGCTCCCTTTTCGCCCCTGGGCATAACACTTCATAATCAACGGGGCCTACTCTCCTCACTACAGAGAACGGTCCCTGCCAGTACATTAAGAACTTGCTGGTCAAGCTGGGCAGCAGGACAAGTACCTTCTGCCCCACCTTCAACTCCCGCCCCTTACTCTGAGCATCACACCTTTCCTTCTGGTATCTTTGGGCTTGCTCCCAATCAGCTTGAGCTATACCCCGGGCTACCTGGAGATGCTCCCTTAGGTCTTGGACATATTCGGAGGCCCCCTTACCCGGATTCGGGTCTGCCTCCCAGCCTTCCCGCACAACATCAAAAAGACTGCGGGGTCGGTGCCCGAACGTTAGTTCAAACAGGGAGTATCCCAGTGATGTCTGGGGGGCATCCCTTATCGCAAACAGAAGGGGCGGGACCAGCACGTTCCATTTCCTGGGTTCCTCCTGGGCGCACCGGCGTAGCATCCCCTTTAATGTCCCGTTAAAGCGTTCTACCATACCATTGGTCTGTGGGTGATACACCGCCGTCTTAAGGTGGCAGATTTGCAGCACCTTGCATAGGGCCTTCAGTACTGAGGACATGAAATTGGGCCCTTGGTCTGTGATAATCTCCGGGAGAATCCCGAACTTGGCCACCCATTTCATTAATTCTTCCACTACCTTAGGTCCGGTTACGGCCCTCAAAGGAATGGCTTCCGGAAACCGGGTTGTATAGTCTATGAGGACCAGCACAAACTGGTGCCCTGCCGCACTCCGGGGCAGTGGGCCTACCACATCCAAGGCTACTCTTGTAAAAGGATCCCGCACAATCGGCATGGTTTGCAGCAGCACCTTAGGGGGCTTGTGGGTGCTCGCCTTCTGGCACACCTCACAGGTCTTACAGTACTCCTCCACATCCTTATATATATGCGGCCAAAAACACCACTGAGTTAAACGGGCCTCCGATTTATGTTTCCCCAAATGGCTCCCAAGGGGATTCCTATGTGCTAGGCGTAAGAGAAGTTCTCTGTAGGGTCGAGGTATAACCAACTGTGCGATTTCCTCTCCCTCGACCCAACCCCGCTTGATCCTATACAGGAGCCCCTTCCTTATTTCTACCCGGGGAACTGTTTTTCCGCGTTTGGGGGGGGTTACCTGAGTGTCGACTCCCAGTGATTCGTTCTCTCTGAATGGTCGCAATTCATCATCTCTCTCTTGAGCTTCCCTGAATTGACTGTTGTTGGCCAACGCCTCCAACTCCATGTCATCACTTGCATTGGCCTCGGTCCCCATAAGTCCTTCTTTTGTATTGTCACACTTCTGGAGTGACTTAATTACCTCGAATATTTTGGGCCAGTCGCGACCCAAAATCATAGGGTACAGGATCTCCTCATCCAGCCCCACAGGGATTCTCCTCCGTATCCCCTGTACCTGTACCTCCAATAATCGTCTGTCGACATGGGTCTTTTGCTTATGTAGGCAAACCATGCTGACTCCGGCACATCGCTGCGCGTGATTCCATCTAACCAATGAGGGGCGGACGAAAGATTGGGCGCACCCCGTGTCCACGACTGCCCGGACAGGGTTTCCCTCGACCCAGGCTTTAACTTCAGGCAGGGGTTGAATCTGGGCCCCTCCGTGACTGCCCACCCCGCAATCCATTGACTCGACCTCTGGCATTGTTCCCGCTCCTGACCGCGTCTCTGCGAAGTCCAGGTCCTTAGTAAACCTTGTCTGAGGATCCTGGGGGCAATTCTTTGCCACATGTCTTTTCCTCCTGCACGAGAAGCACGTTAGGCCCTGAGGACCCTCCTTTCTGCCCCCCTTACTTTCTGAGCACTGCCTCGTAGCTGCCTCTTGCTCTTTTGTACCTTTGGATCTCCGCCGGTCCCCTTGGGCCATGTCGAATTGTTCTGCCAGTCGCAATGCCTCCCGAGATGATGTGGGGCAGTGGCATCTCACCCATTTCTGAGTGTCTTCCTTGAGGTCTGTAATAAATTGCTCTAAGAGAATTTGGTCACAAATTTCCTCCTTTGACATGGTCTCTGGCCTGAGCCATTTACTCAGCAGATCGGCTAGGTTCCGCCATAGGATGCGGGGAGTTCTCCCCTCCCCCGACTTTCTTTCCCTAAAGGCCTGCTGGTGCCTCTCGGGCGTTATATCTAGCCGTCGCAGTATCTCGGCCTTAACTTTATCATAGTCCAGGGCATCCCGCCTAGTCATAGCTCTGTACACTGCTTGAGCCTGGCCAATTAGTAGAGTGCCTATATGTCCGGCCCATTTTGTCTTTTCTAAACCTGCTGCTATGGCCGCCCTCTCAAATGTCTCCAAGAAGGCTTCCGGGTCATCCTTCTTCGACATTTTGGCATCCGAAAGTCCCATGTTCCCTTCTGGGCCCACAACTGCTGCTGGAGCAGGTGTTCTTGTAGGCTTGTTTGCCTCATGGCCTGTTGCTGTTGCTGCTGCAGTACCTGGGCCATCAGGTTCATTGCTTGCTGCAATGTCTCCACCCCTGTTAATCCGGGTTGGTGCTCCATTGTACCCCTTAGTACTCCTGGAGAGGCTGATGTCGGAAAAGATGATTCCCGGCCAATGCACCACTGTGTGGGGGGGCGTGTCCTTTGCAGTACCCACCTCCTCCCATGTCAGAACGGGCTTCCTGTCGCTTAGAGTCAATCACCTGAGGTCTGCACGCGTCCGGTCCTCCTGCCACGACTTTGAATGTATTCTGGTTCAGTGATATTAATCCGAAACGCGTCAGTCCAAAAGTGAGACTCCTGGACTCTCAGGGTCCCGCATCGATGAGGGCTCCACCACCCCTACACCCTTGCCCCTACCACCGGCCAGGTTGCTGATCAGGGTAAGTTCCCCGTCTGTCTGTCATTCAATGTCCACAAAAAACTGTCCGGTCAACACAAAACGTCACAGCCAGGGATTCTCTAGAGCAAGGGGCTGCTTTGCCCTTTTGGCCCCCTTGTTATTACCTTAACTGCTGTGTGCACCGGCACTCTTCTCTACAGCCGTCTCTCTGGGCTCTTCAGCCCTCTCCCGGGCTTCCAAAAGCCTCTTAGTTCTCCAAAGGACCGGCCAGCCTCTTCATCTCTATAAAGTGCCCCTATACTACAGTATATACGGCTCCCAGCTCCTGCCGGGTCCAGCCGTGCCCTGCAGCGTTCAAATGTCCGGGGCTTTGCTGGGGCCCGTCGACCCAGCTCCCCAGCCCTGTTGGGGCTTACCCTTACCCCACCAGGTTCGGTAGCGTCTCTGGGCGGTACCCCTCCGCCTGCAGGTGCTTCTTTGGTTCCTGGCTGCCTCCCGGCTCACTTCCGGTTCCGCCTTCCTCCCTCCTGGCGTCAGCGTCTCACTTATGTTGGCCCCTGCCGTCCGGGCCACGCCTCCTTCCTCACACCTGAAAAAGGTGAGTTGTTGCCCCGCGTTCCGGGCTTGAGTGAGGGAGCTTAGCGCGATTGCGCCAGGGTGGGAAGCCTCGGAGCCCGCGCACCTCTTCACTCCACACTCAGCAAGGGCAAGGGGTTGGAAACAGCCCTCTTACTGATACAGACTACTGGGTCCTGGCCAGCAGGTTGAGGGTGTTGACTGCCAGTATGCCCATGCAGAAGTAGCAGCAATAGTGGTTCATTGTAATATCTGCATTCAACATTCAAGCCATTTGGTCACATAGCTCACATGGTATTTTTCTGTTCTTTGAGGGGCTGGATTGTAACTCCTGGAAACAGTTTTGCAGTTTAAATACTCATGAATGTAAATTTAAAAAATAAACCTTCACAGTATTGGCTTACACTTCACTACTTTAAAGTATAGTATCTGGAGGGGACATTTACTAGGGTACTTATGGAAAGGAAACACAAAAGAAGTCTTAGCACAGTTAAAGCAAATTAATTTTAAAATTTGAATGAGCAAAAATGCATGGAAATTTTTTTGCAGTGTTTACTTGGAGCTTTAAAAAAATAAAGATCAGTTTTCTATTCCATGGCAAGCAATACTGTTGCTTTCATTAGAAAAATAGAGCAGGACTACAAAGAAAAAAGCAAAAGGAATGAAAGAACAAAGCTCGGAACCTTTCCACTATTGTTTGATTATCTCTCTATTAAGCCTAGCTACAGCATTTTCTAAGTTTATTTTAATAGCAAAAAAACCCAGCATATAAATAATGTTATTTGAACAGTGTCCAGCACCTTTTAAAAATAACTTTTATGACCCCAGCAAGGCTAAATATATTTCCTGCCTCTGTTGCATGTTTGCAGAACTTGAGTGATTCATAAGACCAGTTAGATGTCTAAAGACTAGATCTAAGACCCAGAAAATAGCACACCCACATGGGATGAATGCTGAGGTGCTGAGCATTTACCCACAATTTCTGTTGTCTTCAAGTGCTCAGCAACTTTTAAACATTTGGCTCTTGATGTTTAGCCATGCCCACAGCTTTTAAACTATGCATTGCTAAAGGCATATTGGAAACACATGTTCGAAGCCATGTGATCATGAGATCGTGCCTCCACTTCCATTAGTGATGGGCCTGAGCGACAAGCTTATATCTGAATAGAGATCAAAGTTTCCTGGAATTTGGAGCCTGCATTTGCAATATGGATATCACCTCTCACCTTTTTTCAGGCACTTGGAGGGAAACACATATGCAGGTGTACACTATGATTGAATTACATAATCCTTCTTCCTGAAACATATCTTCCCATGCAGAGGGCAGAATAAGGTAAAGTAGAAGCAGGTTAGGAGGGACATTCTCCTCATGCCATATACAACCAAGAAAAACAGAATTTCCATGCAGGGGTGGATCCAGAGTGTGGTTGCATCCACCTTTAGCTGTGTTGCGTGTGAGGTCTCAGCATATATTGTAGTTGGAGCCCTGTTTTCACCCAGCTCTGGAGCCTAGGGAATGACCAGTACTGCCACAGCTCACCCCTTCCTTTCCCCTGTTGCTAAATTCAGTGGGGAGGGAGGTGGATGGGAAGGGCAAACAGCAACAATATTTACCCTTGTGCTCCAGAGCCACATGAAAGCAAAGGTTCTGGCTAGACTGGCCCAATCAGCTAGTGAGCTCAGAGCATACTGCTCATGCAGAACTCCAGCAGGAGCACACACTGACCAGGCAGTGAGCTCAGAGCTCACTACAGATATATGGTACAGCCAAAGTAGGCCTTCAGAATGTGGAAAATTCAAATCCCTATATTATGCTCAAATCAGGTTCTGGATAAAGATAAACCCAGATTATCCCAACTCTGGATCGACACTACACACTTTGGGCCGGTTTATGACGTGAGATACACATATTTCAAAAGCAGCTTTGAAAGTGGCAAAGCAAATATACACTGCTTTCCCTGCTTATGGTGTACATATCCTGCCTAAGTTTTTTGGAACTAACAGCTTCAGATAACTATTTAGCATTTGTCATACAATGGTCATCTCAGTTGCAGTTCTGGTAAATATTATGTTCAATTAAGAAATAGGCACCCTCCCTAACTGAACAGGCATAATGCTGCCACATGACAAAAACAGATGTCTAGGAAAAGATAGGTGTGCATTCTGAAAAAAAAAGCCATCATTAACCCACTTGGAAAATGGACCTAATAATTTCTGTTTGCCTTCCAGAGACACAGCAAGTTTAATTTATGTTTGTAAATTATTCCAAGATACTTAGATGAAAGGTACAGAAACATATGTACATACTGTGAATTATCTGACATAGACACAGAACCATACCTAACAAGGCAAATAAGGTATAGTGGGTGCTTGCAGCCATAACCCCCCACCCAAAACAGCGCTTTACCTTAAATTCAGTGCATTCCTTCATCAAGCCCTGTGCATGACCAGAAGAGGCAGTGCGTTACCTGAACCCACCTTGCCCAACATCTGTAAAGATCGGGCGTTTTAGTGGAGGGTTTTTGGTGCTTTTATCTAATAGTTGATTGAATCAGCTTTAGCTAAAACCACCATAAAGCCCCACTGAAGCGCCTGATCTTTACAAATGCTGCACAGCTGGGTTGAAGTAATAACACACTGCTTCTTCTGGTAAAGTGCAGCTTGTTTTTTGCTTTTCTTTTTTAGCAGCTGCAAAGAGCCTATATGCCATAATTCTAGCCCCAAAAGTGCAAAGAAGTGAGCCTAATGCCCATGGTTCTTCCAACAGTACACAGATACAGGAAACTTGGGGGTTTCATAGTTTCATAGTTGGTAGGGTCGGAAGGGACCTGAGCAGATCATCAAGTCCGACCCCTTGCCATGGCAGGAAAAAATACTGGGGTCAAACGACCCCAGCAAGGTGTCTATCTAGCCTCCTCTTAAAGACCCCCAGGGTAGGAGCCAGCACCACTTCTCTTGGAAGTTGGTTCAGATCCTAGGCTCCCTGACTGTGAAGTAGCCTAGGGGTTAGGTGCTTGTGAGTGGGGGGCTGTGCACTGTGGCTGGGGGCGTGCGGTGAGTCCAACCCTTTGTGCTGGCTCCAGAGCTGCGTGCCAGTTCTGACCCAACACACAGCCCCAGAGCCAGTGCATGGTCCCAGACTCACCATGCCAGGTCTAATCCAGCACATGGCTCTGCAGTGAGTGCGTGGGGCCCTGTCACAGGCCAGCTCTGGTTGCCAGCCTGATCCGGTAAATTGTTGGTGGGGAGGCAGGCTCCCCATGGTGCCAGTTACTTGGTGGGGGGAGGGGGAGCTGAGAGCAACGTCCAGCATTCGTGTGCCAAGTTTGCCTGGTCAAAGAGAGGGAGATCATTCTTGGCTGTTGCCCCTCAGCTCTGAAACTCCCTTGCCCCTGAGGCCCACTCCATCCTGGACATCTTCTGAAAATGCAGCAAGACCTGTCTGTTTGGCCAAAGATTCAGGAAGCTAAAATAAGGTGGGATATTGTTTCAGGGGAGGAGGGGGGAAGAGGAGGAGGGGTTTTTTATATTTGATTTTAATACTCTGTTTGCTTTTATAAGTTATTTGTTCTCTTGTTTTATAAGCTATTTTGTTGTCTTCCTGTAAACCGCTCTGAGCCTTTGTTGGGAAGGGTGCAAGGTAAATCTAATAATCAAATAAACAAGTAGTTGTTAGTGTTTTGTGCGAATCCTCAAGTGTTAATAAAAAATGAAATACATCCAATCCAAATATACTGACAATTCTGCTGAGCTGTACAAACCACAAGAGCGCTTCACTCTTGTGGTTTATTTTTCCACCGCAAACCTGTAATAATAAAAGTACAGACCTAGCAATCATAGTGCAGAGTAGGCCTGGAGACTGTTGGTCAGCTATACTCTTTCCTATGGGACACCATGGAAAGAAACAAATTGAGCTGGATTGGTAGAAGGAGGATACTGGCAACTACACTGTACATTTCTCTCTTGGGGGGCAGCTGCTCCATGATGTAAACAATGAGTTGCCTGGCAGGAGCAGAGCTGGGAATCAGAGATTTTCCATGATATAGTTTACCATGAAGGAAACCAAAACGGAAGAAGAAATTGCAGTAAAGCATGTTCTAATCCAGGGGTGGGCAATTATTTGGGCTGGAAAGCCACTTAGGTATTTTTGGTGAGCTGTCGTGGGTCAATTCAGTACCCAACCCCCCAACCCACAACAGCTCACTAAAACTCCCTAAGTGATGCTGTATCACACTTATCTGGGCAGATGGGATGGGGCTGCAGGTGGGTGGGGAGTGACATCTGGGAGCGGGATGAATGGGTGGGGCCAGGGCTGGGATCAGGATTTCATGGCCATGACAGCATGGGGCTTGGGCCTGGGGCAGAGCCAGGATCTGCTCCCCGCCTGCCCCTGCAACAGGTGCCAGTTCCATGGACAGGGGCAGGCGGGGAGCACATCATGCCTCCACTCCAGGCCCTGGCCCCATGCTGTCACTGCCCAGTGATTCCAGAGTCTCCATGGAGATTGGCCCAGGACAGGGTGGGGTCCTGGGCCAATCCAATCACTCCCCACCTGCCTGCAGCCCATCCACCCGGCCAACCCACCAGGCAGGGTGGGGTTAGCCGGGTGGATGGGCTGCAGGCAGGTGGGGAGTGATGTCAGGAAGCAGGACAGCTTGGGGGGGCCGGGGCTGGGTCCAGGGCCAGGCCCAGGATTGGGATTATGGGGTGGTGACAGAGCAGGGCAGGAGCCAATGGCAGAGCCACAATCTGCTTCCCACATGCCTCTGCCCACAGAACTGGCACCTGTTGCAGGAACATGCAGACAGTGGATTATGGCTCTGTCCCAGGCCCTGGGCCTGCACTCTCACCATCCCACAATCCCAATCCCAGCCCTGACCCCAGCCCTACCCCCACATCCCACTCCTGGATGCAGCTCCCCACGCACCTGCAGCCCCATCCCACCTGCTCAGATGAGCACAGCCTGTCTGCAAGGGTCCCGGGCCAGTCTCCACGGAGACCCCACCCACCTGCTCTGTCCAGTATCCCTAGCAGTGGGTGTGGGGCAGATGGACTGAAGTGCCTAGGCAGCAGGGCCAGGTCTTGTGGTGGAGACTAGCAGCAACAGCAGGAAGGATCTGCTGCTGTAGGGGCTGCTGGGAAACAAGTCCAGCTGCCATACCACCCTATCCCCACTGTGTGCCTGGGGTGGCAGGACAGGCCGCACATGCCACAACCTGGGCTGCCGCCTGTGCCTGGGCTGGATGGGACCAAGGGACCAGCCATAGGCCAGATAAAATTCCTTGGTGGCATAGGTATAGGCCAGGGGTGGGTAAAATACAGTCTGCAGGCTGCATCTGGCCCGCCAGCTGCCTGGGCTCCGACCCTCCCATGACCCACCCCAGGACCCATTCACCTCAGCCCCTGCCCCTACCCCACTCCCCCCCTCACCATGGGAGCCTCAATCTGCTCCCACCCAACACTTCTCCTCCCCCCGCTCCCCTACACACTTACCTGCTGGGCGCTGCTCCACACAGGCTGGGCTGAGTTCCTGGCTACCTGCAGGCTCTGGCTACTTCTCTGTGCTGCCACAGCTGCCCCATTTGCCCTGGCCTTCTGCCGCCTATGGGCATAGGTGCTGACTTTTATTTTTGCTGTGCGGAGAAAGGGGGACCTAAGATGATGGACATGGGGAAAGTTTTACACATTTCAGGTGACAACCCTCTTCCCAAGGGGGCCAGGGCCCTTGGGCCCCCACACAGTCAGCACCCATGCTTGGTGGTCCAGATCCAGCCTGCGGGCTGTATTTTGTCCATGTATGATCTAATATATGGATGGGGCCAAGATGTGCAGTTGCTGAGCTGAGGAGTCTGTAGGAATAATACATGTGAGCAAGCTGCTGCTACTGGGGAAACATGACTATGTTAGCCACCTAAAGACACCCATAATTTGTAAGTCTCTTTAGGACAGACCAGATTGAATGTTCACAGGACCTATCTTCATTGTAAAACCCACAGAAAATGGCCAAAACCCACAACTGATGACCAGTGAGGGGATCATTGCTTTTTATCCTTTATATATAGATTTCTGAACCTTCAAGTTGTACACACAACTGTGTGTAATCACAGATTCGTGATCCCATTTGTAGAATTAAGGTGTTTTCTCTTTCATCAGGTTGTAAGATCTTTGGAGGGACCTCTTCTTAATATTTATTTAGCCCACTTGACACAATTGTGACCCACCTTGATTGGGCTCTGGTAGTTATCATATTACAAAATGTGAACTGATAAAGTAATGGTAATTTGCAGCCTGAATAACTCTGCTTATTCCCCTTCCATGATGCCTCTCTATGAAGGGATGGATGCACAGAGAAGATGGCTTAAAAGTCCCCTGAACTTTTGTAAAGTAACTTTTCCAATTCTACAGATTTTTTGTGATTTATATAGCCTGTTTCATTTACTTACTTATTGAATAATTAATTCTAAATGCAGTTCCTATTTGCATTTGTTGTAGGTACAGCTGGTAATGCCAAGACCTTCCATTATAAGGCCTTGAATAACTTTATTAACCTTTAGCCATTTAGGCTGAAATTTTTCATACTAAGCATCTGCCTCCAGTTTAGTTTCTTTTGGAAATTTTCAGTCAATATATTTTGTCTCTTTCTGAGAACATGGCTAGGAAGAAATATGTTGTTTTGCCAAACATGTCAAAAAATATCCTGGTGACCTTTCCCTTAAATGGAACTAGTGCCTTATGTCTTAGAGCATCTTACACGATTTTAAAATTTGTTGAGGAAATATGCCTTTTACTGTTCTCATCAGAATATGCCCAAATTTGGTCAAGTTAGAAGCCTTGAAAAAAAAATCTCAGTTTACATGTTCAGTTAATCTCCATATATCCTGTTTCCACTCTACTCACCATGCTTGAGCTTTTGCGGTGCCAGATTAATCCCAACAATGGAACAGAGATAGCGGGGTGATGCTGGATTTTTCCTGTAATGGCTGCCTTTGGCTGCTTGGACCCCAGGTGAGACTTGGCACCAATACTAAAATCAGGAAGCCTGTTCCCAAAAACCATCCTTTCTGGCATTGCGGCAGCATAAATGAGGAAACTACCTCAGCTGAATGCAGAGGGACCAAGGAGGAGGAATGGGAGTCAATAGGGACAAGGACTGAGATTACACTGTGGGATGGAGAGTAACTGTAACTGGGGGTGGTTGGCAAGGAGGCTGGGATGGGGGGAAGGGGCTGACACTGGCCAAGCAAGGAGTCTAAGACTGGAATGGGAATGGGGAGAGACTGGGACTTGTCCCGAGAGCCCAGGGGGAAAACAAAGAGGAGGGGCTTGTAACAGGAAACCAGCTCAGTGAAGAGACTTGACAGTTAGAAGGGAAGGGGTCAAATTTTAGGGGGAAATTGGCAGGGGATTTTGTCGCTGTTACAACACGCTTTCCCCAGGCCCTGCCATAGAACCCACAACTCCTCAGTTTCCTCATTCCCCTGCTGCTGATCTACGTATCGCTGTGACGCCATGTGAGTTTTTTGCCCCAATTTGCTTTCTTTTTCCAGTTTTTATATATAATATTATAATGCACATCCAGATTGGTTACAGTTGAGGATTATAGATAGAAAAAAAATGCTGCAGGATTTATTTTAATCTCCACAAATAGCTGAGCCCATTTGGAAATGGCAGTAATCCACTGTGAACTCAAGATTTATTTAAATTTTGGACCTCCTCTTATGGGACATACCCACTCACTCACAGTGCATGGAACAGATTAAAACCAGGTTTGTATTCTCGGGGGTGTCTCTGCTCGGCTGGTTACATTTATAGCATCAATAGTGTTCTGCTACCTTTGTCTCAATCCTGATAATAGTCAGAATTGACCCCAGCAGCCAGTACAGGTACACTGCTGTATAGTGTTGCTTTCAAGTAGAGGCATAGCAAGCTCCTGCAGCAACTTGGGCAGATTGCTGACCACTAGGGAGTGGGGGGCAAAGAGTTTTACTTTCCTCAGCTCTCTGCACTCTGGCAGCAGCTTCTGTGGCTGTAGTTGCATGTGCCCACACTGCTGCAGCCACTAGAATGGCCCTACCTCCCTGGGAGCCTTTGCTACCCAGGCATAGCACAGCCAGCCATAGAAACCAGAAAGGCCAGCACACTCCATGGTATTGCGGGGGGGAGGGAGTGGAAAGGGGCTGAGCTAAACGGCACCGTTCCCCAAGGCAGCTGCCCCACTTGCTGCGCCCTACTTAAACACTACTTCTTTTAACTAATCCACGATTGCCAGAATACCGGGCACTCAAGCCAGACTCCCTCCTGTCTTTGGGGCTGGAGCGAGCCTTGTCAAACTGGCTGTCCCAGTGTTACACTGCCCACATATAAACATATTCCAGTGGAAGCATGTTGCTTAAAACAAGGAGAGTATGCAGATGGTTGTTTAATCCTGTCAGCCACCTGGCCAGGAGAAAGCAGAAGGCTGAGGCCAAGGATCTGGCTCTTGGAATGTTAAATCAATCGAATTCAAAATGATTGAGATTTGCAAATTAGGTCAAGGTCACTGATGTCTTGTCTAAATCACACAGATGAGAGACAGCCGCCATCATCAGCTCCTTGGATGTGAATACGCCAGCGCTCTAGGGAAAACTAGGAGCCAGATCTGAAGTCTGTTGCTCAGACTCATCTCTAATAAAGACTATTAAGTCTTCATTTTGCCTATCTTTTGTAAATGATCAAATTCCAATATAGTGTGTAGCTCACTACTGTATCTCAGTGGCTAATTATGTACACTGCAGATAGTAAAACGCTCTTTGGCTTTGTTGTGCCTTGCAGTGCAACCCGTAAGAGTTGCAGTTATACTAGATGCAGAGTATTTTGCTCTCTGTGCTGACCTACCTTTGCTGAGTAACAAAGGTGTTGTGTCCACTCAGAATAATAATAATTAAAAAAGGTTATATCCACTTACTTTAGTGAAGACTGTATGTGTCAAGGGTAAGGGGGATTAATAGGCCTTGTGAGCCCCCACAGTCTGGGGTGATTGCACAGAAGAGCATAAATGGGTTGACTGACTTACCCTTGGCATCTTCTTCAGCCATATAAAGCTATACCATGCTCTGGCCCTTTATTAGTAATATTAAATATAATTATATCTTGAATAAACTAACTCAGAATGGCTTTATCTAATGAAGACAGTCCATTATGTTATTGGCTCTGCTTCCAGAGGCAAATGGAACAGGAGTGGTGAGGATCCTTCTACTCCCACTTTTTATACAGTCACACAAGGGGGCATGTACATTCTGTTTGCTGCTTGAAAGCGCTGTGACTGTATGGTGATAGACAGCCTTCACTATATAATAGTTAAGCTGGCTGCTCTGTTCACAGCTTCATTATAAAGTGCCAGCTTGGCAAACATATTAAAAAGAAAAAAAATGTAGTCCACATCTTCATAGAAAGACTGTAAAGTAGATGTCTATAACAGTTTATATTTGACAATAGCAAGGAACAAAATGTATGATAAAATACAGAGATTAACACTTGTGAGCATTTTGGACAGGAAATTGAAAATGAAGTATTTCCAGTTTGTTGGGTTACATGTAAGTATATCTTACTTTGTTATGTCCATCTTCATTCCTACTTTTAAGTTTACTTTGATCTTCTTTTATTTACAGTAGCCTTTGCCACTGTGCTTGCAAAGAGTCTACAGTGAATTCTTAAAATAAGTTGGGCTAAACCCGATTTCAGATCAGTATTGTGATGGTAAACCTTATCTGATACAAGTTCATACAACTAAAATACCACTAGAATTAGGAAGGACTGTAATTGTTCCATTAATGCACACTCATGGAAGTTCACACACAGCCCAGTGGTTATTTCCAATAATTTGTTAATTTGACTTCTCACCAAAACCTCAGCGCTGTAATACCCATGAATTCTGTGACAGTTCCATTCTGGATCCAAACTTTGCAACTCAAGGAAGTAATTAAAAAATGCAACTACACAATGGTGGAAAATGTAGAGTGCATTCACTGGTACAGCCCTGGAGAAATGAATGGACAATTAAACTGTTCTGGGAAAATGGAAACAAAGCTAGAACCATTGACTGAACACATCCAAAATGGGTATCTAAATGAGATGGCCAAAACAACCACAAATACACAATCCTGACTTGTTAGGCAATATGAGTGTAGGCTGTTTAGGGTGTATTATATTCACTTTGCTTAGATGCAAGTTCTCAGTAACAGATCCATCACAGATCCCTTTGAGATTCAGATGGGAGTTAAGCAAGGTTGCATCATTGCTCCAACACTCTTTTCAATAATCCCTACCCTGATGGTAGATCTGGTCACCAACAAGCTTCCAGTCAGAACAGAGCTAAACTGCTGAATGGATGGTAAATTGTTTAACCTCAACTGACTCTGAGACAAAACCAAGACCGCCCGAACCTCAATCATTGAGCTCCGGTATGCTGATAATCCTGTAGCCTGTGTTCACTTGGAGGCAGATCTTCAAGCAATTGTTCACTTCTCTACCAGAGCATACAAGAAAATGGGACTTACACTTAATATTCGGAAGACTAAGGTCCTCCATCAACAGGCTGTTAATAAGCAGTCCCCAGCTCTAGTAATTCAGATTCATGGTGAGACTCTGGAGAACACTGAATATTTTCTGTACCTTCAAAGCCATCTCTTGCAGACAGCTGATATAGACAAAGAAATCCAATATAGCCTCAAATGTGCAAGTGCAGCCTTTGGACACCTGAGGCAATGGGCATTTGAAGATCAAGCAGTTGTGATCCCCACCTTACTGTACAGAGCTTTGACATGGACAACATACAGGGTACACCTCAAGTCATTGGACAAGTACCATCAATGCTACCTGCAGAAGATCCTTGGAATCCAGTGGGAAGATAGATTAGCATCCTCTCACAAGCAAATAGCATGAGCATTGAGGTGATCATCCAATACCAACTTTGCTGGGTGAGTCACATCATCCAGACGTCCAGCTCCAGAAGCAAGTTTTATTCTCCCAGCTCAGTCAAGGTGTACACTTAAGAGGAGGGCAGAGAAAGTGCTTCAAGGACATCTTCAAGGCCAACTTGAAAAAAATGCAACATTAACATCAACTTGTCAGAGACTATCACCCAGAACCACCACAAATGGAGGATGAGTCGGGTGCAGGAATCTCAGTACTTTGAAGCCTTACGACAACAACAGGAGATGGAAAAGCAGGAGCCACAGAGACAGCCTGTTGCAGACCAAATCAAGATTCCAGCGCTACTCACCCCATGTGGACACACGGGCCTGAGTTGCAGCAGAGCCTGTCAATCCCTGACTAGTCTTGTCAGCCATCTTCAAACCCACAGATAAGACATGCATGAAAGTCAGTCACCCTTGACTGTGAGGGATTGCTGAAGAACTGTATAAGGTGCAAAATGTTGAAAAGCCAGGCCCTAGAAACAGATTACCTACTGTACCTCTTTCTCTCTCCCCAGGCTTTACTGAATACTACAGTAGATGCTTACTTCCTCTTCCCTAGGAATCTTCAAACTTGATCATTCTCGTCAAAATCAACAAGAACAAGGTAGACCTTCAGAATTTCTAAGCAAGAATTAACCTATGTAATATTATAGTGAAGTCTCACAGCACTAAGACTTTGTGACTTACAATATATATTATATTACTGGTAAGTAATCCCATAAATAATGATCACACTTGTCAAAATAAATTAGGTGACATTTGTAATGCAAAAATTCTTGATCCCTCCCTGCCCCCAGAAGGATCATTTGCTTAGGTCTTCATCCAGTTCCCATTTAATTAAATTCAAAGGGTGTTTTAACACAGGCTTCAATAGGAGCAGGCTCAAATTCTTAGCACCTGACTCTAATTTGAATTAAAATCTTCTTAAATTGCCCTGGCAGTATAAAGGTACCTTAAAACAGATAGTGTAATAGGAGTTCCTAAGCAATGGGAAAAAGCCAGTTGCCATGAGAATCCTGCATTTATTCTCCAGTAGTTCTAAACCTGCAGTCTGCTTTAGTTCTCCCAGTCATACATTCGATTAACAATCTTCTGCATTATTTTTGCAAACAAGACAATCACTTTGGCATCTCATTTTGCAAGCTCCATGTATTGTTTACTGTCTGTAAGAAATTGTTACTGTGCAATACTACACACTGTACAAGCATTGGGCAAAATAAAAGATTTTACAAAAGTGTGTATTTTCAGTCAGGTGAATTTCCACTTAGTCCTTAGGAGAGCAATAGGACCCTGACAATGCATGCTGCTCACCAGCTACAGTGACTAAGGAAAGAAAGCCATCTTTATACACTGCAGAAAGAATGCCTGTGAAAATATGATCCTTCACATGGACTGTGCCACTTTTTATGAAAGAGCTACTGTATTCGTACTAGTATCTGTGTTCACAATTAATGTAACCTTTAAAATAGTACTTCGTACATTGTACCCTGACAGACATAGCATTTAAATAACAGATATGTTCCAAGATAAGTGTCACATTCGCTAAATATGAAAAAAACATAGTAAAACTGACTATATTCAGCAAACCAGAGACATTACTGCAGCATACATTTTCATCATTCCACATTTCTCTGAGGAAGGGAAAATATGCTGCTTACTGAGAGACCCAGATACATACTGTAAAGTTGTGTTTTGTTTTTTGGCTTGGTGAAAGCACAGGTGGCATTCAACCAATTTTTCTCCTCTGGGTGAAGCATGCTTTAGTAGCTAGAAGAAAGGAGTAGCAATCAGGAGACATGAGTTTTATTCCTGGCACTGGGCTTACCTGTCTTAGAAATTGGGTAAGTGAAGCAAAAGGTGCTCTCTGTGGAATGCAGATAACAGTGAATTCTTGCTTTAGTAAAACATGGTGTGGTCATTACATGTAAGCTCCTGAATCAATGCATCTAATATTTTGTGGATAGAAATATTTGTAGCATTTTAAGCGAGTGAAAACAAGCCAGTATTTTAAACTGCAGCATCGCTCTTTTGCTCTGCTAGTGTACAAGAAGCAGAAAATGAGTGTGACTAGAAATAGAAGTCAAACATTTTAAGGCTACTTTCATCATACAGTAAAAATATAACAGTGAAATAAATATTTCCAATTTAAAAGAAAAAAAACACAATTATATTAATAACCAACAAGAAAATGGAAATAAAAAAGATCTATGTTGACTCACTAATATATTGCAGACTGTGCTGGATACATTATTCTGGTTGCCACAGAAACCACTCACCTCCATCAGCAAGAAAAACAAATAGGTTGAGAGAGGCACTAATGGTGCATGTTAGAAGTCTATGCCAACCACATTGTTCTGGGGTTGTCACTGACTGGTTGTCAGATCAGGAGAGCAGTAGAGAAAAGAGACTGTAGGAGTACTATTTATAGTCAAGGAAGCTACAAATGTGATAAAGCTAAGCGACACCAGAAATTAAAGATGGAACCTACCCCTAAAGTTTAGATATGGATGAGAAGATTCCTAAAGTTCGGGATATTCAGATTCAGGGTTTTGGCTCTCCCTTAAAATGCTACAAATATTTCTATCCACAAATAGCACAAGCGAACTATACCCAGGTTCAAACCTGAATTCTACCAATGTCTATAAAGGTAGGCATCCAGGGCTTTAAGTGACAGGCCACATCCTTGTGGGGTGTAAATAAATAGAGTCTACTGGCTGCTGTAAGGATTTATCTTACATGTTTACAAGTACCTACTTTTTATAATAATGTACTGTATTTAGGAAATTTTAACAGGTTTACAAATCAAAGCCATATAAAAATGATAAACAAAAATGTGTGTGTGTGTGCGCGCGCGTGTGTGGGGCTGGTTCTATCTACTCTAAACCTTCCAAAAATCACTGAATACCACCCAAAGAAAATTATATGCTGGTTATTTTTCACTTGGCCCTTTTGGGGGCTTCCATTGACTGGGATTATTTTGCTTCTCAGACAACAAACTGGTATCACTCCATTTTGGATGCAGTGAATTCAGTTCAATTGTCGTTATTATATTGACACTTGCCTTTTTTTGGCTCCACGTTAAATATTAGATGTTTAATATGTTGTACTATGTTCTTTAAAAATTAACAATATTTTTTACCTAAATATGTTGTGCTAAGTTCTTTGAAAATAAACAAACACTGCAATTACAAAAATAACAACCCCGGGCAAAGAATGGGTACTTCAGCTAGTCATTAATAAAATGAGCTTATCCTTTTGTTCAGAGAAACATTCTGCAATAATATAATATCAAATCTCTCTACTTAAGTAAGTTCCCACACATTACAGGACAAATCTTTTTACACCACCTAAGATGCATTTTTGGATGTTATTATTGTTTTTATTAAATTAGATAGATAGTACTTATTTCTAAAAACTGAACTGTTTTCTTTTTAAAAAATTATGGTTATCATTGTTAGCAAAATGGCCTATTAATAATATTGTCACAATGCCATTGAACTAGGGAAGTTGTTCGGGTTTTCCTTGGGCTGGAAAATAATGTTCATGGGGAATATTAGGGCTGTGCGAAAAGCACCATTTTGTTTCGACTTTGGTTTTGCCATTTCGAAGGCAGAGTGTTTCATTTCATCGTTTCATTTTGTTTCATTTTGAATCACTATTCTGTTTCGTTTTGTCGAAGCTGTTTCAATGAGTTTTGATGTTTCGCCCATAGGTTATAATGGGGAAACATGATAATGCCTATAATTTTGTCATTTCGTGCCTGATTCAGATGAAAATTACAGGGATGGTAGCCTCTTCTGAGGACATGAATCCTGCCAATTTTCAAAGAGATAGGTGCAGAAATTTCTGAGAAACTGCACCTCAAACTGTTCAAAGCAAAACTCATATCACTTGCTGGCAAAGGCAGCCTGCTGTCATCCTGTGCACAGATCTGGGGGCCTGTGGCCCCTGGGAGGGCTGTGGGGATGTGCCAGACTCTTCCCTGGGGGCACAGGCCCTCAGATCTGCGTGTGGGATGACACCAGGTTGCCACTGCTGGCTGGGGCCAGCGACAGCACCAGGCTTCCCAGTGCTGGTGCTAGCTGGCAGTGGCAGCCTGCTGTCATCCTGCATCTTCCCGGGGCCCACGCCCCACAGGAAGAGCTGGGGAAAGTGATCAGAGAGCTGGGGGAAAGATCAGGGAGCTGGGGAATCCAGTGGCAACTGGGGGACTGTCCAGGCACCTGAGCATTCCCCTAGCTCCTGGTTCACTTCCCCAGCCCTCTGTTTGCTTCCCCCAGCTCTTCCCAGGGGGCATGGGCTCCTGGATCTGTGCACTGGGTTTCAGCAGGCTGCCGCTGCAGTTTCAGCAGCAGCCTCCTGAAACCCCACATGCAGATCGTGGGCCTGCATCCCCTGGGAAGAGCTGGGAAAATGATCAGAGAGCTGGGGAAGTGAACAGGGAGCTAGATGTCAATATCAGAGCAGTCCTTCTCCACTCTTCCCCCTCCCTCTCCTTAGTTTCTGTTTAGCTGCAGCAAGCCCGGCTTCCAAACGCAAAACGTTTTGAAAGTTTTGAAATGTTTCAAGTGCCCTTGTTTCATTTCAAAGCCTTTTGTTTTGTTTCATTTTCACTGTTTTGAGCTCAAAACATGTCAAAACAGCTTTGAAATGAAACACCTGTTGAAATTTCATGCACAGCCCTGGTGAATATTGACTGAATAGTAGTAAATATGTACTGCTTAAATCCTGAGAGAAGCAAGGATTTCTCAGGGTGATATCTTTTATTGGACCAACCATGTAGGTGGCACAAAGTTAAACAAACTTTCAAATACAAGACATTCTTCTTCAGACCCAGAGAATGGGTGAAGAACAATTTAAAAACAGAAAAACAGAACTATGCAAAACAAGTAAAATACCCTTCCTTCACCATGCCGAGCACCAGCATATGTTTGCTGTGCCATACAATGCTCATGTAAGCTCTATTTTCAGACCTCAAGAGCTTTCTAGATGTAGTGGTAACTCCTTCTCCCCGGCTAAATTTCACCCACGTCAAAATAAGCTAACCATTTATACGCAGCAGACTGAAAGTTTCAAGGATCTGTGTCAGCTCAATGTTCAGCACCATCTGGTGGTATTAGCATTAATGAAACTGATTCTCTTTCTTACCCTCTATTGTGTTACTATACAAGAATAATATCTTGAATCCTTGTTTTTCTTTCCTTAGAAAGGAGCTGATCAGGGATTTGCTGTAATAAGCATGTCTATCATAATTCATGTGACCCTTCACAAAAAGAATTTGAGACTAACCATATTGTTTAATCAGAGCTAGTTCATCCATAGTTACTTAAGAATGTCATATGCTTCTTTCATGTAAGTAATTTATATTTTTAAGAAATCCTACTAGATAAGTGTGTCACTAATGGAAAGTAAGTTAACTGCTCAGCTAGTATCACTTCACTTAGTCTCAAAACATGGTTCAGAAGGTACAACCAGTTTTAGTTCTGCAGCATCTGTGCTGTAGTCTTCCTGCTTGGAGTGAGAATTGAAATCCTGTCTTTGTTCAGCATTTGGAGGGAAGTTAAAGATGACTGTTGGTCAGCAGGAATCAATTCTTGGTTGGTGACCCGGCTAATGTTTCATCAGTCAATGAAAAGGAATCTGCCATCTACTGCTGTGTGCCAGCAATTACTGCACGTGGAATGGCTACTACATTTACTGACTTAAGCTAAAGTATAGACAGTTAAAAAGCCAGAGGCTGAACTGATTCAATCTTCACAGGTTTGTCTGAGCTTCATAGATTGAATCAATAGGCAAGTGAACAGACACTCACTTTTGATTCCAAAAATGCAGTCACATGCCTGAAGTGGCCCAGGCCAGAAGGCAGGGTGGTGGGAGGGAGGTGGTACTAGCGCATGCCTCCCTGCTCAGCTGGAGCAGACAGTTTGGTCCACGGCTAGCCCACCCACTCTTCGAGGGGGCTTTGCAGGAGGGGTGAAAAGCATCCTGGGATGTTGGGGGACTGTGAGTTAACTTGAATCTGGAGGGGATCTGAGGCAGAAGTTCAATAAACTGATTCAATGTAAATCAGTTAAGTCTGATACTACATCCATCCAGGTTTACCTTAAACCAGTTTCAGCCATTTTAAAAGTAGCTTATGCACAGGACATATTGTTAGTCCAGGGCTTTGTTCTTCCCCCAGCCCAATTAAGTAGAGTACAGCTTTGTCTCATGGGGCTACACCATGCTGTAACCTGCTGGGATCTATCGTGGGCCAATCCCAACTGGCCACACATTCAATTTAAGGCATGATACCAACAAGCCAAAAGATGTTGCACATTATATGTGTAACAACTTTGTGGTTTGTTTATTGTATTATTATGCCTTAAAATTGATTTGAATGTGTGGCTGGGTTACTATTTATTGCACAATTAATCTGTTAATCATGTCTTAAATGTAAGATGTATCAGGAGCCTAGGAAAAAAAACAGAGTGGTGTGTCTTTCGTTTATCTGTTTATTTTTATTATGGCATTGGGTCCTTCAGAAGCTGTACTGACATATCAAACTCACTTCATGTGGGCACTGGATCCTGTGGCCCACATCACCAGCTAAGGTAAGTTTGGCACCACCTGATGGACATTACACTTTCTCAAGAAGATCTTCTGGCTCAGTTTCTCAGTGGTCTTTGTGACATCTTCTGTTACTGTTAATGTTGATATATACATTTTGATATGATTTTTTTAAAGAGATGTTATTAAAAATATTGCAGTTCACATAAGTCATATTACCGTTCCATTAAGGAAAAGAAAGCCTCTTGTTTTTTCGAGTTGGAGTTTGTAATAGTTCCTTGGTTCTGTAGTCATAAAATAATTAGCAAAGTCATCATCATGACCTGAGTTAGAAATGATGGAGATGAGTTTTTACAACAAGTCCCCAATCAGTTCTGTTCAATAGGAGCTCCTGGATCCTTGCAGTAGTTCTTTCTCAGGTTGTGATCTTTGTCAGATTTGGAACTGAGGCAATGCCTGCTCAGGATGTGGATGGGAAATTTCCAAGACTAAAATCTTGTGGGACATGGTGTTGGCACTTCATTGTGTCATTTCTCCTCTTAGTCTACTTTGAAATGAGAAGCACAGAAGGCACCATGCTGTAAAAGGTGTCCTTTCAATTGCAGTGGCACATAAAAATTAGAGAGCCTTCTTGTAAACACAGTCTTATTATTGCATGAATATACAGAAGCCCTGATCAGAAAGGGCAATGGATAAATATGACAAAGTTGGCCATTCCATGGAAAAGACAAAAATAAAATAAGAATGCTGTAAACTGTAAAGCATTTCTTTAAAGAGAAAGAAATGGACAGAGGTGGAGTAAAGGGCTATGTCTACATGTTCAAGTGATATGGGAGAATTGTCCCAGGTTTGCTTTACCAGTAGGAAAAACAACTTACCTGGAGACACCTGAACAGACATTTGAATTGTGAGCCCTTGAAGATTAAAGAGCTTGCCGTTCAGACACCGGGCAGCCAGGGGCCCCCACATAGGCATTCTGTAGGCTCCCTCAATCAGCCTGGAGACTGATAGCATCCGTGCACAGGGTAGCCCTGATTGGCTGACCCAGACTGTTCAGGGGTACTCTGTGTCTCCCTTCAGCACAATGTGGCACAGTCTCCCTGGGGGAAAGGGGAGAAGGGACAGGAGCAAAGCACCCTGGGATTCTGGGGGACTCTGCTATGGCTTCCCTGAAAAGAGAATATGTATAAACTCTTGGGAGCAATTTAACCCTGGTTATTTCCAGGTTATTTTTCTTCTGGGGTGGCCATTTCTGTTCTGGAAGAAAAATCCTGAAAATCCTTGGGGGTTTTCCTGGAAGAGCAGTGACTCTCCCAGAATAAAAAAAACTGAAACAAAACCATACCCATCATACATTACCTGCAATCCAAAGGCAGAGGTGGTATCAGAGCCAAGATCTCAAATACACATTTTCACACTGTTTAAATTGTTGTAAACCATTCCAGAGGTGATGTTCACTACACTTACGATATAAAAGTCACAAAAATGAGTCTTTGTGCCATTGTTTACTCTGTTATAACTGGTTTTGTATGGTTTTCAAGGGCCTCTTCATATTTAATTAATGAACAGTGGGTGCGTCTACATGTGCCCCCCATGGTGCAGCTGTTACTGCACTGTCATTTAGTACTTCATTTTGGAAGTACTAAATTATGCTACTGTGCTATTCAGGTGGTGCACATTTATTTTTAGATGCTATGTCACCATAGCAATGCACTGTAATGAAGTATCTTGTTGCTAAAACAACGTAGTGTTGGTGTCACAGTTTGTACCCGCCAACGCTACATCGTAGTAGTGACAAACTACCACGCTGTAGTGTGTCACTATGGCAATGTAGCATCACATGTAGATGTGCCCAGTATGTAGCAGTAAAGTTTTACCTAAACTTTGTTGTTTGGGTTTAGTAATTTAATCACAGTATTACATCTTTATTTTTCCTGTCCAACTACACTTATAGTGGAGCAAGCGAAACTTACATTACCATATAAATTAAAATTTATTGAGGTTTGTGAAAAGTAGCCTTTTCTATCTTCATCTGGGAATAAAAAAGTTCATAAATTGTATTTAAACACAAGGCAGAGTTGGTATATATCATACCTCAAGCATCCAGCTTATATGATATTTAAATCCAGCAGAGCTGTTGCAGCTGCAGATTGCTAGTAAACTTTACTACATAGCTACTGGAATTGTTCCATTATGTCTTTTGATATATTAGAAATGGATTAGACATTAAATAAAAATGATGTGGCAATGCATTACTTGGTCAGTGGTCAGCACAATATAATTAAAAACAAAACAAAACAAGGCAAGTGCACAAGATTACTTCACTTGCGATAACTAATATAGTTGGAAGTATTTATGAAACAAAAGGGTGCCAATGAGGTTTCCTTGTGCTTCTATAAAAAATGCTTCCCTAACAGATGTCTCCTCTCTACCAGGACAGATTTTAGAGTAAATAGCAGCTTAGTGAATCATTGGTAATTCTGTAGGCGTGACGTAGAGTAATAAACTGACTTACGATGCAAGTTATTTTTGAAAAGCGTTTCCAAGATGTAAAAATGATGACAGACACAGTAATGTGAACTTCAGCAAAAGTCCTGATGTGTACTAAATATGAAGTAAATCAGGGTGAACTTTTGGGATGTTAATCTTAGGAAGACAAATTATCTGGATTGATCTTGGAAAGAAACCAGTTGCTCTAACTAAATATTATGGTTTACCTAAATGAACTGATGTACTGAACATGATGTTTTTTGAAAATATAACTTACTGAGCAAAAAGTAAAAATATTAGAATTGCCTAGAATCAAACCAAAAACATATAAACAAAAATATAGCAATCATTTTAAAAAGTGCTGCAGCATATTTAAAAAAATGGGGAGGGATGGGGAAAGGAGGGTTTAATAGCAAGCTTTCTTTCCCTGTTACTTGCTTGGACAGTCAGAAAATTAAATTTGTTTTTTTTCGAGTTTGGTACTGTAGAGCTGCAGACAACAAATCTATTTTTCCAATAAAGAACTATTAAGCATCTTTATTTTTTATTTAAAGAAAATATATTCAAGGAAAGACAGTGACTTTTCAAACAAATTTATGCAATCCAACTGCATTTTCTTTACCCGGTACAGATACTTGGGAGCCAAGAAATACATGTTCAGTTTTAGGATTTGGCAACATGACCCATTTTCTTTCATGAAACTAGGAAGAGACAGTTTGCACTGGGCAGGAAGCTTTCTCTCATGTAAATAAGACCAAAATTTGACTGAGAGTATTTAACATTGATTTTTTAATTTGACAAGTAATTATACTGGTGTTGTTACCTGTGAAACTTGCATTGAAACATACTGAAATCCAGTTTTGTTTGTGTCTATGCAAAAAAGGTAAAGAAACCAAGTTTCATGCTACATATTTTTGTCTAGATATTTTCCAACACTTATTTGCAGAAGAAATAAAATACAACAGAGGGTAGTAACTTAGTTTTGAATTGTGCTAAATAGAGACAGCTGGCCTGTAGTATACCCAGAAATAAAGATAAGCCACCAGTTGAATTTGAGGTACTTGAACTGAAAGAACAGCAATAACCATTGATGTGAAAGATCACTACTATAGCCAGTAAAAATCAAAGCCTGCTCCCACTGATGCCAGCAGGATCAGGCCTAAGATGCTGCATGTAACATTGTATCTCAGCCTTAATAGAAAAGTGGTATGTTCAGTTCCCATGACATTGAAAGAATTATCATCAGATTGAGCAGAAAGCTCTTTATTAATCCATTGGACAAGTATAATGTTAATAGAAGCACTGAAGATTGGGTCTGCCACAACCTATCCTCATTTTCTTAAGCCACACTAAAATTCCCTAACTGCAGTCCTTGGCTTGTCCATGTACCCATCAGTACCACCCCCTTCTCCCCACCGAATAGAGGTAGCTTGTTAAAGTTTTCCCATCTGCTAAAAATACACTGGATTTAATATTTTCTTATGCAGGCCTAACTGTTGCAGTATAACAAGCATTGTAGGAGAGTGCTACTTGTAGTAAGGAGTTACTTTCATTCTGCAAGGTAATCTGGTTATATAAACCAAGATCTATATACAATTTCTTCAACTACAGAGTGGCCAGGGGCCACGTACCACACAGGTTGCATTCTACAGGGACTACACACCACATGGGGTCCCTGGGACCTCTGCCGTATGCAACCCCCACCACAGGCAGCACAAGCCTCCACCCCCAACCCATTCAGGCAGCAAGCTCACCAAGCCTGCTCATGCCATGCTGCCCTGCCCAAGAAAGTAGAGCTGCTACATCAACAGGAACAATTGGAGGAGTGGTGGCTGAGTGAGAGCCAGAGGGCTGTGTATTAACCCCTTGTGTGCCAGATGCAGCATTTAGGCTATGAGTTGCACACCCCTGAAATATACCATCAACTAGTATCTTACATAGATACCCCAGCAATACCAGAAAGGAGTGCATTAGAGATAGACAAAGACTAGAAATTACTTAGGAAAAGGAGAGGAATGGGTTGCCCCTCTTTCACAGGTAACTAGAAATCAAATCCCGTATCTATTTGTTAAGTAATAGATAATTCACAAAACTACTCAGCATAAGAGTGGGAAGCATGGATTGCATTCAGTTCTGGCATCACATCTCATCTCATCATGGCAAATGCCTTTTGTACAGGCCTCATGTTTGTCATCTACATCCATGAATTTCACACAGAGAGCACATCTACACATGTGCTTTAATGCACAGTAGCCTATTTTACTATGCATTAAAGTGTCCCATAAAAAGACGTCCTATTGTGCTAACATGCAGTAAAATAAACTACTGTGCATTAAGTGTCACTTAAAAACCACAAGCATTTGTTACTGTCCATTAAGGTAGCCTAATGCGCATTTGTTTAGTACCTCACATTGGAGGTACTAAATTTACTGCGCATTAGGAAAAGTGACTTAACACATGTAGACGTGCCCAGAGAGAAGTAAAACAACGTGATTTGCTTTTGTTTTACCAAACCTAAAAAACTGCCTTAGGTCTCCAGCTGAGCAGAGTTTACATCAGATTACCATGTCCCAGCAGCAGCACCAGCCTCTTTCCAGTGCGCGGCTGAGGTAAGCTAGACAAAAAACCGGGGGGGCTGTGCTATACATCGTATTTCTTTTTTTCCATCCCCAGACAAAGGCAGGACACAGACCCCATGGGCCGGGCTGGGAGTGTTGCACCTCTGTGGGCTGTGGGTGGGAGTGAGATGGGCTCAGCTGTGCGGGGTGGGCACTGGCAGCCGAGGGAAGAGGTTGGGGGGCTTAGATGCGGTGGCACTGGGAGAGGAAGCTCCAGGGGGCCTAAGGTGAATTTTGGGGTGGCTATAATTCCCCAGACCCTCTCCCTCTAGCACCACCCCTGCCATGTATACTCTAGTTAATCTTGATCATATTTTTCTGAGTTACCTTCTGGCAGGTTTCTCTACCCTGGTATCATGCTATCTAATAATAATTAAATTTGCTGTGTAAATAGCTGTGTTGAGACTTAACACTATGTTTGCTGTATTCATAGCTTTGTGATGCACAGGTTTGTTTTCTGGAAACAGAAAAAGCTTGTGGTCGCTACACACAGGAACAGGACAATCTTTCAAGTTCTGTATTTCAAAAGAAAATGAAGCCTTTTCATACAATGTCTTTGATCAGTTTGAAATGGTTCCCTCCCCCCTCCCCACCATCATTTCCAGGAGAAGCAGTCAGGAACTAAACAAAGTAAAGATGCCACCTATGCACAATCCATTAATTAGTTGTATGGGCTAAGTCTTTAAAATATTTTCTCCCAAAACAACAGCAGTCCCTGTGGTTCATAATCTCATTCTGCCCTGTCTGGAGGAGATATTTATTTATTTTAGCTAGTTACATTGAGGGGTGGGAGAATGACAACACGCACAGCACTTCTCAACATCCATATTTATGCTGAACACACACAGAGAAACCCCCACACACTGGAACAGAGCTTGTAAAAGATAAAAGATTCAGTTTTGCTCAGAAAAGAGACATAGGACATGATCCTGATCTTTACTACAACACACACATCTGAAGTAACTCACCTGATGCTGATGATTAGATTCTGGAGCTTTTGGGGAATTCCTCCTACACAGAAATATTCCCTGAGAAGCTGGGAGTTGGTGAGTTGTTGTATGCCACTTTCATGGCCTACGAAGCAGGGAGGATGATTGATAGGGGAAAGTGACATAGCTGGAGCATGGCAACTCTTTGGTCATTTTTTAATTTTGGCAGGCCATTCAAGATCACTACCAGCCCAGTGCTGCTGTAACTTCTGTTAGGAATTGGCATGGTGTGGCTGGCCTCTGAATTGGGGAGCACATATGTAATGGGTTCTTTCCCAAATCCCCATATGCAAGACACCATGGAAACAGTTCAAAATCTGGAGTCTACAGATCACTAAAAAACAGTATAGTTACTCCTTTTTTTAAATAAGTGGAATGAGACAGGACCTGGCTATAGTCACTTTAGTCTTGTCTGCACTAGGAAAATTATCAGACATGATCAGCAGCTCTGTTGGCAATAGCAATGTTGAAGATGTAGAGAAGACAGAACGCAAGCATTGTTACCAGTCTGTAATCTAACTCTCTTCGTCAGTAAGAGGTTCCTTTACCCAGGTCACTGTCAGATGATTAGACTCATCTGCTGTCTTGGTCTTCCCTCTGACTAAACAGCCAATTTGTGATTTGCTACTCTGACTTTTTAGCACAAAGGAAAGAAAAAAATCCCTCCAAAGAAAACACAATAGTCCAAACAAAATAGTCCTTTCTCCAAGCCTATAGGACTTTATCAGCCATTTCGAGGGACCCATAATCACTTTCCTCTCAATAGGGTTTTAGCATCAGCATTAGGTATGACACCATAAGGAAAATCACGTCCTTCCTTTACTACAGGTGCCAGTCCTGGTACCTAAACATGCAAGTATTGTTCTGTCCTAACCACATAACTGCCCACACTATTGATCCCCTGGGTATTTCTTAACAGTGTCGATTGATGAACAGGTCTTGTCTGGCTTTTCTACCTCCTACAGTTCTTCTGTAAATTGCTAATAGGCTTCCTTCCCAGCCACTTACAGCTCCTTCCACACACCCTTTCTGTCCTCTTCAACAGGTTCCCCTCAGCAGGAGTCAAAGCTGAAGCCAGTCCTTCCCTATCTTGTACAGAGGCTTCCAAGGGAGTCCTAACTCCTTTCCCTATTGAGAGGCAAGGTTTCTTGTTATATTCTTTATTGGACCAATAGTTGGGAAAGAAGTCTGAAAAGATTTCAGGCACACACTACCCTTCCTCAGGTGTACTTCACTAAGGTTCAGTGCAAGGTATCACAACCTGCCCCCCCCCCCCCCAAATTTC
>NW_017729022.1:169465144-169480612 GCF_001723915.1 Gavialis gangeticus | reverse complement strand
CCCCCCCCCCCCCCAAATTTCCTGCACCATCATGCCTACAACAACCTTACTACTTTTATGCTGATGACAGACAGGTCTTGTATGTCCCAGAAGTCCTGCTCTCTGTCACCTGATCAGGGGCTCCATAGACTCCAGTAAAGAAAGATACAGTTCATTTTGTGACACTGCCTAACCTATGCAGATCAGAGTAGTGCCTCTCCACTCCCACTTTTGTTTTACTCTTTTCTCCTTGCTTTCACTGCTATCTTTTCTGCCTGTTAGTATACAACACCTTGAACACCCATGGATTCCCAGTTAGTTTAATTATTTTTCACTCTGTTTATGCCACTTCTGATTCTTCCCCAAACTTTCCTGGGATTTGTACCTGCTTACACCAGGTTACTCTTTGACCCATGCAGTTCAACATTTATAGTTTTGATGCTAAGCTTCATTGTTTCTGTGTATAAATAGTGAAAGGCATCCAACATGCCCCTCTTTTCATCTAGGACCTTCTCTACCACTAAGATGTCCCATTATTTTAAACAAGGTTAGTGGATGGTAATGCTTGGTATGTAAAATACTTCCCTTGGGAAATGTACTTGTTTTGTTGGGCTAAATATTCCTGGAGATACTTCACTGAAATGAATGGTTTAAACCCAGGAAGAAATTTGGCAGGATTTATTTTCTATGTCCAACCCTTTGCAATTTTAATGGGAATTATCTTTTTAAATCCCATACAACAAGAATATTCCCATTGTCTTAAAAGCAAAGACATTTGAAGCTGATTTTTCTGTTTTCCATTACAATTTTGTGCCAGTAAGATACTTTACTATACCAAATCCCTTAAATTGTTAATGTAAGAAAGAGCCATTAAAATTGTAACTGTGAGCTATTTAATACCAGTTTCTGTGGGATGAGCTAAAGAGAAGTGAAAACTCTAGTTTTGATATGATTCATATATAGCCCAGTTATGATCTCAAATATTAGTTTAGTGAGATATGTACATTGGGATTGTTGCAAAATCCTTCGGTGGCCTGGGAGGATGAGCACAGGAATAAGAGCTCTGTGATACTATTCTGTGTTTTGATGTCTTCCACTAAAGAGCTTTAAGAGTTTTCTGTACATCACAAACATTTAGAGCCTGCTTCTGTTCATGTCAGTGGGAGTTTTGTCACTTAAACCAGGGGTTTCCAACCTTTTTTAACAAGTGAAACCCTTCTTGTGGCAGCAGCAGGACATGGGATGCTTGCATGCGGGGGGGGGCCGGGGGTGTTAAAAGGTGCGGGAGGGCTTGCATGCAGCCACTGCCACCCACTGCCCTGTGCTGTTGACGCCACCTACCACCCTGTGCTGCCCCGCCACCCTGCTGCGCCACACTTTCCCATGGCTTGTTGCACATGTGGCTCCATGGGCTGCTGACAGGCCTCATGCCCAGCCAATTGTGTGCTGCCCATCTGCAACTTTGTAAAGCCACAGCTTGGTGGCACCTGTGTAGCCTGCAGAGGGGCCCCACTGCCCTCCCCCATGGCTCTGCTCCTGGGAGGTGGCAGCACGGGGTGGTGGGTGGCAGCGGGAGCCACGTGTGAGCCCCCCACCCCACGTCCATCTGCAGAGGGGCACCACTGCTCTCACCCCTGCCCGCCCTGTTCCATCCCTGCCCTTCTGTGTGTACCCCCATCACCTTTCCAAGTACCCCTAGGGGTATGCATACCCCCAGTTTACAACCCCTGACTTTTAAACAGTTAGGACCCAGCCCTTAGGGAGGCCCTAATTAGGCCCTAATTAATGGGAAAATTTCCCATTAAACACGAATATAGGCAGTGTGGTGGAACATGTCTTGCAAGTTCAAACTCTTCTCACAATATTTCCTGTTCTCTAGCAGAGGTAAGCAAGAATAACATGTCCTTGGTATTCAGAATCAACTAGGAAAGGCATAGGGATGAATCCTGTTCTTACTTACATTGTTGGAAATCCATTGCAACTGTTGCTTTAATTGGAACTATTCTGGATATGTCATGACTCACAAAAGCTTTTACCAAGTTTGCATTACTATTGGTGAAAATAAAAGCATAAAATGAGATAGAATAGCAGCTTGTAGTTCCTGTTTGGTATTAATTGATCTAACTCAACTGCTTGGAGTTCAAATGGAATCTTAATACTCACTAGTTCAGTTTCCAGCTTCCTGTCTATAGCCCATAATTAAAAAATAGATAGTAAGAAAGAGAAGTCTCCTAGTTTTATTTTTATTTCCTCACTTATGTTTTGGGCTGTTGGTTAACAAAATAGAAAGTCTATTTGAAACTAAGGGAATCACAGCTGCAGTTGCATGGGTGAAAACCAAGACTAAATGTCAAAGATGTCCTCCTACTCCAAAATCAGCTTAAAGTTTTACAGGAAAAATGATTGATTTCCATGTTGGCAAATTAAAATAGTGCTTTGTGACAGGATGGACCCTGGAGCAGTGGTGGTATCCCCTAGTTGCTGCACTGATCCTGCCCTACTCCAGTTCCTCTGTGTACCCCCTTACTGTTTCACCTGCCACAAATGGAAATGCCCTATTGCAGTGGGGGACCATCCCTAAGCCCCAGGGTAATCTTACTTCTGATGTCCTAACCTGACCTTAACCTACACTGTCTGATCCCAGTCTGCTATCAAAACCTATTCCAAAACGCTGCTGACACAGACCAGGCACCACTCTTGTCTTCACCCATGTCTTAGGGGCAGCATTTGTGGTCTCCAGCTCCCCATATAGCAATGCCCATGTCTTGCAGGTGTCACTCAGTCACTAATATGGGGGGCAGGAAGGGGAAGGAAGACTCCCCAACCCCGTCAGGACACTCTGCCCCCTTAGGCACCAGTCTGTCTGAACCTCGGCCTTGCCGGCCTTGGCCCCTTTTTTCTCTCACTGGGGCCTGCAGCCCTGGCTCACTGTCAGGCTTTGATTCCCTGGCCTCAGCTCCTGTGTGCTTCTGCCTTGTGTGGGGTTCAAAACACGGAGCACTCCCTTGGCACTCTGCTGCATGGTCTCCAAGCCACCCGCATAGCCACTATCCAGTGTTACCTGGCTGTTCAGTCCAGTACTGCTAGCTTTTAGCTCAGCTGTTCTTTCTTTCTTAGAGTGACAGAGACTCCTGGCTCTGTTACACACTTACCTTTAGAATGACGTGAAGTATTCATAGAGTCATGGTGATCACTGAAGTGATTATGAGAATACCTTTTTGTATTATCCATATTGCTTCCACAGAACTGCCGGTTACATTTGAGAATGGATAAGGTCATAAAATAGAAACTCCCTCCCTTCTGATGTGCCATGGACATCAGAGGGATCCCTGAGGCCATGGAAAGTTCTCTGGATACGGTCCCCAGATTGCAGCATGTCCTGTCTGCCTTTATAGACTTCTTCCATTAAAATTTTGATGGTCAGGTTGCATGATCATCCATGAGAAATGTTGAGGGTTGACAGCAATGCGTTGCTCCAGAAATCTTTGTAACAAACAAAAAGGCAGAAACAAACTTCTTGTCCTCAACCCCTCCATCCAAATGATAAATATATCACATTTGTTTCAAAAGAACAAAGGACCTTGGTAAAATATGAACAGCCAGATATTGACGGCATCAGCTGTGTAAGAAATGTGATACTAAACCATTTTTTGAGACTCTTGCAACCTTTCTCTCATTCACTCTTAGTTATTTTGCAAACACACAACCACAAATGCAAATGATCTAAAGTGACCAAAGAACCTCTTTTCTCCCCAAACCAATTTATCTATCTGCAGAATGTATTTCTAATAAAGCTCACACTATGTAGGACTTTAGACCTAAGGAAGAACGCTCGTTAAACTAATGAAGCTGAATACAACATGTTATTCAACATTTCAACTCCAGTTTTAGAAACTGAAGAATGAAGGCTAATTGGATTAGCTGCTAGCTCACTGGAAGACTTACAGTTGATGACACAGGCCAATCTGACTGGCCTGTGGTATTATAAAGTTAAATAAATTACACAATGCTTGAATCTGGCAAATGGTCTGTTTGTTCCTTCCTTATTCAGATGTGGTAAAGTTGACTCAGTAGGTACAAACTGTGCCGTTTCTCTACTGAGATCTTTTTTACCCTACATCCCATATTACAATAGGTAGCCACTCCCCTTGGGCACACAGTAACTCTGAAAGCAGACACTTTCCATTTCTTTCCAACTTCCAGCGAAGAAAGTGACTGGCTTCTGCCTTCAAAACCTCCTCTCCCTGCCCCTGAAGTTATATTTAGGAACAAGAAAAATCTAGTGAAAGTCTACTGGATCAAACAGAATTGCACCAAGAAGAAAGGTGGCTGTGTTATTTTATTCACTGATGATCTTAAGTGGATATGTGTCCGAACTTCCAGAGCTCGTCATCCTTTGAGAAGGACCCCCCCCACCAAAAACTGTTTACAACATTTCTAATACACCTCAAGTTGTTTATAGTCATTCTACTTTTAAAGTGTTCATTATCTTTATTACATAATGCTCCCATAGAGATTCTATCTTGAAAGCTTTAACCAAACAACTAAGTCCAATTAGGGTGCCCAAATAATGTAACAGTTGAGGGTAGGGCTGTCCAGCTTCTAAGCAGCTAAAGGCCACATGCACCACAAGCCACTGTTGCAGGGGTCCCAGGCTGCATGCCGTATGAAAGCCCCCCACACTGAACTTCACATACACATACCCCACTGCAGGGCATGCCCTCTTGGGCCCCTTTCACTCCCTGCCCCCGCCACACCATACAGCCCCAGCCTCACCCTGACTGCCCTCCACCATGCCACTCTGCTCCCTGGGGCAGGCACAGAATGCAGAATCCAGAGGAGGGAGGGGGAGCCTGGAGACTTCAGCTACCATTGAGGAGTCATGGCTAAGCAGGAGCCTGGGGTTGCAATTTAACCCCTCACAGGCCATATGCAGCCCATGGGTCACCAATTGGACAGCCTTGGTCATGGGGATCCCAATTTAGCTTCTACTCCTGTGTCACAAAGGCTCAACTGCAAAGATCCAACAATGGTGATCTTTGAACTTAGAAGGATAGGATCCATGAAGGTGAATTCACTTGACTTAGCTTTTTTGTGCATTTGTAAACATGGCTTTAACCACATTGCTAATTAACTGACAGAAAGCACAATAAAAGTTCCAAACAGTTTTTCTTCACTGAGTTTTTCTTCAGCAGTACTGTGATACCATGAACATATGAGCTGGAGATCAACTCATGCAAATGAACTGGCAATTAATTGTGATATTCTATGTTGCACCTCTAAGAAATACTCCTGTTAGACTAGGACTAGGGGTAGACATTGCATTTGTCTTGGGACAAGTTGTGCCTGTGTTTGTCCTGGAACAGATAAATCCCAGGACTGCGGTGTGTACACACAGCACCCTTCTAATCAGGGTTTAGTTAGTAAGCTGGCTGTACATACACACTGCCACTTTTCTGACACTGATTCAGTGATACAATCCCAGGACAGCCATTCAGATGCACTTCGTGGCATCCCAGGACAAACTGTTAGCGCTTCTTAACTCATGAACCTTTTTAGGGTTTGTCCCAGGACAGTGGACATGAATCTCTGAATGAGCACACTGTCCTGAGATAGAAGTTTCTCCCAGGGCAAATGCAATGTCTATTTGTAGCCTAGATCAAGGTTATCCATCTAGCAGCCTACAAGAGGTTAAGTTGTGGCCCCTGGGCTCCATGAATAACATGTGCCCCCGATGGCTGGGGTGGCACGGCGGTGGCGGGAGTGCGGTGGTGGCAGGAGTGGTGGGAGCACGGCAGTGGTAAGCCAGGGAGCTCCTGCAGATGTTACCAGTGCTGTCAGTGGTGGGGTGGAGAATAGCGAGTGCCAACCAGGGGTTGGTGACCACCTGCTGACATCGCTGGCAGCATTGTCGGCAGCCAGCAGGGATCACAGACCACCCACAGATGCTGGCAGCAGTGGGGTGGTGAGTGGTGACCACCCGCAGGCACCGCCGACACTGTCGGTGGCGCCTTTTTGTAGGGGGTGCACTGCCACACTTAGGGGGTGCACATGCAGGGCCTGGGGGGGGAGAGCAGTTCCCTGCTAGCAGCCAGAGGGGAAGGAGCCTCCAGGGCCTTGCCCCTTCCGGTCAGCTGACCATGTGCAGGTGCAGGCTATTTTACTCTCTGGCTTGTTGCCCTGTTAACCTGCACCTGGGTTTCTGCCTCTCTCCCTTTGGGCTCTCTTGCCAGGCATTTCTGCCCTTCTATGAGCAGAGCACCTTAGTGCCCCTGTGATACCTTCTAGGACCAGGGCACTTTAGTGGTCCTGTGACATGCAGATGTTTGTAAATTGAGGTTAAAATTGAGAATGTCTCCTCTGTTTGACAATGTTTATGTCTCTGTTCACCATGAACAAGTATTTTGCATAAATGTAACATTTCTGCCAGGTGCTGGATGGCAGGAACAAATGCTGGGTTCAGATTTAGGGCTTTTATACAAAAGCTTTACTATGTTTGAGCTCCTTCCTGTGTCCTCCGCCCTCCCCACCCTGAAACCAGGGAAAAGATTTTATATCTGTTATGGCAGCTTTTCTGTATTTTTTTAAAACCTGAGCTCCCAATTATGAAAAATTAAATTTATCTGTGCCTTGTCCTCTTCTTCTGGAGTCTCATCATGCATCCATCTGAATACATCTTTCATGCTCTTTCCTACCTAGTGTTTCATGCCCATTCATGGGAACACATGATACACCTTGGTGAAAGCCTCTTGAAGAAAATGGTTCTTCAACCTTTAGCTTTATTTGTGGTAAACCAGGTATTTAGATGTGATCAAGACTATTCGTTCTTTATTATTATTTACTAGTTACCATTTGTTATTTTCTTCTTTAAAGAATTGTAGTGATCCAGCCAAAGTGCAGAACTTGTACTATGTAAATTAAGTCACCCATCATGTACCATAAATACCAGTAGCATAACTGAAGGGAAGTGCGTAGGCTGAAAATCATTCATCCAAACTGTTCTGAAAATACTCGGAAGTAATGAATAAGCTACTTGCAGAAATCTAGGATAAGCTGTCAAATAATTTATAAACTGAAAAAACAGTGTCAAATATATTAGATAATTTATTTACAATGACTGATTTTACTGACTACATGGAATACACCTACCTATACCCACATTGTAGGTTAAGGATTTCAGCCCTCAGCCAGATTTATCAATGTTAGATACCCCAGACTGCCATCTGAAGTCATCCCTGGAGACAGCTAATTAGTGTCACTGACATTTAGTTTTTTTATCTCATTAAAGATCAGGAACCGTACACATCCTCTTCCCCCTGCAAAGTTTTTCTCTCTTGATCATATCCTTGATAGTTCTCTTAGATCCATGACATCAAAGTCTTACTCAAGCAAACATAGACTCTGAAAATGTAAACTTCAAATTATTTTGCTTGCTTGATGGCACCTCAGCAAACTAGTAGTAAGGCTGGGTCTGTGAATGTGTCAGCTCTGTTCTTAATGATGCTGTATGAGTCACAAGTGAGGACCATAACTTAAAATCAAATCTGTATTGGTTTGTTGAATGCACGAACAGTCAAAGGATCTGATTCTATTCTCTGACTGGATGAATGTAGCGTTTAGAATGAGGCTGAGAGTGACAATTTATTTTCTGGCAACACTCTTAAGTATGTATATACAATTTTCTAAGAACGTTTCTTCTTTATATTGGCTAACTAAAATATCTCTGAAATGTTAACATAATAGAGGAACAAATAAAGTCAGAACAATTTAATTAAAATACAAATAAGCACAGAAAAGGTTTTGCTTTATTTGGCCCTCTACAAAAATAGGGTAAAATAGAAGGCCAGCTGCCATTGTTGACATCCCCAACTGAGCCCGGCCCCCATGCAGTAGGCTGAAATGCTCTGGTGCTGCCCAACCCTGGGACAGCATGGGAAAAGAGAGGGCATACCTTTGAGCCATAAGGGGAAGGGAGAGAGGATTTTCACCTGCTTTAGGGACTGTAACAGGGGAGCAAACCCCTGTTACAAAGAGTGCAGAGAAAAGATTGGAAATTGGACCTAGGCCCTTTGAGGCCTTGCCAAGTATCATGTGAGTTATGTCTTTTCCATCTCTCTCGAATTATTCACCAAAGGCTTATAACTTGTACAGCTGATGCAGGATTCTTAATGGACGATATGCATAACAAATGGAGTTTGTTCTGGTCTCTCTTGCCTCCAGACATGTGCCCTTTTGCTGAGGACGTGCAGGCACAATGCAGGGGACTGAACATTTGTGCCACCTGTGAGCTCCTCTTTTAAGAGCGAATTCTCTGGTGACTGACTGTGGCCAGAATTTGTTCATTGTGGTACCGGAGAGATTTGATGACAGACCCCTGCCCATACCCTCCTGCAAGAAGATGGTTTAAAGCATAAAAGTGGCAATGCAATATTTTAGACCAGGGGTGGGTGAAATATGGCCCACAGGCCAGATCCTACCTGCTGAATGATTTTTTCCATCCCGTGGCTGCTCCTCTTAAGGAGCATTGTATCTGACCCATGGCTGTCCTGGCTTTTGGTACCTCTTCTCTTTTCCCTTCCCCATGTCAGCTGGCTGCAGCAGCAGTAGCCTCTCCCCTCCCTGGCTCACCTTGTCCTGACCCCCAGCCCCCAGTGTTTGCTCCAAGACAGGGGGCACTGAGCTCCTGGCCAAGCTTCTGGCCAGTGAGGCTGTGAGGCTGGTTGGTGAGGTTTCTGGCCAACGAGGCTGCCTGAAGGCTGCTCCGACCTTGCAGTTCTTCGCAGATCAGACAGTCTGGCTCCCAGCGAGTCGATACTCAGGTAAGGTTCCCCCTACTGGCAGGAGAGGAGGTGCAGGGGGAAAAGGCCCAGGAGAAGCAGGTTATCTGGGCTCTACTGGGCCGGCGCTGGTAGGGGCACCAATGCTGCTAGTGTGGTGCCACTCTGTGTTACTGTGCACTGTTTCAGGCTGCACCGTGTGGGTGCAGCTCGAGTGGCTAGTGTGGACCCTGCTTCACCCTGGTGCAGCTCCTGCCTGACCCCAAGTCCCTAGCATGCAGCTGAGTCAGGCAGGAGCCGTGCCAGCTGCCTTGTGTAGCCCAAAGTGGAGTGTGGGAACAGAACACGGCACTGGCTTGGCCATATTCTGGGGACTCAGGGTATGGGAGGAGTGGGGAACACAGTGTGTCACTGGCCCAGCTGGGCCTGGTTAACCTGCAGCTACTGGCCCCCTTCTCCCTGCACTACCTCCACCACCCCAAACCCCTGGCACATGGCTGGGTTGGACAGGAGCTGCTCCAGCTGCACCCACATGGCCCAAGGCAGCATGTAGGAATACAGCACGGCACTGGCCCAGCTGCATGCTGGGGACTCAGGGCAGTGGAGGAAGTGGATGAAGAAGCAGGGAACAAAGGTTCACCGAACCTTTGTCTTCTCCACCCTTAGATGAAAGGTGAGCAATTATTTGGGCCAGTGGGCCACTTAGGGAATCCTGATGAGTTGTTGCAGGGGCCAGGAGGGCTGATCTGGCCTGGGACAGCTCACCAAAATTCTCTAAGTGCCCCTCTGGCCCAAATAATTGCACACCCTTGTTTTAGACCTATATTCTATTTTGCATTAGGTATAATAAGATAGATCCAATTTAATTTCGTTTAACATCACAGAGGCCAAAGGTTTTGTGAAAGATCTGTCTGAGCCTAGAGGCTCATAGGGCTGTCATGATTAAGACATGCCATTTTCTACAGCCAGAAACACATAAATGAATGATATGGTTAGAATCACATTCAGCTACCTTTCACTCCAGTTCCAGAAAGAGGACATCTGTTGTGGGGGAGTGGGGTATATGATTGTAGGGGGCAGTGGTATGCTGGTGCCCTGCCCATTCTGTTGCGCCTCATTCTCAAGCAACAGTCCCCCCAGCCCTACTGCTGCCCTTCACTCCTGACTCGCAGACCCCCTGGCCTTGCCAGTACCCCTCACCCCCAACCCACAGTACCCCATCCCACTTAGCCATGCTGGTGCCCCTTACTCCCAACCTGCAGCCCCTCCATACCTACTGGTGCCCTTTACTCCTGACCTGCAGCCACCCAATCCTGCCAGTACCCTGCACTCCTGACCCATAGTCCCTCACCCCCCCGGTGCCACTCACTCTCAAACAACAGCCTCCCTAGCCCTGCTAGTGCCCCCATACTCCTGATCTGCAGCCCCCTGTTCCCTCTAGCCCTGTGGCATCTCCTGGCCACCCTGCCCCTGAAAGCAAGGGCACCAGCCCTGGTGCCACTGACCTAGCTGTCATATTGAATGTAACAGTTTGAATGCTTGTAATAAATACCCATTAGCCAGTTTAGAAAAAAGGCAAGGTTCATCTTATCTAGGCCATTGCTTGTTTTTGCCTGTGTTGAATGTCTTGATTCTAAATTTTATCTTTAGAGGCCTTGCAGCGAATGTGCTGAATGTCTTAGTTTTTGAATTTTATCTCTAGAGGCCTTTAACAAAGTTACCCTAAAAGCGACCCTTGGGCAAACATTCCGAGAGATCGAAACCTAGGGACTTTTGGAAGGGGGTTGGCAAAAGAGGTCACAGCAGTGGTGTGGAAAATTTCCCAAAGAAGACCCAGGAAAGGAATCTGTTGGGTAAAAGATCCGAGCCCAAATTTGGGAATAGTGATAGGTTTGGGTAGGAGGGGCCCAAGACGGCAACTCACCCAATAAAAACTAACCTACAGTCCCAATTTGGAGGTAACCTCACTTGCAGATCACTGAAGGAAGAATCGCAAGTGTAGGCCGGATCAGACAGGTCACCTGAATCACTCTCTCCGTGAACAAGAACTCCCATTCACGCTGAAGCCTAGGAGTGCCCAAGTGGGACTGAAGGAAGGGGACTTGTTCCTATCACTGCTGAGACCAACCCGAAAACCATAACTAAAGAATGAAAGTATATCTGGGGATTTGGTTTCTAGGAATTCTAGGATTGTAAGTATACCATGAGAAATAACCTTTACTTGTAATTTTAGTTGTTTTTGTAATACTAATTCTTATAGCATTGTTTGGGAAGGATTTCTTAAAACTAAGCAGTGTTATATGTGTAGCAAGGAATTTTAAAATGAAATTGTGTTGTATGAATTAAGTGTGCAATCATTGTGAAATCGTGTAATCAACCAAATGCTCCCCCAGCCAGGCGCATCAAATGAATCAGTAAATTGTGTGGAATCTTTCTCTATTCCATAACCCACTAGAGACACCAGCCTGCCTGGCTGCATGCCAGCCACGTGCATGTGCATGTAAACATGCATGTGGAACCCCCTACCTCCAATCACCCTCCCACTGCTACCCCCAACCCCAAGCAGCTTCCTGCTAGGGAAAGCCAGGAACTGCTGTGTGACAGCTGAAAATTATGTCTGTGTGATAGAGGTGCTTGCTGAAGGCTCTATGAAGATTAGATCAAGTGTTTTTCTGTCATTTGTTCAGATATTAAGTTATATGTTGTTGCTAAGAGCCTAATTAAAGTTTAAGATGTAGTAAGGCCCTGTATGAAATAAGGCCTAGTAAATTTAGCAAAGCCTTGAAGTAGTAAGGCCCTGTGGTGTAGTTAAAATTAACCTTATCAAAAGAATGCAAGGCTTGTACTGCTATTAGTTAGTCTAACGACAGGTGAAGTAAAAAGAATCTGAATGGCTGTAAGTTATCAGCATAGCTCAGAAGTTATAAATTGGCTGGCACATCCAGAAATCATTTAAAAAGAAGATGTAGCTCTGTGAAAGAAGTACTGATTTAAGATTAGCTGCTGGCCTGGATCAGTGGGCCCAAGGACTGAATACCAGAGTCCTTCCCGATACCCCTCAGACAGTGCTGATCAGGGACGCCTGATTTTGCTGAGCTTTGTGGAAGAGAAACTTGTTGTACATCAGGCATCAGAGGGGACTGCTGATAAATTGCCGATGCGAATTATTATTGTCTGTCTGTTGTTTTGTTATCTGTGCGTAGCTGTGTTTTTGTTAAGTCAATAAACCTTTCTTACCTTTCTAACCCCAACCATACTCTTAATCCTGAATCCTCCGCAGGCATCTGGGACACCGCTGGGAAAAACATTGATGCTGAGCAGAGCAAAATCTCAGATACTTGGTCATATTCTTAAAAACCACCTGGACAAAGATCAGAGGATCCAAAAAGAGGACAGGTCTGGGAAAAACCAGGTGTTTGGTAACAGCAAGGATGTGTACAGCAATGATGTAAACATTTTCTGTGCAGATTTAATATTTTTTTCAATAATTTTTGGCTGAGAAAAAATATCCGAGACATTACTTGCTGACTGACCCACGTAGACAGCTTTTCCTTCAAACTTTTATTCTTGAGCCTTTATGTACAATAATTTTAACTTTATATCTAATGGAATTTTAAAGGAACAAAGAGAAATAACTCAGCATGCCTACAATTTGCTCTGGTAGGCCTCTGGCCATGCGATATGCAACTTTTGCTTTTTCCAAGGTTCAGCTCTGTTGTTCAGACACTGTTTACATCCTTCCTTGTTATGGCCCGATTGAGTCTTCCATGTCCGCAGCCCTGTCTCGCTGCTTTACCTTTTACCCTGCGCAAGCTCCAGCCAGAGACTGAATGCCCTGTCTGCTGAACAACACGTAGGCTATCTGCAGCCTGTCAAATCTTGATGAGCTCGGTTTTTTTTCATTCTGAGAGAGAATTTAGAGTCAGATGCATTTGCGGTATTTTCCAGGAGGCCTCATAAATAGAGCTCAGTGGTTCCAGACTACATTTGGAACCTGTGTGCCCTATTTAGGTACCTACAGGCTAAATTTATATTTAGCCTTTAGATCAAAACATCATGTCTGAGTAGACTTAAGGCTGCCAAAAGTATGACAAAATGTCTGTCCTAATTTTCATTGGTGGTCAGATTTTCAATTGAGAACTCCACATATAACAGTTTATCCCTCTAGTTAATGCTAAACAGCTTGACTAAATTAAACAAAGCCTTTCTAGTGAACAAAAATTGTGACTGGCTCTGAGGACAGCCAGGTTCTATTTTCAGCTGTCCCCCAGACCTGCAGTGTCCCCACAGACAAATCTTTCCAGTTTTCAATGCCTCTGTTTTCTCATAGGAAAAATGGTGATAACAAAACATTAACATCATCAGATGAAAATAAACATATGACTCCAAAATGTGACTGTCTCTATAAATGTAGTTTGTTAATTAGCCTGGAGATTATTATTAGAGTCAATTTAGCCAAATCCTTTAAAAAAGTTTGATTAATATTTATGACTGCAGGGTTTTTTTTTTGTAAACTCCCACCTAATTATACAGAATATTTAAAATTTAATAAGTATTAAGTAAGGTATAACAAATACACAGAGGAATTTCAGTAACTAAGAGGTTAGCAGGCATTCACCAGGGTCCAACTTTGTGTTGAAATATTAACTCATTTACTGAATTATTCATTACCTGATTTTATGCATTAGTTAATATCTCAGCACTTTTGTAACTTCACTTTTGTATGTAGTGTGTACAATAGAATCCAAGGAGGACATTACAGGTACACTGTTCATTACAATCCTTTAAACATGAAAGTTTTCATTATGAGAAAAGATATGGGCGTGTATCACTAAAAAAGATTAACCAACTAGTTAATGTCATTTCTTTAATAATGTATAACAAATTAAAGCATCAAAGGCAGACAAGTTTAACTAGAACAGTAGGCACTCAATAATAGTCGAGTCTCAATGAATGGACATTGTAAAGAAATCACAATCCTTCTATTATTAAGGCTGTAAGCATTGTAAGACTTATTTTTGACCTCTGTAATTTTGAGGAATTTACAGTAGCCAAGTTTAGTTTGAAAGGTAAGGAATATTTTTTTACACACTTAAAAAATTAGATATATTCTTTGTAAGTAACAGCTAATATAAAAACGTTGCCTATATGAAGTTAGATTCTGTCTAATTTATTTTTCTTATCATAAAGTAGTTTTATTGAAGTCATAGCTGTCCATCTTAAAAAAAATTAGATTAATTATCATTCTTTCTCAATGACAGTCAGCTTGTGCATTAATCTTCACTCCTAATTCTTCCTTTCTCATAAGACTTCTATTTTGCATCCTCAAACATCATCAATTTTTAGTATTCCTGTGGCTCTAGAACACAGTCTAACTTTCCACATAACTTTCCACATATCTTGTTGAAAACTCAAGCTACATTTGAAAACTCAGGCTATATTTGTTTAATTAAATTATTTTCTTAGAAGTTATTCGTGATTCTTTTACGTAAGTAAATTACATTTTTTCCCATTCTGTGACCCTGTTTTCCATATTAAGATTTCTCCAGGAACATCCTTCCTTCTAGTTAAGACCTATCTGGGACATCACCTTCATTGTTTGTATGAGAAGAGCAAGGTGGTCACTACTCCTTTACACCAATTTACAATCCATAAGAGTTACAAGTCTATAGTGAACAACTCCCATTCTCCAACTGTAATGGTTCTAGTGACACTGTTCTTTATTGGCTGATGAGATCTAAGGACAGGGTAATTTTATATTTACCATTTTAACAGAGATGTATCCCTAACTCAGGTGACAGAGGCCTGTGTTACTAGTACTTAAGGTCTAGCCCTAGTTTTATGGCAGGAACATGTAGCACAGTAGAATGGATGCTTCCCTGGGAGGCTCTCGGTTACCAAAGCACTAAAAAACACGAGTAATCCCATCCATATTTAGAAAACACAAATATGTTCTTAAGTACTTTATGTGCTGAACTAGGCTTTATTGCAGAATGGCATCCAACTGGGATCTCCAGAAAGGTATGAAGAAGTTGGCCAAGATATTTTACTTTATAGGCAATTAATTATGTAGCTGTCCATATCCCTATGGTTAAGACTGAAACCAAGATTCCACCATAAACACCATGTTGGTCCTTTTGGAACTTTGCACAGGAAAAGCAATTTTTGCTTGTTCTTTTTAAAGAGATACTAGTTTAAAGACAACTATTATCAAGGTAAGGATGCTGAAATGTAACACATTAAACTTATACTGATAGTAAAGATTAGGAGCCTTTCTGGCTAAAATTCCGTGTTTTTTAAACTTCCAACTTCACAAAGTTAAATCTACCGTTACAATCTAGTTTACCTGGGAATAGCCAAAGCTAGTGACTTACCATTAGGGTGACAACCCATCCCTAATTGGGTAGGACAGTCTTACAATGGGAACCTGAAGTCCCAGTCCCAGGCTGCGTGACTCTGGGAAAGAATCTGTCCTGGATTTGCAGCATCTATAGGAATTGGGAAACGGTGGGTTTCCCATTGCAGGTTGGCAGCGGTCCAACCTGCAAGGGGCTGCCAGGTGCAAGACACAGGGGGTGCCACCTGCATGTGTGCGTCCTCACAAATGCACATGGCTGGGAAATACAGCCAGGAATCATGGAGAGCAGCTCCCTGCAGGAGCTATGGGGGGATGGGGGTGGGGTGGGGGGCAGATTGAGGCCCGCCACAGTGA
>NW_017729022.1:169459279-169460144 GCF_001723915.1 Gavialis gangeticus | reverse complement strand
CAATCCTTTGCCTGTGCCTGTGCATGAAGCAACATTATTGGCCACATCAGCCAAGAAAAGCCTATTTCTGATAACGTTAATATTCCATTTCGTGGTGCATATATAATATGAACTGCTGTATCGTTGAACCTCTAGTACCTTCCCCATTCACCCTTTCCCTGCCCACCACTGTGGGCTCCCCACCCTGCTGCCTTGCCCCCAGGGGCCCCACCCTGCTCGCACAGCCATGGTGAGGCACTCCCTGCCTGACCAGCAGCAGTGGGGCTGGCAGCAGTGCAAAGTTTTGCCCTCTGCTGCTGCCAGGTGGGCAGGGGGTATGCAGCTGGCATGGGGCTCCTGAAGGAAAGCCCCAAGCCCGCAGCAGGCAGCCTACATCTACCTCTGCTCTGCTCTCGTCCAGCTGTGCTGGCAGAGGTGAGGGGAAAGATAGGCACGTGTCCTGCCTTCCCCTTTTGAAAAGGTGGTCACCCTACTTACCACATACATTTTGGTTTGGATTTTGACATAATAGATAGATATTTAAATTTCCATGAAGTACTTTAAGCAATATGAATATACTTAAATCTCTGTTGAAAAGAAAGCCTATCACACATGACAAAAGAAGAAAGCACAAGAGACAAGTGTGTACTACCAATGCTTTGTGTTTTTGCCACGGAAGTGGCAGGGGATTTCTAAGGTAAGATATGCACAGATAATCCTAGGAAGTGCCCCAGGCTCCACTCAAAAAAGGAAGAGACAAAAGATTCCCAAAAGATCATGCTAGGCTGACTTGAGGAAAATCCTCCTTCTCCCAGATCAGTTAGTCAACATGAGCAAGACCCTTTAGTCAGACATCTGCAAGGCTTTGCAAAAAAAAAAAAAAAAA
>NW_017729022.1:169457044-169459039 GCF_001723915.1 Gavialis gangeticus | reverse complement strand
GCAAGGCTTTGCAAAAAAAAAAAAAAAAAGCAGCACAACCTAGTTAATTTCCTACCTCTTGCCATGGTCAATTATCAATGTTTCAGACAAAGGCAATTCCCCAGAAGCCAAATAACACATTAAACCAGGGGTATCCAACCTGCAGCACATGTGCCACTGGCAGGCTCTCAGCATAGTGCAGATCAGATCAGGAAAGAGTCAGACAGCAGAACAGCAGGCCAGGGAGCAGAAAGCAGAGCAATAGATCAGCCAGGGAGCAGAAAGCAGAGCAGTGGATTGGACAGGAGACAGGGACTGGAGTGACACTTGGGGAAGGCGCAGGGTTTCATGTGTGGCACACCAGCCAAAAAGGTTAGTCCTCAGTGCTGCAAGGGTAAAAAAAAAAATCTTTCTAGCTTCTACTGATAACTTAGAAGCAAGAAAAGCTGAAAAGCTTTTTAAAATCCTGCTCACCCTGGCAAAACTGATTCAACAGGGACTCCCCTAAACAGTCCATCCCAAATTTGAGAGAGAACAAGAAACCCTGAAAACAAGAAAACCAGAACTTTAATGAATTTAAACCCAAAAGAGACACCCCTGGGGTTCTATGAAGAGCACAAAGGAATTCACTACTGCTATTGGTTTTATGCAGAAGACACTCCAGTACTACAGTGATGGGCAGCAATATAAAACTTTGCAGTAGTCATTCCTTGTTATAAAAACACTAGAAAATTGCCTGTCAAGAACAAAAGAGGGGGACAGTGGGGAGGGACAGAGCGCTACCATCCATCACCCCAGGCCACTGCCTCCCCGGAGCAGCGGGGAGGAAGCTTGCCCAGCTCCGTCTTTTCTGTCCCCACCATTATGATGGCACGGACAAACTGGAGCCTGGCTTACTTGCTTGGCTTATCTTTTTATCTCCTCACACCTCATGGCACCCTTCCAAGAATCTGGCACCAACCCAGGGTGCCCTGAACCCTGGAGGAGAATCACTGCTCTAGGCCACGGACTATGGGAGCACCCTAAGCGTTGCCTGTGACAGTACCAGCAGGCGGGTATTTTCATGTAGGGAAGGCATGTTTGCTTCCTCTTTTGTACTCATTGAAGTGCTGCTAGCACAGTGGTGGTCATCTGTTTTGCCCTGTAGGCCAGATGGCCAGGGCCCAGTCTGGCTGAGCAGGATCCAGCTGGTAGGCCCAATTCACTGGACATGGTGCAGAAGTGCCTTGATCCAGCCATGTGTGTGTGAGGGTGGGTAAGGGAGCATGGCTTGGCCTTGCAAGGCCTGGGGAGTTGGCAGCAAGGGAGGGATGGTGTTGTAGCATATCACCCCAACAAGAACGTTTTCCCCAAATAAGTGCCTTTTGTAAGATGCTTTCTCTTAGTTATTGTAAAGCAAGCGGATAAGCAATAGTATGCAAGCAGATAAGCAATGGTATGACATACAACCGTGCAACCTGTACGGGTGGTACCACAGGGTCTTATGGAGAATTCCACACTCAGCATACGTGATAAACAAGGGAAGCGCATGCACGTCAGGAAATTCCAGATGCCCTGGTGTAAGGTATATAAACTTTGTGAAAGCTGTCTTAGGGGCCGGCCCTGATTTGAGTCTCCAGACTCCAGGTCGGTCTTGCTTGCAAGCAATAAAGCTTTTGTTCCGCAGTCCTGTGTGTGTGACTCCCTTCTGGGGTCTGATTGAATCATTGCCTCCAGGAGCATGAACTGCCCTTTGTGCAACAATTCTGGCAAGCCAGGCAGGAGGCTCTTGGACCACCCCAGGGCCTGTCGACAAGACCGCCGTACGTCTTCGCGGAGTGCGCACCAAGCCGACCTTTTGGACTTGCCGCGATACCGAAAGCGTGAGTCGGGGCACCTGGGAGGTTAAAGGTAGTCTTAATGAGTCAACCTGGTTGCGGAACATTGGAAAAGACGTAAGGGCATTGTCGGAGAGTGAGTATACTAATTCCCTGGCTCCGTTGGTATCTTCCCTTTTTATGAGCTGTTGACCAGTCC
>NW_017729022.1:169456771-169457033 GCF_001723915.1 Gavialis gangeticus | reverse complement strand
CTGGGGTCTGATTGAATCATTGCCTCCAGGAGCACGAACTGTCCTTTGGACAACAGTGTCTTAATTCCCACTGCTGCTGCACTGCACAGCCAAGATTTTCCACCTGGGGAGAACCCCATGGGCTGGATGCTGTGGCTCCCCAGGCTGCACTTGGCCCAGGGCCAGGGGCAGGAGCCTAAAGACAAGGGCTCACACTATTATCACCGGACGAGTGCAGAAGGCCACACATTCACAGCACCCCTGTGCAAAGAGTACCGAGGCC
>NW_017729022.1:169451305-169456393 GCF_001723915.1 Gavialis gangeticus | reverse complement strand
CCCCCCCCCCCCACGGCAGAGCTCTGACGCCTCAGCAAGGCCCCAGCCACCTCACAGCACACCACGTGACTGCCATTAGCCCCGCCCCCAGCCACGTGCAGCCCAGCCCCCCCTACCTGCCGAGGGCGGGGCCGCGCGCACCACCCGGCCCACGTGACTTTCGCGTCTGCACTCTCCCACCCCGCCCGCGACCCATCCTGCGCATGCGCACGGGCGGCCGGGAAGCAGCAGGAACAGTTCCGGGTTCGGGGTCCGGTGCCATGTCGTGCGCGCTGGTGTCCTTCTGCCACTTCCAGGAGCTCGAGGCGGCCCGAGACTTCCTGTGCCCGCACTTACGCCAGCCCGGCGCCGCTGCCGCGCGGGACGCCGGTGAGTCCGAGGGGTGGCAGCGGGGCTACAAGTGGGGTGGTGGAAACTCGCAACCGCCCCTGTTGTCATGAAGGTTGTGGGGCCCCTGGCAGACACTTTTCCACCTGAACCGGTCCTGAAGGCAGTGCGGCTTGGGTACGAGCCAGGGTTGCCTTTGTTTAACTTAACCCCTGTTGAGTTAAATGAAAACAACCCTGGCTGCTACCCGATAAAGAGTCTCAAGATAAGGAAGATACGATCGAGATTCTTTATCCAGTTTCTTGATAAAGAATCTCAAGACACCTCCCCTCCCAGGTTTGCGCTCTAAGAAGTGGTCAGAGAGAACAGAAGAGCCTGAGACTCCATAGTTGTCATCCACTCACAGGTACGCCTGCCCATGGGTATTGCAGCACACCACAAATGGCAAATGTTAGTGCACAGGCAAGGTTGTTCTTGTAGGTATTAGGCTTCTTGCTTTCTGAAGGGCTTTAAAATCATGTTTGCTTATCTTCCAGTTAGGGCACTGATCCTGTGATTCTTTGGTGAACTGCTTGTGCACCCTGCAGAATCTCATTAAATTCACTGGGACTGCAAGAAGGCTCAGTGGTCCCCCTGCGTAACATATGTTTTAGGCTCCAGCTCTCAACGTTTTGTCCTTTGATAACCTTCTCCCGCAGGCTTTCTGTTAGGAGTGATCCTATCAGAGGAAGGTGGAATGTCTCTTGCGCTGTGAATCATAGATAGCATCATTGAAAAGTAGGGCTGGGAGGGGCCCCAGGAAGTTACAGGGTCCAACATCCTGTTAAAAGCAGGATCATCTCCTCAAACCATCTTAGCAAAGTGTTATGAGGGCAGTGCGCTGTCAGGAAGTAGGTTGTTAAAATACGCTTAGGAGATCCATGGAAGAGGAAAATGTTCCCCCCTGAGGAAGGCGAAAATTCTTGCAGCCCGTGCCAGTCTGAGTGCCAGATACAATTCCTTCCTGATCCCAAATGTACTTATGAGATTGCCTTTGCAAATTCTCTTTAAGAAGGGGAAGATTACTTTGGTTGGCTTAAATTAAAAAAAAACCCCAACATATAACTTCTATTGCTGTTGTATTGTTTAGGACCACTGGTCATGTACCTTGACCTCACTGTGCTGAGCATTGTACACAACAAAAAGCTAGTTTTGCCCTAAAAAGCTAGTCCTGTTGTCTATTGCTATTTAAGTAGATAGTAAGAGACAGCAGGGAAATACAGGCAAATAAGGGAGTACAAGGCAAAAATGAGATTGTATCAGTCTGCAAGGTAAGCAGTGTTGACTCACTGCAATTTTCTTTTTGTAGGCATCATGGTGGGTCTTGGAAAGAGGCTAATATTGATGTTTCCAGGAAGCTTCAAGCCTGAGTGGCAGCATGGGAGAAAGCACACAGGGTCTTTCTAAAATTCCACAGGTAGGCAGTGGAGACTAGTACAATAGGCTGATCAGAAGTAGATTTTGAATCCAGTAGTGATAAGAGATGACAGGTAGGCAGCGGACAGGCTGTGAAATAGTCTGTCTGTTATGTAGGAGAAGATGCAGAGAAAGCAGAGACATATAGTGTATGCATCAGGTTAGAAAAATAAAGCTGCAGCCTTCTGAATGTGTATCAGTGGGGCAAGATTGTGTTTGTAAGGACCAGAAAAAAGGATGTTACAGTAACAGACAAAGGTGATGAAAGCATCTTGGTGATGAAAGAGTTTTAACTGTATGGACAGTTACGATAGGCTTTGTTTTACAGATCTTAGAAAGAATGAGGAAGACTTACACATAGCTGAATAGGAGAATCTAGTGCAGGGGTGGGCAAAATGCAGCCTGGGGGCTGGATGTGGCCCGCCAGGCTATTCTGCCTGACTTGTGGGGGCCCTAAAAAAATTAGAAAATTAATATTAATCTGCCCTGGGCTGCCTGTCACGTGGCCCTCATTGGCTTGCCAAAACTCAGTAAGTGGCCCTCTGCCCAAAATAATAGCCTGCCCCTGATCTGGTGGTATAAGATGACACCCAATTATTGGCTTGAGTGACAGGTGAGACTGTAATGTTCATAAAGACCCAGAAAGGCAGAGGGAAAGGCTTGGGGGAGAAATATTAAGAACTTTAGGCATGTTAAGACAACCAACAGCTAGGCATCCATGAGGAGGTATCAGAGACAAGCTGAGATCTTAGTTTGGACAGAAGACAGACCTTGAATAAAGAGGTAGATCTTTGAGTTGTCTCCATTGAGATGGGAGGTCAGCGTGTTTCTGGATGAGCAAGAAGAGAAGGGGATGAAGGGCAATCATGTGAAACCTGCACAAAATTAGTGAGTGGGATAGAGAGCCATGTAGTGGATCAGTGGATAAATGCTGTTGAAAATTGCCTTGGCCATTAGTTTCTAGTTTTGCTTTTGAAAACTTTAAAGGTGCTATTTCTTATCTACTTTGTACTAAAGTGAAAAGTTGGGGGGGGGGAAAAAGTTTTGAGTATATATGTGCCAGGAGAAAAATGAGATTTAGCATTTCTACAATTTCTGTGTAATAGTGAAGTACCTTGTTACTGGTATCAGCAACGGATGAGCTTTGTGCAGGCTATAATTTTGTCACAAAATTGTTGTATGAATAGTGTTAGAATAGGTTTATCTCTGTCGTTTCTTTATAAGAGACTTTACAAAGGATAAACTTGATTGAAGCAGTTTTGGTTGTAGAATCACCTTGTCAAGACATAAGGAAAAACGTTTAATCAACCAAATTCCACAGTTCAGCACCTCTGCTGCTCTAAAACCTGGCTCAGAAACAATTATGCACTTCTTCTGCCCAAGTAACTTGGCATTACTTTGAGCATCATTTCTTGAAACATCATAACAGGTGAGGACATGTGCAATGTTGTCTGTGTATGAAGGAGAGTTTTCAGGAGCTCACTGGTAGCTTTGAAGCATCTCCAAATCGTTGATGATAAGCCACCAGTTATCAGTATGTAGTTCTTTATAATCCTATTTTAAGAAAAATAACTACTAAAAGAGATGAAATATTTCCTGGCTTTTTAAAGTGTATTTATACTTTAGAGCACTTGCGTACAAATGTTTTTTACTGCAGAGTTGGTTTCTCTTTGTGTATCTCTTAAATTTCTTTTAAATAGCAGCTGCAGAAAGAGAATGTTTCAGACGTACCATATTAGTCTGAATCCTTACCCTGCTCTTGCCCTCGTCATGACTAGGTAGTGATGGTGGAAGCAGTGCTAGCTCTAGTCCCTGACCAGATTGGGGCTGTAACCAGAGCCATAGCGGTTCTACTTCTGCTGGGTGGTCTCCCCTGTGCTACCCCACCACTGGGTGATCTCCCCTTCTTTCTCCCTCCTACACTACATGGTTTTCCCTGTGCTCACTTCATGCACTGTGTAGCCTCCCCTATACTCTTCTGCTGCACACCCCAACCACCTGAGCCCCTTTGAGTTGTTCTAGCTCTGGCCAGGAAGCAGTGGTGGTGGCAACTGCTTAGGCCCCAGTCCTGGTACTTGAACCCAAGATGAGGCTTCTTCCCCATGTTAAACGGTGTGGGGAAGCAGGGGAAGAAACCTTATCTTGGATTCAGGTAAATACAGTAAAATCACACACAATGTCAGAAAGATCCAAAGAAAATTCATTGTCTTAAAAATTAAAAATAGTTAATATTGCTGTATTCTGCTTCTTACTGTACTTAAAAGGAAAGTTCTCTAATCCTTTATTTTTGTGGTCTCCATAATCAGATTACGGATTATAGTAATTTCCTTACTAGACCAGATTGAACACAATCTTGTATTTGAACATAATGAAGGATTGAGCAGTAGTGCAGCTCTTGCACGTACAGTTGTGTTTTGATTTCTTAGGCCAAGAATATACTTCTTTAGTCGGATTCTTTACTAGTTTACAGTGCAGAGAAGGTATAAATCTCTATTCAGACCATTTACCATCACGCTCATTTTCATAACTAAATAATTTCACAAGATGCAGAGTAGAGTAGAATCATATTCATTATAATTGGATCCTGGTGTTACCTTTTTCTTTCAATTCTATTGCATTGTATTTGTTTTTATTTGGAGTATTTCATTTTGGCTTTTTTATCTTCTAAGAGTATGCATAAAAGTCGTATATGTTTGTGGTAGCATAGCACAGTCAGATATGACATGAAATGATACCCAGGCTGCCTGCCTACTTAGTCTTCTAGGATTTGCATTTGAATTTGTTGACAGTGCAGGCCATCGTAGGACCACATTTTGTCGTCTTGGGGAAAAATGACAAAGCATAAGTGGATATGAGTAGGGATTTACCAAAGTCAAGGTGGTTGCTGGCTGATTTTGCAGGGAAACCCATGGGCCTGGCTGCCACTTTGTGGGTGGAGCATGGTGCCCCCCAAGCCTCTGGTCGGCTGAGACCCTACCCCCAGGTGCTGATTGGCTGTGAGAGCTGTGCATTGTATGGACACACTCCTCTCCCCCAATTGGTGGGGAGGTGTGGGGATGTATGATGGACAGCCTTCGCAGCCAATCAGTGGTGGGGGGCTAGGGCAGCAGCCATCTTGGGTTTGCCTGTTGTGGAAGCAGCCCCTCCCCTCTTCCACCCTTAGAATTAGTGTGTCTTATCCTATCTTAATCTATTTTAGAGGAGAGTATAAAAAGGAGATATTTTTCTTTTTCAGCTCCAGCAGAAGCAGCGACTCCATGGGTGATCTAGGGTTTAAGCACCAACCAGGAAGAATTAGTGGGTGCT
>NW_017729022.1:169443562-169451131 GCF_001723915.1 Gavialis gangeticus | reverse complement strand
CTCATCCACTGGCAAAAACCAAAGTCGGTGCCTATGACTGCTTTAGGCACTGTCTCAAATCAGAATTAATTAGTTGGAATGAAGAAGGGTGTAGGTTCTAGCCAGATTGGTTTAAGGATGTCGGTAGACAAGGTTCTTTGGGTAAATCCAATATCTTTTATTAGACCAACTCAAATAGTTGGAAAAATTCTTCTTTGCAAGCTTTTGGGTACAAATACCCTTTGTCAGGTGTGCTCAGCCTGACTATGGGTATTTGTCCCTAAAAACTTGGTAAGAAGAATTTTTCCAAATATTTGAGTTGGTCTAATAAAAGATATTGGATTTACCCAAAGAACCTTGTCTGTATTGGAATGAAGAAAACATTTTGAGGCAAAGCTTTTCTGTGTAACAGAAATTTAAAATTTTACCACTGGGAAAAGTGTAAATACTAACATTTACTCTGTTGTAAAGGCTGAATGTAGATACTAAATGCAGTAAATCAGTGGTGCTTAGCATTTTGCCCTGCAAGCTGGGTTGGCAGTGCCCAGTTCCTCTGTGGTCCAGATCCAGCCAGTAAGCCCAATACAGCATTTGGGTTCATAGCAACCCCAGTCTGGTTGCATAGGGGGAAGGGGCACGGCCTCACACCTGTCCATCTGTATGGGACTTGGTATTTTGGAAGCAAGGGACCAGTGGCTGGATTAATTGCTGCTGCTCCACCCCCACTGCAAAATTTCCTGACCTGTGGGGATCCCTGTGGGTCTGATGCTGTGACTCCTCAGGCTGGATGTGGTCCACAGCCTGGGGGTTGAGCCACCCCTGCAGTAGATGATATGAAACTGATATATTTAAAAGCTTCAGAAGTTAAACATTATTTTCCTTTATTCTCTATAAAACTAAAAGGTAGTAGTATTTAACTTATTCATTTTTGAGGTGCATTGATATTGCTTGTTTTATTTATATAGTTTTAATAGGTTATATCCACTTAGTCCTTTTAACACGGGTTGTTATTGAATCATAGAATCAATGAGTTGGAAGGGACCTAGACAGATCATCTAGTCCGACCCCCTGCCATGGGCAGGAATGGGCACTGGGGGTGGGAGGGGTCATAAGACCCCAGCCAGGTGCTTATCCAGTCTCCTCTTGGCACAGGGCGACAAAAGAAAAGGGATGGAGACCCCTTTTCCAGGGCCGGAATCGCGGCTGGTAAACTCTGTGGCTTCTGGGGAATGACCCCAAAAGCCCTGTAATGGGCAGATACTCACCTGCTGCAGGTGCAGTGGCCGGGACCTGGCAGCAGCTAGATGAGCCGCCCATGCGGTTCATCAGCTGCTTATCTGTGCAGCTGGAGCTGACATGGGGCAGTGATGTCATGAAGACACACTGGCTGGCTTCAGCAAAAGCTGGCTGCAGGAAAGATGCCGGTGAGCAGCAGCTGGGAGGAGGCTGTGCACTCCCACTGGTGCAGTCAGTCGCTTCCATGCAGGGACCCAGGACAGAGTCCCAAAGAGGGGTCTGCCCCATAATGGTGCGGCACTTGGCACCAGAGCTGGGAAGGATGCCGAGGGATGGACCACAGCATTACATGTAGGAGGCATGAGTAGAGAGGAGGGACAGTACCTCCCTGACACTTCTGTTTATTTCTTTCTGCATTTTTGGTTGCCCCTGAGGCTGAAGAGCAGACACACGCTTCACTTCCAGGGCCGAGGGGCCAGGGGCCCTCGGGGATTCCAGGTAAGGATTCTGAAAGCCCATTAGGCTGCCCGGTGGCCAGAAGGCCCTGCGCTCCCAAGAAGGGAGCGAGACCACCAGGCCTTCTTAGCTGAGCCCAGAAATGAGGGGCCTTCATCCAGTATGCAGCTTGCAAATGAGATACTGTGCTCATATTGTCACGCTCGAGGCCCAGATCAGGGCCATGCTATTAGGCCTGGCACCCAAGGGGTTCAGACTAACTAACACACGGCCAAGTCTAGCTGGTTGAACAAAAACATTGAGATGTGGTAGGTGAGTACTGGGGGCTTCTTTGGGGAGGTGATGTATGATCAGCATGGGTGCCCAAGAGAGAATATAGATGAAATAAGAGTACCCGATCCCAGGCCGCTCAGGAACAGCTACTCAGATCTAGATGGGCACAGTCATAATTTCACATTCCATTTTAAGCAGGTAGGCAAGGTTCTTTGGGTAGATGTGATATTTTTTTTTTCGATCAAGTGAGTAGTTGGGAAAAGTTTCTTTGCAAGCTTTTGGGCGCCATCGCCCTTCTTCACAGAAAAAGAACTTCATAGAAAAATAACCTTTTTTTCCCCAACTACTCCAGTTGGTCTAATAAAAGATACCACATCTACCCAAAGAACCTTGCCTGCCTATGTCCTTAGACCAACATGGCTACAACCAAAAACCCAGCAACATTTTAAGCAGGTGTATTTTTAAGAAAACCCCCCATAATTTTAGAAAAAGAATGGTTGATGCAGAATGATACAGTTAATTTTTTTTGTATTAGGATAGTTCAGCAGTAGGCAAGTGTGATGGGAAACAGTGAATTAAATGCATGTAATCAGTTTTAAAACAACAAACAAAGTATTTTTTTGCAACAGCAAAGTGATTCATTCCATTTGCGTATGTAAACGAACAATAAACTGCCCATCTCATCTGAAGAATGGTTATTAATTTTATTGTGTCTCCTAAGTAGTCACACTTCTGGGTACTTCAGTAAATTAAACACTGGAAGGAAGTCATTTTCTAGAGATGCATGCTGTTTTCCTTTATTGCTCTATGCAGTCAGATACCAAAACTTGCATTTAAAGTACATAGTGGTAACACTGAAATAACTTAAAAGCAGTCTTATAAATATTTGTAGATCATTACATTGACTTATGATTTGCCTACTTACAAATGTGTGTCCCCTTTTCATTGGGCTGATTAATATTAGAGATGTCAGCGTGGCTCTCAGCTCTTTGCTGTAGGTAGTAAAAGCATTATTAAGGGAAAAGTTACTAACCAACTGAGGATATTTGGTTGATAGCCAGTAGGTTCTTATCTTGGAAAGGAAGGTTCTACCACTTTCATGTTTTAATAGAGAATGAGTTTCACAAAACACGAGATTTTTTTAAAGCTGCTAGGTTAATGTTAGCAATAACAGCGAGAAACATTTTCTGGATTCCTAGCATCATGGCATCTAATTGTTTTAGAAAGCTGCTGAACAACTCCTAACAAGTATGCATGTTAGGAATAATATTTGTATTGCATTTAATGTGGTTGATAACAATGGTATAAGATATTTTGGGATCATGTATCAACTTGATCTAAAAATATTTACAGTCATTTTTATACTATAATGGCTATAAAACCAGTTGTACATGAATTATAAGTAGTTTATTCGTTTCATGGTTTTCTGTAATGGGACAAAATGATCCATATATTGAGTATCGGATTGATAAAATTTTAGTGTTAAGAAATTAATTGTTAATTGACTACACAGTTGAGGCATGAATACACGCTAGATACACCTAGAATATGTACTGTGGCTCAGGACAGAGTGGTTGCTGCCACAGCAGTTAGTGTGTGGCCTGGCAGAGGCCGGAGGTCATATGTGCTCTGTTTCATGCCATGGGCCAGAGTGGGGCCCCAGCTGGAGCTGGAACTGGAACTGAAAGATAAGCTGTAGTTGCAGGTGAGGGGTGGTGAGGAAGGCAGGATGGGGACCAGCAGCAGGGGGCCCAGTGGAGAGGAGCAGTTGCGGGGTATGCAGGTACAAGGGGGCAGGTAGCACAGGGGACAGGTTTGGGGTGGGGGGCAGGTGCAATGGGCAGGGTTCAGGCCACTTGACTGCACTGCTGCTTGTCCCCCTGCAGTGGTGAAGGGGATGAATTTAAGATGACCCTCCAAAAATTAGACTCTATACATGGACTATTTTAACAAATGTATACATTTTCCATGTCCTGAATATAATTGTGGGAGCGGGGGTGATAGTGTTATTTTAAATTCAAAGTCATCTTGTATTTGGGTAAATATGGTATTTATCTTATCCCAGTGTTATTTATTCAAGTCTTAAGTTTGCACTAGAAACATTCACTTGGTTATAATCATTCTGTAAAACATATTAACATTATCAACACCGAGATGGAAATTAAAGTCACAGAACCTATGATTCAGGTATAGTTCAGTTTTAGTAGCTTAGTAAATGGACTTTTCAAGTGCTGACACATGTTTAGGATATATTCTTGCATATTAAGCGTACCCCACATAAGTGTTTCCTGTGATGTTATTTATACCTTTATTTTTAAAGTTTTAAAACTTCCATGGTAACAAACCCCTAATTTTGTAAATTAGGGTTAGCACTTAGCAGTTCTTGTTGCTGTTGACCCGCAGAAGGACCTATTGCTATTTCTACTTGTTCTCCAGCAGACAACATGCCTATTTTTACTATGGTGCAGGTTGGGAAAGCTAGAAGTAGCTGGAAGCAAAGACATAAGCATGATCTACATGCCTATGTAGGAAGACATCTCAACATTGATTTGCATTTCTGTTTTCTTTGTAATTAAAAGGCATAGAAGACATTTAAAATAAAGATTAGCTTTTGCAGCAGTTGACATTGTTTTCTTCCCTTCCCTCATTTGTTCATGTAAGTTTGTTTATCTGATACTAACAGTACTTGATGTGTAAATTTTTCAAACCTCAACCAAATCATTAATACTTGAAGTTAGCCCATCTCTGTAAATTAACACCTGTAGGGTGGTATTTCTTCATCTGTTGTTACAAGGTGATAGACCTTGTGACCCTGCCTTGGTGGGCTAAGCTGATATCTAGTTTATGTAAAAGTTTTTACAAAGAGAGTCCTGAGGTTGTGCTGTACAAACGCACTTCAGGACTCCTGTCATACACAAGGTTGTCTTCTGAGAATACTAATACCAGAGAGTGGCATATTGGTTGCTTTTCTAGCAATTTTAGGTTGTTGCAGAGATGGAATTTCATTCACTTTTAAGTTTATTAAATGCAAGGAGGGAGAGAATTTTATTTAGAGCTCTTCAAAAGGGAAATTAAAGTCTTGTGGTATAGTTAATTGGGTCATTTTCTTACTAATCTCTTCTTCCTCTGGCAAAATGGTGATGGTGAACAGATATAAAAACATATTTCACCTTTAACATCATCTTATTTAATTTATCTAAATACTGAAAATTTTAAAATAAAGATAAGAAACGGATCTTGGAAACATGTAAGTTATGCAGCTACTTTGGGCATGTCTTTACAGTCGATTTTGTCTGGTAATAACGTACGAAAGCTGGCTGACTCATTCTTTTTACAGATGGGAGAGACCTTTTGAATTGTAATAAAGGTTGCTCATCTGTGGGCGTCTTGTATTTGTCCAGGCTTAATCTATTTAGACGCCTTTTCAGCAACATTGTTGGACAGCTTTGTTCTTTACAAATCATTTCTAGTCTATTTAGGTTCTGTCTCACAAACCATGCAGAAGAGTTTAAAAACTGTACTTCAGCAAGATTGCTTTAGGTTCTGGGGTTGCTGTGCTGGGTTATGTTACAGTTTGAGTGGATAGCATGTATTGAATCATATAATTAAAGGAGTTGGATCCGGAGCCTGATGGTTCTGAATGTTGTGCTATTTCCATACTGACTAATCAGTGTCAGAACCCTGCTTGAGTACAGTTAGTTTCCACTGTGTTTGTTTTTAAACCTCATTTTAAGACCAGTATAGACATGGCTTCTGTTGATGATAAAAATCCTTAGCAAAACCTCTGGAGGAAAAACAGAATTACTGAGAGCAGATGTAGCACAGTCAATGTTGTTGTAATTTGCTACTGGTTCTTTCATGACGTGAAGAATTCAGAGTGAGCAATTTGATTTTTCTGTTAGACTGCAGCAGTGGGTGCTGACTTGATGGTGGTTGTCTTGTTGTGGATGTATGTGCGCTGGGTTCATCTCTACCTATGATAGGCCAGTAAACAGTTGTGGTAATGCAATCTGATTTCTGCTGGGTTTGTTGATCTTTGAACAAGGAGAAAGTCCTCCCACTCTAGTCCTCAAGGCTGGATCCAGATGTGCAGGCACATGTGGTTTGTGGCGCTGCAGACCTCTTTCCTGGGCCACAAACTGCACATCAGGCAATGCTTGGCACTGTTGATTTGCAGTGGTGGGGCAAAATTTGCTACTGGGATTTACAGGTAGCAAACTAGCAAACCCTGGAAACATGCCAAAGTGGTGAGCCCCTGGACAAATACATAAGTGAAGGAGCTGGTAGGCCAGGGCTGCCTGCTCACCTGTCCCCATGTGCTGTGGAGCGCCTGTGAGCCGCACTGTGCCCTAGCAGCCACTCCCTGGGTGGCTGAGGCACAGGGTTCTTCCAGATGGGAGCAGGCAGCCCTGGGCTGGCTGCTCCCCTGTCTCCACATGCCTCAGTGCGTTGGCTCTGCTGCAGAGCCGCATGCACTGAGGCACATGGATCCCTCGTGCTCGGGCATCCTGTGCCCCAACCAGCCATGGAGCAGCTGGCTGGGGAGTAGTGTGCCTTGAGATGGGAGAACAGGCAGCTTTGGGCTGGCCACTCCCCTGTCTCTGCGTGCTTCAGTGTGGGGGCTCCACATGTAGTTGGTTAGTGTGCAGTGTGCTACAAGATGGGGGCTCTGCAGTGCACAAAGTTGTAGAAGCAGGCAGCCTTGCACCCCGGGGCTGGCTACTCCCCCCATCTCCACTTGTTGCTCTCCGACTTGCCAGGGCACAGAATGTCTCGGCACAGCGAATGGCTAGCCCTTGCTGAGGCACCCTGAGTCCCAGTCAGGCTCTTCCCCCCACCACTGCAGCACATGGAGCAGTGGGACAATGTGTCCTGCTGCAAAGCACATGGGCAGGGGCATGCAGTGGGGCACGAAGTAGCAATGCAGATTTCTGCCACTACTATTTGTGCTGATGTAAAGGCGCACTCCAGCTTGTGTGGGCCCAATTTAATAGTCAGTTCAAGACTGTCCCCTTTATTTTTGTTTGCCTATGCTTTGATGTGAATGCAGGAATTTATTTTCTATTACATTTTGTATCTCTGACTCTTCATCATATCCTAGAATCTCGGCATGTTTAAAAACATTGATTAACCATTTTGATACCACTGTGAAGTGGTACATTAATACCTCATTTTTCAAGTGGGCGAATTGTGGTAGTAAGTCACTTCTGGGTTGTGTTATTGCATCGATGTCTGAATTTGGGATGGAGTTCAAATCTTAATCTCCAGGTCCCTGCCTTACCCACTAAAATGTGTTACTTCCTTCCAACAGCTTTCAAAGAAAGAACTAAAAAATGATAGGAAATGGCCTTTCTTTTTTTTGAATTTCTTTTGTCTGTCAGTCTTTTGTGTCTGCAAGCAAGGCCAAGACATTGAATTTACTACTCTGTAATCCTTTTCTGCGCACATTCCTCTTCTCAGTGTTGGTATTCTGTTGGAGGCTGGGCACAGGAAAGGATTCTCTGTTTGTTTATTAAGTGCAGTTTTATTTTTCTCAAAAGCCTGGCTTGGGGAGGGAGGCATTTAAGGAGATCAGAAAAGATGCTAGAAAGCAGCAGCCTAAGGTGTGATTTTTTTTTTTTTTTT
>NW_017729022.1:169433634-169443520 GCF_001723915.1 Gavialis gangeticus | reverse complement strand
TTTTTTTTTTTTTTTTTTTTTTTTAATTATTTATTTATTCATTTTAAAATTATTCCTTATCTCACTCATAGGGTAAGTGCATTCCCTTCCTTAGCATTTCTAGGAACATCTAACCCTGGGAGCAACAGACTGAATTCACTTCCAAGCTAACAAGCCTTCCACCAAATCCTGAAGATGGGGATTTTGTTCATCTATATCAGATGAATGGAATTTCTATCAATAGATTAAAAAGCTCCCCTGTCTCCACATGCCTTTATATATTCTTGTTGGAAAAGCAAATTCTGTCATGAGTTTGGCACTGAATTTAATTTGCTGGTCAGTTCTCAGTTAGGTTATGAAGATAAATGCTTAGATCCATTGAGAAGACCAGATTAAAACATGCTAGAGAATTTCTAATAATAACTTCTTTCTTTGTTTATGTTTTACAAAAATTAGTTTGTTGTACATTCTCCTTTGATGGATTAGAAATGAGTCAAACTTTAGTTTTGCATACTTGCACAGATTACTAATAGTAATAGCACAGATACTAATCCATATGGTTACGATCAGAAGTGCCAAGAGTAAAAACCCTTTCCCAATCCCTAGAACTCACTGTCTGTCTCACTTATTTAGTCAGCCTGCCTACCCCATCTCCGAAAGAACTGACAGAACAGAGTCTCTTTTGTGACCTTATATTCATGGGCCCAGAAGATCAAGGGTGAAATCATGTTCCAAAGACAAAGTCTTTGCTGTCTTGCCATCAATCCTTTCTTATTAAAAAATATGTATTTTTAAATATTAGCCACTCGAAAATGTATGAGTTTTTTTTTAATCCTATTCTGTAGATTCTTACAGGATTTTGAATAGCATAATACAGACTGACCGATACAACAGTATTTATTTTTTACTCTTGTGCTGTTTTGCAAAGCTGTAAACTGTACCAAGTGCCTTTGCTCTTTCTGCATCCTTAAAGACAGTGCTGCTTTACTTTAACCTCATAAATATGATCAAAGAAAAGTCTGCATTATTTTGGTCCAAGGGCATTGTTACCTTAAAAGGACTTCTTTATGAATCAATAACCCTTCAGATTAGCAATAAACTATTTGCAGGAAGGTGAGCACTTCTGAATAAAGTTAGGAGGCGTTGAAGATAACTGGATGCATCTTCATTTGTACCTTTTTAGTTGGCGTTATGATATCGAGCTAGCTCCATCTTTGCAACGCTGATAAAGACTAGGAATGTATTTTTCTTAAATTCTGCTGGCATTGGTATCTTAAGGCTTTGTTCTTACTGGGGAGAATGTCTGTTTCATCACTTAAGTAGATTTTTCAAGTCCTTTATGTAATCACTTCTAATCATTCTTAGCTTCAAGTTGCTGCACAAGTATTAGCAAATTAATCTTCATAATACCCTGTTTGTATTCCTTGAAGTGGCTTGTGGGGAACCTGAGATAAAATGAAGTTGATTTGCTTGTTATCTTTTACCATAGGATGAGGAGCCACCAAGGAGGAATTGATGCCCCACAGTACTAGGCTCTGTAAACTGAGTGACTTGTTTAGAGCTACAGATGAAAACTTGAGATGTACTCTACTCCTAATCCAGTGTATAAACCACATCTTTCTCTTATATTTAAATGTATACTTGGGAAGCATTATATGTAGAAATGAGTATGACTGTCATGAGAAATATAGCATGCTGGTTCTGATGCTTCATGGTGTATATGCTAGTTCCTTTTTACTGTTGTAGCTACCTTGGAAGAGCTAGGTCTGACTAAATTATGATGCATAGGGAAGTTGGACAATCCAAGTTAAGTATTTCTTTGTCAGTTATGTGTTTAAGTGATTTCCTTTTTATAACAAAAAATCTTATTGTTCAAAGCAGGCAAGTCATCAAATTGGGAAGAAGATGGCTGGGGAGCCTGGGATGAAGCAGAAACACAAGAACCAGTAAGTCTGTATGTGTGAGCTTTCATAAATAAGGTTTTCTTTCAGTAAACAGATGATTTATGCTTGTTTACTTTTTTTTTAAAGTAGCTTTCATCAAGCCAAGATGTTTCTACACCTGACTTAAAATTTCAGAGCATTTAATGAGAAATTAGCTGTTGATGTCCATAATTGTGCTGGCTTTTTTTTCCCCACCACCTTAAGATGTGTGACTGGGGGCAAGGACATCATTGCCAGAACTTGCAAAGGGTGAAAGCTGATGTCATTGCTTGCCTTGTCACCTGAACAAGATCTGAATTCTGTGCCAAAGAAATAACAAGGCAAAGTAACAGTTCTGCAGCTACCAGTAGGCCCAGTGAATGGTCCCAACCAGCCACTTCTGGCCAAGTCTGGATGAAAACTAAGGAGTAAAATAACTGAAAATAGGTACAGTTATTTAGAAAAAGCATATTCTCAGTGGAGCCCAAGACCTAGCCATCCCAATCGCACTTCCTACTTCCTAATCCCTTCTCCTCCTTTGTGCTCAGTGCACACTGATGAATTTATTACAAATTATTGTAACTAGTTACTTGAGGAGGGGAAGAGAATAATAGCATGTAGGTAAGAAGACGTGGTGGAATAAGCAAGCCCTTGTTCATTCATCATTGCATTGTACAGTTCTATGTAGTGAAGGAGAACAAGTGAGAAATTTGAAGAATCTTTCTTTTTGTTGGTCTACAGTCCTACCCTAACTGCCATGGAAATGGTGTGTTTCTTGAACCGCATCTCCGCTATCTGGGTTGTAATGACTCTTGATTGTCATGAAAGAATGATTATATAGAAACCAGAGTAAAAGAAATTTTATAAATTTGGCTTAGAATCTAGGATAAATCCTGAAAGCTGTTAATATAAATATGGGGAGTGAATATCATGGGACTGCTCCACTAGTTGGATAAATGGTGCAGGGTCAGCCAGATTTTAAAAACCCTTACAGTTCCAAGACTATTTAAAAATAAAGCATGCAACCTGCATACTCTGAGAAGAACAAAACACACATTTATAGTTCCGTTTAATGCAGCAGTGGTTTGTCCAGACAAAACCCATTCCCTGTTGTTTGATCCATCCAGAAAATTGATTTGCATTGAGGCTCATTTGAACATTCCTTCTAATATTCCTGTCTCCGATTTTGGTGGGATTTCTGTATGTGCCTTGACTAATTTTTTGTTGAGATTGTTAAATCAGGTTTTGCCTAGTACTTGGATCTTAATTGCTCTGTCCTGTAGCTGTATTTCTAATAAGTGAAACATTTTTTTCCTATGTTAAACCAATCTTGTTTTTCTTGTTTTATTCTTCCCTGAGGTTAATTTGTTGTGTTCTGTGCTTTCAAAGCTCAGTGCTTTAGACTGAAGCATGTACAGCACAAAACATTTAACAGGAAAGAGAAAACAGCTAACTGCTCTAAGGAATGATCTTTTTTTGTAGCTTTGTGTATTAACTTGCTGCTGCATCTGCAGTTCCTTTCATACAGTACTGAGACAGTTTCTGTTGAGTGGAGTGAAGCAGGTACTGCTCTTACACTGACTTAAAGTACATAAAAATACGTTAAAAATGCAGCTGTGTTCAACATTTTCCTTTCTATATTTTTGTCCTTTTTTAAGATTCCATGTTACACCATTAAGACTTGGGTTTTACAGTCCTGGATTCTGATATTTCTGACAGTGAAGCACTGTTAAGTACCAGGAAGGTATCTTGGCTCTGAATCCTCTCAATTTAATTGTGAATTTAAATTAGACAAACATGTCTCTGCTGTACCATGCCGCCCTTACCCTCCACATTGCTCCTTTACCCTGTAGAGCCTCCTGGTCCACTATACTCATGCTTACTCTCACCACAGTGGGGACAGGGATCTGTGGCGAGGGTAAGCATAGGCAGCACAGTGCTGTGGGGGGGCAGAGACTTGTGGCCTGTCACTGGGGTTGAGTTGCAAAGAGTGCCCCATGGTGCAAAAGCCTGCTGACCCCTGCTGTGTGGAATTCAAACATAAATTAATTTGACCAAGATGATAATGAATTGCTTTTAAAATGAATTTTTGTGTAGCCTATCTTGATATAAGCTAAGAAACAAGATCGATTACACTTGTGAAATTATATAAAGTGTTAATACAGGTTGAATAGACAAGTGGTGTTCCTTAGTTCATTTCCTCCGTATGTCATATTGCAATTGTATCTCAGAATTGGAATGTCTAATAGCCAGAAAGGAGACTTAATATATACTGTCTTTTGGGGGGTGTGAAACAGGCCCTATTGGATTCAGATTTAGCCCGAGTTGGGGACAGTGATTTGATTTGTTAATTCAGATCACTGTCCCTGATTTTTGATTCGGCTGAATCCGAATCTGAAGATTTGATGCTGATTTGGAGATAGACATAGCTTTAAATGTTTTTTCTACATACCTCAAGGTATCAGCATGGCTTGTGAATGCCACGATGCTGGGGCGGATGGGGCATCCCAGAGGAGCGTGGGAGCCCCCCCACATGCTCAGCAGTGAACCTGGAAGTGGATTGGATGTACTTCCAGTCCACTTCGAGGTCTGCTAGCGCCCCCCCATTCCCCCGGCTCGGTGATTGGCTGTGGGGGTGATGCCGGGTGCCCCCCACCCCCAGACCCGGGAAGCACCAGTTGCTGAGCTTGGGGGGGGTGGTACGAGGGGGCCCCCCAGTGTGCTCTTTAATGGACCAGAAGTGCTTCTGGTCCACTTCTTGGGTCTGCTGCTTAGCATGCTGGGAAGTCCCCCGCGCTTCTGTGGGATGCTCCATGTGCCCCTGCATCGCAGCATTCGCAAGCTGCCTGGTACCTAGAGGTATGTAGAAAAAACATTTTAAAGTCGTGTCTGTGTACGAATCTCTCCAAATCAATTCGTAGGGTTCCAGTTCAATTCGGAGAGTTTAAAGGGTCCTCTGACTGATTTGGAGATTTGGCCACTGAATCGGGCCGAATCTCCACTGAATCGAGTCAGTGACCAAAGCTTTGCACAGCCCTACTCTCTATCCAGATCCTGACAGGTATTGTGTATGCCTAGCAGCTGTATGTATTTTTGGTTGTAACGTCATATACTAATAAAAATGCTCTTGAAACTTTCTCCAGCAAAGCAGCAGAAGTTTGTATATTCAGGAAAGTCAACCATAAGGTAAATCTCACCTTAGAGCGGTAAAACTGGACTTTGACCAACTTTTGCTCTGGGGATTTAAGCCAGAGGCAAGTTTTGTTCCCCAGAGTTGCATGCTAGTATTAATCAGTTCTTCTCTCTATTGCCCTATATAGTTGTATCTCTATTTCTCAATATTTTCTGTAGTGGTTTCCTGCATCAGTGACTGTGACTCTCCAAGAAAAACTTCCACTGCAGTGGAATCCTCTTGAGGCAAAACTAGATATCTTTATTTCTCTCAGAGGACCTTATTTGAAAATCGAGGTTATTTTTATTTTTGCCTGTGTATAGAACCACTACAGTTCTTAATGTTCACCTAGCACCACCTGACTGAAAAAAATAAAAAAAATACAGTATTGTTTAAAAATAACTACGTACTTTTTTTTTTTTTACCTTGTGCAGGTGACTTAAATGAAGAAATAGTACCTCACGTAGATTTAGAGGTTCTATAAAGTACTGAGGTTTGGAATGCTATTTTTCACTTTTGCAATAGATTCAGGGAGAGAGACCACTATGAAGTGGTTGAGAGAAGAGACACTATATTGGTATTTTACACATGCTTTAGATAGAGTCATAGGAGAGTCTACGTTGTGTTGAAGGCAGCACCTTGACCATACCTTTCTTATTTCTTGTAAATTTGAGAATTGGGGTTTTTTTCTTCAGAACTAGCAGTGGACCAGCTTGGTTGGGAGCTTCCCGGATTGAGTTTGGTTTTTGAAATCCCATGTCTTGGAAAAGTACAGGTAGAAGAGGAAGTTGTTTTGCTGCAGTGACTTAAATGATAGCCTAATTAAATTATGTGTAAGCAGACATTTATCAAATACTGTTCTTTATGCATAATTTTGGGTAAACTCTATTCATGTTGCAAACTGACCACTTAATCCACTTTCTCATTTCATGATCAGAGAGTAAGAGAACAGGTCTTATGAAGAGAGGCTGAGAGCCATGGGACTCTTCAGCTTTGAAAAGTGCAGGCTAAGGGGTGACCTGGTGGCAGCCTATAAAAATATAAGGGGTGTGTATCAGGGTCTTGAGGAACGCTTGTTCACCAGAGCACCCCAAGGGATGACAAGGTCCAACGGTCACAAACTGCTCCAAGACTGTTTTAGGCTAGACATAAGGAAAAACTTCTTTACTGTCCGAGCCCCCAAGGCCTGGAATAGACTCCCGCCAGAGGTGGTACAAGCACCTACTCTGGACTTCCTTGAGAAACATCTGGATGCTTATCTTGTTGGGATCCTTTGACCCTAGCTGACTTCCTGCCCCTGGGGCAAGGGGCTGGACTTGATGATCTTCCAAAGTCCCTTCCAGCCCTAATGTCTATGAAATCTTTTTTTGTTTCTTAGTTTGTCTCTAATCCATAATAGTACTTTAACTCTCATTTAATGATGTTTAATAGCCTTTGAAAGACAGGTTTTCCAGATTGTCAGCTGATATTCCTTTATCTGCTCTTCTGCTGGTTTGCTACAAGAATTCATGTTAGGTTGATATGTTTGACTTACACTACTGTACAAGCCACCATTTTTTAACTGGTGGGTGCTACTGAGTAGTCTTAAGAAATGGAATAAGTTACATATGGATACTTCTTAACAAACTGAAATTTTGGAACTTATTGCATATATTAATCAAAGTTTTACATATAGGGAGAAGAAGAGTCCACTTGCAAGACACAGACGAATTATTGGCTTCAGGACTGTGTGTTATCGTTGTCACCCACAAATGATCTGATGGTAATAGCTCGTGAGCAGAAAGCTGTTTTTTTAGTGCGTAAGTATGTAATACACAATGTGTACTCATGGCGTGGTCTCTTAACCTAGTGAGCAGCATATTTTATCATAAAGAGCTATCTTCAGGGATTTTCTGAGGGTGGGCAGTTTTAGGTAATATGTGTGGTCTATTATATAAGCAAACCCAGCAAGTCTGAGGTTTAGCTATGTATCTCATTTCCAATGGAGCTGAGTCAGTAAGTTTAACAGACCTAATTGGTTAATGTGTGTGCTATACCTGGCTTCTTGTCTCTAGAACAGGCAAAGTAAAATTCTGACCTTTAGAATACAGGCAGTCCTTGGACTTACAACACAATTGGTTCCTGAAAACCATGTGTTAAGTCGAAACGTTGTAACTTAGAACCTATTTTTCCCATAGGAAACAATGTTGTAAATGGGGGATTGATTTCTGAACCGAGGCCCGGTACCCTATTTTCACCAAAAATAACCCAGAAATTTGAACTCAGTCAATTACAGATGAGTAATATAGCTACGTTAATGTATTTATGTTGTAAAAAGCAATCATATTGATTTGGAAGGACTTCTTTGGTGTGACTTTACTGGACTTTTTGACGCGTTCTTGGCTGGAGTCTTCTCAGGAGTCTTGGCTGCAGGTTTTTGTGAAGTCTTGTCTGCTTTCTTAAAGAAAGTGTCCAAGGAAGTTTGGACAGGTGCTCTTCAGGGAGATGGACAATGCAGCGAATTTGTTTGCTGGTGTGATGCTGCATCGGATCAAACGTTGTAAAGTCAAAACCGACATCAGAAAGTTGAAATGGTGTCAATTTATAAACGTTTTAAGTGCAAAACGTTGTAACTCGAAACGTTGTAAGTTGAGGACTGCCTGTATACTAATTTTATTTCACATGAACAAGTTGTGGTTTGGTTGTTTTTTTTTTATGAACTAAATTGACCTGGTCCCTAAGTGCATGCGACTCTTCTCTCTTTTTTTTCTTTCCTAAAATTTAGCCTCATATAGTAGAATATATAGCATTGTTTTATTTTACTGTTGGGGAATGAAACGCTTTAAAAATGCTGGTGAAAATGAAATGAAAATGACTCCTTTTTCTTTAAAGCTCTGATCCTGTATTTGTCATTCCATGCAGAATCATGCATGCCAGAATCCACGTTAGAAACTTCTTTTCCATAGGTAGTGGTAGGTCAGCAATATATGATGCTTATAAGAGCAACTGTTTGGCATTTTGGGAAATGCCAGATGTTTGGCATTTTAGTGTTGTTCCCACTAGATTGAAAATAAACCAGTTACCCTTCAAATGACCTGACAGAACTCCTGCCTCTGCATCATTGGATGTTGATTGTCCTAATTTGTCATGTAGATAGATAATGTCCACCATCAGACCACAGCATTGTGATTTTTACACTTGACTAACACTACTTTGAAAACATTAAAGCAACTTTAATCATAGCTGTAACAAAATGTACTATGATGTTTAATGTTACAATGATGTGAATAAGAAGATAATGAATATTCACATTATCCCCTCCTTCTTCCCCTGGCATCACTCTCTGGGTTTTTAATCTCTGCTGATTACTATCCCAGGAAGTATTTTGTATTTGCTTAGTGCTTTTCATCTGAGGATTTAATTGTTTTTAATTACACCTCATAGCTCTAGTGTGGGGCAGGGGAGAGGGAGAGTGTGTGTGTGTATGTGTAGAGGAGAGAGATTAAGCAGTTTAGATGCATTAAGTATTGATAGAATTAAGGACAAAAATTAAAAATTGAGCACCCAATTTCCTTATATGACTGGAATAGTTTTCTTATGGTGGAAGTTTTTAATTGCTTCCTAACTTAAACATGATGGTATGCGTTACAATGAGGAAGATTAAACATAGACCTATTATTATGTTTGAAAAGATTGGATATAGAAGTTTTTTACAATGTAGTATTTTAAAATCTTATTCTTTATTGGCCAGTGTCCTTTTTTTTTCTCTCCCCTTAATGCCAGCGAAATGGAAATACAGTGACAAGGGAAAGGAGGAAATGCAATATGCTGTTGGCTGGAGTGGCTCTCTGAATGTTGAAGAAGGGTAGGTATTGAATTCTAAGTTCATGTAAATGATTAAATTGTTACCTTTTTATCCTTATTAGTTAAGTACTTTGCTTATACATAGTTTGGCGAAAAAATTATTGTAATGCCTTTTGGTTATTTATTAGGTCTGGGCAAATAGGGAAGTATTTGATTCAGATTCGGCCGATTCAGAGGACAGTGATTTGATTCAGATCACTGTTTTCAGTTGATTCGGCTGAATCAGCTTTGGAAGATTCGATGCCGATTCAGTGATTCAGATCAGCCAGGGAGAGGCAGGCACAGCCGGGTGGCTGCAGGTTCTCCCATGGCTTCTCCAGCTGTGTCTGCCTCTCCCTGGACAGGGGGAGCCATGGGAAAAGCTCCCATGGCTGCCCTGCCTGGGCCCGGCCTCCTGGCACTTTAACAAAAAAAAAAAAAGCCCTGTACTCACTGGCTGTAGCAGGGGCTGTGGGGGCTCTGGGGCCTCCTGGCAGAGTCCCCCCGCACAGATGCCGATCACCCCGCCCGGCCCCAGCAGTCTGGGAAAAAAAGAAACCCCAGAAAACCAAAAAAATGCACACTCGCTGATAGTAGCAGCAGCTGTGGAGCCTCTGGGACTATGTGGCAGAGCTGCCCCGCCCTGATAGCTGTTCCGGCTGGCCCCAGCATCCTGGCAATTTAATAAAAAATAAAGCCCCAAACTCATTGACTGCAGCAATGGTGATCTGGGGCTTCTGAGAGCTCGTGGCAGAGCCCCCTGTGCAGCATCCCAATTGTCATCATCCCCTCCCCCCCCGACCGCCTGGCACCCATGCAGCTGCAGTAGCTACGCTATGGCACGGGTGCAGTGTGGCTTGGCAGGGCACTATGCTGACTGATGCATCTAATGAATACTCTAAAATACACTACTGGCTTTTCATTGCTTCTTCCTATGACTTAACACAAGCTCTTCCATAGGAGCAACTCCATTTACACTAGTAAAATCTCT
>NW_017729022.1:169390450-169428634 GCF_001723915.1 Gavialis gangeticus | reverse complement strand
GACTTAATTCATCCTAGATGCACAATACCTTCTTTAGTTAATCTCTTTTGGTATGTTAGTATGGTATGTAGGTTTCATGGGTACTTAAAGACTATGGAACTTGTTTCCAACATCTCCTTAACTGGTAATATCTGCTGTTCACTAAGCTTTACTTTATGAACATGATTTCACTCAATTCTTTAATATATCTCTAAGATGGAATTTATTTACAACTGTTCATAGATTTCTAGAGTTGAAAGGGACCTTGTAGATCATAGAGTCTGACGCCTTGTTCTAGGCAGGAAAGAGCGCTGGGGTTAAGTAATCCCAGCTAGCTGCTTAACTAATCTCTTCTTGAACATCTCCAAGGTAGGGGAAAGCACCACTTCCCTTGGAAGCCCATTCCATATTTTGGCAACCCTCATCATAAAGAATTTCTTCCTGATGTCCAGTCTAAATCTACTGTCCTTCAGTTTGTGGCCGTTATTTCTAGTAACACGGAGGGGCTCCCTGGTAAACAGAGTATCCCCTATTCCCCACTGACCCCACCAATGAGTTTGTAGACAGCTGCTAGATCTCTTGTGGAGGCGGAAGAGATTCAGGTCCCTCAGTCTGTCTTCTGCAGGCCCTCAACCATATGAGTAGCCCTTCTCTGAACCCTCTCAAGGTTATCCACATCCGTCTTGAAGTGCAGCACCAAAATTGGATGCAGTACTCCAGCTGTGGTCTCATCAATGCTGCATAGAGGAGAAGTATCACCTCCCTAGACCTGCTCGTTATGCACCTACTAATGTAAGAAAGAGTGCAGTTAGCCTTGCTTATTACCTCATTGCATTGGCAACTCATGTTCATTTTTGCGTTTCATATGACTCTGAGATGCCTTTCCACTGCCGTGGTACTCAGAATGGTACTTCCCAGTCTGTAGGTGTATTGGAGATACTTTCTCCACAGGTGCATTACCTTGCACTTAGCCTTGTTAAGTTGCATCCTATTCTGATCTGCGCACTTCCCCACTTCCCCTGCTGTCAAATTTATATTTAGAAGATTAGAAAAATCTTCAGCTTTTTTTAACAGCTTGGATGCTTTCTTGTTCTTAGGGGAATAGAGCTTACCTGTAATGTCTGCAGTAGTAGTTTCAGTTTGACATTTAAAGTGTAACTGCATTGGAAATGTCACCTCCCTGATATACTGCCTGTATAAGAGAACATTTGCTCTGTTAATAAGTGTTTCCATAGAAATCTTATAGTATTTTATATCCTTATTTTGGAAAATTGAGTTACCACAGTGTATATTTGTTCTGGCTCATAGTTCAAAGAAATATTTTTAATTATTTATTTCCTGTGAAATGTATAGTGACAGCAAACCAGCTAGCAGACTCCCAGACCCCAAGCCGTGTACAGCAGATTGGGGTCAGGTCACACCCCCTCCCCTCACTGCCACAGCTGGATGAGGCCAGGTCATACCCTTCTCCCTTGGCTGGATGGAGCCAGGTTGGGGCTGGCTCAGGCTCCTCCTCCCCATCCCTGCAGAGCCAAATTAAACCCCCTTCCCCCATTGGGCTGGGCCACCCCTTTTCCACCATGGGGCTGGGTTGGAGCATGATCATGCCTCCTCCCCCTGTGGGGTTGGGTCAGGGCTAGACCATGCCCCTTTTTCCACCTGAACCATGCCCTCTCCCTCCCCTGCAGGGCCAGGTTGGACCTGGACTGTCCCTTGGTCGTGCACAGCTGAATGGGGTTCTGCTGCAACTGCTTTGTTCTGTATAGGGGCCACCAGCCAGATCTGGCCTGCAGGCAGCCTGGGCGCCTCCCATCCAGCCTGATGGCCAAAAAGGTTGAGCACCACTGTTCTAAGTGGTAAAATGCAATGAAAATTGAGTGTGCTAGATCATAGGTGTACTTCATTTTGACAGGTATAATTGAATTAGATTATTCTTCATATGCTAGTAAAGGTACTTTAGTAGTTTTGCAAACATTGTACAAACTTAGTAATATGAGACCTCATGAGAACACTGTACTGCTAACTTTATTGCTTTTTATGAAAGTAGTGAGGCCTAGGAATAATCAAATGAAATAGGCAAGGTTCTTTATTAAGTTGCTTTCATGTAACCTAAGGGTGGCAAGATGTGGGCTGGATGTAGCTCGTGGAGCCATTGGATCCAGCCTGTGGAGCTGGGCATCTTTGGGGATAGCTTTGGTTGCATTGTATGCACATGAGTGGGGTGGAGCCGGGGTGCTCACACATTGAAGAGGTGTGCCAGGGCTGTGTGGCTGGTAGTTGTGCTAGGAATGCAGCTGGGAACCAGGGAGTGGTGGAAGCAGGGAGAAGCCATGGCAGCCAGGTTGCAACACCAACCTGTCTCAGACCTGAGCTTGGTTGTTCTGGCCCACAGCTCCAAAAGGTTGCTGATATGGACCATAATAACACTGTTACTAAGCGTAGAATGTAATTTATACTTACTTATTTCTCTTGGAAATTTTCTAGCACCTTGTTAATTACAAGTTTGTAATTCCTTATGCAACTTTTTGTTATTCCTTTAAAATAGGAAGAATGACATTTGAAAGCAGAAACTCGCCATTTTATCTTGCATTGATTTCTAACCCCCCACCCCAGTAAATTGTCAAAGCCAAATTACTCTTAAATACTGTTTTACATTTCCTCTGTTCTGCCTGTTTTGAAAAATCTGTTCTTACTTGGAACACTTTACAAACAGTACTCCTAAACATCTCAGACATAAAATTGTGTAATTTATGGGTCCTGAACTCAAATTAATTTCTGATCCTTTTATTTCCTTTGAAAACGACATAAAACAATTTTATGCTATTTCACCAGCTGTAACAATTGAGAACCTTATTCTCATTTTTAAATATGTACAATCTTAACCTTTTTCTAGTAGTAGATTTGGAATCTAAAAATAGCATATCTTTCCCTTTTATTCTGAATCAACAGCCACAGATTTCTTATATTATTCAGGCAGTTCCTTCTGTCCTTTAAACCCGGAGTTTTCAACCTTTTTTAGGGAGTGTACCTCTTTTGGTGGTGGCAGCTGGGTGCGGAGCAGGGGGGGGAAGCAGTAACATGGTGGTGGCCGGTTGCATGTGTGATTCCTATGGGATGCTGACAGGCCTTGGACCCTTGTGGTTGGCCAGTCACATGCCTCCTGTCAGCAGCCTGCAGAGCCACATGTGCGACATGCAGCAGTGGTGCAGGGTGGTGGATGGTCTCTGGCCAGCCAGGCAGCACCTGTGTGGCCCACAGTGGGGAGCCACTGCCCCCTCTTCCCCACCCCCACGACCCTGCTTCTGGGAGGCAGTGGTGTGGGGTAGTGGGCAGCGCTCCATCCCTGCCTGCCTGTGCATACCCCCTACCATCTTCCAAGTATCCCTGGGTATATGCATATCCCCAGTTGACAATCCCTTCTTTAAACAATGGATTCTGTACTTTGTTCATTCATTGTAATCTTAATAGCTAAATAATTTGTGAATGTCTGTCTTTTTATAGTGATGTACTGAAAGCATTTGCAGTATTAGTTTATATCTTATTTTTTTGCCTTGCAATCCTATTCTTTTTTTTACTGCAACTTTCTCAGACAGTATGACTCACGTTAATGTTTTTGTGGCATGTGCTGTTTTTGCATCTTTTGCTTTCTGCTTTATTATAGTTTTTTCTAGGGACTACATTACTTGATATGTACACCAGTAATTTCTTAAAATGTAACATACTGCTATAAAAATACCTGTATTTTTAATAATAGAAATGAAGAGTGGTTTTTCTTCAACCACTTTGGGTAGCAAATCCACATGACATAAATAGATGCTGCAACTGTCTTTTCTTAATACACAGTGTGTCACTTTAAATTGTGTATAATTTTGCAGAATGGTTTTGTTAGCATTTTGCACAGTTTATTTATCTCTGTTACTTATTCATCTTTAATAAAGTAAATGTTTCTTAAACATTAGAACTATTTAGTAAAATATTAAAATTGATTAATTTTTGTGTAATAGTGAACTATGGCAGTGTGTCATCTAAACTTGAGCATGAAATATACTTAATATTTTTGTTTTCTTTTTAGAGAATGTGTAAGTAGTGCCTTGTGCATTCCATTGGCAAGTCAAAAGAGGTAAGAATAGACAGACTTTCATGAGTGCCATCTTCTGCTTTCAGATAGTTTAATTCCTTTTAAAATCAGTGGAATGTGTTTGTATGTCTCTGAAGCTAGGACTTTATCTTTCTCTTAAATATTTTTTTATATTTGAATGCAACAGGAGCTCCACAGGCCGTCCTGACTGGACCTGCATTGTGGTAGGCTTCACTTCTGGCTACGTTCGTTTCTACACTGAGGTGAGTCTTTGCTTCTCAGCATTGAGCGGCTGTAAAGTACTGATGTATTGCTGTTCCTTGTGAAATTTTCTTTCAGTGCTTGTCCATTTACACATTCTTGGTGTAGGTGTGCATATGTCTCAAGTGCCAAAGTTTTTTGCAAAGTATGTGTCCTAGAACTGGCCATCTAGAGTGCATGTGTCCCACCTCTCCTTATGTTCTATGCCAAAATTGTGAAGCTCAGTGAATGTTTTCAGCTGCTTTGTTCCTCTCAACTACATTGTGTGAGTGTCTACAGTGTATTCAAACTCTGCTCAGCTTACAGCTCTTCTAAAAGCCTTCTGCTATTGAGTTTTTTTTGTTTGGTCTTCCATTCTTCTTTCCTGGAGAATTGCTCTATCACTACTTTTTCTTTGCCTGCTCCCTTTTTTCACTTTGGTTTCTGATTCTTTGGTTAAATCTCAGGTGTCCTTTAGGTGGTGCTGTCTGCTGCTTCAACTATATGAGGCTATATTTTACCCCCCATATTGAACTGATCATCTTGTAATTTTATTTTCCTTTTCATTATACTTTTTTCACTTCAATGTTGTCATGGTTCTCTGAGATTTCAGCTCTGTCCATCCTGCAGTGGAGCAAATGCCTGCTATGGATGGATGTAACAACTGCCTCTTTTTGTGGTGTCCCATGTTTCCAGGAAGTGTTCTATTTGTAAGTCTCCCAGGTTAGAAAGAAGTGCAAGGCCAGGCTCTGTGTCTGATTCCTTGGGAAAGTTCAAGAGGTCAGTTTCTGTTTTGGGAGCACAAAATACAAAGAATGTCCAGAACCTCCGAGCAAGTCTCCTGTTTCTTTCCTGGTGTCTGACCTAGTTGTTGTAAGTATCTTTCCCTGACTTCCCATTGTGACCATTATGACCCTTGTCTTTTCATCTATGGACTGACTCTGGGTACAGGTGATACTGACCAGGCTCCCATTCTTCAGCCTCAGCTGTGCAAGTGCTTTCTACATAATCTTTGGGTCTTCTCCTTCAGTTTGGGAGGACTCCAAGGATCTGGCTTCGAGGACAAAGGTGGTACCTGACAACAGTTTGCTCTCTTCTTCCTCACCAAATGTAGCTGGGTCTTATCACTTTCAATAGATGATTTTAGAGCAAGTGTGCTCAACTTCCAGATGTGGCTCATTGATTTGGCATTCAGCCTGCAGGGGTCCCTACGGGTCAGAAAATTTGGCAGCAAGGGAAGTTCCTCATGGCTGGATCCAGCTCTCCCTGGGCGAGTGCTGCACAGTGGGATCAGGGCTCAGCCAAAACTTCCCTCCAGGCTGCCCTAGATGCAGAGAATGCTGTCTCCTTTTCCATGACCCGTGACATATGCATGAGATTATTTCTCTTCATCCCAGGGCTCTGGTATCCCAAGAGAGGTGCAGGATATGATAGAAAGAATCATGCTCATTAGTTCTAAAACTGATGATGATAAAGATTAGAGGACCATCCTTCATTCCCTTGAAGTCTGTACACTTGGCCATAAGAGGAAGCACAGATCTAAGTCCTATTCAGAGCAAAGACCATCCCAACAGTCTTCTTTTGTTCTTCCTTCTCTCACATTCTGTCTGCAGGAGTCCCCAAGAAATTGCCAGCATCTCAGTAAGTTTTGGCATTCCTCTCTTGTTGCTCCGTTGACTTGCTATAACTAAACAGCTTTTGTTTTTTTATACCTATAAAAGCTTTTCATCAATAATTGATAGGTGCATCCTGCTTTCCAGGGCTGTCCTTACCTTTGACAGCTGTGGGTCCTTAAACACTAATGGCTGATCAATCACTTCTCAATACAATTATGGCTAGATTTGTACAATTGAGTTCGCTGCCCATTCCCCTTCCCTATTTGTCTTCAGAGGGACATGTTCATGAGCTGTTGTGACAGGTTTGCCCCCCCATTAGCTTAGTGACAATGGAAGGGGGTTCCTCTGCATCTCAGAAGAATGGGATTTTTTACAGTGGTTTCCTGGTTCCTGGGAGGAATGGTGGATGTGCAGTCCACCTTCGATATAAGAAAGCTCAACTCTTCTATTTGCAATCTCACATTCAATGTTTTTTTATTAGCTGCTGTTGCTCAGTCTCTGATGTGAGCCTGCTTAGCATCTGAGTCATCGCTTCGCTTCTGTTTCAGTAGTGAATTAGTACCTTATTAAGCATCTGCCTCAGTGGTGAGTCATCAAATTCCCAGAGAAAATAATTGTTTTGTGGTGGGCTGAGAGTGTTTTCAGTACATGGCTCTTTCATTGGATATAGCTCTTAGAGTCTTCATTTGGGTCATTGCAGTTGTCAGTGGCCTGTCTCAGGAAGACAGAGTTGCAGTGTACTCTTATCTGGATGGTTGGCTGTCCGGTCATCTCTTGGATCACTGTGTACCCAAGTGCAGTCTCAATTGTGTTGTATATTAGTGTGGACCCAAGCATAAAAAGGCAAGGTTCATGTCCTGCCCCACTTTCCCCTTTTGCTCAGTGTCCAGTGCCCTTGCATGGAGCATGGGAGGGGCAGGTACAAGCATGCTATATAGTTTCTGCTCAGGGAAAAAGGTGATGCCGAAGCTCAAGGGCTTGAGGTGCCTGTGTACCCACTCAGCATTCCAGTTACTGGTAAGTTCTCATTTCTGTGGGTCTAATTCAGTGACAGATTAATAAATGTTTGCATTCTGTATTCTTTCTCTAGAATGGAGTGTTACTTCTTGCACAGCTTTTAAATGAAGATCCTGTCCTGCAGCTTAAGTGTAGAACGTATGAAATTCCCAGGCATCCTGGAGTCACAGAACAGGTACTGAAGCAAATTATTTCAGAAGAGAAATGATACTGTTCCAGGACGTGCCCAGAGTTCTTTTCTCCATAAACCTTGTGTTTTAGCATTTTTGACTAGTGAAAATCTTATAGTAGGAGTCCAGGGACTCGTTGTGCTAGACCAGTGGTCAGCAACCTTTTAAGACAGCAGGTTGGATTTACCCCCTTTGATTCTGAGGCAGGCAAGCGCTTGAATCCAGCCACCGCCACTGCTTTTCCTATGGGCAGCACAAGGGAAGCACCTACTGCTGCTGCTTTTCCCTGTGGTGGCAGGGGAAAGCAACTGCTGTTGAAGCTGGCCATTCCACTCTCCTCTCTCCCCCACCGTCTTTCGTTTGTGGGCTGGATTAAATGGCTTTGTGGGCTGGGGTTGGCCCGTGGTTTGTAAATTACTGACTCCTGTTCTAGAAAAAGAGTCCTTAAACCAGCTAATTATAAAGATGCAGACAGGGGCACACCATGGTTTCTCACATTGTCTGGAGTATTTTTAGTCCTGTAAGGTAGAGTAACTGAATTACTGTAGCATTCTTGTAAAAGAATGCTTCACTTGGTGCCCTTTTATGTATGCAAAATAGAGTAATATGCTTGTGGATGTTCAGGAGTTAGCAGGTCCCAAGAGCTCTGTACAGTTATCCACTAGATGACACAACCTTCTTTTATCTCTTAGTAACATCACAATAGAGGCAGCTAGAAAGTAAAATAACCTGTAGGAAAGGAGTTAAGGCTGTTTTGAGCATTGCTAATGGGCATCTGCATTTCACTATGCTATTTCCTGTTGAGCAGGTCTTGTAGAACTTGTGCAGTTTTGAAGAAAGCCCAGCATTCTGCACTCACTGCTGAGTTGAAATTCTTCATGCAGAAAAAATAATGAAATGTTAGAAATCTCTGTGTGATATCTGGGCAAGATTGTTATCTAATGATCTAGCATGACATTATATGCCCAGTTTTGGAATGTGGAGACTGATTTAGATGACCAGATCAACGCTTACGTTCCCAAGAGCCATTTAGACCCCTGATATAGATGAAGGATTAAATTTATAAACCTTTATACGCTACAGTAACTTGTGCGTGTTTTTAAACAAAATATGTTTAAAAAATATAAATATGACTAGGCATATAAAATTCAATGAAAGGATAGAACACTAAGGGCAATTACAAAATAGTCTTTATATCTAAATAACTTGAATGCTGAGATGTCAGAGAAATTAAGACTTCTTTCCTTATCTGTACTTGACATTCCATTGTGTGAAACCCATTAGAAATTAACTGTTTAAGTGTAACTCTTGTTGTCTTGCATTATTTATAAAGCTTGTCTTCAGAGGAAAAAGCTAAGCTGTTAAGGTGATGCTGAAAAGTGATTGTCTTCCTTACCTCATTTTTAAATAAAGAATGAAGAACTGAGTATCTTGTATCCAGCTGCAATTGTAACTATTGATGGTTTCAGCCTCTTCCAGTCCCTTCGTGCTTGTCGTAATCAGGTGGCAAGAGGTATGTTTTAAGAGAAGCTGCCTATTACTGTGATCTGGAAGTGGACTGGAAGTGCTTTGGGTCCACTTCCAGGTTCACTGCTAAGTGTGCGGCCCAGCCGCCTCGCCCTGCACTCCTGTGGGGCACTTCATCTGCCCCAGCATTGCAGCGTTCACAAGCCATACCTGGTACCTGGAGGTATATAGAAAAAATATTTAAAGCTGTGTCTATGTCTAAGTTGATGACTGTCCAAGTCGGCATCGAATCTTTGGATTCAGCCAAATCGAATCGGGACAGTGATCGATCCAAATCAACAAATCGAACTGCTGCCCCTGATTCAGTCTGAATCAAATGTGGCCTGTTTCACATACCCCTAATATCCTGTGATTTGGGCACTCTGAATCTACTTACTTGCATTTGACACAGGCCAGCCTCCACAAACGTAGCACAAATACGAACTAGTATGAAACATTATTATTACATCAAAATAAATAATAAGGGAAAGCAAATTACTGAAAGGATTATTTTGGCACTAAAAAATACAACTGCAATAGATATTATGGTTGTAAATTTTCTGGGCAATAATGTTCAAATTCTTATTTTGTTCAGGATATATGTCAAAGTATTATACAAAAATGTCTTAAAGAGCTGCAGGTTACTTTATGGACTGAGGTCTAACGATCACCAAAAACTTAAATTTTCTCCATATGTATTACTTGCAGCAACATTGACCCATGTTATTGATAGTAAAAAAACAGATGTTCAACCCCAGACCCGTGGAGCCATGCTGTCTGGCCCATGGGCTCCCTTCAGGTCTAGAAATTTGGTGGCCGGGAGTGGGGGACAATTAAGACTTGCACTGTTCCCCTGCAACCAAATTTCTAAGCCTCCCAAGGCTGATCCAGGTCAGCCCCACATGGAGGTAACTGGGCCCCCAGCAAGGTGTTGCCACACTGCAGATTGAGCCCATTGGTCAGATCTGGCCCATTGGACTGACCTGGCACTGCTCATGTGTCCTGCAGATAAAAAAAACAAAAAAAACCCACCACTGGTATAAAACATTATTGCATTAGCTGACATGTTTTTGCCTATTGTAGTTTTTGAACTAACTGCTATTTTTATTTGTCTCAAAAAAACTTGGCAGCGGCAGCATCAGGCAATGAGAACGTTCAGCCCCCACCATTAGCCTATAAGAAGTGGGGCTTGCAGGATGTGGACGCTATTATTGACCACGCAAGTGTTGGTAAGTGGTACTGTTTAACTTCAGGCCTTCAACAAATGAAATAATTTTACCATTTTTATTCTGTTTGAATAAGGGGGTTTCCACAGATGCCAGAGTATTGGTATATGATGATGCTTGAATGGAGAAATGTAGGAGTTATCTGGAGAAAATTAAGGACTTGTGAATGAGGAAAGAAACATTTCCTCTTCTGTAGTCTCTTTCATCACTGCACCAGAAGGAAAGAGGATGTAGCATCTTTTTGTGAATCTTTTCCATCTTTGCCCCCCAGCCTTTTTTCCCCCTTATTTTGAGTGAGGCCAGGTCAGATGTAGTCTTCTCCTATATTAGTGGCAAATTATAGGATTGTCTGGCAGAAAGAATAAAGACTAGCAGAAGGCTTGTCTGCAGTAAGTAGTTTGAGGTTCAGATAGTTCCCCCCCCCCCCCCCGAGGGAATGGTACTGGCCTCTAGTTAGTCTGAGACTCTGGATCTCTGTGAATGGGGGAAGCTTGCTTGTTCTGAAGTCCTCTCAGATGGGTATATCTTTTGAAGAGGGATATACCTGGCTGACTCCACCTGCCTCAAAAGAAAATAGTTGTGAGGAGGAGCAGCTGGATAGCCAGTGAAATAGGTTTCTCAGCTGCTGAATTTTGGGGGTGTAGGTGTGTGGCAGTACTTCTAGTACCCACCCTATGCTGGTTCTGTGAGGGGCCAGTGATGTGGTTCTCATTATCCAATCCAGCTGTGTAGAGCTTCCTTCATTAGGATTTCCCCTTCTGTCACCGACTGTAGAGAGGGAATGGGATCTCAGTCACTACTTAGTCTCTAGTTTCCTTGTTAAAATGCATGATTATCACTTTATGTTAATTTTTACAGCTTTATAAAATGGAGAAGAACCCAGATATAGTTTGTAGGTTTAGATTCTGTAGCTCTTGTGAAGATGAGGGTTTGCAGATTGGTTGGTGGGTATATGCAGTCATTACAAACAGCTGTAGGGGCCTGTGAGATGTGCTAGCCCGGGGTGTCCAACCTTTTTGAATGTGGGGCCGGATTGTGAACTTTTTATCACCCAGTGGGCCAGCAGAAGCGGGCACTCGTGTGGCCTGTCCAGTCCGGCCGCAGCTTGGGGGCGCAGGGGTCAAGGGGTGCCGCCTGACCCTACTGTGTCCTCCCTACCACCTGGGCGACCTCAAGGATGCTTCCACACCTGCGCACTTGGGCTCAGCAGCCAGGGGGACATGTGGGGACTCTACAGGGGGGTGCAGGATGTGCAGGGACACCCCCCTGCTCCTTCTCCCCCAGGGCAGCCTGAGGCTGAGCCCAAGCAGCAGGGGTCCCTCCCTCCCCAGGGCCCGTGACTCACCACCCCCAGTGCGCTGTCTGTGGGTGCAGGGGGAGGCGGGAGCAGTGCCGGCTTCCCGCCCTGACAGCTGCAGCAGCATCTCCTGCAGGCCTGGCCGCAGCATCCCTCCGAGCCGGCATCCGCGCCCCCTGTGCCCACCCGCCTGCTGCACTGTGACCTGCTCCAGCTGGCGGGGCCTGGCGCAGGGTGGGGCTGGCATACAAATGAGGAAGGGAGGGGCAGGGCTAGGAATGGAAACCCTGCAGTGTGGGGGAGGGGAGGAGCAGGCATGCAGATGAGGAAGGGAGGGTTGGGGTGAGGAAGGACCACCATGAAATGAGGGGGGAGGGGAGGAGCTGCACCACGTTTGCAACGTCCCTTCCCCAGCCCTTCAGCAGCCGTTAGGAAGCTGCTGAGGGGCTGAGGGAGGGACAAGGGGTGGGAACGAAAGTAAACAGCATTTACTTTTGTTTCCTGTCGCAGCACTGCGGGCCACAGAAAATGGCTTGGTGGGCCGTAAGTTGGACAGGCCTGTGCTAGCCGGTGGCTGCAGTTTTTATTTCAAAGGGAACTGCTTCTTTGCTCAGCTGTGTTGTACTGCTGAAATGTTTTAGCTGAGTAAAGAAGTGGTACCTTATGTAGTGAAAAGAAAAAAGGCAGCAAGGAGCTGACTACTTCACTTGGAAACCCCACTGTGAATTTAAGCAGGTTGTAAGCCACTTGGATATGAATGATCCGGGTTCTGCTGTGTTAAACAGATGTGAATAAAGTCTCCTCAGGGTTTTTGTAGAATTATGACTGACCAAGAATATAGAATTTTACAACCTGAAATGCCAAGTAGATCCTTTTCTTTTTTTCTTAATAGGTATCATGACTTTGTCTCCCTTTGATCAAATGAAGACTGCATCCAATATAGGTGGATATAATGCAGCTATAAAGAACAGTCCACCAGCTATGTCTCAGTACGTCACTGTTGGGTCCAATCCTTTCACTGGTTTCTTTTTTGCCTTGGAGGTACGTATATAATGTATTATGAAATTAGCATGATGAAACAATTTGGCTGTATGTCTTAATAGCTTTCCCTTTCCGTATTGGAGAAAAAACTATTTTAGGATAATTCTGCTTTTATCCAAATTTGTGCTGAGTTTTATTTTTCTTCAGCCTTCAGAACTTAGAGGTAATTTGAAGAAACCTCCCGATGGAATTGGCAGGATCTGTTTGCAAAACATGCCACAGGTTCCTGTTATCCAGGATTTTTAATGCTAAATCAAACGCATTTAATAATAGAAACATTTTTAAAAGCTTATTTTTCTTGCACTTGAGAACTTACTGTCAGTTTATTATTCTTTTAGACTGAATAAAAGCTTGCGGCATGCATAGTTAACCTGTCTGGTCAGGTAGCATATTAGGCTATCAGATGTTTGCAGAGGGCTTCTTGAACAGTACAGTGGGACTTGGAGATGTCAGCATATTATTGTTTTGGAGACCGTGAGTTAATAGGCTGCAGAGCCTTTTTTCTCCCTAGAGCCAGGCCCATATGGCTTCTGTAGGTGAGATCGTCTGTAGTTCATTCAGATAGAAAAGCTATTGAAGACTTGTACTGAAAATTAATGTGGATGAGGGCAAATTTTGACAGCATACTTATAGAGCTTTGCCCAGCAGTATATACCTGAGTTATACAATTCTGAGTGTTTAGAATTTCAGCATTTGAGTTTATATGGTGCTGTGATTGGATAGATCTTTGTTTAAAAAATGCTGGCATTAACATACTAAACAGGTTTTCTTTTCTTCCTTCAGGGTAGCACACAGCCACTATTATCTCATGTTGCACTAGCAGTTGCTAGTAAACTGACTTCAGCACTATTCAGTGCTGCGAGGTAAGAAAATGTAAAATAATTTTAAGTAGGACTTTGCTTTAGTAGCTAACTTTCAGGATTTTAATTTTATTAATTTGGGGATCTTTTTTTTTCTGTTGCAAGTGGCTGGCTTGGTTGGAAGAGCAAGCATGAAGAAGAATCTGTTCAAAAACAGAAACCAAAAGTTGAACCTGCTACCCCATTAGCAGTGAGGCAAGTTTAGTTTCTGTATAGTCCTCAGTTGCTTTGAAGCTTTTCCTTGATTGTTTGAATTATTTGTATATCTGTTTAGCTAGTAAGTTGGAGCCATTTTTTCTTGTTACCTACTGTAGCAAGGCTACTTACTAATTGTAAGGTTTTATTTATCTTTATAATCAAAATTTAAATTCACTTAGTTTACAAATGGAATGAGTTTAATAGTCTCTGGTTGCCAATGTGTGTCCAACTTTGCTCCCCTGAAATGAACAAAAAAATACCTCTTGCCCAGTTTAGCAGGAAGGAAATCCTTATTTAAGAGGTTAAGCATAAAAGGCCTAAATTTAACATATGAAGTAGTGCAGAAGAGCTTATGAGCAAGCTCATAAATTACTTGCAGCACTTGACACTGCATACATATCTCAAAGTCCTCGCGAAAATGCTTGTTGTGTTTTGTTTTCCTATTTGAGAAATGAGCACAAACAGATTGCATCTTGCCCAGTGGTTCAGAGAAATTTGAGTGTAGTTTTCCCGATTCCTCGCCCCTCTGCTTTAAACTTCGGGCTGTACTGCCAATCAAGGTACGCATGGGTCTGATTAGCAGTGGAGAGGATCCATGAGATCATCTCTTGTTGCAAGATGGTTTCGTGCCAATGCACAACAAGGGAAGATAAGTGATTGCTTAGCCTCCTCTCTGAATTTTAACTTATGAACTGAATTCAGTCTTTTGTGTTGCCAGTTTTTAGTTGTCAGCTTAGTGAGACTTTAAAAAAGACAACAGCATGACATTTTAGAATAGTGAAATGCTGCATCTGCATTTTTGTCTATTAAAATAACCCTTTATAGTGTCTGAAACATTTTTACTATTTCTGTATAAGTTTTTGTATATGGAACTGTTCCTAAATTATATTTTTGTAAATAATAGTATTTTTTGCGGTTTCAGGTTTGGACTTCCAGATTCCCGACGCCATGGCGAGAGCATATGTCTTTCTCCATGTAACACGTTGGCTGCAGTAACGGATGACTTTGGAAGAGTTATTTTACTGGATGTTACAAGAGGACTTGCAGTTCGTATGTGGAAAGGTAAACCTATGGTGTATGGCAGTAAAAAGCAAGCTATTCGTTAGAAATGTTTTGGTTTTATGTTTAATTGACTTACAAATGGAAGTAGTCATAGTTGTGTTTTACTTATATCTGTGAAATTTAGTATACTTTCAGGATGGCAGGGGTGAGGAATTAGTGTGATTATTAGTGACGGTTTAATTAGTAACCTCAGATACTGGTGTATACATCATTTTTTGCCTGAACTTCCTTTCCCAGGTCCTGCTGCTGTAAGATCCGTTCACTTTGTTACAAAGGGTTTGAGTTACTTTGTTCAATATGCTCCCTGTGTTGTATAGTTCTAGATCTTTTTTCCTCTTTCTTTTTAATCTGGGGCAAGGAGCAGCAACAGTCTGTTCCCCTACCCTTCACACCACAGAAATGCTGGGAAAGGCAGAAACTTTCACTTTGTTGGGCCAGTTAGCTTTCTTTGTGGGTGTTCTGCCTGTTCTCAGGATAGAGTATTTAATCTCATTTTCTTGGGACTGAGTTCTTTTTAGGAAAGTTTCAGAAATTTCCCTTTTGAGGGTTACAGATATTATAGTAGCTGGTACTATAATATGGCCAGGATTTGTAGAAGAGATTTTTTTTTCCAGCTCCCCCATCACATGGACCTATGTTTTGGCATAAGGTATGAGACATTATTTAGTATATTGTCTTCTCTTTACTTTCCATAGAGCAAACCCAGGAGTCTTGGAGGCCTTTAACATAGTAGTTCAGAGGCACTAGGCTGTATTCCACGTGTATGATTTCTCTTTTTCCCCACTCAGTTGTCTTGGCCGAGAACTGCTGGTTTTCCCACGACATGCATAGGAAAGAAGGGTTGAGTCCTTTCTCCAGACATTCTTTGTAGATGGGAGGAAGAGAAGTCTCAAAGGGGACAATAAAAGACCAATTTAAGGAATTGTAGTAATCAGATTTGCAAGTAAAAATTCTTATTTTGTTGATGCACTGGGTACAGGTACAGCTGCTGTTTGAAGGGAACTTCATTGGGACTGGAATGGTGGGGAGTGAAGGAGTCTTCATTTTCACCATCCTTCCAGCTTGCATAGCTAACTTGGGAAGTATTATAAAATAATGTCTGTAGTATCTTTTGTTCCTCCTAGGCATTTCCTTCCCCCATAATTATGGGTTTATCTGGTAAACATATTTATGACTTTAAAGAGAGATGCTTTCCCATTTTTATCTTGTCTCTGGTATTTTTATGGTATATTTAATATGCTTCCACATTCACTAGATTCCTTTCTCAGTCAAACAAGCATGTTCTAAGTAGACAGCAGTTTTGCCTGCCAAGTTTTCCATATTTATAATTAATCGTTTAAATAACTTTACAACAAAGGGTGATATGATCCACGCATTCTCTCACCCACAACATCTTTCAAGTTGTGAACTGCTAATAAGTAATTAATGACTGAATGTTTTGTGTGTTCTTACTGGGACCAGCATGGACTTCAGAGATGCCAGCAAATGCAAGCATATATTTAGAACTATAATTTCTCCTAAGAGATTATGAATGGCTTAGAAATCTCATCTGAATTCTGCTTCAGTTTGTTAAAACTTATTTTGTAGATCAATCGCTATGTCTCTTTTTAAGTGGGTTGTCTAGCCTGCTGGCTTCTCCTCAGCCAGTCTTCTTGGGTAACACATTCTTTTAGCAGCAAAGAAACAAAAGGCAAACCATTCTGCCCTCTCCAGTCACCTGGACTCTGAAGCAGTTGTGTTCACAATTTGCCGCCTCCTCTCCTGCTTTTCTCTCTTGGGAGCTTTTTAAAGCTCCTAGCAGGACACTACTTGCCTATTCAAATGTTTTACAGCTGGGCTGTCTCAACAGGGCTGACTGTTCCCTCTTAAAGGAACAGACTGCCCTTTTACAGTCTCTGAGAAGAGTTTCTGTATATGTATTTATTAATATATTAGAAATCATAGGAAATTAGGGTTGGAAGGGACCTCTAGAGGTCATTTAGTCCAACCGTCTGATCAAAGCAGGACCAGCCCCAACTAGATCATTTCCAGCCAGAACTTTGTTGAGCTGGGCCTCCAAGGATAGAACTTCCACAGCCTCTGGGTAACCCATTCTAGTGCCTCACCACCTTCATCATGAAAGAGTTTTTCCTCATATATAACCTAAGCTTCCCATGCTGCAACTTGAGACAACTGATCCTTGTTCTGTCATCTGCTACCACTAAGAACAGTCTAGCTCCATCTTCTTTGGAACCCTGCTTTGGGTAGTTAAAGGCTGCTATCAGATCCCCCACCCCCCAGTTTTCTCTTCTCCAGGCTAAATAAGACCAGTTCCCTCAGCCTTTCCTCAGAAGTCCTGTTCCCCAGCCCCCTCACTATTTCTGTTGTCCTCTGCTGGACTCTCTCCAACTTTGTCCACATCCTTTTTGTAATGGGGGGGGGGCCCAAATCTGGACACAGTATTCCAGATGGGGCCTCACCAGTGCTGAACAGAGAGGAAGAATCATTTCCCTCAGTCTGCTGCCAACGCTCCTACCAGTGCAGCCCAGTATGCTGTTAGCCTTCTTGGCAACAAGGGCACACTGATGATTTGTATTCCGCTTATTGTCCACTGTAACCCCCAGGTCCTTTTCTGCAGAGCTGCTGCTTAGATAATTGGTCCCTAGTCTGTACTGGCACATTGGATTGTTCCATCCTAAGTGCAGGACTTCTCATTTGTCCTTATTGAACCTCATGAGATTTCTTTTGGTCCAGTTCTCCAATAGATCAAGGTCTTTCTTAATCCTAGCCCTACCTTCCAGCATATCTACTACTCCCTGCAGCTTGGTGTGATCCGTGTACTTGCTGAGGGTGCACTCCATCTCCTCTTCCGAATCGTTAATGAAGATGTTGAACAAAACTGCTCTCAGGACTGACCCCTGGGGCACTCCACTCCATACTGGCTGCCAACTAGACCTCGAACCATTGATCACTACCTGTTGAGCCTGATGATCCAGCCAGCTTTCTATCTACTTTACAATCCGTTCATCCAACCCATACTTCTGTAACTTGTTTGCAAGAATGCTGTGTGAGAGTATGTCAAAAGCCTTGCTAAAGTCAAGGTATATCATGTCCACTGTTTTCCCCGCCTCCACAGAGCCAGTCATATCGTCACAGAAGGCAATCAGGTTTGTCAGGCATGACTTGCCCTTGGTGAATCCAAGCTGACTGTTCCTGATCACTTTCTTCTTCTCCAAGTGCTTAGAAATGGATTCCCTGAGGACCTGCTCCATGAGTTTTCCAGGGCCCGAGATGAGGCTGACTGGCCTGTAGTTCCCTACGTCCTCCTTTTTCCCTTGCTTAAAAATAGGCACTATATTTGCCCTTTTCCAATCGTCCGGGACCTCCCCTTATCGCCATGAGTTTTCAGAGATAATGGCTAGCAGCTCTGCAATTGGCTAACTCCCTTAACACCCTCAGATGCATTGCATCTGGCCCCATGGACTTGTATACATCCAGCTTTTATAAATAATCCCTAACCTGTTCTTTCACCACTTGGGGCTGCTCTCTTGAAACTCTGATGCCTGGTGGAATAGTGTGCTTGTCTGTGAAGACCAAGGTAAACAAGGCATTGAGTACTTGAGCCTTTTCCTCATCTGTCACTAGGTTGCCTCTCCCATTCAGTAAGGGACGTCATCTGCACTTGCTGAAACCTGCGCACCATTGCAATACTGATGTTACATTTTTGTATCATCATAATAGACACCCCATTTTCTCTGTACAGAAAGAGTATGTGGAGAGCAGATACTTAATCCATATGTTATGAGAGTGAATGTGAGGAAGTCTAGATTGTTTAGTTACATTTACTGCTAAAAAACTTTTGTTGTCAGAGTAACCATTTTTGGGGGGGTTTATTTGGGTGGATGGGAGGCTTCCACCAGCCACACTCATTTTTAGGAGCTGCATGGGATCTAGAAATTTACAAGGAAATTCCTGACTTCTTACTTTTGCATAGGTCTCCATACTCCTGCCTAGGTATACTCATCGACAGTCTTAATCATCTCTTATGCATATACCATGATCTAGAAGGATCAACAGTTGCCTATTACTATGATCCTTTATTTAAGGAAGTCTGTAGGAGTTTTTCCACAGATTTCGTTGGGCACTGAATTAGTTTCAGGCCTGGGGGAGGCTGCTTCAGGCCTGATTGTCCTATCCTCAGTAGCTTCCCTGGAATCATGTTATCCTGTTATCTTGAAAAAGCTCTGCAGGTGGTTCGTAAGGAACACTGTTGTGGGCCATGTTTTGTGTTTCAAATCCTTTATTTACAAGAGTCTTCAGAACTGTGACCTGATGTGGATACTTGCCAGCAGTCCTGTTTTGGAAAAAAAAATTAAATAGCCTGCTAATGTAGTAATGTGAGCAAGTTGGCTTTGATGTATCTTTGTAACTTAATCCATTTATAAGAATGAATGACTTCTGCCTTTTTTTTTTCTGTTTTACAAAGGATACCGTGATGCACAGATTGGCTGGATACAGACAGTAGAGGACCTTCATGAACGTGAGACTGAAAAGATGGATTTTTCTCCCTTTGGGAATGCTCAAGGTCCAAGTAGAGTGGCACAGTTTCTTGTAATCTATGCTCCAAGGAGAGGTATCCTGGAAGTGTGGAGTACTCAGCAAGGACCCCGAGTTGGTGCCTTTAATGTTGGGAAACACTGTCGGTAAGAAAGGCTCGTTATGTTGACACATTAGCCAATGCTAGATTGACATCTCAGGCAGTCTCATGCCAGTGTCTACAATGACAAGTGTTGGTAGACTTTTTTTAGTTGCTTTTAACACATCTGATACTAGTCTGAAGTGTAGCTTGCTCTTATTTTATAAATAAACATTGCCACTTTTGTCTTTGCCCCTCTGGTATGCATCATCATGTAATTAGGTGTTTTGATGGTTTTCACTAGTTATGCTGGTGTTGGCTGTGTGAAAGTCTCTCCTTTCATCCTGCATTTAAACAAGGTATGTTGGCAATCTCACTCTTCAGTGTAAAAGCATTATTTGTGTTTCTTTCAGATTGCTGTACCCTGGGTATAAAATAATGGGTTTAAACAATGTGACCAGTCAGGGTTGGCAGCCTCAGACTTACCAGATCTGTCTTGTCGACCCAGTATCTGGAAGTATGAAAACTATTCATGTACCTTTCCATTTAGCACTCAGGTAAGGCTGACTGAATTCTATGTAATCAGTTTATTATAACATAATAAATTCTATACTATAATTAATTTTGACTAACTTATGCAACGAAGACTTAGGACTAGAAGGCCAGATGCTGCTGTCCTTTATTTTAGTAGATAGTACATTAATCCCTGAGTAGTCTCAGTATAAAGTAAGGTGCTACTCATTGTGAGTAGAGTAAAATAAAATGTATAAATATTTTTTGTATGACTTTGTTATAAGAGCTTAGAGTAGCTACTTTATATATTCACACCAGAGATGGAAGAAAACGATTTTCTCAAGAGAGTATAATGTTACAGTAAGAAAAATATAATTACTGGAACTTTTAAATTGTGTTTTTATTATACGTTTAAAAACGAAACTTTTTTTCCAGTGATAAAAAGAGTGAGCGAGCAAAGGATATGCATCTAGTGAAGAAATTAAGTGCTTTACTCAAAGTTAAAACCACAAATCTGGGTAGGTTTTTCCTAAACTTTGCATTTTTTTAGCACCTCATCTATTGACTTGGACAATATCCACTCTTTATTGAATACTTCATATGTGCATTGTGGACAGCTAACACCTTGTGCCATTTTAGTGTCTGTTAGTCTTAAGTGAATTGAGGTTGCATTTTAAAAGGTGAGATTAATCTGATTAGAATAGTGCTGAGTACTCTAAATAGGGTAAGAACCTTGAGTGCACCTGTTGCATCCTCTTTTTCTAACCTGTAAAATCTAGACAAGTACATTTTAGTCTGGTGGGGATGTCCAACTCGCTTCTGATTTTCCACTGATGACTTACCATGAGATAAAAAATATCTTTTTTTTCCTTGGTTTCTGAGATACTTGTTTAATACTAGCTAACCAGTACCGATCCCACCCCAAAATTTTAAGAAATGTACTACATCTTGGGGAGACACAGGTGGCAGACTTTTGAAGCTACCTGGAGAAAATTCTTATAACGATGGTGCTCCCAGCAAAGTGCAGTTTAGGTCAACAGCTAACCTAAATTGATTTTCCCTACCCTGCAAAACAGTATTAAAAGAGAGTTTTCAGTGTGCTGCATGTCCTTATCTGGATTTTTTGGGTCTGTTCAGCACTTAATGCTGAAGTTAAACTTTAGTTGTTTGTAAAGTTAGACAAAAACTCAGTTGCTGAGTTTTCCAAATGTATGATGTCGGCTCCTCCCAAGCATATCACACCAAACAATTAAAAGTATGCATCTTAACTGCATGAATTGCTTTTTAGAATCCAGTCTTAAAATGTGAGTTAAACATTTGATCATCTTTCTTTGTAGAGTTGATTGAAGCTGAAGCAAAGGAATTAATTCTTGATATCAAATACCCAGCTACAAAAAAACAGGTGAGTATTCTGAGAACGGGACTTTCATACTGGGAAAGAATTTCATATATAAAGCTTTTATAAACCTTTCACAATGTTCTTAATTTTGTCCTAGATCACTGATAAGCAAAGCTTAAGGACTTGCTTTGTATGCTTGCTTCATTTTTTTTTTCTGTAACATACCACATAGAATTAATGATGTAGATTTGTGACTTCAAAATCCCTTCCATGGCAAAATTGAGAGAGGTTTATACACCCATCAATAAAAGAGCTGTCCTCATTGCGGGTTCAAATTTTTCCAAATACGTATAAAAACAAGTAGCTACAGATTCCTTACATGCTTTTAGAACTAAAGTGAAATAGAATGGAAAAATGTCATTGTTAAATTTCTGTTAATAGGCTTTGGAAAAAATACTGGCAAGTGAACGTGTGCCATTCTCATCTCTCGCAAACATCACTCAGACATTGATGGACACCTTAAAAAATCAAGGTAAGTACAAGTTTATTTTGTAATTATGGAGAAGTTGTATCCATGTTAAGGCACTGAAGCTGGGCTACTGCTATGATGGAGCTATCTGTGGCATACCACTCCCTCAAACTTCAACTGGTTGGTTTTTCTGCTGAGTAATTCTGGCATTGATTCCAACTTCCCCAGTAGTTTTTCAATTTAAATTGCTTTACTTGCCATACATCTCAAAATACACACTGAAATAATTCTCACTTGAAATTCATGACGGATGAAGTTGATGCTTTATGTATATAAAGACAAAAATATAAACTAGCTTTATACAAATGCAAATACAAATTGATATATCTGTGTACAAACATTTATATCCAGTGTGTTCCTACAATGTTTTGCCAGTAATTAAATTGTATATACAGTTAGTCTTTTCACCAGCCCATTACTTTGCATGTATGAGTACTTTGTATTTTTAAATAAACTATACTCAGTTTCTGCTTCTGTGCAGTAGTAGTGTTGCATAGGACAGGACCCTTGGCATTATCGTTCATAGCAGATTATTGAATGAAGTGAATAAACAAAATTTGTTTGTGGATATCAGAATGCTTGTGCATAGAAAGCACTGTTCTTTGCCCTGCGTAAGTGAAGGAAGCCCCATATGATGCAGCATTCTGTGTCACTTGAGCGCCTCATGATGAAATCCTTGCCCACTCGTGTCAATAGGAGTTTTCCCTTTTTTTATTCTTTAACAAAAGTACACTTCACCCATGGAGTTTACTGTCTAATTTGGGCTGTTCTTAGGGGAGAAGAATCTGGTTTAAATAGCTGTAGGAAGTGCTAAAATATAGTCTATTACAAGAAGCTATTTTCACAGAGAACAGTAGAAAGGCAATGCTTACATAATTGGAAAAGCATGTTTATTTTTGTTATATATTGATTGATTTCTCTTTGTAAGCTGAAGTGTGTGTGTGTTTTTTCTGCACACCCTCCTTTTCCATATATGACTATGTCATGCTGGTCACAAAATAGAACAGATTTGGTTGAAGTGCCCACCTTCTAATTTTTCAAGAATAGCAACATATCTGCTGGTGATGCTATGGGTAAATAGATTTAGTGAAACAGATGTCAGCCTATATGAATGCTGTTGTTGGGGAAGAAGGTCAGTGGATTATCTGTAGCAAGCTGCACAGGGCTTCTTTGTTTCCAGGATTTTTAATAGCAGAGTGTTAAAGAGGTGGCTGAGCTTCATAGAGGGAAAATTGTATGCTGGAAAGCTCTTTGAGCTGACAGATGTTTGCAGATTATTCAGAGATGTTTTGTACAGGAAAATCTTATTTACAATCTTTCTCTTAATACCATGTGCATTTATTAATGTCACTAAAGAGGCAGGTGCATTATATGTTTACAGTGGCATTATCTACCCTCACTTGGATGTGAAACTGGAATGGCCACAAGATGTACAGTCTTGAAGTGGTGCGAGTCACTGTGCAAAAGAACCCTAGTAACTTTGTACCACTGTAAGTCACACTAGTGTCTGTCTTGTATCCTAAGCTCTACTTAATTGCAGCTAAGAGAACCAGCACAGTAATGGCAACCAACAGTTTGCTACTCTAGGATAAGGCTGTTACATGTTCCCACTGTCCTGGGGGTACAAAATTTGCTTTAAATAGTGAATACAGGTACTCCTCACTTAACGTCGTCCTGGTTACCATGTTGCTGATCTATTAGAGAACATACTCGTTTAAAGTCATGCAGTGTTCGATCATAACGTTTTTTGGCCACCTGCTAGTAGATAACTACTGTGATATAATTGGATTTGTTTAACATTGTTTTGCTTAAAGTTGCATTTTTCAAGAACATAACTACAATGTTAAGCGAGAAGTGGCTGCATCTCTTTTTGTTCCTAAAGAGTAAGCTTGCCTTCCTTTATATGGAGTTAAAAATTAAACATGCCAAATTATTATTTTTTTTTGTTGTTGCCTAATTCCATTTTTTTGAATTCAGTATCTTGATAAAAAATAGGTGGAAGGAAAAGCAACTGAGTAGGGGGCCACGAACAGGTTACCATGTTTTAAGATGGGGTGTTAACTTGCACTGTCAGCTATTCCACAGTAACTGTCCATGAGCTCACTCACTTTGTGGTTAATGTGAGGTAGCCTGCCCTTCTTTGAGTTAGTAATGTAAGAGTAGTATGCGTGTAGACAGTTACTAAGGGCATGCTGTAAGTTTGCACCCTAGTTTACATGGCAGTATCTTGTTTGTGGTTCTCTACATTTTGAGTAGTAGTTATGCAATCTAGAAAAGCTCCTAATTGCAAAGTGTTGGCTACTATTTTAGACATTTTAGACATTTTTGTGTCTGATTGTGTGTGTGTGTGTGTGTGTGTGTGTGTGTGTGTGAAAATTGCATATTAAGAGGTCCTTAATTATTAGGTTCTTGTTTCTTTGACAGTCTGGATTACCCAATTAACTGAAATAGTCTTCCTTAGGCAAAATGGAAAAATCGAATCTTTCAGCTTGCATTAGACTTTTTTTCTTTTGCGCTAAATAGAGGATACTCTTGACTTCATTTGATAGAGAGACCTGGAGTGCTTTCTTTCATTCTGAGCCCTGTGGTAATGACAATTGGTGACCCCACAACACAGTCAGAATTTACTTTCCTAAACTTTGTAGAATTCAAATGCAACAGAAGGTCTTCTGATTTGTCAGAGTTCTTTATTTTCATATCTGAACTTGATAGCTCGTATATTCAACTTTCTAGTGAGGGACTTGACATGTTTATATATTGATAACATGACTGAGAGACTACAGCTGTTACAACATTGTATCTTCTTGTTTTGTATTAAAAAACAATCATAGCATTTGTATCATAGTGGGTTTTTTAAAATTTTTTTATATGCACTGGTTTTAAACCTCTGTAGTAACCTTGTTTGGTGTTGCGATATAAAACTTATGAAAAATGAATCTGATACTTTTTGTGCCTTGGGGCAAGAGCATTGGTATGAATTAAATATCTTAATGGAAACAGCAGAGCATCAAGAACATCACTCTGTGGAGCATACGTCACTTCACTCTTACAAAGGATTTTAATGAAGCTGCAAAGAAGATTTCACAATTTCAGTGCATTTGTGTGTGTGGGGAGGGGGAGGGGTTGCTCTCTTTCTCACCCCCATCACCAGTGCCCCTCCACTGATATTGAAATATACATATAAAAATATTCACTCAGATTCATGTGCTTTTCCCCAGAGCTTGAGTCTGTGGATGAAGGTTTGCTGCAGTTTTGTTCAAACAAGTTAAAACTCCTTCATCTTTATGAGTCGGTCAGCAAACTGAATTCTCTGAGCTTGCAGTCAGAGACTCCGATTTCTGATAACGTGAGTGATTTCAAATGTTTTTATTTCAAGTACAGTAAGTTGAAATTAGCATTTAGACTCTTCTGACACTTTTTTCCGCTAATTTTTGCTGATGCAATTTGTGGATTGTAATCTTTGTTAATGTTAATTTGTATCGTCTTTCTGCTTTTTAAGGACTTGGCTAAATTACTCAGGCTAGATGAAAAAGAGTTTGTTAGGTTCCAGACATTATTGGAAAACTACAAACAAGAGAACACCCAACCAACTGTTCGATTTGCTGAGGATAAAGATAGTGTATTGTCCGTAAAAATGTTCTTGGAGTATTTGGAATATGAAAAAGACATGATTAATGTGAAGAAGCTGGAAGAAGGAGAGTATGTGGCTTTAGGTAAGAACTGTTGAACATATAATGTTTTCCGGGGTAGTTTTTGAGTTGTTGCAGCCCTAAAAATAGACTATCTTTTCTTTTAGCTTAATTTTTGAATTTTCTAAGTCCATGTACCAGATACCAACTAACCAGGTTGGATTTTGAAATAAAGGAAATAATAACAAAGAAGGGCTTTTACTTAGCTGTACTTTGAAATGATAGACCAAGTAGGGCTGAGTACAAGAGCCAATATTTTGTCCCTGTCCTCTGAAAACATCTCTTTACCAAATTACCTCTTTGGCATGAGTCTCCTAATGGTTCAGAAAAAGGTTTATGAACTGGTTAATTCTATGCAAATATTCCCTCCCCCCACCCGGGAAGGATGAAGTGTTATATAATCCATTGCTAACCTAAAGCCCTCTGTTTCAGGCTGTGCAAAACTTGATCTACCACATAGACGTTTCACTGATATCATTTCTGTTGATTGTTTTAGGTAGCTTGTTTTTCTGGAAATGCTTGCATGGAGAGAGTTCTACAAAGGAAATGTGCCATACATTGGAATCAGCAGGATTTAGTCCTCAGGTTTTGCTGGTAAGAATAATGTTCTCTGTGTTTCCTCAAGAATTTCAGTGCCAGACAAGTTTCATTTGTTGATCACTCTATATAACAGTATTGCCTTGGCTTGTAAGTGCAATATGTCTCATTAAGCAGCATGGCTTTATTTGTTTTTATCTGAGAGAGCATTCCCAGAGCCAGCTAGGGTATCTGTCATAGTCTTGCTTTGTGCTGTATGGCTGTACCCTTAATCCCTTTGCCTTCAAACCTTAGGACATTCCCTTTTAAGTCAGTGGCACCCTTTTGAGTGCATTTGTTTAATCAAGTTTTACACCAAAAAGGATATAACTCAGAATAACACAGATGGGTTGTTTTTAAATTTTATTAAACATGTTAGCAATCTAATTACTGTCTAACAGGAACTCACTTGGGGCCATGGATCTGGGCTGCAGGGCTCTTCACAGACTGGATTGAGCCTGGGGCACAGAGGTGGCTGTCATGGCCACTGCTGTGGCAGTGCAGCTGGAGGAAGTGAGGGGTCTACTGGTGGTAGTAATGGGTCTGAAAGAGGGGTCTGGAGACTGCAGTGGTGAGCCAAGCTCTCCACTATTGACTATGACCAACACAGCCCAAGAGCTCTGAATTTTGCAGCAGACCATGGCCCCCAACTTCCAGTGACCCTCTGGTAGTCATGTGGGCTGGACAAAGCATCTCTGCCAGGGTTGCCAACTGTCTGTAAAAATCCATTTAAAAAAATGGAGCTGTCCATTTAAAAAAAAAAAAAACTATAACGAGGAGCTTGATTGTTAGAAAGCAGAGCAGCGCCATTAGTGTCTGAGCAGGAGTGCAGCACCCTGCAGGGAGTATTCTCTCTTGGGACTTTGTAGCCCCATCTTCCACCAGCCATGTGCTGCTGCTGTTTCCTATTGCTTGCCTGTAACGCTCCTGGGTCATGAGTAGGCAGAAAGTAACCCTTTTTTGGGGGAGCAGGCCTGGTGAGGGTAAGGTTGGGAGACAGTGTGTTGTGGGGTGTGATTGGGGGCATCAGGGTGGTGGGTGGGACAGCACAGTATAAAACCATTGCTGAAGACAAGCAGGGTGTCAACCCATGATTTTTTTTTTTAAGCTAATAATTTGCAAACAACTGACAACCACATTTTTTCACTATGCTGGTATGGTGTTAAATCCCTAAATTTGAAGCTGGCCCTTGTCCAGAGCCTGGAAAAGGGGTTACATTTTTATTATGTAAAACATATGTCAGTAAAAAAAGTCTGGTTGTCAGCAAAAAGTTTGCAGATTGTTGTTAAAAAAAAAAAAAAAAATCAAAAAAAATCTGTCTTTGGATATAAATAGAACAGCTGGTCTACTTTATTGGGCAAAATACACATCACCCACTGATCCTGCAGGATAATGGGCATCATGTTTCCCCCCTTGCTGAGACTGGCCATCAGCTAATGGGTTGTCCTAGCAATGGGGCTATACCAGTGTGTTAACATGCTTAGGGAATTGCAAATGAGGGAACCCAGGCAGGCGTTCCTGGGGCTGCAGGGGCTGAATCCTGCATGCCCTTGAGCACATTTTACACTGCAAGAATTCCTATTCCCATGGCATACAGGTTTTGGCCCATAAAGCCCCAGAAGTGCTTGCCTGAGCTGGCTGGTGGCCATAAACCTAAAAGGCATTTGCTGCAATTAAGTGGCATAAATTGATACCGCCTACATCAGCCACAAATTTTGGCCATTTATGGCATGATGGGGTGTGGACATCTGTTTACTTGGCCTTTGTGTTGCCATAAAAATTGTTATGGCGACACAAATGCACTGTCTCTTTTCACCCTTGAGTTGGTCACACTGAGCTCTGCAGGTCGTATGTTCTAAGAACTTGACCTAATTTATATGAATGGGGAGTGCAGGAGCCCTCTGATAAACGTTTGCTTCATGTCTCTCCTGCTATGAAAAGTAACATACGTATGCCAGCAGCCAGATGCAGATACGCACATCTGATACCCCCGCTTTGGGTCCAACTCTGCTCCCCGCCTCCCTCCTTCCTTTGGTTCTGACCCTGCTCCCCCTCCCCCAGTTTAAATTCACCCACTTTAAATGCAGCTTATACAGTACTAGCAAAAATGCTTTTCTGTGACAGCAGTGTCAGCATAGAAATACTGTTGAAAAGTCAGCCTGGAATAGACATTGTTATACCAACAAAGCTCTTGTATAGATCAGGTCTCAATGTTCTGAGGGATTTAATGTAAGGCTGTATCTTAGGCAATGCATTCTATACCTTTAGAAAAAACAGGTTTGTAATGGATCAGTATATATAATTATCTAGGCAAAGGCAAAATGAGAAGGAAAATAATTTATAGCTCCCAATGTCTACCTTAGTCCACTTTTCAGGGTTTTTTTGTTGTGTGCATTTATACTCAGCAAGCATTCTATTCATGTAGCCTTTGTGAACCCCCCTGACTTGAGTGTAACATTTTACCTTCATAAAGTCATACTGCTAAACATACAGCAGTTTGCCATAATCTTTATAATAATTTTGGTCTAGCCATAATGCATTTTTTCTCTTCAGTAAGTAAGCTCCATGTTGGAAAAAATACCATTAAATGAGCTGTAAGTAAATTTTCTTCCATCTTTAAAGAGTTAACTTATATATAAGTACGTAAGAGGCATGCGTCAGGATCTGGGGGAATGTCTGTTCACCAGAGCGCCCCAAGGGATGACAAGGACCAATGGTCGCAAACTCCTCCAAGACTTTTAGGCTGGATGTAAGGAAAAACTTCTTTGTTGTCCCAGCCCCCAAGGCCTGGAATAGGCTTCTTCCAGAGGTGGTGCAAGCATCTACTCTGGACTCTGAGAAGTCCAGAGCAGCTTATCTTGCTGGGATCCTTTGACCCTAGCTGACTTTCTGCCCCTGGGGCCAGGGGCTGGACTCTGATCTCCCAAGGTCCTTTCCAGCCCGAACGTCTGTGAAATCTATGAACTTTTTTTTTTCTTTTTCAGTCTCTGCTACTCACTTTGTGGCTTTCCAAGGAAAAGGATATTCTAGATAAACCGCAGTCTGTCTGGTGCCTTCACACTATGTTGTCTCTCTTGAGCAAAATGAAAGGTGAAGTATTTTTTCATTTAATGTCATTTTTAGATGCAGTTGATTGCTGGAATAGTCACAATGGCAATTTCTGTATTTGTTTAACAAAATTTGTGCAGTAAATACTGCACATGAGCATGTTTTTATAATTGTTTTATAACACAATTTATTGACAAACCAATTATTTATCTTTTAATAGTTTATTAGAACATATATATGCTACTTGTTTGTCACTTAATGTCCAGAAAGCTGGGTATTTTGTGTTTCATAGGTAAAACACTTGAGACTTAAGGACCTTGGTTCAATTGTCAACTTGTAGCACTTGTGTGATACATTTCTTTTTTTTAAAACATATTTTCTTAAATTATTTTGAATTAACATCATCCCTTTTTTATTCTTTCTACAGCCACTACCTTTAGCTTCTGAGAAGAAGGCCCCTATAGTAGTTTGTGTTCAAAAACAGTTTTTGAACACATGCCCCGGGGTAGGTTTTTAAGACCTGCCTTCTGCCCCTTATCTTTACTTCCTGTAGTGCCCCAAGGCTTATTTCTGTTTTTCTGATCCAAAGCCCATTTAACATAAAATTGTATGAACAGTGCTTGGAGCAGGGATCAGAACCCATAGCAACTGTCACCCAGGAGAAGGCCCCCACTAACTAGTTATCCATTTCAAAATCAGGCCTTCTCTTGTTCTCCCTCTTCCTGGCTCTGTGAATTTTTCCATCTGTTTTTTATGCAGTGTCAATAGGAGAATCTGAGGATTCCTCAACCCAACCTTACTGTAGCCTGGTTAAGTAGGGCACTTTCCTGTAAAGTGGGAGTTGTAGGTTTGAATTTCCTTGGTTGGTGAGTGCTTCCAACTCTAATATCTCACTTCCTGGGCAGCTGCTCTAACCATAAGGCCAGTATGTAAAAGGTGGGTATGGTGAAGAAAGAGCAGTTATAACTGTATTGGGAGACCCTGTGCTGTTAGAAAATTTTACCAGATTAGGCTCCTTGGGGGACTTGGGTCTTGGATCACAGTGGGGCATAGGTAGGAGTTGGGTGCTGGGCTGCATGTTCTGGGGATATGTAAAAGGCAGAATCTTCAGATACCTAGGGACTTTAGGCACATGCTTTCAAAAGTAAGTACCCTTTTAGGTACTAAATCCTATTAAGGATCTGGCTGTAAATGCCAATGGAAAGGTAACGTTGTGGCCATGGTAGAATAACTATATTTGTTCCAGACAGTTGCTATATTTAATCAGTTTGTGGATTTTAATTGCAGAAGGTAAATTCCGTTTCCAAGGGCAGGTTGTTACTCTTCTAGTTTAACTCCTAACACAGCAAGTTTTTTGTATTCTCCCACCAATTTGTTTTTTGCAGTTGCTATAGATGAGTCATGGGATTCTCAGTCAATTTCCCCCTGGTGGCAGCAAATGCGCACAGCTTGTATTCAGTCTGAAAATAATGGAGCTGCCTTATTATCTGCACATGTTGGGCATGCTGTAACTGCACAGATAACTGACAGTGTGGCAGAGAAAAAAGTAAGTCATCTTGGATTTCTTCCTTTTCCAGTAGTAATGGTTTCAAATTTGTGTCAAAGCTGTTGCCTTCTTGAAGGAGGAACATGCTGCCATTCATTCAGAAATGGGCACAAAGGAGGCGTAGAAATGAACAAAAGTGTGGACATTTGTATTTTACTGTATTTACTTGACTATAAGATGACCCCAAATACAAAGCGGCCATCCCAATAATTAGGTTTTATATATGGAAAATGTATGAATTTATTTTAATTGTCAAGGTATAGGATCTAATTATTGGAGACTTGCCTTGAATTTGTCCCCCTCTCACTGTTACAGAAGGGAAAATAAATCTGGGGGTCAGGTAGCCCCTTTGCCTTCTACCACTCTCAAAACTTTTTCCTCCTGCAGCCCTTCCCTTCCCCTCCCCTCACTTCCGTATTGTCAGACCCTGCTGTCCCTGAGCACATGGAAACAAGGGCCAAATTTGAAAACACTGCCCTTAAAATAAACATACCTGTAGTAATTTGCATATAGGAAAATTACTTTGGTTACCCATAGACTTGGTTCATCCAGAATTAATGCATTTTACCTTTTTTGAAACTGCTGCATAAGGTTCTCCATAAACACACTTTTAAGGAGCACTTTTGTACCTACTTATATGTAGTACAAACAATGTTTGGTATTAATGCAAGGCCAGAAGGCTCATGATTTGCCTTATAGTTCATTGTGCTGAGCCCCAGCATCCTGCAGTATTTTAAATCATGCCCCACAGCTCAGCACTACTCAGTATGCATGTGTACTCCAGATACCCCTCCCCCCCCAAGATCCATGTGCTAATTAGTGCCCACTATTCATGACTGGAACTAAGTGTTTTTGTCACAAGTCCTGGGATCCTCCCCAGGCAAAGTTGGTGTTTTTGTGCACGTGCTTTTATTTTAACAAAATGTATAAGGTTGCGAGTAAATATGAGTGCAGTTTATTTTTGCATAAATGTCAATCTCTGTACATTCAAATGATAAGTTTTCTTAAATATAATAGATGTATATTTCAATTTTAATGTTACCTGCCTTAAATGAAAACTTTATCTGCAAAAAGCTCATATGTTATATTTTGTTAGTTTTCCCAAACAATTGTAGGCGCTGACACAGACTCTTGGGAAGCACTTTCTCTTGATACAGAATATTGGAAACTTCTTCTAAAGCAATTAGAAGATTGTCTGATACTTCAGATGCTATTGAACAGTAAAGTGAGCAAGAGGACAACCAAAGTTTCCTCTCTACAGATTGAGCCACTCTGTAGACTCTCTGTAAAGAAGCTGCTTGAAGGCGGGAAAGGTATACTCCTTACAAAGATGATCTGATTAGTTGTCTTGCATAATTCAGTGACAGATTCTATAGCTCTGATTCAAATTTTTTTTCAGTACCTTCTTGCAGTGATTCCACTTCTGACTTATGAGAAGTAGCTTTAAAAAAAAAAAAAAAAGACTTGCATCAAAATCATTATTGGGCAGAGTTCTGGTGTTTATGTCCTTGCAGATTGCATTGTAAACTTCAAATCAGTTCTTGATTTTTAAAGATGTCATTGACTAAGTTAAGGTTTCTAATAACCAACAGAAGAGTTTCTCTTTTGTCATTCATGTTTCAAAACAGTTAAGTTCTATTAAATATAGCCAGGAAAATTTGACTATGCCTTATACCTTTTCTTTTGTCTCAGGAGGTATTGCTGACACTGTAGCAAAATGGGTTTTTAAACAAGACCTCAGTTTCAATGTCCTGGAGCTAGCCCGGAAAAAAGACAAAGAAAGTTCAGAAGAACCTGTAGAAACTGACAGTACTGTTTCACTGGGCGAGTCAGAAGCAGAGACGGGCTTGGAAACTATCCTCAGTAAGAATATGACACTGTGTTTTTAGACTTCAGGTTCTTCAGAGGTGGCAAAAGTGGTAGAATTATAGTTAACTAGTAGAAAATAAAATGGGATGAAAAAACTGTTTTATAACTTCTTGTGTTTGTTTATTGATTTATTTTTAGAGTTGTTGCAGTTGGCCTATCAGCAGTTTCCTTGTAGCCTTGAATCAGATGTGTTATATGCACACTGTTGTTGGGAGTATATAGTGCAATGGAATAAAGACCCAGAGGTAATTTAATTTCAATTTTTCAATATATTTAACAGTGCTTTTCTTAGGGTATGTCTATGTGTGCACATTTAATGTGTAGTAGCCTGATGTAAGGGGCACTAAGGGCGCATGTCTATACGTGCACACCCTAAATGCGCCTTAAAAATGGTGAGTTAAGGCTCCGCGAGTCTAAATTTGACACCTGCATAAAGCAGGTATCAAATTTATATGCAAATAGTTAAATTGCATTAGCAAACATGTAGACACACTAATGCGCATTAATGCAGTATGCGTCCATTGTTTTGGGACTAACTTTAGTCCCAGATCAGTCTGCATACCCATGTTGATGCGCAGTAGCACGTCCACATTTGGACACACCCCTAAATTGCTTTAATGCATATTAGCCTAACATGCACTAAGTTTAGGCATGCTTAAAAGCACGTGCAGACATGCCCTTCTGCAAGTACTTTTATACCCATTTATACAGAAAATCAAAACTAGGTGGGATAAAATGGCAAATAAATCTTAAATGATGAAAGAAAGAAATATAGTTTTTGGGATGATGTGATTGTCAGACAGTGTCAGGCTTTTATATTGGGGTGTTTGGGAATTCATCTTTTATACCTTTCATGCACAATGCTGAATAGCTTAAGTATGCAACACTGAATTAGAATTATTGTGTTTCAACAGTTCCTTACATTTTCAGCATATACTAAAGTAGATTGTGGTCTCTTTCTCTCTCTGGTTTTATACTTCAATATGATTTATACAAGGAATGGAAAATAATGTACTGATACACTTAAAAATTACTTTTGCCTTAAGAGTTTACTAGCCCCTACAGGGAACTTTTGGGGCTGGAAATTGTTTACCAAATTGCTTTTAGCCCACTGCCCTCCCCCAGTTTTACTAATATTTGTAACTACTGGTTGAACTCATGATCAGAGTGGAAGTGGGGGCACAAACACTCTGTGCTTGCAAGCTGTGATTGATATCCCTCAGGCTTAGTAAGTGTGTGTGATAGAACATTTTGTTTTTGGATTTTTAAAGATGATCTCTAAAACAACCAAGAAGTCTTAGCAGTTTAGTTCTTTAAACAAACAAATAGATCTTTTATCTGCATAAGTATATAAGTAGTTAAGAGGGAAATCTTTCAGCTAGAGATAAGTCATCAGTATAGAAGCTGAAACAAGTCTGGAAAATTACAGTAGAATCACAGAGTTTGATTAGCTTTAAAAGTATGCACGTGTAAGTGCATTTGTTTGGTGACAGGGCATTTAAAATTTGAGTCTTAACTAAAATTGTTAGCCTTTTTAACTGTGGAAAATTAGTTGATTTAAAATAGTCTACACACACTACTTCAAGAATTCACAATTTGCCTTTGGAACCAGAATTGAATTACTGAATAACTTCTCTTGCTTTTTTTTATTTCCCCCCCTTTATATAAGGAAGCACGTTTTCTCATTAGGTCTATAGATCACCTCAGCTGTATTGTTAATTCTCATGTGCAGCATGGTAAGTACAACATTATTGTTTAAAGATCATAGTGAATACATTTATCAGAGAGCAGAATAAATCAGTTTGAATCTATGCGGTTTGTAGTAGTGCTGACCAGACCTCTCTGACTTGTTGCTGATGCTTAGGCATCTCTAGTTTTTCCCACAGTTCAAAATGCCACATATTGCTGCTTAGGATAAAGGATAGACCTGTTGTAGACACTCTTATTGTATGTAGAAACAGTGCACTGTGACTACAGCACTCACTGGATTTGTATATTATCGGCATACACAATACCACATAATGGATTAGACAGATATTACAAATCCATTTGTAACACCAAAGGGTTCCTGTCCTAGTAAACTGAGCCTTGGATTTTATTCTTGCTGCTTTATAAATGACCTGACTGACAGTTACAACTGACAGTCTTCATCCTTTCTGATTGTTCACCACTAAAGGAGCTCTCAGTCTATTTGCCTCGACCCATATATGTCCTTTGAACTATTTGAATTTGGCAAGGTTTACAATATGTGGGGAATACAAATCACACAAAAGGACCATATGACAGTTTGCATGGGATAGCCCTTTGTTGGAGCCAGGTGAGACTTCCAAGAAGTGGAAACTTGGACAGATGACTAGGGAGGAGTATAAGAGTATTGCTTGGGCATGCAGGGATTAAATCAGGAAGACCAAAACACAGTTGGAGTTGTAGCTAGCAAGGGATATAAAAGGTAACAAGAAGGATTTCTATAAGTATGTCAGCAACAAGAGGAAGATCAGGGAAAGTGTGGGTCCCTTACTGAATGGGGGAGGCAACCTAGAGACATGATATGGAGAAGACTGAGAAGTACACATTGCCTTTTTTACCTTGGTCTACACAGGAAAGGTCAGCTTCCAGACTACTGCACCTGGCAGTACAGTTTGGAGAGAAGGTGAACAGACAACAAGGGTGAAAGAACAGGCTAGGGACTGTTTAGAGAAGCTGGACATGTACAAGTCCGTGGGGATGGGACATAATGCACCTGAAGGTGCTGAGGGGAGTTGGCCAATATGATTGCAGAGCCACTGGCCATTATCTTTCAGAACTCATGGTAATTGGGAGAGGTCCCTGACGACTGGAAAAGGGCAAATATAGTGCCTATTTTTAAGCAAGAGAAGGAGGAGGAGGATTCTGGAACTACAGACTCATTAGTCTCACCTCCAGTCCCTAGAAAAATCATGGAGCAGGCCCTCAAAGAATCCATTTCTGAACACTTCTAGGAGAAGAAAGTGATCAGGAACAGTCAGCATGGATTCACCAGGGGCAAGTCATGCCTGACCAACTTGATTGGCTTCTGTAGTGAGATGACTGGCTCTATGGATGTGGGGAGAGCAGTGGATGTGATATTCCTTGACTTTAGCAAGGTTTTTAATATGGGCTCACATAACATTCTTGCAAGCAAGTTATGCAAGTATGGGTTGGATGAATAGACTGTAGGTTGGATAGAAAACTGGCTGGCTCATCAGGCTCAAAGGGTAGTAATGGCTCGATTCTAGCTAGCAGCCAGTATCAAGTGGCACGCCCCAGGGGTCAGTCCTGGGGCTGGTTTTGTTCAATACCTTCATCAGTGACCTGAAAGATGGGATAGAGAGCATCCTCAGCAAGTTAGCAGATGACAACAAAGTTGATTCAGAGCTAGATTCAGAAAGACCTCAGCAAACTAGGGGACTGGACCAAAAGAGATCTCATGAGGTTCAGTAAGGGCAAGTGAGAAATCCTGCGCTTAGAACAGAACAATCCCACACACCAGTAAAGCTATGGACTGATTGGCTAAGCAGCAGCTCTGCAGCAAAGGGCTTGGGGTTACCATATTCATTATTATCCATATTCAGTGGATAATAAGCTGAATATGACTCCACAGTATCCTCTTGTTGGCCTTCTTTGCAAAGACTTACGGGCTATACTAATAGGAGCACTGCTGCCAGCAGATTGAGGAAAGTGATTATTCTTCTCTTTTCAGCAGTGGTGAGGTTGCTTCTGGAGTACAAGGTCCAGTTTTGGACTCCCCACTACAGAAAGGATATAGACAAATTGGTGAGAGTCCAGCAGAGGGCAATGAAAATGGTTAGAGGACTGGGGCACATGACTTCTGAGAGGCTGAGGGAACTGGGCTTATTTAGTCTGGAGAAGAGAAGTCGGAGAGGGGATTTAATAGCAGTCTTCACCTACCTAAGGGGTGGTTGCAAGGAGAATGGAGAGAGACTGTTCTCGGTGATGGCAGATGATGAAATAAGGAGCAACGGTCTTAAGTTGGTGCAAGGGAAGATTAGGTTCGATATTAGGAAAAACTTTCTCACTCGGAGAGTAGTAAATCCTGGAACAGGTTACCCAGAGAGGTGGTGAAATCTCCATCCTTGGAGGTTTTTTTTAAGGCCCAGGTAGACAACGCTTTGACTGGGATGATTTAGTGGTCCTGCTCTGAGCAGGAGGTTGGACTAGATGACCTCCTGAGTTCCCTTTCAACCCTAATTTTCTATGATTGCAAAGGGGAGACCAGAGGCTATTTGTCATCTATGTAGTATTTGTATGTAGCCCATAAAGCAGGGGCGGGCAATTATTTTGGGTGGAGGGCTGCTTACTCAGTTTTGGCAGGCTGTTGAGGTCCGCATGGGTAGCCCTGCCCCTTGATAGGTGCCCCACCCCTTGACAGGTGCCCCACCCTCTGGTCACCATCTTGGGACCAATGTCCCAGGGCCAGCACTGCTGGGGCCCAGAGTGGGGCGCAGGCTGGCAGGGGTCTGTGGAGCTGGGCTGGGCTGCACCAGCAGGGAGAGGGGGAGCTGGCCTGGCTCCATAGAGCCCCTGTCAGCCGGGACCCCACGCTCCTGCCACCCTGCTCTGGGCCCCACCGGCACTTGCCCCAGGACGCAGGTACGGGCCCCCCACCGCTCACACCCAGTGCCCCCCAGCCCCGCAGTACAGGCGGGGGGCAGTGCACAGCCCTGACTCCCTGCCTGCCAGCAGGGAAGAAGCTGGTGCTGAGCATGGGGAAAAGCAGCCCCTTGCCCACCCCATGGCCGGTGCTCCCTGCTGTGGTGCTCGCAGCCTATGCAGGGCTGTCTAGAGCACGCACAGGCAGCATTATGCGGGCTGCAGGTGGCTGCAGTGCAGGGTGCTGGCCATGGGGCAGGCGAGGCGTCACTTTTTGCCGCTCTTGGCACCAGCTTGTAACCCGCCCCACTGCCAGGCTGGATTGTGGGGCCGGGTTACAAGGTGGTGCTGAGCGCGGGGGGCGGAGAAAGCAGCCCCTTGCCCGCCCCATGCCTGGTGCCCTACGCTGCAGCTGCCCACAGCTGGCCTGGGGCTGCTTGTGCCTGTTCCAGACAGCCCCATGTGGGCTGCGAGTGCCTGCAGCGTGGGGCACTGGGCATGGGAGAGGCTGCTTCCCCCGTGCTCAGCTTTTCTTTGGGCTCCTTCCCTGCGTGGGGGGAAGCAGCCCCTCCCATGCCCAATGCCCCACGCTGCAGGCACTCGCAGCCCGCATAGGGCTGTCCAGAGCGGGCACAGGCAGCCCCACACCAGCTGCAAGCAGCTGCAGTGCAGAGCACCGGGGGTGGGGCAGGGAGGGTCCGCTTCCCTTCCTGTGCTTCTTCCCTGCCTGAGGTCCCCTCCCCCTCACTTGCCTGAGCTTCCTGCACCAGGGCAGCCATGCGCTCCCAGCCCAGAAACCTTGGGTGGGGCTTCTGGCTGGGAGGCGGGGCCTCGCAGGCCCACTGTTGTTGGAGCCCACCAGGCTTCCCCTGAGTCCTACTGCCCTTGCTTCCTGCATTTTTGACAGGAACCAAAGGCAGATGTGTATTAACTTTCTACATTTTTTTTAGCGGCCCCGGGGGCCAGATAAAATGGCCTCACGGGCCGGATCTGGCCCATGGGCTGTATTTTGCCCACCCCCACCATAAAGGGAGTTCTTATAGGCTAAGTACACACAGTCAAAAAGCCCAATACTGAATTGATTTAGTCTTCGTGGATTAGTCTATTGCATAGAATGAACCAATAAGCAAGTGAAGAGACATTCACTTTTGATTCTAGAAATGCAGCCACATGCCTGCAGTGGCTCAGGCCAGAAGCTGGGGGGTACCTCCCTGTTCAGCTGGAGCAGACAGCTTGGGCCAAAATTATCCCTCCTACCTTGCAAGAGGGGCTGGGAGACAAGTGCAAAGCATCCTGGGATGCTGGGGGACTGTGAGTTAACTTGAATCTGGAGGGGATCTGGGACAGAAGTTCGACAAACCTATTTAACCTAAATCAAGTCTGATAGTATAGTTACCCAGGTTTATCTTAAACTGGTTTCAGCCATTTTGAAAGTGGTTTATGTGCACAGAATTCTGTTGTGTTACAGATTTGAACAGGTTTGTGTGCAACTTCTGTCCCTAGCCATAATGGCAACCATTCTCCACAGAACCAGAAACAGT
>NW_017729022.1:169384008-169385450 GCF_001723915.1 Gavialis gangeticus | reverse complement strand
CATCCTGGAATGCTGGGGGACTGTGAGTTAACTTGAATCTGGAGGGGATCTGGGACAGAAGTTCGACAAACCTATTTAACCTAAATCAAGTCTGATAGTATAGTTACCCAGGTTTATCTTAAACTGGTTTCAGCCATTTTGAAAGTGGTTTATGTGCACAGAATTCTGTTGTGTTACAGATTTGAACAGGTTTGTGTGCAACTTCTGTCCCTAGCCATAATGGCAACCATTCTCCACAGAACCAGAAACAGTGAAGCTGTAGTTATTCACACTGCACTAGTCACTGACCAACCTACACCACATTCCCATGACTCCTTTTTTGCATCTTTGTAAACATATGGCATATAGTATGTTACATCCAGTGAGCATAGAGGTGTGGTTTTTTTAATGCAGCCTGCAGGGCGATGTTGCAACCATTAAGTGGTCTCCCATGAACAAAATTTGGAGTCCTCTGTTTTAAACAGTCCCTTTCCTGTTCTTCCATGGTAGAGAGTTTACATTAAATGTGTTTGACATGTCATTCACATTATGTTTAATGTTTATGTAATTGTTTCAGGTATTGCTCTAATGATGTGGAATACGTTCGTAGTCAAAAGGCTTTCTGCTGCTACATACCTAATGGACAAGGTAAACAGCGTCGTAGCCGCTAGCTTTTTTAATTTAGTTTTTGCTATTTTATTAATAGGTGAATTAAGCTGTAAAATCCTTAAAGCATTGCTTTTTAAAAATGTTTTTGAAGGACCAGAGATTAGACAGTGGAGGTGAATGATGTTGAAGGCATGTAGGAGAACATCCACTTAGAAAGTCGCATTTATTCTTCTGGAATGCCCTGCTGGTAGACAGGATCTTAGTGTCAGTTTTAATGAGCAGCTGAAGCAGGCAAATGCTGCTACACACCAGTGATGACAGCATACACTTAATGTTTGTTTTGTTCATTTGACGTGCATGCATCTGTTATGTGCCTTTTGCCAGAAGACAGCAGTTACCACATGGAAGCTGCCAAAGGCTGTCACCATTTGTGTGGCTCTGTGCAGCTTATGCAGCAGTCATACAAACAGCGTGTATGTTGCACGCTTGGAGGCACCAGCTGCTAAGGGGGGCTGTTGCAGTGAGCAGAAAATATGGGTATGTCTACAGTTGCTTTCTGGCAGCAGCTCCCATGTACCAAACACAGCTTACAAAACTAGTGTTGCTCTGCCAACAGAAAGAAAGGGTTTTGCCACCATAAGGGAGCCTCCGAGTATGGCCATGGGTTGGTAGAATCTGAATTCCACTGGCAAAGCTATGGAGGATAGACTGGGGCAGAGATACAGACACACTACTGCTGTACGTTAAAAAATTCTCTGTAACCAAGTTTACATCTTCAAACCACTGGTAAAGGAATTTTCATTTTAAGGGAAAGCAGATAACAGTTCTCTGTTACCTGTTGTGGGTTTTTTGGG
>NW_017729022.1:169377350-169383975 GCF_001723915.1 Gavialis gangeticus | reverse complement strand
GGGTTTTTTGGGGGGGGGGGGGGTTGCATTTTATAAATCTAGTAACCAGAAAATGACCCAAAAGTAAAACTGCCCTTCGTGCAATTTTAAAAAAATGTAAGACTTTTTTCAGATCTTGAAGGAAGAGCACACCTCCCAGCTTGGTTGGAGCAGACAACTTGGACCAAGGCTAGCACATCCACCCTGCAAAGGGGGTTTGTGGGGGAGATGCAAAGCATTCTGGGATGTTGAGGGACTGTGAGTTAACTTGAATCTGGAAGGGATCTGAGACAGAAGTTTCATAAACCAATATAACCTAAATCAATTAAGTCTGATACCACATTTTTCCAGATTTATCTTAAACTGGTTTAGGTCATTTTGAAAGCGGTTTATGTGCACTGAACTTCTGTTGTGTTACAGATATGAACTGGTTTCTGATCGCTTATACAAATTTATATGTAATTTCTGTTCCTAGCCTAGAAGACAAATCTAGAATAGAGTCCAGAGTGTTGTAACACTTTTAAAAGCGAAGAATTTTTTGCTTTATTCCTTGCCATTCATATTAAAAAGCTTTGAAACAATTGCATGCTTGTAACATCAGTTTGAGTAATAGTAGGCCTCTTAAGATTGTTAAATGGCTCTTTAATTATTTAAGGTTTAATTTTATTTCTTGAGGAAGATCTTAAGGATTTTCGTGTAGATCTCATGGATAATATTTGAACATGCAATAGTCATTTTCAGTGTGATTTTTTTTTTTTTTTTTTTTTCCTAGAAGATGGCAATAAATTACACCCAATCAAGAGTGTGAAAGACTTCAGCCAATACATATTTTTGCCAAGTCTCTAGCCATTTGCAAATATTTAACATACTGCGTTCCACCTAGTATTTTGTGTCATATAGCTTGTATTCAGTCAGATTTTTTAAAATTAAACATATCCCATGTAGCATTGTATGTTTCTGTGCAATAGTTTTTTTTTCTATTGTGTTAGGGAAATATTTATAACTGACTAACTTACTTAATAAATTGCTTGTTTACCTGTTATGCTGTACAATTGTTTTAAATTAGGTTGGAAAAGCTCCAAAGGACAGATTATGCAGACGGGTAAGTAACACCTATTTTATATAAAGATGACAATATTAAAATATTTTATTAAATTTTAACCTTGAGTTGAACTGGTGGTGAATTTTAGCCAGTTTTAAATTTCAAATTTGACTATCAGTGTTGAAAGATGTAATAACTAATAATACCATGGAAGGTAGGCTTGAGGCTAAAACCTGACTACTTACTAGCAGGTTATAGACGCTATTCATCAGTCACTCTCTTGGCAGAGTGATCTGAAACCAGCTCAGTTTTAACAGATTGTTTAATAAATTCTTGCTTCCTACTTGCATACTAGAGTAAGGCAATAAGTGGATAAAATAAGCAGCTTTTTTTAATTAAAACTTCTTGAAGATATTTCAAGACCTTACTAAAATGATCTTTTTGTTCCTATTATTCCCCAATCTTTTTGTATTGCGAACAAGTTTCAGCCTTGTTTGGCATCACTTGTTGTAAGGTAATAAAGTTAATGCTTCAGGGATTCTCTAGCAAAGTTTCCCCTCTTAAATATAACCATTGGTGATAAGATCTCCTTGTCTATTAGCTTCAACTGGAGTGTTTTGAGATGTAGCCAATTAAAATTGTGTGGCACTTATCTATTCTTTGTTTTTAACAGGATGTAGGTATGGGTGACGCTGCAATGACATCTTTTCTGGGTTCTTGTTCAGATCTTCTTCAAATCTTAATGGAGGTAAAAATGTGAGAGGGTTCAATAAAAAAGAACATTTGTGATCTTAATGTAGATGTTCTTAATGAACAATAAAAGTAAAATTATTTTTATGGCTTCACTTAAATGTCTTTTCTAGCAATATGGAAAAGTCCTTATTTTTTTAAATGCTACTCTAAAAGAAAATTAGGTTTATTGTAATTTGTGTTTAACATGTAGATCATCTAAACAACTTTTTGTACAGTAGCCCAAAATAAAGTTCCTTGAGATTTGCTGATGTTTCTGTGCTAGGCTGATATTAGAAGTGATGAAATGCATACTCCGATACTGGATACAGAAGATGCCTGGGTGTCTGTAGAAGGACCCGTTTCAATAATAGAGCTAGCTCTTGAGCAGAAACGTATCCACTACCCGCTTGTCGAACATCATTCCATATTGTGTACCATCTTGTATGGAATCATGAGATTTTCTCTGAAGAGCATGAAGCCCCTCTCCCTCTTTGATAGTAAGGTATGTCTTTTATAAAGATCCTATGAGGCATGCAAGCTTTATCAGTCACTGGCTGCTAACTTTAAAAAAGGGTTATGATTTATCATGTCAAAAATGGCTTCTCCACTTGGTCTTTCAGCTCTTGCATCAAATAAAGTATTACTAAAACCCCTTTGAGTCCGCAAACACTAATATCTCTTCTGAGTAGGATATTTTTAGAGTGGTTTAGATGTGTCAAAATTACCTTATCAACCATTAGATGGACTAAAAAGATTCCATGATGAGAACAGAGGATACATTCTGATTTAGAGCATCTTTGAGAACTGCCAGAATTGGGAGCTTATAAATGACTGTGTACAAGATTTAATCCAAGTCCGTCACTGTTTGTATCAGTTATTCCTACGGTTTTACTCCACACTGAGCTCTGTAAAGAAAGAGCAAATGTTCTGTCTCCTGGAGAACAAAGAATGAACTGATTAAAATGAAGTACTGTCTTTAAAATGCAGTTTGTTATTGCTACCAAAGTCTGAACCTGATGTAAAGAAAGTGCCACATATTGAGCTTTCTGCCTCCCAACTAAGATGCAGACTGTAATAAATGAAATGTAGAAATAAAGTGCTGATACAGACTGTCTAATGCTTACTGGGAGAAAATTGGTTCAGAGTGAATCTGCTACACTGCAGATTTTTCCTTAAAGATGTATTTGAATTTTAAAACTGCGTGTACTTTGCTGTTGATCTTTGCCTACATGTAGGCATACTTCATTAGTCTATACCCATATAGCAAAGCACCTGAGTACAGTTAAAATACTTTTGTCTTCACGCCTTGCTCTACCAACTCAACAGCATAAAATACTATGCGATTTCTTGTGGGCATTTTTCACTGTTTGGGAAAAGTCCGCAAGTCTGGAAAAAAAGCTTACCCCAAAATTGTGCGCCTGTGTTATCTCACTGTCACCCTCCCTCTACCTTTCATCTTTGCCTCGGTCGTTTAATATTTCCCTTTATTCAGCAAGCTGCATGTTAAAATTTGTTCTGAGTAGATCTTTAGCATGCCCTGTCTCTGTATCTGAAGAATTAATAGTGTGCAAGTGTCTGAAAAGTCATTTTCATGTCTGATTTTTCTAAGACAAATCTTTAGAACTACACTTTCCAGCATTTAGAGTGAAATAGGATTGCATGACATGACTGACCATCAATCCCTTCATGTATTTCTTTTTTGTAAATCGTTAGTGGTGGCTAGAGAAAACTGTTAGAGGAGGTACTTTAGTATTCAGGTTTAATGTTTAATGCATGCATTTTTCGTACTAGAGTCCATATATGGAGCATATCCACTACTGGCAACTATGTGCATTTAGTGTGGAGAATGTCACTTCATCCAGTGCTGTGTAGCAAAGGAAGAAAGTTTTCTGTTAAATATTACTCTGTACAGGGATGCCTCTTTGAGGAAGGGTATTGCTGTTTATTATTCATATATGATAGGATGGCAGCAGAACAGTTGGCATGCTTTTACTCATTGGCATTGCCTTTACTCTCTCTGTATGTGACTCTTCACTAACCCTTGAGAAACTTAAAAAATTTCTGAGTGCTCCTAAAAATCCTTTCTTCTTAGTCTGCTTTTAAGAGTGTGTTAAATATGCATATATACATGGTAGGCTATAATCCTTAGTAGATGTCATACTTTGCTTACCAATCTAAGATGATAGCAAAGAGAGTAAAGGCAATGGTAGTATCTTAAAAATGATGTCTGTATAGTTGGGATATTGGCACCAAAACTGATTTTAGTAATCTAAGTTTGAAAGCCAGGTGAAGTGATTCAGAACCTAGAAACGTAATTAAAATGTGTTTGTTCAATCATAATGTGTTGCTTATATTTCATAGCCACTGTAACTTGGAATATTCCATTTCCATTTGGGATTGAGAGAGGTAATTAGTAATGAAGTCAGGTACAAGGTAGGACAGGGTAACTTAAAGATTAACTGGTTCAGGAACTGGTTTTTGAACCAGTTTGTCTTGAAGGTGCTAGCTTGCCCTGCCTTCTACTTCCCTCTTTTTGGGATTGGAAATGGAAAACATAGTAGAGGTTTTTTCCCTTTAAACTGCTAGCCCACCAAGAGTTCTGTTGGATTTATTAAACGCTTCTCCATTTGTATCACTCAAAGTTTAATATAGATTTTTCTCTTTTTTTCAATCTAGGGCAAAAATGCATTTTTCAAGGATCTTTCTTCAATTCAGTTGCTGCCCAGTGGAGATATGGATCCAAATATTTTATCCATACGACAACAAGTAAATATAAATCCTTATATTTGAACAAGAAAATGACAGAATTTTTCAAACCAGTTTCATTTAACTATAAATAACATGTTTTTTGATGATTTTGCTTGAAGCTCTTAAGGAAAATTGTGACTGCAGCAGTACATTGTTCATCACAAAAGGCCAAAGGAATCTCAGAAGAGATGTCACTTTCTGCTGAAAGAGAGAAGGACTGGCCAGTTTTGGCTGTGGGGTTGGCTCAACCTCTTCAGGTCAATGAAGATGTAATTAGACGGCATTATGTGTATGAATTGTATAATTATGGACTGGATCATCTTGGAGAAGAGGTAATATGTGCTTTTGGTAGCTGGAGCCTTCTCAGAATCATGAGGAGCTCTACTAACTTGACATGTCTACATTTGCCATTTTTGTAGTTTTACTACCTAGCAAAGGATCTGCAAATTCACATTCTCGGTATATTTGCAAACAAAGCTTTGACTTAGAATGGGGCATGTTTTCTGTTGTGCTGTCTTCCAGCAGAGGGAGCACAAATTAACGTACTTGACCCTGGTGTGTAGTTAGCTGAGATGGCCATGGTAAATATCCTTTTTCACATCCAAAAACAAAATGCTTCTAGGAGGGACTGCTTTACAGATTTGTAAAGTGGGGCTTTACAGACAATGTTGAGTAAAGCTAAAATAACTGGCAGTGCTTATGCCTTCTCAAGCTACACTGTACTGTCTGAGGAAATTCTTTTGTTAAAAACCAAGCTGTGTATACTCCATTTTGAGCAGGTTTTGGTAAAATGGTGGCAGTTAGAGAATCCATGTTTCAGCAAGCTTGATACTAGACAGGTTATTTCACAGGAGGACAACTTCGAAGTTTACTATACTGCAAATCTGTATTTTCTGAAGCTTTGCAGTTCATTAATCTTTCAGTAAACTGTGTTGGAATTCCAGTACTTTGGTGTGGGTCTTGGGATTGTAGTTTACTGATCCTTGAAATATTGGGTGTGCCACCAGAAAATACTGTCTGAACTGTCAGTATCTGCAACTCAAACTTTGAGTTCTCTGTCTTTGTTAGAAGAAGTTAACAAACTTAAATGAAGATGTGAGATTTGATGTCACTTGGAGCTGGAAAATGTCTGGAAGTCTTGCTGTCTGTAAAAATCATTTAATCTCTGATCACAAAATTGTAGACAATTGCTAGTCTTCAGGTAGAAAAAGTTTTCAAATCATCTGTTGAGTTTGTCCTCTTAGGGGACATTGTTTTAGAGTGAAAGAACATGAATTTGTATTTCAAGACTTAAGATACAACTCTAAGGTTTGTTGCATTGCTGAGTTTTGTGCTTTTTGTTCTTAGGGTTGTAATGGCCAGCACATAGCTGTGGTTTTGCTTTCTCTGTTCCACTGTTTTTGCAAAATGTCCATTTGTTAGTCAATTTGCTGGGTTATTTGTCCTATCAACTGAAAGCTAGTAAGGAAGCTGAATTTAGGCAACCCTATGAAAACTAAGTTTGGTGGTGGCTGTTCTTGTATTTTGAGGGATTGTAATCTGACTACTAATGTGTGTGTTCCTTTTCTCAGGCTACTCTTCAAGTGCATGACAAAGAAGTGCTTGCATCACAACTACTTGTGCTGACAGGTCAGAGACTGGCCTATGCTCTGCTACACACTCAGACGAAGGAAGGAATGGAGCTGTTGGCCAGACTTCCTCCAACACTCTGTACTTGGCTTAAAGCTATGGTAAGTTCAGCTTGACCAAGAAAAATAGTGGAGAGGTTTACAGAAATCTTAAGCGAGATTTAGCTGTTATAAATTATGACTGTAGTGTGAAGTGAGGTGAGGTGCAGTACTTTTTCTTGCACTGTCTTGTAAAGTTGGAAGAGGGAGGAGATGCAGTTTTATACCATAATACGATGTCAGGTGAGTGAAACTTAACTATCACTGGGCTCCCGAATGAAAAAAATAAACAGCAAACACTTCACAGAACCACCACTCCATCTTTGATATTGCTGTCCTCGTCCTCAAAGGAAAACTACAGAAATCCCTTCTTAGGATGGGCTTGGGAACACACATACGTAACTCTACTGAAAGTTAAAAGCTGTGGACTTTGGTTTTATGGTTCATAACTTGGCTG
>NW_017729022.1:169363122-169372350 GCF_001723915.1 Gavialis gangeticus | reverse complement strand
CAGGAGGTCAGACTTGATGATCTATTGCTGTCCTCGTCCTCAAAGGAAAACTACAGAAATCCCTTCTTAGGATGGGCTTGGGAACACACATACGTAACTCTACTGAAAGTTAAAAGCTGTGGACTTTGGTTTTATGGTTCATAACTTGGCTGTCTTATATCTCTAATTTCCCTTTGCTCCACAGGTGAGGACTGGCTACTTCCCTCTCATATAATCAAATTAATTTAAAATCATTTGTGAAGCAAGCAGTTGCTCTAATTCAGGGGTAGGCAACCCAGTATAGCATACAAAGGCATTTTGCTTAGCACATGCACCTTGGAGCAGATGGCAGGGGGAGCTGTGAGGGGCCTGATCCTTGTTGTGGCAGTGCAGCCCCAGTCCCTTCCTTGCTGTCCACTCTGAGGCATGCATGCACCTGCTGCCAGCACTGAGTTGGGCAGGGGCTCTGCAGACCCCAGTGCAGCTGGTTGCAGCCTCCCTGCTTCCTGTTGCAAACAGCCTGGGCTCCATGGCAGGGGCCTTCCTGGAGCCTGGGCTAGCTCTGGCAGGCAGCCAGGAGGCTGCAACCAGCTGTATCAGGGTCTGTGGAGCCCCAGTCCAGTTTGTTGCTTGCAGTACGTGCATGTGTGCCTAAGGGCAGATGACAAGGTAGGGGGGCTGCACTGCCACAACAAGGATCAGGCCCCTCGCAGCTCCCCTTCCATCCGTCCCTAGCACACCAACATTTTACAAGTCAAGGTTGTGAGTGTTTTTTCGGTACTGTACACAGCAAAGTTGCTGACTCCTACTCTAATTTGTACCTAGCTTATTTTGGACTGTGATTGCTTCTCTCCTAGATCTGATAAAGTGTTTGCAGCCTAAAAACTGGTCTCCTACCTCTCCTAGATATACAAGTTGGTCTAATAAAAGGAATGACCTCAGCTCTCAAACCTTGTTTCTGACATCCCTAGATCATGATAGTCACTGCTGTGACTTCAGTACTATTCAGACGTAAATAATGAATTAAAGTCTACATTTTTCCAGTTCTGGATAGTGAAGAGCAAGGAATCAGCACAGAATATCTTGTCACCCTTACTCCATTATAACTGTTAAAAAACCCACAGGGTTTATCAGTCTTACTGCTTTAAGGCCATTTCTCAGCCCATTCAGAGGACACAGTTAACATCTGAATATAAATCTGTAGTATGGAAACGGAATGTACTTGGGAAAATACTGCTTTTTGCTACTTACCCGTGTTGGCTCTGGATTTAGGAGCCAGATGCCTTGGTCCAGTGGGGACCCAACCCATGGACCGACCACGACCTTTCCATTCGATAATAGGCAAATGTATTTATACACAGTGATAACAGAAAAGAAACTATAAGCAATTGAGCAATTCTATACATCTGCCAATCTTAGAGCTGTCATCAGAGTCAAGAAACTTCTGGCCAGGATGTAGGCTTCGCTCTGAAGGCTCTCCCTTTAGGTGTCAGGTGGCAGCAACCTGGAGGTGGGCTGACACAGGCCCACCTCCCTCCCCCCAAGTGGGGTGGATGAGACGGCTGGTGGTGCGGCCTCTTTCTGTGGTGGCCTCGGGAAACCTCTTGGGGAGGAGGACGACCCTTTGTTACTCTCAAGTCTCTGCTTTTGTATTCTCCTTCCCTCCTGATGACTCTTCATCCATGGCTATTGCTGACTGGTCTCTCTGTGGTTCTGTTCTGTCACCCTTCCCAAAACAGGAATTTCAGACTCTCCCTCTTAGGGTGGCACCAGCTTGCAAAGCCAATCTCATGTTATGGAAGCAGCATGGTATATGCCACCAGTTTCTCAAACTGTGTCCTTGTTTGTTAGACAGCCTGTCTGCTTCTGAAGCCTGGGAAAACTGAGACCCAGGCTTTAAAAATCAGCACCTGCTGCCCATCTTGAACCATTTGTAACACACACCCACCCACTCCCTTTTAAATACCATTTTCAAGCCATCAGCCTGGATTGAAAAAACTTACCAACAGGGGGAGAGATGGGGTCACTCATCCTATTGGGTGGGAGTGCATTTGCTGCTCTTGGAGATGGAATAAGCTAGGTATACTTTTTTGCATAGGATGACTACTGTGGGTGCCTCTCCCCTGTGAAACAAATTGGCTATGGGTAGTAGGAAAAATTGCTGATGTCAGCTTTCCATTCCCTCAGGGGAATGTTTTGGCTTGGATTAAATCTTTAGGTTAATAGTTCTTTCACAGAGTGAAGTCTCTCCCAGTGATGGTGTTTTGGCTCTCTTTGCTTTGCCTATTGAGTGTGGCCAGTGTAATTTGAAGAAGTGTTAAAATAAGTTGTGAAAACTTAGTATGCTGCACAATGAGATCTGTCTTCCCTTTTCTCTTTGATAAATGTTGTTCCTTGAAGTTCTTGTGAATTTAGATTGGCAGCTTCTTGGTAGAAATCAGGAACCTGTACAGAAGTCCCTAACAGCCACCACTTTAGTAGGATCAAGTGGCTCTGTGAAATCTTAATTCCAGTGGACTGTGTGTGTACGTAACAGACTACGTAGCTTAGCTGACTCCAGTAGGATAATATTTAGGTTTTCATACACTGTGAGTTTCATTGACATGCATACTGGATAAATGCATTGTTTAACATAAGGGCAGTCCCTACTGGTTGCCTGTGCGTTTAAACTGTAGCAAACACTAGCTTTCTGCATATCAATTAGCATAGCATCTTTGAGCCCCAGTTTGCTTGGTAATTAATCCTACTCTGGGATTAATTATACTCTGAAAAAGTGAAGGGAAGCAGTTGTCAGGACATCTCTTAAAATTGAGAGTTGCTAATTAGTTTCGGGGCTGCATGTTTACAGCACTGACAGCTAGTTGTACTTAATGAGCATTGTTGAGTTTCAGACAAATGTATAGCTTCTCTGCAGCATGAGGTGAGGCACTTAAGCAGCGGGCATTATGTGGCCTTTAATTTTCCCCCAGCCTTCCACTACTTTGCCCCAGATTTGTAAGTTTAGGAATGTACTTGCAATAACAAGTAACCTTAGTCCTAGTAAAAGGAAAACTCTTTATGGGGAATAACCATTACTGTACTATCTTTTTATCTTTTTCCAGGACCCCCAGGACCTTCAAAATGTAGAAGTGCCAATTGCAACAACAGCTAAACTGGTAGATAAAGTGATCGAGAACTTGCAGGAAAACCACGGGCAATACATTCTGGCCTTGAATCTGATAGAGGCAGTAGAAGCAATCTCTTCATCATGATCTTCACTACTTTTAGAAAGGATGTATTGTAGGATGTATTGCATGATTTTACACACAGAGGATGAACTTTAGAGGGGAATTTCTGTGTGGCTTTTGTAAAATAAATTTAAATTTCAAAAAAATAAATGCTTTTAAAATAGTCCATTCTAAATTCCACAGTATTGTTAATATAACAGAAATTAGTAACCTTTGTATACTTGTCAATACTCAGATGCTCCATTATTTATTTTTAACTCAAGCACTTTTGCCATAGCTTAGATTGTTACATTTAACAGCAATTTTAATCCACTATTTGCAACTTAACCTACTGTGAGATTCTATATTTCATACTCTGAAGATGGTAACTGTTCAGTTTGTGTGCTCCATAGAGTAGCTTTTTAAAAAGCTGTACAGGCTATGGCATTCCATAGATACGTAATGCCTAAATAAAAATTTCAGTCCTAGATTTTTTTCTGAAATCTGTGTTTTAGCTGCTTCTGCAAAAGAAACCTGTATCCTGAAAAGCCAATAGTAGTTATTCCTTAAAGGAGGCAGAGGTGAGATTTAGGCTGGCTTCTTCCTACTGCATCATGTATAGTATTGATATGAGAGAGTTTTTTCTTACTGTTGCAGGCCTTAAAGGAAATATCCTAATTTTTTAAAAAAAGAACCTACCCCTTAAAGCTTAATTTTTGGCCATTGCTTTTAAAAGTAGAAACAGGTTTCATTTTACAAATAAAGTCTCATTGTTCATTCTGTATGGGTGGGTGAATTGTTATTGTGACAGTCCTGCCTATATTAGAACTGCAGGATTGGCCCCTGCCCTTAATACTTCAACTTGAAGGAGCCTAGTTCCAAATAACTCATCTGTGAATGTCTTTGTGGTAAAAGATTTTCACAGATGTATTTTCTGTAATGGCATCATTGTAACAAAAGTATATTTTGTAGTCGGTAATTGTACTTGACTAGCTGACCAAACTGCTGAAGGTGTATTCAAGGACATAACTTACAATTTATAATATACTCTGTCACAAAGGGTCTATCTGTAGTTTGAAGTATTTTTAAGCCATTGGAAACAGACCATTGTTCTTTTGCAGTAGTTAAATATCCATACTGTACTCTGACAAATGTAGAAATGTTTTACATTCTTTCACAGGAAACACTTCTTTAGACAGGACTGGAAGTTCAAGAGTGATGTGACCTGCTTTTGGATCTATATCTGTCATCATAGAGGTGACAACTAGTAAAGCTAAACTTGTACTTGTCTACAAGTTTAAATATGAAAAAACAAAATTATAATTGCTGATTAGTACCACCAAATTCAAGCAGCTGTGTCTAGTGTCATAAGTCTCAGGCTACTGACTTGGTCATGATTACCTTCTTGGATGTGTATGCTGCTGTCATTTGTGAAACAAAACAAAAATCCCACCAAACTTCATTTGAATTAGTTGCAGAATAGCTTCTGTGTGGAAAGGAGAACAGTTCCTGTTGTTACCTAATCCCTCTGTCTTGAATGATGAGTAATTAGCATTCACAAGGAGCTTTACCATTATGATTACTCAAACCAGTTTCCCTTAAACTGAAGGGAACTAATGTTTAGTTACTGAACAGTTTGAAATTATGCTGTACTCCTAAGAGCCTTGATGCTAAAATGACAGCATTTAGGTCATACCTTAAAATGTAGCTATTTTTACATATTATGAAGTTAAGGTTAGTGGGAGGCTTTGGTTTACAAAAGCAAAACAGTCTGTCTTTTAGACTATGCCATGTTAAAGTGCAGAGTATTGATAAACTACCTACTGCCATGAGATGCACAGATACAACAACAGAAGTGTAAGGCAACTCCATCCAAGTACAGGGACCTCAGTCTTCATTATGTAACACATCTGATGACAATGTTCTAGATTTCCAAAGGAACTGTATTACAGTTTCTCTACACTACATCCTTGTACATATATAGTACTGTAAATGAACTAATGGTCTGTCTGAAGGGCACCCTGCAGTGTTGTGACAGTACTCTAGCTAGCTGTTAATGAGCTCCCTGGGTACTAGAAGCATTATAGCGCCACTAGCCCAGAGTACTATGCTAATTAGCTCAGAGAAAGCACTGCATTAATGCCAGTTCCAATGGCTTCAGTATTTCTGCTGTCTAGGCCTACCCTTAATATAACTGAGAATCAAGGTCTGAGGGAGTTATATGAAATGCTTACAAATCAAACCTGTAATGTATTGTAAGTAAGATTCTGTATCTACTGCTATTTTCTGTGTTCCATTGCTGTGGATTTGTGTAGCTTGATTAAAGCTGGGGCTCAGTTGTATGTCTTTCTCACTAGCATGCAGTCCTGAGTGATCATGTATATGGTGGGTTTTTTTAACCAGTCATCATCTTAGAACACTTTCTAGTTGTACTACACAGCAAGTACTCAAAGATCAAATTTCATCCACTGATGACAGTGGATGAAACCACAACTGCTGTTACATTTTAATACAATTTATTCCTTTATTCCACTAACTTATATGCATTTTCACAGAAAGGACTCTTAGTTTAAAGATAAGTTATACTTTAAAGGATCTGTCTGCACTATTAGTCCATTTAAGGAATACTACAGTGCTTTGATGAATAGTTTATTAAGTTTATATACAGAAGCATTTTGAAACTTTTTCTCCGCTAATGCAACTCTGCTCAGGTTGCAACCTAGTGCTTTGTTCCAGGACTTCCACAACCTTGTGGATACGCTAAGTCACCTTTAACACTTCAGTAAAGATCCTTTCAATTTCACTGACTGTGAAACAGGATGTTTAAGTGAAGATTTACCCCCTTTCCAGATGTAATTCCAGTTGGATGACTGTTTAAGCTACATGCCGTTTTTTCCATTTTGAGCAATGACTTCCATGCAACGTGGACATACTGTGAGTGTAGAATCAGAGGTGTACCGCCTACAGCGAGAGCATTTTGCTCTGGCAGCTGGTTGAACAATAACTTTGTAGGAAGACTCTTCACGTATATCGCCACCTGCCAAAGGAAGTTTTAATGTACAAAGTACAAGCAGTGTTGAATATCTAGCAAATCAGTGCAGTGCAACTTCCCTTTAAGTACATTTAATAGCTTCTGTTCCTTCATAAAGTTCAGCCCTTGTCAAAAGGAAGACCAAGAAAAGCAGCCTGATTATTTTTGGCCCGTGTCAGAAACTTAGAAACAGCTTTAAGACGGTCTTTGCTGTCTAGTGCAGGGGTGTTCAGCCTCTGGCCCATGGGCCAAATCCAGCTTGCTAAACTAAGGCATGAGGTCTGTATGGTTCCCTGTAGGTTGGAAAATTTAGCATTAGCAGTTAACAGTGCCAATTTCTCAAGTCCTGCATGGCAGATTAGAGTTCAACTAGATCCTCTCGCCCCACACAACCACATGGTTGGATTGAGGCTAGGCTGCCGAATGGGATTAGAACCACCATCTGGATATGGCCTGCAAACAGATTAAGTACTGTCCATCCAGCCCAATGGGTAAAGAGATTGTTTTTGCACTAGATCAGAGGTACCCAAACAAAAAGAGAACTCAGAACATTTTAAGGTCAGTTTCTGCCTTCTTTACCTTCTAAATTGATCAAGAAGTTCCCTTCAATGATCTTTTCCTCTGAAGCCAGTTCTTTGGGTAGTTTTGTTAGTAGAGTTGTCTTCGAAGCCATCATGATTTCATTCAGCTGGGAGATACTGGAAGATTCTTCAGGCTGCAGTGCCTAAAGAGAAGAGTTTACATTCTCAACTAAAGAAAATTTGTAAAACATTAGCCTGGCTTAAGTTCTGCACACAGGTGCCTGCAACCCTACTGGTGGATCAGGTTCAGCCCTCCTGCTAGGAATGGCTGCCCTTCTGCATGAGTGGATCCTACTGCCAATAGTACAGCTGTCCACTGAAATACCAACTCCTCTCTTCAAAGGGGTGGATTGTGGTCCTTAGTTTTGATACCATAGTGGCACCTGTCAAAGTACCATTTCTACCTCCATGCATCTTATTTAAGTGCCTTTGGTCTCAGCTCTGCTTCATTCTCACAGGATGATGACATTTTCAAGAGTGGTAGTGGGTTCTATTATGACCATGTCCTTTAGGACTAGACTGCAACCACCACTTATTTCTTCTGGGCTTGGCAGCAACTCAGGAAGTCTGTATTTGAACTAGAGACTGTAAGACTGAAGTGTCAAAAACTCCTCATCTATTCTTCTGTGCTGGGGGGCCCTGAGAGACCTGAAATGTAACCCATGAGGGAAGCTAACATCCAGTCATCTAATAATAGATGTTAGTGGTCTCCATTAATTTCCAAAATAGGTCTTCAAATTCTGACAGATGTGCTGGCCCTAGGTCAGGAATCAAGTGACTCCTGAAGAAGTGTGGCCAGGGTCATTAATGCAGGTGCTAACAACCCCTCCCTCCCCAGCACACACCCCCATACCCACAAATAAGTAGACTTGCAGATGTTAATTTTTCTAGGTTAACTGATGGTATTAGCTAGGTGCCTTTTTTCCCCCATTACCTCCATTAGCTCAAAAAATAGCCCTGGCTCAATTACAATGACGACCTCGTGTTCCAAAGCATTCTTGCCAGGGATAGAGCCAAGGAAAGAGTCTCTTATGGCACATGCGCCCTCCACTGCTTCTTCAAGGCCAGGTTTCTTCCACACTGAACTTGTATTGATCCAGCCAGTACGAAAGACGCTCTCCAACTCTTGAAACAAAAATACACTTGAATGCATTTGAGCTATGGGGTCTCTTCTCTTTCTATTACTCTTCTGTACGGGGAGTGAGTTTTAACAGCAAAGTTTAAAAAGAATGCAGACATGTGACTAGGAATTGCTCCAGCAAAAGTGGCCCATGCAAAAGTGCTTGGGTAAAGGAGCTGCACATGCCTTACCTGTACCTGTCTTGTAGGGGAAGTGCTGGAAAACCTCCTCTGCCAGATGAGGGAGGACTGGTGCAACAGACCGCACTACTGCATCAAGAACCTCTGCTAGGACAGTTTGACAGGAACGGCGTTTAAGGCCCTTCTCCTCTTCACAGTAAAGCCTGCAGTTCAGAGGCAGTCCAAGGTTATGGGCAAGTCACCCTGACAAGATGTCAGCTAGCTAAACTGTCATTCTAAACATGAGGCCAGACTTTCAAAAAAAGCTGAACCTGTTAGGCCCCAGGGCACTACTGAAAAACCCATTTGTCACAACTAGTTCAAATATAAATTACTGACATTCTCTTCAACAGAGATCTTTACAGAAAACAAATGCAAGATTGGTTTCTTTTTCTTCAATAAGGGTAATGCTGTTAGTGTACAGGTTGGCCATACGTTACATGCAGAAAAGTAGACAGGGAAATGCTTTACTTATTAGACAGAGGTGCTTCTAATAAGTAAAGCATTTTCCTATCAGTCTGAAAGCCATTACACAAAATAAAACATGATGGTGCAATTCAAAAGGAACCGTTCTGGAGTCTTCTAAGCATCTACTCATTTCCTTTCCCTTTTCATTTAATACTGGCTTTTACTTTTCACCATGAGAGTGAACCAAGCATCTGTATCACTAAGAGCAGCTATGCAATTCTGTCAGAATCAGGTCTCCTGTAAAGCAGAAAGCCTGCTACTGCAGTAGGTTTTTTGTTTTGGGGGTTGGTTTGTTTTTTCTGGTTTATAATCAATGAAGTTATGAAGAGCTCACGATAGGAAGAGCTGAACTAAATTTCTACTGCCCTGTGCTGGAATTTTTACTTCTCCATTTCTGAGACCAGTGGAATGGCCCACTGCCCTGCCCACATGAGAAGTTTGTCATTAACTGCAGAGTCTAACTTTATGCACTTTCATAGATTTCATAGACATTACGGGCCTCACTGGGTTCAGCCCCCCCCCCCGCCATAGGCAGGAAGTTGGCTGGGATTAAGTGACCCCAGCAAGAAATACATCCACCTGTTTTTTGAAAGAGTCCAGAGTAGGTGCTTGCACCACCTCGGTGTTGACCCTGGACACTTACTTGCACCATAAAGAACTTTTT
>NW_017729022.1:169349040-169362945 GCF_001723915.1 Gavialis gangeticus | reverse complement strand
AAAAAAAAAAAAAAAAAAAAAAAAAAAAATCGGCTTTCCTGGAGTTTATGGTGAACAGCTCTTTTCCCAGGTCCTGATGCACCCCTCTTATATAACTGTAGGCTGCCACCAAGTCCTCCTAAGCCTTCCCTTTTCCAGACTGAAGAGTCCCAAGTCCTTCAGCTTCTCCTTGTATGGCCTGCCCTCCAGGCCTTGGATCATACAAGAGGCTCTCCTAGACTCTCAAGCTTTTCATATCCCTCCTGAAGTGGGGGGCCTAATACTGGATGCAGTACTCCACCTATGATCTCACCAGGGCCAAGTAAAGAGGGAACCTTGTCTGCCTCGTGTGTGTTACTCTGCAGTTACAACAGTTACAGCTTTAAGAAGGTCTTATGTGACCTGTTTTGAGTTCAGCTTGCTTTGGTACAAAGAAAGATCATCCCCACCCAAGGAAATCTGTAGATTTCCTGGTCTTACATGTGTCTTATGTTTCTTTCTTTCTTTTTTTTTTTTTTTTAAGAAAAATCCTGTTAAGCCTGAATCTGTACCTACATGTTGTCTTGGTAACACAGAAATTTGGATCCCTCCTGGTTTTTTTTTTATGTGTTTTCCCCTTCAATTAGAAGGGTCTGTGCCAGGAGTGGTATATCAGGACCTACCTATGACTTTTCCTTCAGAAAATAACAGAACAACAGATCTTAAGTGCAATGCGACTGGGTACAAGATGCTAAAGTAATTCTCTAGCTGGAGTCTTAAATTCACCTAAATTCAGCCCTGTACATATAATCTTTCACAATCTCCAGTCTCAAAATATGTTACTTAAACATACATGACAAAAAAGTTGCAGTAATGAAAGCAAGGATTAATACCTACCGGTCTTTGATTATACTGAAGTAAAAGTTGGACAGGTCCCTAGTGTGGAAAGCTTGCAACAGCCGAATAACCCTGCTATAATCATATTCCTTGTATGCTTCTGTGACCTGGGGAATGAAGCCAGGAAAGAGATGATAGCAGCACACCAAATACCAACATAAGGCAAAAAAAATGCAAGTCACAATGAGTCTGGGAACTCTTAAGGAAACAGGAGGGAGACAAGTGTTGAATGTGAAAGCCTGGATTCTTGTAGGGGAAAATAATTCATACAAATTAGACAGAGGACTTGTATTGATAAGAACACAGAAATAAAGTAAAGCCACTGCTCAGAATTTTGACTTAAATTGTTTTTTTTTCTGTCTTTATGGGACAGTTGAGCAAAATTGAAGAGATCTTGTCTTCATACTAATGAATTTTTCAGTAAAAAAGGAAAGAGAACACCAGAAAAGAAACCATGCATGTGGACATGGAGGGTGCCACATGAGAGCACAGCTCTAGCACTGGGCTCTCTTCTCACTCGAGCAGCTGGAGGTTTTGAAAAAACAAGTCTCGGTCAAATTAGGCAAAATTCAAACACAAGCTCCCTGTGCCTGTGTTTTTCTTAAAAACAAAACCAAACCAAAAAAACCCAAAACAAGCCACACCCTTTCAAAAAGCCATAATTTGCTGGCAAGAGGGATAGCTGTATTTCACAGGTTGGAGCCTGGGCCCCAGATGCATATCCACCGACTCCAGTGGAAGTTGAGTACTAGGATCAAAGGGCAAACTTAACCTGTAATTTTTCAAAATAAGCTACATTTTAATGGGGACAGATTAAGGACACTTCTAATCCGTGTACCTGAAGGATTGTTTCTGTGAACTACATACCGTACATATAGTACGAAAAGAACCCAAGTGCAACCTAAAGCTTTCTTATCCTAAAAAAGTTGGCATTCATGATGGAAGCTACACAACTTGAAAATAAAAGGAGGTGAAGCTACTATGTTCTTATCAAAGTGACAAACAAGAGCTTTCTCTTGCTGTATTATTAGAAGAGTCTGTTTAACCATTTTTATTTTAAAATAATAAAATGCAGACATGCTTGAGTATATTCTCTTAAAACAGCATAGCATAATTCAGTGTTAGCTAATCGCTAAAAACATGATCTAGTAAATCACATTAGATTAAGACAATTCCCCCTCACCTTGTTGCTATAATCCTGCAGTAAGTGTAGCATGTACTGATCTATTACATACATCTCTGAAGCAGGCACGGAGTCAGTTTCTGGACTGAAGCCAGCCACGTTTCCCAGCAGGAAGCGTAGTGTATTCCGAAGCTAGCAATTAAACCAGACAAGTTCAATTAAGCTACTTAACTATAAAACCAAACAAGGGACAACATACAAGAGATTTCTACTGTCAAAATTTAAATCACTGAACTCAATGATTTTTCTAATTGGATCACTCCAAATCATTGCAAAATTCAATGCAGAGCATGCACCACAAGGATTGTAATCGAAAAAAGAACAAATAAAGTTATGTGCAAGCAAAATTCAAGATAGGCAAGATAGAGAGTTTTTATTTTCTCTAAATTATATTACTCTTTTACCAGGCTGTGAAGGGAAGTGGTAATAATTATGTGTTCAGAAACAACCCAATTTTAAGCCAAAATAATAAAAAGATTAAAGCCATTTGTAATTGAGATGAGTGTTGAAGTCAACAGTCACCAATTTTGGAAGGATTCTATTCAGTCACTATAAAACTAAAAGTAAAAAAGCATTGTGGTAAAGTAGTTGCTTTCACCTTGTTGATATCATTTCTTGCAGCATTTAGTACAGCTGGTCCAATCAGCACTTCAGTGAAGACGTTTGACTCTGCCACCCACCAACGAAGAACATCTGCACCATATGGAGGCTCCTTACTGTGGTCCTGTTTATGGACAGAGATGCAAAGCTTTTTTTCAGTTTTGTTAACTTGTAAAGTAAAAACCATGCAAAAAGTCCTTGTGAAGTTGGATAGACTTCCTGCCCAGAAGAAAAGCATGCACTTAAAAATAAACACAACCAGAAACCCCCTAAAAAGATAAGTGAGGCATAATCATGTGGAAGAACAAAATAAACTAAAAAGCCCCCCGCCCCCATTTCTACAGCATCAACTTCAGCATAACTTCTCTGATTGTTCAGTGAAATAAGAGGTTCCCAGGTCATTTAAAAGCCCAATCCATAGCCTCATTGGATGCTAGGTGCACAGGATGCTATGACTGCTCTTTACCAAAGACACATATTTGAACTCTTATTTCAGCCCAGCTTTTGTTTAGAAAGTCCTTCCAGCTGTGTAGTAAAGAGCCACTTGCAAGTCAGTGGTAATGCACTAGATCTTCAACAGAATTAGATATACTGAGTTTTATTATTTCCAAATTGTTTTAACAGAAGCTTTCCAAAGATCTATTAGAGCTGCTTGTGGTATGAGAAGAAAATACAGTATACAACTAGCTGCAACACATGATGGAACTGTAAAAATTTCATGAGACACTACATGCATGGACTTACTTGTCCTCCATTGATTACCACATCGGGGTCAACCACATTGCCAATAGATTTAGACATCTTTTCTCCTTTTTCACCCAGGGTGAATCCATGAATCATCAGAGTCCTTATAAAAAGAAAAAAATTATATACACACACATATACGTACGTACGTACGTATGTACGTACGTGTGTGTGTGTTTGTAAATAACAAAGAAAGCTAAGCTTTTCACATTCCTGAAGCACAGACTTTAAGAGAACACCAAAAATCATGAGAGTTGGCAACACTGGTATTTCTACTCTTCGTAACAACAGGATTTCTTTTGTGTTAATGAGATCTTGGTTAGAGTTCATATTGTGGAAGGACAAGATTGCAAATGTGTTGTTTAAAGTCACTTCAGGGTGTGTGTATGTATGAAATTATGTGTATGTGTACACACACACACACACACACACACACACACACACACACACACACACACACACACACACAATATATATATAATTTATTTATATATAAATAAAAGAAAGAGCTAAAGTTTTTCACATTCCTTAAGTGTAGACTTTAAGAGCAACGTCAAAAATCATGAGTTGGCAATACTGAAATACTAAATTTCTAACAAATAGAGACTTTGTGATTGTACCAAAGCATCCTTTTATTATATCAAAAATGGACTAAAATCTAAAACCCTAAAGGAGTTTAGCAACAGATCTAAAAAGGGAAAGGTCATTGTCTGAAGGGTCTGTTCGCAAACACAAAAAATACTGTAATAAACAGAAATATTGAGCATGTGTGTGTATATTTGATCTATTTTACAAAGTTGTTCCACCACATGACAAAAATGGATATTTACATTCAGTTCATAAAACAGCCTCATTTAAGTTGTTTTTTAGAAAGTGTGTACTTCCTCACTGAAAGTATCATAAATTGCACGTTTCGCACTGTAGCCCAACATCCCCAATTATGGTAGCATTAAAAGATATGGCTATGGTAGCTTACACTTAGCTGCCTTGAAAAAATCAGGAGAGAGGGTGGTGGGTTTAATTAATGTATTTATTTTAAATGAAAGTTTAGATTAGGCAACCAGTTTTACTGTTTGGAAATAACCTCACACCTGTAAAATTGATCAAGACATTGAAGTTCAAAAATCCCACCTCCCTTTCACTGAGCTTGACTGTTCAGTTCTGTGGAAGCTACTCTAAGGAAGCTGCCAAGGCTCATTTTTAAGTCACTGTTCAGGGCAGTGCCAGGGTGGGTAATGGCAGAGATAAATGGTGACAGCAATATACATAATGGGGCATTACCTGAGTAATAGAGAAAATAAAAGGCATCAGAGCATGAAAGAAAGCATCCATTCAAACTCAGGATGGGGGAAAGTATTCAGGAAAGAAACCCACTGCAGTATATACCATTAAGCAAATTTCATTGCACAAAGCTCATGAAGGCTATCTAAAGATTCAGCAAAGGTCGTTGTGGGAAGAGGGTTTGTTCCTATGTTCTACTGTTCAAATACCAGGTCTGCAAACCATGCACTTACTTATAAGGTGCTTTTTTTCTTGTTGCCACACTAGTTAAGACAGAGGATTGAAACCAGCCTCCCAATTGGTCTTTTCCTTCCAAGTACAAGTCTGCTTGTTGATCTGCATCTTAAAACAAAATCAAGTGTCAATATATTTTTTTTTTAAGTGTCATTTTATATTAGATTCTTGGAAAACAGGAGTCACATCGGGAAATATTGTTACTCACTGCTGTAGGCAGATTGGAAAATGGTTAGAAAACACTGTGCTTTTATTGTTTGTACCAAGATCTGGTTTATTTCTTACCATAAATAATACAGAAGACTACATGGAAAACACGTTACTAGCCCAACTACTCAAGCACAATAGTTAACAATAGGGAAAAAAAAAAAAAAGTATATGGTCATTAAACCTAGTATTTGTTATATGCAAAGAATCTATACATAATGGAAGCAGCTTGTCTTTCCACTGAAATAACCACAGCTAAAATCTGAAAAATTCAAAATAATGTAATATTGCTTATTTCACTTTCAATGCATCTTATAGAAAGACTGAAAAAGTCTTTAAATCAGTAATATAACTGTAAGCTTCACTATAAGTTCATGCATTATCAACCGGAATTCTGCAGTGACCTGCAAGTTCATCAGAAGGGAACAACTCAGAAGAAGGATCTGGCTGTTTCAGTACAGGAGTGGTCAACCTGCAGCACGTGCCACAAATGGTATGGGCAGCCTCTGTGCAACAGACGCAGCAAATCAGGGAGGAGACAGGCAGCAGAGCAAGACGTGCAGCAGGGAGCACAGGGCAGGGAACAGAGTAGTAGATTGGGCAGGGGAAGAGGATCGGAGTGGCACGCAGCTTAGATTGTGACACTTCTGCCAAGAAGATTGGCCTCCACTGTATTAGTAAAGGCCATTAGTCCTCTCCAATTTATTTCCAGTACAGAGATGTAAATGTTAATGCAATGCATTAATAACAGATTTTACATAGCTCTGGCAAGACCTCATCTAGGATACTCTGCACCTATTTGGTCACCCATGTTCAAGAAAGTCAAGCCCAAACAACTGGAAGAAGCAGAGAAAAAGGGCGCCAAGATGAACAGGGGACTGAGAGCCCATCTGACAAGAGGGGAAAACAGCACTGAAGGAAAAGACCTATTTAACCAATGAACAAAGGATGGTACAAGAACAAATGGGTATATGTTGGCCACGAATAAATTAAAGCTGGAAAATAGAAGGTTTTTAATGATCAGAAGAGTGAATGTCTAGAGCAGCCTCTCATTTGGAGAGGTGGGGTCAGAATAAGCAAAACAAAAAGAAAATGGTAACTATCAATCAGCATATGAAAGGGACTTATAACTTGGTTGACTGTGATTGCAAAGAAGTGAAGCAGATGAAACAAGAAATCCTTTCCAGTTCCATTCCCCAAGTCTTAAAAAAAAAAATCTCCAGTATCAGCATGCAAAAAATTGGTTTTCACAACATAGTACACCAATGCTGTATCAACAATAAAAATCAAGAGTCTCTGAAATTACAAGTACTCAAAAGTAGGATGGTGAAATTGGTGGTTATTCCATACTACAATATACTTTGTGACAAAAAAAAAAAAAAACTTTCCCTGGTATTCACAGAAAAACTTTCAGTTCCAGATAATAGTTCCTTTTATCTCTGTTGGATTGCCTGAGACAGCTTCTCTCTTTGGTGTTGACACACTCCATTTATTTGTTTAACTTAATGGAAGTTTCGATATTTAGATCCATCCTGTAATAAAAGAAGTTCAACATTACAAAGGTCAAGGCTATTCAGCCACTGCTAGCAAAAAGTGTGTGGGTGAAGGTTGTGCTTCCATCAGTTTATTCTTTCAAGAAAATCCACAAAGATCTAGTTTTAGACAGTGCAATAAAATGATTATTTTTTCCAGATTGCAAAATACCTGCAAATGCAAGATAACCACACCATAAAAAAGACCTTTAATGCAAAAAAAACACATAATTAAATTTGGCATTTGTCACTAAATAAAAGTATCTCTGGTACTTCTCTCTAGCAAACTACCATATTTTGAAAGTGATGATTTTTGCAAGTTAGGGCAAAATTTTATTTTAAGGGACTCAAAACCAGACAAATGAAAACCCTAAACAGACAACCACTGGCAATATTCGAGCTAAATCTATTAATACTGGTCTTTCTGACAGAAAACTGCATTTTTAATGAGGTCCTCAGTATTACATGGCAGCAAAAACAGACCTACTCTGAGCTGGTACTTTATATTAACTGAATAAAACATTCTTTTTGTAGTTTACTGGTGAGGTCTCATGCTTCATTTTAATGAAAAAGCAGCAAAATAGTGGTGACTGTCAATTTTAAGGAGAATAAAGTTCTCTTCAAATTTTATGGAAGAGCAGAATTACAGTTGAGAAAATTTCAGGTTTCTCTTTGACAATAAGCTATAGAGCATAGGTCATTAAACAGTTATCATTTATGATCCTTTTGGTTTAGATTTCAAGATTCTTTATCTTTGATCATACGGACTTTGACTTCCAGGTTAAAAACGTATGGTACTTTAATGCCAAGAATAATTAGCTAAATTTTAATTTAAGTTTTCTGGTCAGCACAAAAGTTAAAAATACAGATAGACGTGCTGTAAAATAATCACATCAACTCAGTTAAACATTAGCAAGAGAGATAGGAGAAAGAATTATGGTGCTGAAAGTACACTTGTTGCAACAGAAAGACATTTCAGTATTGTTAGGATGTAGGGGCCCGATTCAGAACCCAGAGTTGATTGGAACTGCCCGACTTACTCAGCAGGTTTTGAATCAGGTTCCTATGCCACAGTAATATTAAAAAGACATTTACACACAAATGCAAGGTTAAACTTATATAATCCTCACTGAACTCAAATTAAAACAAAATTATTCATTTAATCTGAAAGCAGGGGTGCATCGATAAAGATTTTCTTAGACGATACCAATAGCTGATTATTAACCAACCGTATCGGCTGATGCCAATCCAGTAACTGATTTACTTTAAAATGAAAGGCTTAAAAATGGCTGCAGGGGCGCTTGAATTAAGTTCACTGAATGAGCTTTAGATCAAGTGCTGCCGCCACCATTTTTAAGCATGGGGATGCTTGTAAGTGTAGGAGAGCCAAGAGTGGGGAGGGCAAATGCAGGTTGCCAGCTGTGGGCTTGGGACTCTCCACCTTTCTGCCTTTGCTCCGGGAGCCCTGCGCTGGCCATGCGCCCTCTGCCCACCCAACAGTGGGAGGCACAAGTCACCTCCCCTACTGCTGCTGGGTGGGCAGGGGGCATGCGGCCAGCATGGGGCTCCTGAGGGAAAAGGCAGCAGAGTGAAGAGCTCTGAGTCCACAGCTGGCAGCCTGCATTTCACCCTGTGTGCAAATCTGGGAGGGGGGCACATACCCCCCCATACATCCCCCAGGGGGAGTGTGCAGCAGCAGGGAACCACCCCTCCATGCACCCCCTGGACAAGCCACCCGTGGGTCTGTCCCACTCCCTGCCCTGGCCCCAGGTCCCATGAACTGCCCATGAACTGCCCTGGCTGAGCTGCACCTTCAGCCCCAGCCACACTCCCTCCCTCCCTCACTGTGGGGGCCTCCATCTGCAACTCCCCCCATGCCCCTTCGCTCCCCCGCACCTCTTCCCCTCCACAGACTTACCTTCAGGGAGCTGTTCTCCATGTGGCCAGGAATACCGCCAGGCAATGTGCATGCACGTGGCCATGCACATACATGTGTCACCCCCTGCGTCTTGCTCCTGGCAGCCCCAACCAGGACCCCTTGCAGAATGCTGCCTGCCTGCAAGGGGAAACCTGCAATTTCTGGAGGGTAACCAGGTATCTGGGGGCCCTAATCTGTGGAGGAGAGGGAACCCAGGTGTCCAGGGCCCTGGCCAGAAAGCATAATTATCAATAAACATTATCAGCTATAAAGGCCAAAAAAAGCCAATAGCTAATAATGTAATGTAATTTCCCCTTTTATCAGTGCCATTCCAATACACAACTAATATATTAGTGCATCTCTATATGAAAGGCAGGTAGAGAATACTTCAGATGTTACAGGAACAAGTAGCCCGAGACCATTAAAATGTGCAAAAACATTATTCATTGCTACTTGTCTTTGAAGATATTACTGCATGCCATTTTGACTACTCAGGGAGAACCTGAATGTTTCTTAGGTTACATTCATGCACAAACAGTTGTAGGAACAGAGCATGGCCACATAAAATGGCATGATCACATATAGACACATCCATTCTAGGTTAACATACTAGAGATGCAAAGTCCTCTTTCAATGCCTTACTCAATAACATCCTCACTGCCACGCAATTGCATTTTTATAGACGTACATTTTACATTCTGGCTTCTATTCTATCCAGGAGAGCACACAAACACCAGCACACAAAGCATACCAGCAAACTCTCCCTATGCCTGAATAAGCTTGTTTGTGCCTGGAAGCTTGCAAAGAACAATTTTTCCAACTATTTAGTTGGTTTAATAAAAGATATCATATCTACCCAAAGAAACTTGTCTGCCTATGTCCTTAGACCAGCACTGCTACAAGCAACAACCCTAAAGCATGGAAGATATTAAATTTTGCTGTTTGAAATGGAAACTCCACAACATGAAGAAGAAAGAAGCCAAACTAACAGCCACATTCTCACTACCAGCCATTTACATTTTCACCAACCTGCATTTTACATATTGGCTTCTATTCTACCCAGGAGAGCATACAAATACTAGCAGACTCTCCCTGTGCCTGAAGAAGGGTGTTTGTGCCTGAAAGCCTGCAAAGAATAATTTTTCCAACTATTCAGTTGGTCTAATAAAAGATATCACATCTACCCAAAGACCCTTGTCTGCTTATGTCCTTAGACCAACATGGCTACAACCAAAAACCCTTACTCATTAACACAGACTGACACCCCTGCTTTACGTGCACATTAAAGATATGGCCTATGGAGCCCTGCCACCCAGCCCTGCTTCTCCAAGTAGACCCACAGGCTGCACACGGTAGGCGCAGGGCCTAGAACCTATGCCATATGCAGCACCCGTTCCAGACATTCCAGGATCCAGGCTGCCCCGGGGCAGGCATTGCATGCAGCATGGGTCCTGAAGCAGATGCTATGGGCGCTGGATCCAGTATGTAAGGGTGTGGTGGTCTAGGGGCCTAATCTGGCCAGTGGACCAGCCTTGTGCCCACAGGGCAAAATGAGTTTGACACCATTACCTAGAGCAATGTTTTCATGTTAGATTGGTAAATGCTCTAATCTATTCAATGACTAATACAGATGCCTCAGCAGTGATTCTACGAAGAGAGCTGAGGATGATCAGAGGGAAAACATGTTGGAAGAGATCATGCAATACAACAGAGCAGAAAGCAAAGGCAATGCAATTCCTTCATGTACATGCAGAAGCATCATACAGTAAGTTAAGACAGCAATAAGCCAAGAGTATGGACAAATGTATATTTGTAGCTGCTTCAGAAGAGGAGGGGGAGCTGCAGCTTAGGTGTACAGAGTAGCTGTCATGCTGTAACTAGTAGGTCTGCATAAGCCTGCAGCAAGAGCCTGATCTTAAATCATCCCAATTTTGAGCCCGGATGGGTTGGAACAGTTCTTCTAAACTTGTACTGCTACAGGCTCACGCCCTTTCTTCCTCAATCATTTCCAACTGATGATCCCCAAACTTACAGCTGAAGATCTTGTCATTAATACGTAAATGCATGAATTTAAAAATTGCACTGTTAAAACTTCATCTAAATTTCAGGGGGGTAGGTTGTAGCCGTGTTGGTCTAAGGACACAGGCAGACAAGGTACTTTGGGTGAATCTGATATCTTTTATTAGACCAACTTAAATAGTTGGAAAGCAATTATTAAGCAAGCTTTCGGGTTCAAAAACCCGTTGTCAGGATAAGGAAGTTTCAGCAGTTGGTGTGTGCTCTTCCTGGATGGAATGAAAAGTAAAGAAGCCAGAAGCTGGGCTGGTCTGTATACAAGACAGGTAGTCAGTGAAAATGTAGACTGAGGAGTCAATGGGTGAGAGACAGGCTGGGTGTGGGGGAGAGAAGGGAGATGAATAGTGGAGAGGTACCTGCGGAGTCATTGTCAGGCAGGTTATAATGTGTCATAAATCCAATGTCTATATTTAGTCCATGATTTTTAGAATCCAGGAGGTTGTTGAAAGGAGGTTAATAACAGATATCAGATCCACCCAAAGAACCTTGTCTATCTAAATTTCAGCACCTTCCAGTTCTTCCACCATGATATGCCAGCTCTTCTTTGAACTGACAAGGCCTCCCAGACTTGCTGTGTCAAACTTCATTAACACGTTCCTATCCTGCGTCAGTCATCAATGAAAAATATTGAATACACTTGAGACTTCCCTTTTTCAACACTGCCTATTGTGTCTCTTCTTTAATCAGCTCCCTGCCACCTTACAATTTAATAATCCATCTTAAGTGGCACCATGTCAAATACTTTACTGACATCCTAAGAGAAGATTTCATAGATTTCATAGACATTTGGGCTGGAAGGGACCCCGGAGGATCATCGAGTCCAGCCCCCTGCCCCAGGGGCAGGAAGTCAGCAGGGATCATAGGATCCCAGCAAAATAAACATCCAAATGTATTTTGAAGGTGTCCAAAGTGGGTGCTTGAACCGCTTCTGGTGGCAGTCTATTCCACACCTTGGGGGCTTGGACCATGAAGAAGTTCTTCCTTGTGTCCATCCTGAACTGGTCACAGTGGAGTTTGAGACCATTCGATCTTGTCATCCCCTGGGGGGCTCTGGTGAACAATCGTTCCCCCAGATCCTGGTGGTCACCCCTGATAAACATATAGGTGGCCACCAGATCACCCCTGAGCCTGCACTTTTCCAGACTGAAGAGCCCCATTGCTCTCAGCCTCTCATCATAAGGTCTGTTTTCCTGACCTCTGATCATGTGTAGGGCTCTCCTCTGGACTCTCTCAAGCTTCTCGACATCCTTTTTGAATTGTGGAGCCCAAAACTGGATACAGTACTCCAGCTGCGGCTTCACCAAGGCCGAGTACAAGGGGAGAATGACGTCCCAGGATCTGCTTGAGAAGCATCTATAGGGTGCAAGCCAGCGTTTTGCTCGCTTTACTAGCCGCAGCATCACACTGCAGGCTCATGTTCATCTTGTGGTCAACCGTGACCCCCAAGTCCCTTTCATCTGTAGTGCTAACCAGTGTAGCACTACCAAACCTATATGCATGCTGCAGGTTTTTCCTCCCAATGTGGAGGACCTTGCATTTTTCGGTGGCGAACACCATCAGGTTCTTGTCCGCCCATTTCATGAGTCTGTCCAGATCCGCCTGGATCACCCTCCTGTCCTCAGGTGTGGATGCTTTACCCCAGAGTTTGGAGTCATCAGCGAACTTGGCCAGTCTGCTTGACACCAATGTCCACATCATTGATGTAGATATTAAACAGTATAGGCCTTAGGACAGAGCCTTGTAGGACCCCACTGGTCACAGCGCACCAAGACGATTGGCTCCCGTCGACCACCACCCTCTGGGTCCTACCGTGGAGCCAGTTCCCCAGCCAGCGGACTGTGGTGACGTCAAGGCTGCAGTTAGCCAATTTAACCAAGAGGTGATTGTGGGATACCAGAACGAAGGCTTTTTTAAAGTCGAGATATAGGACGTCGATCTCTTTCTTCCCCTTTGTCCAGGTGATAAGTCAGTTAGATTTACATTTCAATTGTCTAGAAGATTCATGAACTTCTACTTCAACTAGAGACACCAGGCTAGTATGACATTTAAAAAAAATGCAGCATTTTACACTATTTTCCATGTTTTCTTTTCCTTTACATTTTTTTCTGAAGTCTTCCATACCATATTGGAACTGTGATTTTTTTTAAACAAAGATTGTCTTGGTGTCATTTCCCCTTCCCCTCACTTCTCTTCAAATACATTACCACTTTTGAAGTTGAAGCCAAGAGCTTAGTTTTCTATGTCCTCCTCATTCTCTTAACCATCTTCATCCCCTTGGCAGCATCCTCCTCCTTGAAAAACGTGGCAAAGTATTTCTGGGCCATACCTAAATTATCATTCATCTTTACTCAGTTTTAAAGAAGTTGGGTTGCCTTGCTGTTCCTTGTTTCCTTTATATTTATATGACCAAAGACTCTATTTCTTTTATAATAAAAAGCACTGTAGATACTGTATCTGAAAGGTGGGATACCTTATGGAACAGGAATTATTTAGTGCACCTTAAAAGGCTACAATAGAAAGTAAAACTGGATGAATCCAAGGAAGAAAAAGAAAATTAGGCCACAACAACACAACGGGAATGGTAAGTTTACTAAAATGTTAAATTTTCGATAACTCAAGCCATGTGTAAGAAATATAAGGAATTGTCAAGAACTTAGGAGTAGGAATGGATAGCAGTCTTTTCCTTCTGCGATAGAACTTGAACCAGTTTGTGTGGTTAACGGTATATCATTTTAAGCTCTGATTTGGGATAGCTCAGAAACACATACTTAATTTTTTAATTCTAGCAACTTGCAGGGAATTAAGAATGTGCTTAAACACTGAACCTGAAACACAGGCCTTAAATTGAAATATTCAGCCTGGAGTTCAGTACTCAATTCTCACTGCGGAATCTGGACCCTAGAAAAATTTCAGCCTTGATTCCATTGGCAGGGCTAAAACATTCATGTATGTTTTTAACATATCTGGGTGCAACTCCTAAACTGGATCCTGCTGGGTTCTCTGGCTTTCAAACGCATTTTCTAGGGGTGTGTTTCCCTGACCTGGCTACATGATTTTCAGAGAAGGCAATATATTACTAAATATAAATAAATCCAAAACAAAAAACACCCCACTGCACATCTCCCTCTCTTCCTCGTGACAGAAAGACGCACACAATAGATATTAATTATATTACTAAATGCATTAGTGGAAGGTATCCAGATGTTACAGTACTGGGCTTACTGTAAAAACTGATATACACTGGAACAAACTGTACCAAAAGGAAGCTTTCTACT
>NW_017729022.1:169340438-169344040 GCF_001723915.1 Gavialis gangeticus | reverse complement strand
AAGTTGGACACTTGGCTCACCTACACTCATGCCACTCCTGTTCCTACCAGGCTTTATACTGCAGCCACCACTAGACCCTGCACAGACACTGCCCCCACAAGACCTTGCAACATCACCACTCCTACTCCAGCCAGAACCTGCACTACTGCACTCACACGCAGAGGATGCAAAACCCATATTCCTCATAGTCTCCACCTAAATGACTTCAGCATATATATGGAGATCTTAAAACAAACACACACACACACAAAACAGCATGCTGAATGGAGGAAAAGTGATCCAATTGCTTTAAGCCATTTCCCAACATGAGACAAAAATAACTGTTTCATTTATTTCACCCAAGTCGGAGCACCTCTCCCAAATCTGGGATTTGATATCAAGTAGTATATCATTTTCTTCTTACATGGGAACAACCCACAACTACGTATTAAGAAAGTGTAAATGTTGTGAAATCAATTTCTTAGAAGTTAGTAAATGCAAAGATTAAGGTTGCCTTTATCCTTTTCTATTTTATTGCATAACTGCACACTATTTTCCCTGTTCTTGGGATGAGTCAGGAGCACATACCAAAGGAAGCTATTGTGTGCAGGACCTTTAGATTATTACCTGCAGAAGGTAGATGATGAATGTGGTAGTGATTGCAGGAAGAGGTCAGACAGTAAGGCAGCTGAATACTGTTCAGGAGCTGCTGTGTAATATAGGACAAGCAATTAAACCTGCTGTGTAATATTGGGCAAGTCACTAAAAAAAAAAAAAAAGCAAGCTATTGAGCTAAGTAGTCACTAATTGTGGAGTACCCAACTTGAGCCTCTGAGGCCTGCTTTGTCAAGTGCTGATCTCTTACTTGCTAAGCAAGTGCCGAGACCTGTGCTTTGAACCTATCAAGTGTTAGCTACTGTCAAGTATTCTAGGTCAGGTCCTAGATGTCTCAACTGGACATTCAAAAGTTAGGAGAGTTTTTAACCTTGATTCTCCTGTGCTACTGCTTCAGTTTACACATGGGAAAGAAACATGGGGATGTTCTGAATTCAGCAGTGTTTGTTAAGTACTCTGATACCAAAGTAATAAACACTACAGAAATGCCTATGAAGACATTAATATTTCTCTCTTCAGACAGTGGACTGAATACTGTGCAGTGAATATGACATGGGGCCATGCAACATACAATGGGGGGGAAGACAGCATGATGAACAGTTGTTCATTAAGTGAGCACCATTCTTCCTGTGGAAGAAGGGCTTGGTGTCCTCTTTTCTCCTAGCTTCTTGTCCCAGTCTCTCTACCCAGCCAGTCCAAGTTTTTGGACTGGGGATAAGATAATTTCTTAAACATTATTTGGAATGCAATTTTTCTTTCTTTTTCAACATAATCTTCTCTTCAAAAAGGACTCAAACTGCTCTATCAGAACTTAAAATCAGGCTCAAGCAGACAATTGGCACTGAAAAGTTCAGCCTAAACAGTTTGGCAAAAAATGGGAAGTTTTTGGCAAATTGAAGGAAACAGCTTGCACCCTGGGCAAAACCTGCAGGAGAGCTGGGGAGGTACTGTTGAATGACTGAGCAGCAGGGCTGCTGAGGGGGAAGTTTTACTTACACCAGGAACTCAAAAGCAGTTCCTAGCGGCTGCTGCTACCACTGCCACCACGGACGCTGCAGTGTGGGTCTGCCTGCCCCAGCTGTTGCTCTCACAGCAGCAGCACAGTTTACATGCAACTGCAATTCTGGCACCCCTCCGAAGTTGGCACCTGGCCCCCACCTCTTGCTACTACTAGGAAAGGGCTTTTCAACAGCCATGCCTACAACAAAAATAGTTATTTATGTTTCCATGAAAACAGTCTGCTATTCAAGCTGTGCTATTTTTATTCTGAGGTTTTCCTTCTCCCTTTGAGGAAGCTCTACTGTTAGAGTCAATGAAGATGTCTCAGCTGACAGCATTTATTTAATGGGAAAGGGGATCCTCTGATTCGATATAGAGTGGTTTTGTGCATCTGCTTTCTTTGGCAAGGGATCTGAAATGGCTTTATTGACAACACTGTGAGCAGTTTAATACTTATTATTATGTGTGATTTTTATTATTGCAATTGTAACATTTCAATTATTCTGAAAATACAAAGCTGGGGCAGTTGTGTGACAATGAAGAAAAGTGAACTGACTGCTGTAACTATCCTGAAGTTATGAGGGTTAGAAAGGGCCAGCCTGGAAATTTTAAACTGATTAAGCTGTTGGCTTTCTAAGGAACAAGGCTTTTGACTAACCCTGGGCAAGGATGAAGAACTGATATGCTTTGAAACAGCTCATTCAAGTGCAGTAGGTACTCACAGGAATAAGCTAGATAAGTCTGAAGCTACCCAGCTCCAATTACCAAGAACAGCTGTTTAGCAAGATAATTTCTCTGAAATTATAATTGTTAAGCTTTTTTCTGTTGTGCTGGTAGGAGCATTAATGGTTCATCATTCTCATCAGCTAAGCTAACAGAGTGTAATGCTTAGGGACATTAGTGTCACAGCATTTACCATGTATTAAACCCTCCAGTGGCCTTGAATGTAACCCAGACTTATTATTCTTAGTGAGGGCTTCAGCCGTGCATGACTGACAATAATCAAAGACAACTGATAATTGCAGAAGCCTTTGTGAGAAATGTTGCTGTCATTGAGTTTTTGCAGTAAAATTAATAAACAACATTATACATATGGCACATTGTCTCTGGATAGCCAGTATGCTGTCAGGAGTTTGACCGTGGGAGGTGTCTCCTCCTGCTGCAGTACTTCTCCAGTAACTTGTTTTTTCGGAATTATCACAAAGCCATTGTCCATTTTCTTTCAAGTAAGAATTTGGAGAGAAAAAAACAAAACAAAACTATATGGCGATATACAGGTGACTCTGCCTTGTGAAGGGGGTTGGACTAGATGGCCTTTGGAGATCCTTCCCAGCCTTACTTTTCTATGATACTATGATGGAAACCATTTGGGAAACAAGGCACCTATATGGAAACATTTTTTAATATCGAAAACTGGTTTCTTTTTTTCCTCTGATGAAGGGATTTTTTTGTCCTGAGTTTAAAAGATTTAGAAAGGGAAAGTATTAGACAATTTCAAGATGACTTCCACATGACTGAGTCAATCATTCATGCTATTCTAATTCCTTTCTGGAGAGCTGGTATGACCCGATACAATTACATTTACAACTAAATTTCTATTAATCAATTTTAGTCACCCTCTAAAATTGCCAGAGGAACATTTATTAAGTCTTCAGAAAAAGGTAGAATCTATCCTATATTTCATGTGACTTGTCCAAAAGGATTCTGAATCCTATTATCCTACAGTAGAAAGACTGAGTTTAAAATCATCCTTTTGGTGATATTTTGTAGACAAGGGTAAAAGAAAAATCAGGACAAATCACATATACACAGAGAGTTATGAGGAGAGTGGGCACTTACTAGCTTGAAAACCTAATACCCAGAAGACCCAGAGGCTTAAATGATAAACATTAAAAAGATTCATGATTTTAAAGAGATGTCCTTTAATACATCAGTTCTAAGCAGCTTCAAATAGTGTCAGGATTACTGGAGACCTGGATTTTCATTTAAAGAAAAAAAAAAAAAAAAAA
>NW_017729022.1:169330871-169340279 GCF_001723915.1 Gavialis gangeticus | reverse complement strand
GATTTTCATTTAAAGAAAAAAAAAAAAAAAAAACAGATAGCCATTTTCAAAGAGAAATAGAGCTCAAAAACTGCTCTCCTCAGAGGAGAGGCTTCTCAATGGAAAAAGCTATTTTCTGCCAGAAATAAGTCACCTGACAAATTCCATGTGCATTAGGAACCGTTAAAAGGATGTATATCCCAATTAAAAAAAGTAATTTTGAATACTATTATGGCAAAATCTAGCTTCAGAACAGAAAGCAAAAAGTCACCTTGCATATTTTCTATACTGTGTTCACAAAAAGAAACTGAGAGAAATAAGCATGAATCAAGTTTTTTTATGGCGTTGAGCTAAGATGGAAAGTTCAGTGCAAAAGTTGCTGAACTCATTGTCATGTTGCTGGAAATGTTATGCCCTTAAATTATGAAGCAACGGTTTTTTTTGTGATGTCTTGTACTGCACCAACTATGCAATTGAGAGGGAAGTTTGGCAAGCTCTTGGACTCACACTGCTGACTGAGCTTGCAGAACCTGCAAAAGTGTAGTGTGCGCCCAAGGGCTTGTCAAACTTCTCTCCCAAACTCTTCAGTTGGTCTAATGAAAGACATCAGAAATTAATCTCTTGGTCCAGAAAATGTACAAGAACCATCACAGCTACAACAACACTCCAATCACACCATCTCTAAGTTATTGAGATGCACTCTCAACTCTCAAACTTAAAAAGAAGTTTGTCTGGGAAGGTAAAAAAAGGCTAATGAGAAACTAGGTCAGATGCTATTCCACCTATTAGGCATTTAACTGGGATTTAGGAATTAAAACATCTAATAGATAGAACAGTTCTAAGCCACTGTCTACCCTCTTTTTGGCTAGTGGTCCACAAAGACCTCTTGAAAAGAAATGAGAAGGGTTTGGTAACTGAAAAAAAAAATACATATGGTGAAGCTAATGCTACTATGAGAATGAGTAGTTCTAGAGAAAAACTGACAAAGCAAAGCAAAAGATCCTAGATAGTGTTATAAAATATATAGATAATATAAATATACCATGAATTTTTTGTCATTCCTCCAGGATGCCTTAAGGATTTTATGCTACAGTTATTTTTGGCTACAAACCAAATAGTTTAAAAAAAAATAAAAAGAAGGAAATCTGCTACATGTAAACATCTGAAAAAAAAATATACTGTCTGCTGATGATACACCATTGCCTGACTACATTGCTAGGGAACAAAACCTCTAATACAAATACATTTTTATAATGAAGTCAACAAGATTGCTATCAACCCAATTGCATACAGTAGGTTCACGGTTCAAAGTTCAGACCTGATGTATTGTACAAGAGTGTTACCTAGAATGGCACCTGACTCTGGAGCTTTCTCTGGACTCAAAAAGGATTTGAATAATTTTAAAAAGACTGCTTTTTTTTTTCTTTTAGACTGCTTACAACTCCATTGTAGCTGTTATGTAAGATCCCAAGCACAAAAGCCCAACACCCAGACTTCTCCTATTTTTGGAATCACCAAAAATTCATATACCAGTTTTATTAATTTGTAGCACAGTAAATCACACTAGCTATGCAAAATAATCAGGAGTTACAACATCAGCATCCATGTATGCTATTCTATGTAATTAGGAATTTAACATTTTTGGTAGTTTTAGTTTTATACGATACAGCGCATTATCAACACAATCTGAAATATATTAATTTGATATAAATTAAGATCTACTAGCAGTGAACTGCTTTTTCATAACAGGAACAAGCTGCTTTATCTTTTTAAGATGTCTGATGTTTCAAATGCTATGAATAATCAAGAATAACACAGAAAAAATCTGAACTTTTACAATCCTGAAAATGAGCTTACCAAGAGCAAACCCTTTTCTTTAAAAAAAAACAAACCCCCCCCAACACAAGCAAAGAAAATCTTGGGTAGTGTTGAGATGATGTTGCCATGATTAGCCAGGAGACATGTGAAAGGCAAGAAATCTTGTATGTGGGATCTTTTATTGGATCAGTTGTATGGTTGGCCCTAGTGTTTAGTGTCCAATAGACTGATGTAAAAGGTGCTGGGGAGATTTTTATAGGAAAAAATAACTTCATAATAAATGCATCAACTGCAATTTGCCACTGGCATAAGCCAAATCAGCTCCACAGTCAATGTTATGGCATACAACAATGGGGAACTTGGGTCACCAACTGCTTCAAAATAATGTTCACAGTACACTAATTCTATACCTTCCAACACATGAGCCCACGAAGTTCCACTATCAAACCAAATATCCAGAACGTCCTGTCCCTTTACATAATCCAGTGCATCATGGTTACCAACCTATTGGAGTAACAGGTAACAAGCTCAGTCAGTGTACAAAGATCATTCTGTATGATCAGTAACAGAAGAGCTAGAAAAATCCCCCGCAGTCCAATTTAGTATTTAGTCTATTCATGTTCTGGGTGAGGTCCAGAAACATGCACAGTTTGAAACAGTTTATGTGCACAACTGTTTGTAATAGCTCACTTCTGTACCAGCTAGAAGGCTGGTGCTCCAAAAGGCTTAGAAGGCTGAGGGCAGCAAAAGAATCAGAAGCTACCGTAGACAGGCCACACGCAAAGGGGCATAAGAACTGAGCCATGAAAAAAACCAAGTAGTAACAAGTACCATATTTACTTGAATATGGGTGCTTGCACATGTGAAAGAAAAGAAAGACGCGCTTAACTTTAAACTTGGAACGTTCCCCTGTGCTGAGCCCAGCACATGTCCAGAAGATGCAGCACATTAGTTCAACCTGGCTCTGCAGTGTCTGTATAGACTGGGTGCTTTTCTGGCACTTCTCTAACAGCTGATTGAATCAGCTTTAGATAAATGCATCAAAAAGCTCCACTGAAGCACCTGATCTATACAGATGCTGCAGAGATGGGTCAAACTAATGCGCAGGTTTTTGTTTTTCTTTCTTTTCTCCACCCCCCCAATTCTGTAAGCAGCCTATAAGACAAGGTTTTTCCCCCTCAATCAACACCGGGGGAAAATTCCCCTAATCCTACATTAGCATAAACAGCTTAGTTTTCCTTTAAAAAAAAAGCATAATTTGTACTCTAGTAGGTGCTAAAGTGCTATTTAGAAGTGTGTTTATGGAGAACCTGTGCTAAAACTTGCAGCAGTTGCAAAAAAGGTAAAAGATAACATTTCTGTGTGATCTCTGTCTATGGGTACTACATGCAAATTGCTACAGCTATGTTTATTTCAAGGTCAATAGGGTCTGATAGTAAGGAGAGGGGAAGGGTCTGTAGAGGGAAGAAGTTGGGGGCCTGGAGGGCAAAGGGGCTACCTAACTCCAGAGATTTATTCTCCCCCCACCCCCCATTGGCAGTTGGAGGTTGATAAATTGAAGACAAATCTCCCATAATTAGATTCTATACCTGGAAAATTACATCTCAAATTTATAAATTTTTCCATATATGAAATCTAATTACTCGTGGGTCATTTTATAATCAAAGTCATCTTATATTCCAGTAAATATGGCTCTCAAGCTGAATGCAGCCTTCAAGAGGTTAACCCGTGGCCCCTGGATTCCCAGTTCAGGTGCTGCTCCCTCCCACCCCATCACTCTCCTGTTGCCATCCTGGGGTCTCTGAGGTCCCCCTGCCTCCTCCTGCTTTTGCTTCCTATTCCTGGGGGCAAAGAGAAAGGGAACTCATGGTCAAGGGTTCAGGGAACCCAGGGACCTGCACAGCACAGAGCAGCATGTGGCCTCTGGCAATTAAGAAGTTGGATAGCTCTGCCCCGACACATTCTTATTTAATACCTTTTTAAAAAGTGGGGGGAAAAAAATCCCAAGGATCACAAATATCTAAGGGCATTATACTGCTGCCCATGAAACACCATCAGAGGAAAAGACATTAAACATACCTTTGCTACAGCCTCTCTTGGTAGAAGCTGCTCGACAGGGAGGGTCCACCATGCATCACTTCCTTGCTGCTCCACTATTCTAATAACGTTCCCAATGGTTTGACTAAATAAACGAGCAAGAAAGAAGAATGTAGCAAGATTAAAAATCAGTAAATTACTATAATTTCCTTAATGTAACTATGCATTTATTTAGGCCACGTACATACATTCAGCCTCTATAAGGAGAGACACTGTTCTCCCAGCAGAAAACAAAAGCGTGCAGAAGTGAAGCTCTCTCTCCCAGAGTGAAAATGGTGGCACAGGAACAACCCAGGTTAAACTGCTCCCAGCAGTTTCTCTTGGGAGACTGAATGTCTGCACACTTTCCCCCAGCTTAAATCCTCCTGGGGATGAGGAGGGAAGCCAGAGAAAAAGGTTCCTTGTGCCTTCTTGAGACCAGGGCCACACCAGTCTGCAGGTGTGTGCATGTGGGAGGGAGGGTGAAGCGGCTCATCTCCTGCTTCTCACACCAAAGAGTTCCTGATGTAAGAAGCAGGCAGGGGCTTTGCCAAGCCATTCCCTCTGCTCAACTCCTGGGTACCAACTGCTGCACCCTGACTGCTTCCCCTTGTTCCCCTCTCCCCGCTTTCAGCTGAGCAGCCAGTGTAGCAAGCCACACTTACAAGCCCAACTCTTGGCCTGCTAGCTTCCCCTTGCCTCTCCACATTGCTCAGCTGAGTAGCCAGGGCACCAACTGAAAAGTCTGGCTCTCAACTTTGCTAGTTTCCCTTGCATCCCACCACTGCTCAGCTGAGTGGTGGGGGGCAGTCATTTAAAAACCAGAGGGTCCTGGAGCATGGCAGGTGGAAGCTTTCCCCAAGCCCAGCTCCCATCCCGGCTGGCTTCCCCTTGCAGGCAGAGGAAGCCTACTGTGCCAAAGTAGCAAAGCTTGTGAGCCTTGCCACCACAGTAAAAATGCCCATGCTACCCTGCATCACTCTGGGCCAACCTGGAACAGCATTGGCTGAGGCAGACTGTTGTACCTCTGTGGCAAGGCTCCCAAAGGCTTACTGCCACAATTGAGATTCCCTCTCCTCTCCCTGCACTCCTCCAGATCAGCCCAAAAGGAGTGCAAAGAATGGTGGCTATTTCCTGTGAGAACCAGCAGGATTCCTACCATGGGAGAATGACCACCTCCTGCTAATCAGACCGATGGTGGGTGGGGTGGGGGACCATCCTGGGACAAGAACCTTCCCTGGATGTGTGGCAGCTACTGCTTTTCAGAAGCTGCCAATTGCCTTTTGACAGCTGGACCCCTTTCCCAGGCAGGGGAAAAGACACGCTATCGATTAATCAGCTCCCCTAAGGGGAGGAGTGGTCCAGGGAGCAGCCCTCTAGTGCCCCTGGCTGAAGACTTTGCTTGTGAAGCTCTTCAGCCATGAGGATGGAGGAACATCTGTACAGTCCAGCTCCCAGAAGAAATTTCTTCCAGTAGAACTGAACACCTTGTACACAGTCTTAGAGCACATAACTGTACTCCAGCTACTTGAGCTCACTGAAAATGAGCTAGCTTGGGTATCAAATATAGTATAGCTGTGCTAAGTAGGTGCACTACCCTGGCTAACCTACCCAGCCTCAGCCACAAGGCACTTTATGGGGCAGTGTATGTTTCCTGTGTCTGTGTACACAAGCCATTAAATCAGTGGTTTTCAAACTTGGGCACAAACCACCAACTGGACATTTTTTCTGGGTGTTTATATAGTAAAATATTTTGAGAAACACGCTGTGAAGCATTACTTGAGTGGAAAGAGGTGGGCCCAGTAGAACCACCTCTCTAACAAAGGATCTTGAACATGTAACCCTCATAGCTCCTGTGCCAAGTATACACACTTACTTTTATGGTTTCTTTAAGACTGCAAAATTACCCAAAATTGTGGTTAAAGTGTCAAATCAGGTCTATTTGATCACTTGCTAGTCAATTAGTTGATCTCAATTTGTAGACTGAACAAGCAAACAAAAGACAGTTCTGAAAAAGAACAGTTTTTGAGAGCATATGGTTTTCAACAAAACATGAAAGTCTTCTGGTTTCAACTTAGAAATTAGACCTACATACAATCCTACATCTAAAATGCCACTAACACTTGCTTTTTATTTTAATAAATTAAAATTAGCTAATATCACTGTTGTCTCCACAGGCTATATGGTATTTTTATTACTGTAAAAAGAACAAAAAATCTCCTACTTACATTTTTTTTAAGTCTCATTTCCTTCCCCCGCCTCCCTGTTTGCTGACTTTCAAGACTTAAGTTATAGTCTTGGGTGAAACCCCAAGGGAACTGAGGTCAATGGGAGTTTCACCCTTTGTTTTCTGGCAACAACTAAAGACACCTCAAACAGCTTGACCTCAGGGCCTCCCAAGCTGGATTGTCAAATTCACCAATGACTCTTGGCCTTGGAGCAGTCACTGAATGACTTCAGTTTCCCAGTTTTATACCCACCTTTGGCCAGATCCATTAAGGTTTTTCCTAAAATAGTCTACAGTTGGTAGTAACCAGGAGAACGCATGTTTCCATATGGCAATAGGAAACATTAGGCTAGTGGTTCTCAACCTTCTTTTAGATTCTTGGAATCCCTCTGAAAAATGACAGCTCTCAGCTTTCACTTGTTTCTTGACTACGGAAAACCAATAGAGCAATTCTTGTGCTGCAAAAAAACAAACTCAGAAAGACCATAGGAGGCCAAAATGTTTTGGAAACTAGGGATTCACATTTGGGTTTATCGTGTGAAACATGTGCAAACACCTAGACATCTAAGCAGCACTAATATTGTGTTGCACCCTGGCTGAGAGTCATTTAAATGGTAGTAGAAAAATGTCAAAAAAGAAATGCCAGTGAAAGTGCAAGCCTAAGAAGAGAATAGTGTTGAAGTTTCTTTTACACCAAAGGTGTCAAAAAGACAGTCTGCAGGCTGGATCCAGCCAGTGAAGCCCTATGATCAGGCCAGTGGGTCTCAGACTAACCCCTACATACTGCATGTGGCACACACCAGCCCTGGACCCACGCACTGCATGCAACATGTGGAGTGCGTCTGCCATATGCTGCATGTGGTGCTCAGGCACTGCATACAGCACAGCGGGCTGGTTTGGGATACACGCTGCATGAAGTGCCTGGCTTAACCAGCCCTGCAGGCTGGCTTTGGAGTCAGTCCAGATCAGGTCCACAGACCAGCCCATGTCCACAGACCAGCCCACAAGTGCCACAGTCAGAGTGCAGGGCTGGTCCAGCCTCAGTGCTGCATGCAGTATGTGGTCTGTGCTGGCTCTGCACAAGCCCTGCACCAAGGCTAGTACATGCTGAATAATGTGCAGGACTAGTTGGCCTGATTTGGCCTATGGGGCAAAATAAATTGGACACCCCTATTCTATAGTAAAGCTTTAATGCTTGCTAGTTTTTACTTTCTACTGTAACAGTGGCAGAACCCGCATCTCTGACACCAAACGGAGGTTTCAACTAAGTATCAAATGCTGTAGGATTACAGAATCATAAAAATGTACTCAATATATAATCATAGAAATCAAATTACAGAATCATAGAAAATGAGGGTTGGAAGGGACCTTGGGAGGTTATCTAGTCCAATCCCCTGCTCAAAGCAGGACCAGCCCCAACTAGATCATCCCAGCCAGGGCTTTGTTTAGCCGGGTTTTGAAAGCCTCCAAGGATGAAGCTTTCACCACCTCTCTGGGTAAACTGTTCTAATGTTTTTCTATCTTCTTAGAGAGAAAATTCTACCTAACCTAAACTTCCTTTGCTGCAACTTGAGACCATTGCTCCTTGTTGTGTCATCTACCACCACTGAGAACAGTCTAGCTCCATCCTCTTTCAAACCACCTGTCAGGTAGCTGCTATTAAATCTCCTGTTAGTTCCCTTTTCCAGACTAAATAAACCCAGTTCCCTCAGCCTCTCCTCAGAAGTCATGTGCCCCAGTCCTCAAACCATTTCTGTTGCCCTCTGCTGGACTCCTTTCAATTTATCCATATCCTTTCTGTAATGGGGACCCCAAAATTGGACACAGTACTCCAGATGTGGCCTCACCAATGCTGAATACAGGGGAATAAGCATTAGGCTGGTGCAAAGCATCTAGTATATACTTTGGATTCGCATTCGGCTGATTTGGGGGACAGCGATTCGATTCAGTGATCCGAATCACTGTCCTGAATTGATTAGGCCAAACCCAATTTGGAGATTCAGCCGCTGCCATATTGGCCGAATCTCTGAACCAAACAGGTCCTATCCCCTACCCGCTCTCCCAGTCCTGTCAATGGTTGCTCTGCCTGGCCCCAACATCCAGGCTCCTAAAAAAGCCCTGCACTCACCGGCTATTGCCAGGCAGCGAGGCGATCCTCGCTGCCCCCCCACTGCTACTACTACTCCCCCCAACTTAGTGTCATCTGCCAACTTGCTAAGGGTGCACTCCATTCCACCTTCCAGGTTATTGATGAAGATATTAAAAACCAGCCCCAGGACCAATCCCTGGGTCACTCCACTTGATACTGGCTGCCAACTGGACGTTGAACCATTGATTACTACTTTTTAAGCCCAATGAACAAGATATTTTTCTGTCTACTGTACAGTCCATTCATCCAACTCATACTTCCTTAGCTTGGTTGCAAGAACGTTGAGGAAGACTGTATTAAAAGTCTTGCTAAAGTGAAGGAATATCCTGGCCACTACTCTCCTCGCATCCACAGAGCCAGTTATTTCATCACTGAAGGCAATCAAGTTGGTCAGGCTTGACTTGCCCTTGGTGAATCTGTGCTGACTGACTAATATCTAACCTAAAGACAATGTACCACGAGGAACCAATCCAACAGTGCCAGTGTAAATACAATCACCATACATAAAAATAGATGCATTTAGAGCAGGGTTGGGCAAAAACAGCCCGCAGGCTGGATCTGGGCTGCCAAGTGATTCTATTCAGCCCATGGTAGTTCCCTAGGCCCCATTTGGCCAGGTACAGGGGGCAGCCTGTACTGCGGTGTAGGGGTGGTGCACCAGCTGAACTCAACTTCCCAGCAGCTCCCCCCTGAGGCCTGCTCAGCTGCAGCTGCCAGCATCTCCACTGCCACTGCTGGATCCAGCCCCATTACCTGGGTACCCCAGCATGTCCACTCTGCACCTACTGCTGGGGGTGCTGGACATAGTGGGTAGGCAGGCAGGGTCTCCATGGAAGACCAGCCCATGACCCCTGTGGGAAGGGTGCACTTGGCTGGGCAGATGGGATGGGGCTGCAGGTGGGTGGGGAATGGTGTTCAGGAGTGGGATGGGTGGGTGGACAATGACAGTGCAGGGCCAGGGTTTGGGATCCAGGACACAGCTGTGATCTGTTCCTCACATGTCTCTGCCCATGGAACTGGAACCCATTGCAGGGACATGCAGGGAGCAGATAGTGGCTTTGCCCTGGGCCTGGGTCCCGGCCCTGTGCTACCACCGTCCCATGATCCTAGCCCTGGCTCCATCTGCCCATACTGTTCCTGAATGCTGCTCCCCCCCCTT
>NW_017729022.1:169327412-169330545 GCF_001723915.1 Gavialis gangeticus | reverse complement strand
GTCCCCCCCCCCCCCCCCCCGTCTTGCCCATGGCTCCATCCCATCCACCTGGCTAAGTATACCCTGCCTGCAGGGGTCCTAGGCTGGTCTCCACAGAGAACACGCACACCTGCTCTGTCCGGCACCTGGGATGGCAGATAGGCCAGTGTGCTTGTGCAGTGCGGTCAGGTCCAGCAGCAGTGGTAGCAGATGAGCCCATGCTAGGTAAGCACCCCACCTCCCCTGCCCACAACAGCTCAACCGAACTCCTTAAGTGTCCCCCTACAGCCCAAATAATTGCCCACCCCGATTTAGTTAGCCCAACTGAGTAAACGAACAAAGTGGTTTTACACTGGAGACTTCTGATGTAGATAGGGCCTCACAGAACAGCAAGGCATTCTGTAACATGCAATACACAGGGCACTGGTACTGCACCCAGTTGTTGGATGGGGCAGGTAAAGCAAGGAGAAATTCATTTCCAAATATATTAATACAGATACTTTTAGAGCAACAGGCCACAACTTTCAACCCGACTCACTGCTGTCCCACTCTGTAGCACCCAGGTTGCCTGCAGCCACATCTACTGTGCACAAAGGTTCCCAATTCCCACCCTCCATGGCAGTGAGGAGGAACAAGTTCTGCAGCAATGATGAGAGGCGCACGCCATAGGGACTAAGGACAGTTGTGGTGGCATGGAATGAAGAGGCAGGGGATGTACCAGGCCAAGCTGTATGCTGCCGATCCCCTGTGCTGCTGCCTGTCAGATCCAAGCATGCTGTGGGCCTGTTTTCAACCCGTTTTTTAAATGTATGGTTGACATATGTTAGTTAACTAGGTTTTTTAAAAAAAGATTTTCATCTTGTCCCCATATGCTTTGTTAGCTCACAGAACAGGAGAAATAAGCATTAAAAAAAAAAAAAAAAAAAAATCAATTTCCATTAGAGAATGTAAAGGAGTCAGATCTAAGGCCTTGTATCTCTCTAGACATCAGAAATCTGTTTTCAGTTTGCAAGAAGAGAATTCCAGAAAAGCATTGTTTCTTTTGACAAAACAAGACACTTAACCTAGACATATGAGTAGATATGACATTTTGTTATACCTTAAAATCAGGAATATTAAAAGATATGCTCCACAGGTCAGATGTTTCACCCAGCCCCCAGGGCTCCTAGAGGGGCCAGGAATTTGGGGTTGGGGCCTGCCATAATTTGAGAGGTAAGAAGCACCCATGTTGATGGCAGCAGGGCAAGCAATGGCTGTTATTAACCTCCGCACAACTACTTGCCCTCGAGTCGGGATCCAGTCAGGATAAATGAGTTTGACATCCCTGCCTTAAACTATGTCTACTGTAATAATACAGAAATTAATATACCCAGCTTTCTCTAATACAAATTGTTCAGTTTCAGTTTCTACATGGACTTTAGCCCAAAGCAATATTTTATCTGCATTACTGATGAAGTCAGACTACACCACCATAATAATTATATGGCATTATTACAAACCATTTGTGGCATGTGAACTCAGGCTCTCAGAGAAGAGATGAGGTGACATTATCAGAATTCAATAGGGTGAGATAAGAATTTAGAGAAAACAGTTAGGGTTTCAGTTGGTCATTAAGCTGAAGTTACAGTAATAGGCTTACTTGTAGGGAAACCAGCAACAATTTTGTATAAACCAATGGAACTAATGTATTTCCTGCACAGAAAGTGCATTAACACTAATCTGCACCACCTGCAGCCAACTAGAGATGCAACTTCATTAATGCCAGACATGCCAGCAATGAACAAGGTAGAAAAAAAGTGCTTTATTCTGCTTTAAGCTCTTTCAACCACCTGCAGAGACATCCAGATAGCATAACTTGAACCAGCAGCATCTTCCAGCAGCAGTGAAAGCAAACACCTCCAGGTAATGGTCTTCCAGAAAAAACAAGTTGCTACGTATTTTGGCGCAGAATAACTTAAAAGTATTTAATCCTCCATGCACTGAAGGGTCGCTGAAGAATTCAGCAACAAACAATATTTTCTCCCTCCAAACAGTAATATATTTACAAGATTAATCCAACTCTCACAACTGCAGCTGTATGTGCAAGTTTCTTTTATGGATTTCTTCTACAGCGGGTGACAGCTCTCCTGTGTACATTTTGCCCTTCACCGCAGCTCCAATTCAGATATTCTTCAGCAAAAGTGTACAAAATGCAGCCAAGCTTATTGCTTCTCCCATGCAATACAGATCAAGCAGACAGAGTAAGGTTTTTCAACCAAACCTTCACACTTACCATTTTGACGGAGCTATTATTTTGGCAAAAGCTAGAACTTCCCTTTTGTGGGGGTGCATGGGAAATGTATTTGATACTCTTTTAAATTCAAGAAAGTAGCCAATCTGCCTGTGCTATGGTAAGTGGAAAAAAGTCCTTTATGTGGACAACCAATGTTAACAAAGCAGCTATATTTACTATTTGAGAAATGCTGAATATCTGTTTTACTTTGGAGGTATCTCATCAATAGAAGTATACCTCAGTCAGCTTGGTTTATTAGAAGGCAGGGTACATCCGTATCCTATAGACTAACGTGAGCATGCACAAACTTATGCAAGCTCACTTCATCAGATATTGTGAAAGGACATGCAGAAAACAGTGGATAAGGAGAGAAATTTGACTACAAGAGGCAGAGGAAGGAGTGCGGGGGGGAGGGAGACAGTGCTGGGAGAGGCAAACAAGCAAGTAATAAACCCACAGGAACAAAGGAGTCAAAGTTAATTCAGGTCATGACATAAGAATCCACAGTCCCCATTTAAACCATGCTTAACAAAATCCAGTCTGTGCATTTACCCGCAAGTTAGATTCCTGAAGAGGTTCACGAATGCCTACCACTACATGGAGACTTGATCTGGGAGTTTTATTCCAGTATTTTCCCTAGGACTTATTCTCACAGAGGGAACCAAAGGCAGCAACAAATTGATTTAGTGAGTCTAAGGAATACAATAGAGTCATTTAGACTCTCTCTCTTAAAGGGAAAGGAGTAAGGATGAAGCAATTTATGTCAACACTAGCAAACTGTCCATCAAGAATAGGGGGGAGGGGGAAAGGGATGAAGCCCTGCATCCTGTGTCCCCCTGCCCCCCACTCTGGGGCCAGCCCTGCTCAACCCTCCCCCCTCTT
>NW_017729022.1:169325998-169327303 GCF_001723915.1 Gavialis gangeticus | reverse complement strand
TCCAGGTCCAGCCCCGCTTTATCCTTCACCACCACTCCAGATCTGACCCTGCTCTAGCCCCCCCCCACTCCATGTCCTGCCCTGCTCCACCCCCTCTTCCTGCCACTCCAGGTCCAGTGCCGCTCCATCCCCTGCTTCCAGTCTGTTCCCGCACTGCTTCCCCACCCCACTGCTTCAGGTCCAGTCCTGCTTTACCCCGCTCCTACTGCATGTCCTGCCCTGCTCTAGCTGCCCCCACTGCTCCAGGTCCAACGCCACTCTAGCCCTCCCCCCTGCCCCCCACACCGCTCCAGGTCTGGTCCCACTCTAGACCCTGCCTCCCCACCACTCTGGGTCCAGCCCTGCTCCACCCCCCACTCCCGGTCCGACCCCACTCTACCCCCATCCTGCTGCTCTGGGTCCAGCCCTGCTCCACCCTCCCCTCCCCGCCACCCTTATAAGTTGAGGCTTGTATTTCCACAGTTAGCAAAGTCCCCACTGCTTTTTAAACAGGAGTAACATCTGAACAGCCAAGGTCCAAGACACTTGTATACCTCAAAAATGTAATATGCAAAAATTTCTCTCTACATAAAAAATAGCACTGAATTAAAATTTCAGTCAGAACAAAACAATTAGCATTCATGTGGGCTTCCCTTAGATTTCTGGGGTATGCATAAATAAAAAGATTTAGTACAACACTGGTAATGTCCCTGCAGCATTCTTATTGCTTGGTAAAATTCCAGTGCACAGCAAGGGGAATTATTCTTGCCACTGAGCTGCTGAACAGAAATGTTAACTCCATCTTGACTAATGGTTCTGGCATTGATTTAGAGCTTGCAAAATTTTTCTAATTAAGGGATCCTTACTGTAGCTGTTAGGGACAGGGCTACATTATGGGCCAAGTTAATCCTTTCTGGGAGTGGTGGAACTGCACCTTCAGTGGAGTAGCACCACAAATAAAATGTAGCCCACAAGATATGTATCTGTGAAGGACTCGCAGGCTGTGTCCAGACCAGCAGGGATGCGCACATGTAGTGGCACAAATCTGTACTGCTACTTTCGGCTGCAGTGCATACCCCTGCACATGGGCTTTGTTGCAGGATACATTGTCCTGCTGTGGGCAAACTGTCCACGCCCAGCTTCTCCTGGCACCCTGCTCCAACCGGGTTCCATGTGCTGAGGGAGGGAGCGGGGTCTCAGTGTGGGGCTGGCTAGCAGGTAGCCCCCACACTGAGGCAACCTCTCCACCAGCCAGAGAGCAGCAAGTGGAGCCCAGCACATGCTACTTTGGCATGCTTTGTGCTGCTTTTTTTTTTTTTTTTTTCC
>NW_017729022.1:169313586-169325868 GCF_001723915.1 Gavialis gangeticus | reverse complement strand
TTTTTTTTTTTTTTTTTTCCAGTGGTTTTTTTTTTGTTACCAGGAAGTCCCAGTAGCAAATGTTGCTCCTGCACTGCAAATTAGCAGCATTGCTCATGGTTTAATGTGCAACTTGTACGGTCTGTGGTGCCACGAACCGATATGTCTGCATGTGTAGATGTAGCCTCAGTGTTTAACTGATTACCCTTTACAACACTGAGTAACAGTAACAACTTTTCTTCAAAAAGGCAGGAAATTCTTGCTGACAGAATCATAAAATAGTCCCTTAGGAGCCTAATTAAAAAAAAAAAAAAAAATACATGACACCTCTTGTAAGTAACTGGCATACTCAAGCTCTACAAGACAAGTTCCAGAACTAGAATATGCCACAAACATTGACCTTTAGGATATGGCTTTCAAATCATGCCCACTGAGACATGAATAAACTGCAGGACAGCATGAACTACTGAGGTAGTTAGTTCTTAGACAGTGATTTTCATTTGATGGAGAACATTCATTCTTCATAGATGCAGAACTATATTTTGTATGTGTCCAGGCTTGATACTGGAGGTCTTGTTTTATAATTTTGCAGCAGCTCTTTGGAGGCTTTTCCTGTAGGAAAATGAAGCTACCTGCATTCTAGGTTTAACAGTTTACTACAACTGTACTCAAGCACTCAGCACTGGTTGCAAATCCATACAGAATTCAAGTGTCTCATCAAGCTCATTTTTTGCATGCCCATAAACAAAGACAAGTCTAGGGATACACCAGAACTGGAAAACAGCTTGAAAAAAATTCTGTAGAAAATTTCCCTTAATTGAAGGACCTATAATTATATTCAACTTTTCAGTTTAATGCAACATGGAAATCCTAATCTTGCACAATCAAGATTTTGCTGCTGAACCTGAAGAAAAAGTGATGCGTTATTATTTAACAACACTGCAACTTGCAGAATTTTGCAATCTATCATCAGGTCTACACATAAACATGAACAAAGGGGCTGACATGTTATGTCCTCCAGGCTCAGGAATAGGCAATACCCACTAAAATCTCTTTGGCTATCCTCTTAGAAAGACAAAGCACAGGTAATACTTCTTGCAGGGTCATCAGCTCCTTCAGTCATGGCCTGTGCTGGAAGGTTTCCTGTAAAAGCAGACCAACTGACAGGAAAGCCTGATTGCTGTTTGCTGCTATAAAAAAAAAAAAAAAGTATTTATCTTGATGGGCATTCTCAAAGGCCTGCAAAGCGGACTTTCCTAGAAGTTTTAAAGAGAAACCCCTTCCACTGAAAGGGAACCATGTGACAGAATTAAGCTCAGCCAACAAGCAGTGGGGGTATTGAACCCTGAGCAAGAATAAGTAATAGTTGTTAGGATCAATTACAATGTAATCAGATAACTATTACAAAACAGCATTGACACCTTCTTCTAGAAAAGGTATTTTATATGCTTTAAAAAAAGCAAGAACAAGATGTACTTAGTTTATAACTAATTTTAAAAGCATATTGAATGTGGTCATTATCCCAATGAAGCTCACACTCCTTTACATTTACAGTAAGCTACTTTACCTTCCAAGAAAAAAGTCGGTTTATTTCAAATACACTTGAACAGACAGCCCACCTGGATACTCAGAGAAGTAGTTAAGGTATGGCTACTTTATGGAAATTTGGAAGAAAAATAGTACAAGAAGGGCAAGAAGTTAATGGGAAAATTTAGAAAAAAAAAAAATCTCATCTGTAATGAGAAATCTTGTCCTATATAGACCACAGGAGGGGAAAAAAAAAGCAAACCAAAAAAAACCCCTCAAAAACCCAACCCCATTTTCAGTCTTCACTGTGCATGTGTAATGTTGGAAGTTCTCTCTTGCAATAATATTTTTCCCAAAGTAATTTTCTGAGGTGCACATATATATTACTGTAGACATAACTTGGGTTGTCTATCCTTTACCAAGCATAATGCTATGGAACAGAAGCTTATATGGTTTATTCATATACAGTGAGATTCAAATTTTTTCCTGATGCTGGCATGGATTAAGAGTATAACATAACCATAATAATCTGATAAATAATAATTGTAGAAAATAAGAGTAGTCAAATATTGACAGATTTACTAATCGCTGACCAATATCTCAACTTATGATGAATTCAACTATTCATAAAAGTTTCAGCAATTTCAAATTTATTTTTCTTTAAACATTTTTTAGGAAACTGTAAGTAATATACAATTAAGCATTTAAAAAAGGATTCTGCAGTTGATGCCAAAGTTTCCAAAGATACAGTTACACTTAACCTTTCCCTTCTTCACAGATCTTAAAAAGGCACTTCTTTGACCTTTCCTCAAGATCTTTATGAAAGACAAGTGTTCTTCCTGTTATATTGACAGAGAACGGGTTGTATATAGAATCTTAAAAAACGAAGGCAATACACAATAACCCAAAATTGCAAATTGCCACCTTCCTCATATAGCTACTTATCACTTTGCAATCCATATGCTGTAATGAGTGCCATAATTCAGAGAATGAGCTACAACCCCATTGTAAAACTTTGCCCTGGATCCAAACACTGTATCTAAAAGAACTCGCATTACGTGTCAACTGCTAGATTTTTTTTAAACAGTGAAAAACCATGAGGTAATTCACGCTACCATGACACCAGCCAATCATTCTGAACTCTGATATTGATTGTGCTGAATGCTTATTTAGTGTTATCGGAAATTAAGCAGTATTAAGAGGATTGCTAGAAGGAGAAGAAAACAGTTCTTGGTCCTCTCTCTCTCTCCATACAACAAAAAGGAGTACGAGATAGATTCTCTTTTGCATGCATATATATAGAGAAACAATTTGCAAGACAGTACTTGGCAAGAGGTAAGTTGCTGATGTTAACTTCCTGAAATGCTTTTAGTACCCCACACAGGAAAGTTAATAAAATTTACTTTGTAATTTTGCATGTAACTTTGTAACTTGATTTTCTGTGTGCAAATGACAACAAAACTAATTGGTAATTAATAATAATAAAAAAAAAGAGAGAACATACCTAGGACTTCAGTATATTATAGCATAGTATAACAATATCAATACTTAGAAAAAATGAATCAGTACAGCTAAGTAGCAATCAAATATTCTCCAAATTGCATATATCATATCTGTTGTTTGATATGTGTTCCTATTCTAAATCTTAGCCTTTATTTTTGGCTTTCTTTAAAAAAAAAAAAAAAACACAATAAAAAACCCCACTTAGTCCCCAGGATGGTGTTGCTCCTTCAAAATGTCAAGAAGTCTAATGATATTTACTTTTAAAAGCTTGTGTTAGAAACAGTCAATTACTTAAATTCAAGTTTTCTAATTTTTTTTAATTACATGCAGACTTCTACTGCTTGCATTCTCAAAATCCTTATTTGCAAATGGCAATGTAGTGAATAACTTTTCTTCTCTCCCTCTCTTCCATGTAGGATGTGGAAAACTGATGTGTTACAAGAACTTTCTAGCTCACGATTTAAACATGCTGCAATTAAAACATTGGGTAGGATTCTCTTTATTCAAAAGACAGTTTGTACAATTTAGGCCAATTTTAAATTCGAGATGATAAGCTTGGGGCTGTACACCCAAAATGGCTGCAAGTCACACAGGACTGACAACAAACAGATTCTGAAGTGAGAGCTGGTATTAGAACATAAACGCATTCAGGATGAGAATCTAGTTCTTGACGTTCAAGTTAAAACTAAAGATAGATGTGCAAATCTCTTAAATCCTCAATCCATTGAAGCACATGTGGCAAAGGAAAACCTCTGTGGACTTAAAAAAAGGACTTAAAAAAAATGGTAGGCTGTGGGCACGTCCAGATTTGTATGGTAATATTTACTGGTTTATTTTAATACAACTATTTTAATAAAAATAATTTAGATGCAATAAGCATGAGGAATCGTTCGAGACTGACCAGCAGTACTTTCAAATGTAACAGCAACTCCATGTGGACTACGCTGACTTCCAGTGGAGATGCTGTTACTTTTGACAGCCACTCACAGACATGGAGCAGCTGCCAACTGAAACTTCGCTAAACACTTATGTAAATAGTTTGGTTGTTTTTTTTTTGTAGATGACAGCTTTTTGGGTTATTTTGTTTGAATACCAGAGCTGCTCATTTATAGGAAAAAAGGCATGAAATGCATTATATATATCATATTTGTGCTCTGTACTGTAATTTAAAACAGCCAGCCAAACAAAACAAAACACAAAGAACTACTGTATACATTAATGAGAACTGTTGTGCAGGAAAATGACCTATGAATTGACAGACTGTGTATTCTAAATTTGTCTGTCATTTCTGTAGGCCAATATTCTGCACACCCTCACTGCTCTGATTCCAGCAATGTGGTGTGACTAATTTAAAGAAATTTTACTGTCAGTTCTTCTATTTAGAAGAGTACGTTTGACAGCACTAATTTGCAATTCATCGCTTGTTATTTATATTTTTAAAATAAAATGTCAAGAATGTGTGGCAACCAAAGAAAATAAACCTGAATTTTCAACCATACAAGACTTTTTCCTGTGTTTTGCCCTTTAATCTCTTGTGCTATATTGTCTTTTTTCTCCACCCACATGCATTGCTTTTCCGTTGACATTCTTTGTGAAAAAATGGGCTGATATCTACTTACACAAGGGTGGAGTTGTTGGTTTAGTGCAATGCTTTCCACATAGAAGTACCCTGACAATGCTGCTGTTCATATGACTAGCGACAGTGAGACACTGCACAAACGTTTGCAAAGGCACACCTTTTGGTATATATGCACTTAAAGGAAGTAAAGAGAGCAATAACCAGAGAAGAATTCCCATACATTACTACCTTCAGTAAGTTCAGTTGTCTGGCTAAATAACTATTTTGTTATTAGTGCAGATTATGATGTTTCCCCGCAAGTTCTGAGGAAATACTGATTAAGGCATATTTTCATAACTTGTTAACCAATTCCTAATTTGAGTTGCATTTAAAAACAAAACAAAAAATCCTACATAAAATTAAATAGCCCTTTTAAACGTAATTCTACAATACTAAAAGCAGAACACTCTTTAACAGGTTACTTTCCAGATAAAGTATGGGGGGCTCACATACACAAAGGATACTTCTTCATATAAATTTGAAGTATTTAATTAATGCTTTTTTAAAATGGATGAATTACTTCACCATGTAAGAGATGGTATTTAACACTATAAATAGAACCTTTCTGTACTGGCGTTAAAGAAAAAACTTGAACCTTACTCGAACTCTGTTAGCAAATACAGAGCAGTAAAAAGAGAGCAGAATTTACAGTCCATCAGGATGAAATGCAGTATTAGGTTGCATGCTTGTTGTGTCTTAACTTCCATACCAGATTTGATTAGTCTGGAACTCACCTTTGATTCTGGAAATCAAGTACATTTGCAAGAATCCAGGTTATTACAGTAATTAAAAAAAGACTCTGAAATCCAAGTTCTAATTATTTTTACTTGTATACCCTTATTAGCTTTAAATGAATTTGCATGAAGATCATTGAGGTCAACAACTTCAAAAAGTGGAATTATGCCGTTGTATTTGAGGGTTAAAACTGACTCCAAATCAAATAAGGAAAGCGATGAAACAATGAATATGGAACCCATGCAATGCCATTTTTACATGGCAATCTTTTAGACTGCTACAGGCTGCAAAGGAGAGAGGAATATAGTGGGGAAAAACCCTGGTCATACCCAATTCACTCTCCCTTTCAGCATCTACTCCCTGCCACTGTGACACACAGGATACTGGGAAAAATGGACCTATGGCCTGACCCACTAAATGTTAGTTCTTATGCTCTTATAACTGTTTACAATACCTGCTCCAAAAATTAAAAGCAGTGCTCTCATGAGGCAAAAGTGTGCTTCACAAGTTTCAGTTTGAGCTTTAAGTAAGAGAGAGAATCTTAATACAAAACAACGGAAAACAATTTTCTTTTGTTTACTTGCTTCTTAGATAGCATTGCACTTAACTGACATTTATTTTAAAACTTAGCACAAAGTTTTATTTGGAGTGGTATGGTTCTGAAGAACTGAAATCTTTTTTCAATGAACTAGTTATTTTAACATTACAGAATAGAAAAGATGTTAGAAACAAAAAGTGAACGTCTGAAAAATCTAAATGGGTATAAGTGACCTAACTGTATGACAAACCCACACTTCAAAACACAGGAACATAAGAAATGCCATACTGGAAATGTTGCCCTGTGTCTTGTACCTCACAGGGGTGTAGAGACTGAATGCTAGGGTAAAGATAACTTACGTAAGGAGAACTGACCCATCTAATGCCCCTCTTCCCTTATAGCTTCTAGTATTCAGAAGAATAGGAAGTCCTAATTTGGAGGTGGCTGCCTTACAGTCATGTTTAATATCCACTAAACAGGAAATAGAGGTTATCTTTCCAAACTAACTTTGAATTAGAACTTTGCTTCTTGTTCTGCCCTGAATTTGACCAAGCTTTTTCCATCACTACACTAGCAACTCCTTAGTCTCAGAAATCATTGTGACAAATATTTGAAGTATTCAGACCACAGTGCCAAGACTAGTCACAATCTATTCAGGCTCCAGCACTCATTCAATTTCATGTAAATATTAAAAACCCCCACAAAAAACAAAGCTCTAGTAACCTTATTAAACAATTACAAATGTGATCAAGCATCTTCAGTTGACTGCTGCACACAGGGCATGAGGCAGAACCAGACTACCTACCTATAAACCACAATCGGTAATGAGCCACTGGTATCTCTTTTTTTACCCAATATAAACAACTATATTAAAATACATTCAGCTGTGAACTAAAACAGATTTATTCACATTTAGATAGTTTGAGGCTTCAATGCTTTCTACATTATGGAGCAACAGATAGTGCCATCTATGTAGTTATATAAAAATTACCTATTTATGAGGGATTCTCCTGTTGTCTTATGATAGAACACTGGAATTGGAACACCCCAACACCTTTGTCTTGATATACACCAAAATGTCCGTCTGTCCAGCATTTCTAGCATTCTTTTCTGTCCTGATGCAGGAACAAATTTCACTTTTTTTAACACTTCCTATGAAACAATCACAAATAGATTTGTTTAGTCTTGGACAGAAATCAACAACCAACTAAAAGGATGCTGTTCCCCTCCCAGTTCATGAAGAATTACAGGCATGATTCTTTACATGTTGAAATTAACATGCTACAAACTAGTTACCACATGTAAATTTATCTGATGGATGTTACCATCGCTCATATTTCTTATATAAGTTCTTCGGACTTGTCTACACTATGGAGCCGATACAGCTATAGTTACACTGGCATAGTTATTATGACAGCAGAGCCCCCTTGTGGATTTGTGGCATGTAATGGCAGAAGAGAGTTTCCTGCTGGAACAGTTGCACCAGATCCCTGAATGACATACTTTAAGATTACATAAGTCTTCGCTGGCTGGTATAGCCAACTCCACCCTAGGGGTTCTGCCATCATAGCCATGTTGATTAGGTAGTGTGATCTCTTCACACTACTGACTTAAGTCAATTAGCAAAATGTTGTACTGTGGACCAAACCTTTCAGTAACGTACTTATACAAGTTGTTGTCACAGTATCTTAAAAATACTATGCTGCTTATCGAAGGTAGGATAATAGAATATTTTAAGAACATTTTTGTGAAGGAAGACAGACACTGGTCCTTTCAGCCACCTTTCTATAGCTCACATTACTGCAGTATCTGGGCATCTCACAATCATTAACTCAGAGCTTTTGTCAGGCAGGGAACACTTCTCCTTATTTTACAGATATGCCCCTAAAGCACTGAGGGCCAGATCTCAAAAGTATTTAGGCACCTTAACTCCCACTAATTTCAGCAAAAGTTGATATGCCTAAATATCTTTCCAGATCTAGGTCAGAGAAACAGATAACCAGATGCTATGCCACTTAAGTGTCTAATTGTGATCTTAGTCCACCTGCTTGAGTCCCTGAAAAACTTAACACAAAAGCTGGATGTGTCCTCCTCCTCTTCCCTTGCTGCTTTATCTTAGGACTAAGATCAATGGAAGCAGATGTATTAATGAGTTTTTAAGGTCTTGAACAGGGTGGTATAGAATTGTGCTTAGATACTAATATGCTTAAGTACCACTTAGATGCCTAAAAGGTGGAATAAGATCTGACTCTAAGTGATTGCTCAACCATCATACAAAGTCTATTGTAGACTGGAAAAATGAACCTCCCAAGTTCCATTAATTGCCCTAACTATTGAGTTATACACCTTTCCTTCTAAAGGTACAGGTTAAGGATAACTACACAGCCCATTGTGGGTATCAGAGGGACAAAAATTTTATTACAAGGATTTCCATCAACAGTTCAGTTTTTGTAGACACTATGGGAGGGGGGTGAAGTTCTGGAGAAGTGTAGAGAAAGACCATGTTAGTCAAAAACCCCACGCATCATTAACATCCCTAAACTCTCCACAAAAAGCAAACTGATGAAGCTTTATACCTGGGTGGTAGCCTTGATATTTGCTGTATTTACAAACCACTGTTTGCTGGCACGAATAATCACAGGTTTCTTAGTCCTCCAGTCATATGGATAGCTATGTACATATCTCTCCTCTTTTAATAAACTCTTTGCTGCTTGAAGCATCTGAATAACTAGGGAGAAAAATAATTGGAGTCTGATGTTAACAAAAGAACATAGTGCTTCTGCTGCTGCTAGCTTAATTTCTTCCCTTTTCCCAGTCCTCACTTCCCATCCTCCTAGCAATGAAGTGCCAATATCTTGTTCACTTTCAGCAGTTTGGTTCAGATGAACCTTCAAAATATTTGAGAGACTATGCTTTAAAAAAAATAATTGGATGAACACAAAATACTTACCAGCTTCATTTCCTTCTTCAAGTACAGCCTTGTTCTGAAGTTCGGAACCTGCAGCTTCCGTAAAAAAGCCACCTTCATCAACAAGACAATCCTAGGAACAAAAACATTTTAGCTTACGTTAATAAAATATTGACCACTATATTTAAGAATGTGAAATGGTGAACTGGAGAGGCCTATAACAGACCTCTGTCTTGGCTCAGAAAAGATGGTGGGGCTCTTTATATTCATGTGCTATAAAACTAAATTTGACATTCCTGACTTGCCAACTTGCAAGCAAACTTGACAATTCAAGAGATTTACCTTCATTGAGCTTGTAAGGATACAGCTTCACTATTATTACACTCAGGCAAAGCTTAAATACTTACCTTTCAAGAATTAAAAACGAGAGGAAAAAAGATGATCATGTAAAAGCTGAATAACATTAGCAGTCAGCTTTAAAATACAGAATGTCCATTACAGATACTGCAAACTGATTACATGTCCTAGGATCACCTCATCCATCACCAAAACACAACTACATCTGATGAGACACGACTTTGTATAGAAGACAAAAATAATTTCCATTTGAAAGCTATCGGTGGACATGAGGGAAGTGATACCTTCCTTACACTGGAAATTTAATTCCAACATTGCAAAAAAGAGAGACAAGATCTTTAGCAGCAACACACTGCAAGAATCTAAGCTCTAGGTTTCATTCAAAAACCTTCACTATGGCACAACTCTAATTTGGCACTGATCAAGGAGAAACACACTCACCACTTCTATCATCAATTCTACTACCTATAACAATATTATAAGCATTAGGCTCCAGTGGTTAAAGACTGGACTGAGAGAGAGAGGATACCTAGATTCTACTCTCAGATTTGCTAATAGCTTGATGTATGAGTCTTTGTCCAAGTTTCCCTTTTTGCAACAAAGCAAAAGGAAGGAAGTCACTACAATAGTCTACTGGGCATCACTCTCTCAAGGACTAATTCAGGAGGTGATCAATGACAAGCTATGTAGTAATCTGACAAGCAAAGAAAAGGCGGCAAATTATTGTAACAATACAGAGCTGTAGTTAGGGGAAAAAAAAAAGTCACATTAGTAGCCACAGAACTAACACCTGTAAAAAGCAGTAAATTTATTTCTCCTACCCAAACTGTTCCTGAAGAAGTAAAGCCCCATTGAGAGAAATACTATAGTTACAAATTACCTATTTTGCTCGTGGTTTAATGGAGACAACCCCCTGCCCCCCACAAACCACTGTGCCTGTGTTCGGAGTTCATTTGATTCAACCTCTCCCCCCCGCCAAAAGAGTACCTCATTCCGCTCCGACACTGTCAAGTTTATACCACGGGATGTAAGGGAGAACAATTTTTCCTCCCTTACTTCAAAATTTATGTCTTCATTCTTCAAATATGAAGCCTATTTATAGTAGACCCAAGTTACCAGTGAGTTAGCTATATAATAAGGTAGCACAGGCATTTTAAAAAATTTCATATAGAAATTGTAAAGTCTATGACATTTAACATTCTAGGTGTGACAAAACAGACAGGTTAAAACAAGATAAAAAAAACAAATGAAACAAAACAAAACAAAAACAAAGAAGTACCATGGGCAGTTGGTGGTGGGAAGCTACACTGTAATCTTCCATACCATGAGCTGGGGCTGTGTGAACTAATCCTGTTCCTTTTGCCATTGTCACATGATCTGCAGGTAATAGTGGAGAGTCTCTCCCAGGAATTGTTGGATGAGCACAAGAACCACTCTCCAAATCTATACCTGAAGAAAAAGAGGCGATACTGTTAGATAAGCAATTTATGAGCACAGCTTTTATAGAACAAAAGAATCCCGATTCATCAATAAAAAAAAATATACATATAATACAGGAATCTCACGTTCCCCTGTCAAGGACCTAAAGGTTCTTCCCAAACCCTGCTGTTTTATAGCTATCACCCTTTCAGAGGAATACTTAAAAGCTACTCCACAAGCAGTGACCCACAGAAACCAGTCTGCACCTCCAGGAGATGACTGCATTCCCATTTCTCGCAAACCAAGGAAGCAACATAAAAGGAACTGATTTTTAACTCTAGAAACTAAAGCAGTGTAATGCACTGGGATCTAGTGGACTGAGCAGAGGGCCACACCTCAGACCCAGGATTCATTTCCAGTTCTGCGTCCAACTTTCCATAGGACTGCGAGCAGGTCACATTAACTTCCCAAAAGACAGAAATACAGGAAAAGTATGTAGTACACATGCTACACAATCAACACTAAAGTATAAAGACATTAAGGAGCCAACATCTTCCCCATATCAGAATGAAATAAACTGAATAATCAAATTTAAACAATAATGCACCCCGAAGTACAAGCCCTTACTGAATCCCTCCCCCCATAGAAGCCTGGAACACCAAATTCATAATTATGTCAGAAGCTCAACAAATTCAGGCTATGGGAAACAAAAAAAACAAGTTCCCAAACTGAGGTTCCTGCCAAGGGAGTCTAATCATCTTGGCTTGAGTCAATTATTACAGGTCACATACAAACCAGTAACTCTGAAAATAGAGTAAGCTACCTACCTTACATTTACTGCAGCCTAAGTGCACTGCACTAAAAATTAGCGCGTAGCCAAGTTGTAAACTTACAGCATGCGTATCAGTTACCCTGCACTACCTTCCTCATGTAGACAAACAGTTTGAAATCTGAGCCAGCAATCACCTAGGATCATCAGCACTGATCATGAATGCATGTTAACATAACTATCACTCCCAACACCTCTGATGTCACTGCATTAAGGTATGTCAACACCTCACACAGGAAGTCTGCAGTAAGGTAGGCAGTCTAGTACACTAATGGGAATCCTACTTTAATTTCACCTGGGACTCAAGATTGACAAACTGCACTTGATCCAATTTGAGTTCAGAAGCTACCCCAATTTCAGGATTAAAAAACCCCCAAAAAACAGCACAATCAAATCGAGTTCTTTTCCTAGCTCCCCTTCTCAGCTGTATTGTACAATATATTCGGAGTATATTCCAAGTGCTTATTCACATTTTATAAATGTGGCAACTAGCTTCTATAAGCATTCTGAAATCTGTCTGAGAATTCTAGCTATTCTTACCACCCTTAACCAGTCACTAGGATGAATCCTGATTACCTGGTCTTCATGTTATTTAAGTTTACCTCATTTTTGTATTATTTAAGCTAATATTATTATATGAGCATAGGTCCAAAATTTAAAGCAAAGCAAACAAAATGCTTTTAGAATCATAGAAAGTTAGGGTTGGAAGGAACCTCAGGAAGTCATCTAGGCCAACCCCCTGCTCAAAGCAGGACCACCCCTAACAAAGCTTTGTCTAGCCAGGTTTTGAAAATTCTCAAGGATGGAGCTTCCATCACCTTTCTGGATAACCTGTTCTAATGTTTTACCACCCTCCTAGTGAGAAAGTT
>NW_017729022.1:169308357-169308586 GCF_001723915.1 Gavialis gangeticus | reverse complement strand
CACTGAGAATAGCCTAGCTCCATCCTCTTTTGAACCCCACTTCAGGTAGTTGAAGACTGCTATTAAGTTTCTTCTTCTCTAGACTAAGTAAGCCCATTTCCCCTAGTCTTTCCTCATAAGTTCTCCCCCAGCCCCCTCACCATTTTTGTCACCCTCTGCTGGACTCTATACAATTTGTCCACATTTTTTTGTAGTGGGGGGCCCAGAACTGAACACAGTACTCCAGATT
>NW_017729022.1:169303116-169303357 GCF_001723915.1 Gavialis gangeticus | reverse complement strand
CGCACAGGCATGACACAGCACATAGGTGGCCAGGAGCACAGCCTGGCAGTGTGGAGAGCTGCGTGCAGCTGGTAAGTCTGTTGTGGGGGAAGGGAGGGGAGGGGCAGGGTAGGCTGCAGCTGCAGGCTAGAGACAGGGCTGTGCCAGGCTCTTCCCAGCATGTGGGGGAGGGGGAGGGGAAGGGGTTCAGGCTACACTCAGGGCAGGCAGTGGCGGTGCTGGGAAGGGGGCTATGGGGGGG
>NW_017729022.1:169301719-169302759 GCF_001723915.1 Gavialis gangeticus | reverse complement strand
CCCCTGCTCAAAGCAGGACCAGCCCCAACTAGATCATCCCAGCCAAAGATTTGTCTAGCTGGGTCTTGAAAACCTCCAAGGATGGAAATTCCACCACCTCTCTGGGTAACCTGTTCCAGTGTTTTGCTACCCTCCTACTGAGAAACTTCTTCCCAATATCTATCCTAAACTTCCCTTCCTGTAACTTTATACCATTTCCCCTTTTTCTGTCATCTGCCACCACTGAGAATAGCCTAGCTCCATCCTCTTTTGAACCCCACTTCAGGTAGTTGAAGACTGCTATTAAGTTTCTTCTTCTCTAGACTAAGTAAGCCCATTTCCCCTAGTCTTTCCTCATAAGTTCTCCCCCAGCCCCCTCACCATTTTTGTCACCCTCTGCTGGACTCTATACAATTTGTCCACATTTTTTTGTAGTGGGGGGCCCAGAACTGAACACAGTACTCCAGATTTAGCCTCACCAGTGCAGAATAGAGGGGAATAATTACTTCCCTTGACCTACTGGCAACATTTTATATCAACATTTTAATACGTAGTAGAGGTGCACTGATACATCAGTCTGACTTTGGATCAGCACTGATATAAAGAAAATTGGTGGTATCAGAAATCGGCCTAATGTGGCTAATAACTTGGCCGATAAGTGCCTGTACATGCATGCAGCTGCAGCACAGCATGCAGGCAGTGAGGAGCACAGCCTGGCAGCTTGGAGAGCTGCATGCAGCTGGTAAGTCTGTTGTGGTGGGTGGGGGGAGGCAGATCAACACCCCTGTGGTGAGGGAAGGAGTGGAGCTGGGGTAGGTGCTGCCCACCAGGGGTGGGGTGGAGCAGAGGACAGAGCTACAACTTGTCTGGGGGGGTGGGGGGGTATGTGCTCCTAGATCTGTGTGGGGGAAGGGAGGGGAGGGGCAGGGTAGGCTGCAGCTGCAGGCTAGAGACAGGGCTGTGCCAGGCTCTTCCCAGCATGTGGGGGAGGGGGAGGGGAAGGGGTTCAGGCTACACTCAGGGCAGGCAGTGGCGGTGCTGGGAAGGGGGCTATGGGGGGG
>NW_017729022.1:169296284-169301471 GCF_001723915.1 Gavialis gangeticus | reverse complement strand
GCTGCGTGCAGCTGGTAAGTCTGTTGTGGGGGAAGGGAGGGGAGGGGCAGGGTAGGCTGCAGCTGCAGGCTAGAGACAGGGCTGTGCCAGGCTCTTCCCAGCATGTGGGGGAGGGGGAGGGGAAGGGGTTCAGGCTACACTCAGGGCAGGCAGTGGCGGTGCTGGGAAGGGGGCTATGGGGGGGGACCATGGTAGTTTTTGGGGTGGGTGCAGCTCCCCCCATAGCCCCTCTCCCAGTGCCACCACCCACCCCAAGCGCAGCACAGCCCAGCCCCCACCAGAAAAGGCCAGTGCAGCCCAGCCCACAGCTGCAGCCTGCCCTGTCCCATCTTGTACAAATCCAGGGGCACACAACCCCCACCCCCCCACATGCCTTCCTGGGGTGTGTGCAGCAGTGGAAGCTGCCCCCTACCCTGCAAGCCATAGCTCCATCCCATGCTCTGCCCCAGCCCCTCCCTCACCACGGGGGGCATTGGTCTGCACCCCCAACCCATGCCCCTTCCCTTCCCACCACAGACTTAGCAGCTGCATCAGAAATCGGATCGGTATCAGCCAGTATGCCTCCTTAAAAAATAGGCTATCGGTTTCCAAACTCTCTATTGGTGCACCCCTAATAAGTAAATCGACAACATGTCTGTAACACACTAATATTCACAATATCCCTAAGCTCTTGCCTTTGAATGTTGAAATAACTTCAAACTGCATGTCCAAGGTGGCAGCCAGAGATTCAACTCTATCTGCAGCCAGGATATAACATTCACTGGTATTTGTACATTTCACAACAGAATACCTAAGACACAAAGGCATTAAATGTGTTAATACTCCATCAGGAGAAAAAAAAAAAAGGTCTTCATCATAATATTACATTTTTTAAAAACATTTTCCACTTTTATGTTCTTTCAATGTTATCCTTAACACAATTCCTACAATTGTTTCACTTTCAAATCTCCAAATGAATAAGAGAACTAATTTTAGATCAAGCTCTAAACTAACAACATATTGCTAAAACAATAACTTCATTTTTAACTCTTTTAATAATTGATTGAAGGGGCTTTTTGTATTTCAAAAATTAAAAATATGATTAATACGTCTGAAATGTTGATTACTTCAGCCATGCTATGAAGACTGTTTAATTGCAATGCTGCAGATGGATACTAATAAAAATAGAATCAAATTCATAAGAACAACAGATTTAAAAATACATACTCTGAATTTGGCATATAACAGACAGCTTGATTAGCTGGAATTGTCCAGGGCTGAGTGGTCCAGACAAGCAAACTAACCTTGGATAATCCATCTATAAAATACAAATAAAGAGTACATTATTTTATTATAAAAGCCAAAGCTATTACAGTCTTATGAATGAAAAAATACAAATCATACCCATCACAGAGGCTAGTTTAGGAGGAGATTTCAACAATGGAAATTTGATATATACAGAACGACTGATGTGCTGCTCGTTGTACTCAAGTTCAGCTTCAGCCAAGGCTGTACTAGGTAAAGATCAGACATAGGTTAAAGAACAACCATATGAAACGTATTAGTCTCTTTACTTATATAAATGAAATAAAATGGTATGTTGATTCTTACTTTGCTGAAGGAGACCAAAATACAGGTTTGTAGTCTTGATAAATATAACCCTAAGGGGAAGGAGGGAAAGAAAAACAGACTTCACTGGATTGAAAGTATAATTTGTGACTTTAGATACAGTTAACAAACAAAGAGCTAGCATACCTTCTCATACATTTTTTGAAAGACACTTAGTTGTTTGGCCTCGTATTTCCCATCAAATGTGTAGTAGCAATTGGTCCAATCTGCCATTATGCCCCAGCGGATGAAGGCAGATTTCTGTTTCTCAATTGCCCTTTCTGCAAATTTTCTGGCTGAAGAAAAAGAATGGATTAAAAAAAACCCAAAAAAACAAAGAAAACCCAACAATACTGTACTTCTAAAATTCATCTGATCAAGTTAATCAAATTTTAAACCAAGCTAGTATGTTATTTATTAAAAGAAGGATAAATCTCAACTGAAAAAAAATAATTGTAGAACAGTACTCTACTAACTGAATTATATAAAATATAACCTTTGCAAGTAAATGGTTTGTTTTTAAAGCCAATTCCAGCAAAAGTGTAGGTTATAGCCTAAAGATATCAGATTAACTCAAAGAACCTTGTCTGCCTAATTCTAGCAGGATGCTTTCTCTCGTAAGGATAGGGATATGGCATACATTCATAAAGAACTTAAATGAACTTTTTAAAAAGGAAAAAGGGCTTAAACAGTGCATTTTAGTTATGAAGGGAGTTTTCCAAATGTAAACTGAAAAAGGTGTTATGCTGCTGCTCCTAACTTTTCCAAGCAAACTTGAAATCAACATTAATTAGTTTAACAGATGCTTTTCGTAACAAGAGTGGCTTGAAATGTTCATCTCAAATAACTTTTCAAGTGACGGTTGATGCTTCATATTATATAAAAAAATTAGGGAGATTCCCCCCCCCCCCTTATTATTTGACTAGCTGTGTGCAGTACTCAGACAACAGCAGTGAAATAATCTAGAATCACGTAATGACATACTCTGGCAGGGAAAAGTAACAGTCAAGATTTATATGAGGGTTTGGAGAGGAGGCAGAAGAGGAATCAGGCAAGGAGGAGGAAAAATTGGAGGTTTGGGTATAGAGCTCTGTGATGACAGTAGTTAGAAGGTTCTGATAACAGGAGAAGAAACAACGTAATTGTTTGTTTCAGAAGAGATAATGGGATAGCTGACATCTACTGCTTAGACCACAGGAGGGCAATTATTTTGGCTGGGGGGCCATTTGATTTCTAGAAAACTGTCGAAGGCCTCGCACAACATTTTTCAGAAGATAGCATTTTAACAAATTATAGATTAAAAAACAAACAAATAATATACTTAAAAAAAAAAAAAAATCAAACATCTACTAGAACACTTTAATTTTAATTTCAAAAAATAATTTTGTCCCAATTTATTTTTTGAGTAGTGTATATAGAGGTGATAGCATAATAACTCAAAATAAAGTCTTATTGTATATTGTGTGGGGCGAGGGGGTATATGTGGGGAGGGGGGTGGGCTGGGCAATGTGGATGTGGGGGGCAGAGGGCTGCCCTCATGCTAGCTCTCGGGAGCTGACTGAGGAGAGAAAGGGAGAGGGCAGGGGGTCACATGCAGCAGATCTTGCCCAGGCGGTGCTGTGAAGGTGCAATCTGTCCCCCCAGCCCTAATCCAGCCTGCAGCTGCTCCTGCAGCACTCCACATGGGGACAAGCCCTGACCACTCCCACCCAAAGCAGTCCATGCTATACTCCCACCGACACCTGCCAAACAGCCAGCATGAGCAGCTTCATGGCAAAGCTGCTGCTGCAGCTGCCCAGATGGGCATACTTTAGTTGCTCATCCTCTTCCTATGCCACTCCAGGCAACACAGGTAGTGTGGGGAAGTCATGGAAATGTGTGTTGGGTAGCAGATGCCCAGCCAGGAGGGGGCAAAGCTGCAGCCAGCTGGTTCCTGCCCCACCACACGGGGCTCCAGCTCCTGGCTGCCTTCCACCCACTCTACCCACCTGGTGTGATGAGAAACCACATGTGGATGGCCAAGTGGGTGGAAGAAGACTGAGAGCAGGGGAATCAAGGCCCCCATGGTGAGGGAGGGACCCCAGGAGGGCACAGGGAGCTTGTGCCCCTCGATCTGCGTGCAGCAGCGGAAGCACACCCCCAGACAAGCTGCTCGCGGCTCTGTCCTGAGCCCCATCCCAGCTGTGCAGCACCTGCCCCTGCCCCAGCCCCACTCCATCCTTCACCGTAGGGGCCTCGATCTCCACCCCTCATGCCCCTTCCCTCTCCCCACTTCTTCCCCCAACAGACTTACCAGCCAACACTGCTCTCCAAGCCACCAGGCTATGCTCCTGGCCATGTGCATGCTATGGCTGCTCGCATGCGTGGGGCATTTTAAAAAAAAAACAAAAAACAAAAAAAAAAAAAACCGGCCACATCAGGCGAAAAAAGCCGATTGCCGATTTTGTCAATTTTCCCTATATGGGTGCCGATCCAATATGGGAATTATCAGTACACCTCTAGTTCTAAACATGCACAGCTTTTAAAAAGAACTAATGGTAAAGCACACAACTCAAACTTCAGTGAGTTTAGCAAGTAGACTGCCCAAGCATGCTGCATGTACACCTTGATTGTCATGGTTCCTTCTACTATCCACTTTCATATCAAACTTTGGTTTCTTAGTAAGTGAGAAAAGTATGCATCAAATCAAGTAACTATGCTTTCCATAACTTTTCTTCTTATGCATACAAACTGAAATTTGCAAAAACAAGCCTCTAAACATGCAAACCTAAATTGAAAATCCAGCCCCAGAGTCAAAACTCTCAGAAAACATCAAAAAAGTTTTGTAGCATTATAAAGTAGTATGTGGGAGGAAAGAAGAGATTGTTCCTGATCAACAAAGGGAAAAACAGTTTAATTTTCAAAGGCATTCTCTTTTTCTAGGCTCTCACTGAATACACTAACTCTGCCCAGATTTAGAACAAAACATGAAAAAACAAATTAAGCCATTTAATGCTGTTATAAAATAAGCCTATGTAAGAGTAGATGTCCATCAAGTTCCTTTTTCAATGTCTATTTGATTTTAAGTTTAAACAGGCTTGCATTTGATTAACCCACTTCATAAGCTTAGATGACATACTTGGCAGACTGAGGATAGAGCTACGCAGCACAATGCAGTTACACATGCAGACAATGAGCCTACCTTGGGTATAAGCAGTGTAGCTAAATTAATATAGCTGTTTGCTCAAGCTAATTAGTTTAGCAGAGAAGTGAGATATACCATATTTACTCAAATTTAAGATGACTCCCCAATAATTAGATTCTATACATGGAAAATTTATAAATGTGTTATAATTTCCCAGGTACAGAATCTAATTACGGGAAAGTTGCCTTGAATTCATGTCTCCTCCCCACAGGGAAAGCAGTGGCTGGAGGGGTTAAGTGGCTGGGAGGGGAAGGGGGGCAGTCAGCCCCTTTGCCCCTGGCCCTCCCACTACTTCTCCCTGCAGCTGTGCTGCCCCCCGCACCCTCCCACCCCAGCTCTCTACAGCCTCTGCCCCTCCCTCCCTACTCCCCCATCTTCTGCCCAAGAGTGAATCCAGCCTGAAAAGGAACCAAGCT
>NW_017729022.1:169290972-169291284 GCF_001723915.1 Gavialis gangeticus | reverse complement strand
TAGATCATATTGCTCCCCTCCATGACACCAGCTCTCTACAGCCTCTGCCCCTCCCTCCCTACTCCCCCATCTTCTGCCCAAGAGTGAATCCAGCCTGAAAAGGAACCAAGCTGAGCCTGACAGTAAGGTGGGGGAAGGGGGCAGAAGCTGCAGAAGGCAAACAGAGGGAGTGGGACAGGGGAGAAGTGTAGGAGAGTGCTGTGGAAATGACTCTGGCCCCAACCCAGACTCAGGCATGCTTTGTATATGAACCTAAGATGAGGGTCCTTTCCCCTCTCCCCCCCCCCCGCCATGTTGACTGGGGGGAACCTT
>NW_017729022.1:169288913-169290881 GCF_001723915.1 Gavialis gangeticus | reverse complement strand
TCCCCCCCCCCCGCCATGTTGACTGGGGTGAACCTTATCTTATATTTGAGTAAATGAACTATCTACATTAATGCAGCACTTTGCACAAACTTTGCTGCACCCTGCAACCAAAGTTAGCTTGTTTAGATTAGCCCAGCTATTTCTACGTGGCACTGCAATATGTTGCAGACATTCCCCCAAATATGGTATTCACTTACAGGGTACGTGGTATGCAAAGAAAAAAAAACATGCACTTTGTTTTGGGGAAGGCAGAATGCAGAAATTAAGATTTTTCTGGAGATTCAACTGATTGAGCAGGGACAGAGCCCAATCTTCAGGTTCACTCACTCAATGAGCCATTAAGCTAATTGATTCCCTCAGTTGCCTAAATAGAAATGCCACTACTGCTGCAAACAGGAATCAAAGTGGAGCGCTTCTATTCCAGGGGCAGGCAATTATTTTGGGCAGAGGGCCGCTTACTGAGTTTTGGCAAGCCATCAAAGGCCACATGACAGGCAGCCCAGGGCAGATTAATATTAATTTTCTGAATTTTTTTCAGCGCCCTGCAGGCCAGATAGAATGGCCTGGCAGGACGTATTTTGCCTACCCGTTCTCTTCCAAGCAGAAAAAAAAAAATCAGCTTCTCTGCTTAACACATGCATCTCAATATTGGGGAGCTCATTTTCTGGAGAAAAAAAAAAAAAAAAGTGTGGTATATGCAGGTAAATATGTTATGTTCCCAACAAACGTCAGTGTCTTGTACCCAAAACAAAAAGCAAAGAAAGATACCCAAATACAGTAATATTAAAAAATATCTTACAAAGCACATTATTCAAGCCAAACTTTTCTTTTAATAAAATAATATTACAAAGATATTTTACCTTTTTGTCTTATTTCCATGGCAGAAAGATCTTGAGCTTGGAGTTCTGACAAAGCTTTCATTTCAACAGGCAACCCATGACAATCCCAGCCTGGTACATAATGCACCTTGTAGCCTCTCATCATATGGAACCGATTAGTGATGTCTTTCAAAACCTGGAAATGTGCAAGTTCATATGTGATTTTTAATGCTATTCCTACCACTATCCCCAACATGATAAACACATATTATTGAATGGCCCCTCTCATTTTGAAGACCTCTGCTATCCCAAGCAAATTGGGTGTGTTATAAAGCTTCTACCTCCATCCTGGTCTCTTCTTGTATTTTATTTAGTTTTGAAAAAGGATACTCATTACCATCTTTTGAAAATGAACATCCAAATTTAGCACAACTGAAAGCTGCAATTGTAACTTTATAGTTATACTCAGTACAGAGTGGAATATTGCACTTAGTATGGAGTGGGACAGATTCTACTGTTGGGTTCCATGGGAACAAGTCCTGGCCAGCATCCAATACCCTTTCTCAACGTGACCAATTCTCTGATGGAATCTGGAGGCCACATTTTTTGTTACAAAACTGTTGGCCAGATTTCATCCTTGTTTGCTCTTGATACAATATGCAACACTGTCATCCCTAGATTCCTATCTAAACATACAAAAATAATTGTGCATTATTGTTTTGAACATAAATTTTGTATTAAAAATCATTATTCTTTTTTCAGTTGAATCCAGGTACCTCCATGTCAAGCCACAACAGGTTGCTTTGAAGGTGTACAGACAAAAATGTAGCACCTGTGCAATATCAAGATAGAAAAGCCATGAAGGCATGCCAGGTAAAATACTACAGCAGAAAAGGTGAAAGGTCCCTAGATCTACCTGCTAATTTGGCTAACGTGATGAAAGTACAGTAAAAGCTGTCTTAACTGGCATTTTACTAACCAGAATACTCTATTAACCAGAATTCCCAATATCCCCCAATACAAATCCTCACTTTGCCAAGTCTATCCAGCATGCGCATGAAGTATTTCTGTTGTTTACATTAGTTAGTGATGCTGCCAATAGAGGAGCTGCCAGGAGCCCTTCTAGTTGATATCCGCATAGGGAGGAAAA
>NW_017729022.1:169276477-169288380 GCF_001723915.1 Gavialis gangeticus | reverse complement strand
GTGGGGGGGGCGGGGGGGAGGGGCAGGGGAAGCTGAGTACGAGCATGTGCAGGGGAAGAGGGAGGGGGAAGGGATCTGTGCAGGGCAGGGCAGGGCGGGCTGCCACTGCGGGCCGGGGCAGCGCCGTGCTCTTCCCAGTGGGGGTGGCCATGCTATGTTCCTAACTTTCTTGATAGGCAGAACTATCAAATAACCTGAATTTTTAGATAACTGGCACCCCCCTTACCCCACTCATGCCAGATAAAGCTTTTACTGTACATCAGTATGACACCAGAGAACAGAAGAGACCCTTCAGGAAAAAAAAAGACTGCCTATGCGCTATTGTATCATACTTCTGGAGTCAATATATAATATACAGCATCTATACCCATATATGCATCTATATACCATACATCTATATGCAATGTACTATATAGATGCACACAATATAGATGTACATTATGCCTTTCACAGCATAATAAGAGAAGCACACGTTACACAAGAATGAGGATGAATCCACAGCTAAACAATAAGATACAGAAACCAGCATGCATTGTTCCTTGTCATTTCTGTTAATACTGGATATGCTAATCAGTAAAACAGAAATGTATACTAGCATCCTCTTATTAAGTACTGCACCCTATAAACTTCAATTGACTTCAGACAAACTGAGAGAATACAGCATCTTGCAGGAGACATGTAATAGTAGGTTTAAAGTATCATAAAATTATATTTACTTTATTCAATGCATGACCAACATGAGGGTCTCCATTGGCATAAGGTGGTCCATCATGAAGACAAAATTCCTTCTTGGTTTTCCTTTGCCTTTGCCATGAATATAATTCTGAAAAGCCACATTTCTGTGAAAACAATGTGAAAAACAATTAAATCATTATATAATTGTGTCATAGCATTTTCAATTCAATTTTGATTAAAAAGATACTCTAATTCCATAAGAGAAGACTTCCCTTTCTTGTCAGGCTTTTCACTTCTCTGCTACTGAACAAATACCAATAATATTGACCTCCTTCTCTGATCTCAAATGGGATATCTATTTGGCCAAATTCATTCTTCTTTCACTAAAATCAAGGATACATCTGGGGTAAATATGTTCTCATCCCATGCTCATAAATAAATTAAGAGGCTGTGACATAGATGTTTCCACAGTCTGGTGGGTGGCAAGTTGGCTTAGCGGTCGCACCCAAAGAGTGATAGTATTGACCTGGAAGCATGTGGGTAGTGGGGTCCCGCAGGGTTTGGTTCTTGGACCTGTACTCTTCAATATCTTCATCAGTGACTTGGATGTGGGTGCGAAGTGTACTCTGTCCAAGTTTGCAGATGATATTAAATTGTGGGGTCAAGCGCACACTCCAGAGGGTAGAGAACGGTTGCAGGCAGACCTGGACAGATTAGAAAAGTGGGCAGTACACAGTAGGATGCAGTACAACAAGGACAAATGCAGAATGCTGCATCTAGGGCACAAAAATATCCAGCACACCTACTGGCTAGGAAATGACCCTCTCAGCAGCACAAAAGCAGAAAGGGATCTCAGAGCCGTAGTGGACTCCAAGATGAACACGAGTCGTCAGTGTGACTAAATCATCAGCAAAGCTAACCACACTATCATGCATCAGCAGATGCATGATAAATAGAACCAAAGTGGTGATACTTCCCCTCTATGTGGCATTGGTCAGACTGCAGTTGGAGTACTGCATCCAGTTTTGCCCGCCATACTTCAAGGACGTTGACAGATTTGCGACAGTCTACAGGAGGGCCACTCGTACTGTTAGGTGCTTACAGGACAAGCCCTATGAGGAGAAACTGAAAGACCTGGACCTCTTCAGTCTCCGCAAGGGAAGGCTGAAAGGTGATCTTGCGGCCACCTACAAATACATTAGGGGAATGCAGCAAGGGATTGGAGATGCTCTGTTCACCAGGGTGCCTCTTGGGGCAACAGGGAACAATGGGGTCACAAACTGACAGAGAGCAAATTTAGGCTATGTATCAGGAAAAAACTTCTTCATGGTAAGGGTGGCCAAAATTTGGAATGGGCTTCCAAGGGAGGTGGTGCTCTCCCCTACCTTGGGGGTCTTTAAGAGAAGGCTGGATATGCATCTGGCTGGGGTCATCTGACCCCAGCACTCTTTCCTGCCTGGGCGGGGTGTCGGGCTCGATGGTCTGTTGAGGTCCCTTCTAATCCTAGCATCTATGAACCTGTCAAGGTTTGCGAAATTCTTTAAAAGATCTTGACCAATAACTCAGACTGAACTGAGAGACACCATCGTGCAGACCCATGAAAGGACTTAAGCTCTTAAAGTGGCATGCAGGCAGAATTTAAAATCTTCAATCCTCATCTATCTTCTTGGGTGTCTGAAAGTGTGCAAATGCTTTGGAAGTTTATACATGTGCTCTGGGGAAGTAGCTTTAATTAGAGTGTGTCAGAGCAGCCTTCCTGCTCCACAGCTCATGTATAGGCACCCCTTGTTTTCACTACCAAAGTTCACCAAGTACTCTGCATTCCGCTCCTGATCAAACTCCTGATCAAAAATGCAGCCATTTTTGCTGAATTCATTTCACGCCTACACCTGTTTGGGTTTCATGAACTATGCCCATCTCCTCCCACATCCCCTAAGGGGCATGATTACTGCATTCAGAGGAAAAGATGGTAGCGGCAGTGGCACAAGCAGCTGCATTAAACACTGGATAAAATACATACAATGATTTGGAGAATGACATAACAGTCTCCCCTACCAGCTCAGGGCTCCCTTTTGTAGTCCCCCTTTCTGGCCCAGTGAGTTTTGAATCCCTGGCTGTACAGTCACTCAGCTTTGACAGAAGGGGGAAAGTGGCTTACTCCAGACCAGCTTTAGATTGGTGGCTAGGGCTATGTTTCTCAACCTGTGGGTTACAAGCATATATGAAAGGGTCAGGAACTTAGTAAATGGATTCTCCTTTAAAAGGAGATAAATGTGGGAAAGCATGGGTTTTTCCTTGCAGGCTGGCAGACTTCTAGCATGAAAAGGGCTGCTTGGGGCTCCCAAAGTCTCACACAGACTCTGGAGGCAGCAGGTCAGGAACAAAGGGCACCAGCAGGGCCAGGAGACTGTTTTCTACTTAAACTATTTACTGGGTCGGGACTGGCCATCAATGTTTACAGATGGGTCCTGGTATAAAAAAAGGTTGAGAACCACTGGACTAGGGCACTTCCTGAGCAAGTTCTTTAACCAACGGTTACAATACAAAGTGTGAACACCACCACCTCTACCACCTCTTCTCCCTCAGTCACTACTTTGGAAGAAAACCCTGCAAGCCCCAGCCACCTGCTCTAAAACACAAACAGCTCAAGCACTCTAGCTCTGGGGAAATGTTCCAGGCTGAGAATCTAGGTCTGACACCTCGCAGCCCATTGTCACCTTTCAGGGACTTGGGCAACTGAAGCCTGGCTCTTCTCTGCAGCACCTCCTCCTGCCTAGCATCTGTGACTTTCAGTTCAGCCTCCTGCCTGTACCAAGTCCCATTCTGAAGTCCCTGATCCTCCCCTGCGCACTATGCTGGGGACTGATTTGTTTTGTGCCCTGAAACTGCCAGCTCCAGGAGCCATGTAGTGCTGCCAGTCTCAGGCTGCGCCCACCACCTCTGCTGCAGGGCAGGCCCCGCAGCTAGGGCACAGGGCAGGGCCAGCACAGCTGCTGGTTCTGGAACTGGGCTGGATGCAAGGCAAACACAAATACGACAGTTATCCTATTTGTATGATAATTTCAACCCTTGTATGACATACAATAGATAATACTAAAAGAATTCAAAACATACAATAATTTTTGAGGCAATTACTTGATGCAGCATATGCAAAACCAAAGTCACTCTCAGGGAATCTTAACTGACTTTGGGTTTGCTGTCAGTGCTTTCTTATGACTGCTTGCCTTGAAATAAAGAAATGCTTCAACTTTGATGACCCAGCTCTCTCTCACTCACTATAGAGAGTTAGTGAGCAATATAAAGTAAAGAAAAAGATGACTTATTTGCATACTTATTTTTTTTCCAGTGTACAATAGTTTTTCAGAAAATACAGTAATTTGAGCTTCCAATATGATAATTTCATATTTAAGACCTAGCAACACTGGTGCAGGGGCTTGTGCCTGACACTGCCTCACCCCTGAAGTGCCAGACCTGGAGCTGGCACTAGGCTGTGGGAGCAAGGGGGAGGGGAGGGTGACAGAAGGGGGTTCTCCTAGGCCAGTGTTGCCAGGTGTACAATAATCATCATATTTATATGATAAAGTTTCAACCCTTATACAATGCATGATCATAGAAATTAAGGGCTGGAAGAAACCTTGAAAGATCATTGCGTCCAATCCCCCTGCTCTGGGCAGGAATACTACAGAGATCAAATGATCCCAGCAAGGTCTCCTCATGAAGACTTCCAAGGTTGGAGACTGCACCACCTCCTTGGGAAGTCTAGTCCAGATTCTGGCCTGGAATAGTTAATGAAGCCTTTTGTGTATCTAGGACTTTCCCTAGAGTAACTGGGCACAGCTTTAGAATGACAGTGTGTACTGGAGTGTGCACCCCTGTCCAGTGCACTGCAGACAGGACACCTGACAAGAGTCTGGTACAGCCTCTCAGTGGCAGGATCTCAGCTACATGTCTACTTTATGGAAATGGGGGATTGTGCCCTAGCACCTAGTCTCCAAGAGACGCATCTTAGCCCACAAGGGGCCGAGAAGCGACTTTTGGGTTTGTTTCTTTCTTCTTCTTCTTGTTATTAATATATTCTTGTGTTCCAAGCCAAATCAATTCCAAATCATACGGCTTGAGCAGAACTCAATCATCCCAAAAACCCACTTCCGCCTGCTCAGCTGATCTCAATAATTCTAAACACCACATTTGGCACTGCAACCCACAAGCATTCTCCATCCCAGGGTCTTACCCTGGGACTTCACATACTCCCAAACCCATCTGGCAGGCATCCTAACGCAGGCCCAAGCCCGGAGGCCTTCGGAATTGCGATGCCCCACCCCGATCTGAGCCCAATTGCCTACTTGGTCTTGGTATTTCCCCTGCCAGGTAAGCTATTTTTGGGTTTGCTGTCTCACTCTCCCATGCCTGCTGGCCTCCAAACAGAGAAATGCTTCCATTTAGATGCCCCAGCGCTCCCTCCCTCACCACACCGTCACAATGAGCAATACCAAGTAGGTGAGAAGAAGGCTTATTCGCAGGTGTCTTTGTATATTCGTTGGGCCCACCACATGTTGGGTTTCCAAAAGGATACTTCCATAATTAAGAGCTGGCAACGCGGCGCTGCGCTGCGAACAGACGAGCCGCTTGTCGCGGGATAGGGCTGGTGCGCGTGAGCTCCCCCCACCCCCGCGAGGATTCGGGTGCAGTTAACTGTCAGCAGCCGCGGCCACAGCTTTGGCTCAGGGCCAGGCCCCGCACCACCCCGCCCGTACCTGCTGCGTCTCCAGCTCGGCTTGCGGCTGCAGGCGGCCGGGCAGCTGCGCGGGGAAGCGGGTGCGGGGCAGCAGCACGGTGTCGCGATACGGCGCGGGCGCGGGGTCGCGCTCCTCTTCCGGCGGCTGCCCCGTGGCTGCCCCGCGCGCCCAGCCTCGCGCGACCCTCGCCCCCAACGGCAGCACCCGCAGCACCCGCCACATCCTCGCGCTCGGGCCGCTGCCGCCGCCGCTTCCGGCTCCGCTACGGGGGTTGACGGGGTCGCGACGGGCCGCGCAGAGGGACACGCGGCCTTCAGACGCGTTTCACTGCCTGCGGGCGGGGCGGGGCCGGCTCACAGGCCGCCCCCGGGGGCGGGGCGACCGGGCCAGTGCCCCACCTTCCGAGCTCACGGCGGGTTGTGAGCGCCGCGCAGCGAGAGGTAGGAGCAGGGTTCGGCGTCTTTGGGGCAGAGGCTGCGTCTGCTCCGTGGTCGGGGTGCGGGAGGGGCTGGTTGATCATCAGGAGACCACCGAGCTGCTAGGTTTTATTGTTCGGGTCGAAGAGCCCGGCCTCTGCGGCACATGGGGGAGGGGGTCGGGGAGAGGAGAGTAGAGCGGCAGTGCAGGTCGGGAGGGGAAGGCAGGGAGCACAGAGCGGCGGATCGGGTAGGGAGCAGAAAGTAAAACAGCAAATCAAGTAGGGGGAGCAGGGCAGGGAGCAGAAAGGGTAGGAACAGATGGGGCAGGGAGCAGAAAGAAGAGCGGCAGATCAGGTGGGGACCGCAGGCCAAGGAGCACCGAGCAGGGCAGCAGAGTGGGCGGGGAAAGCAACCAGAGTGGCACTTGGGCGGGGTGTAGCAGGATGGATTTGTGGCACGTCTGACAAAAAGGTTGGCCTGCACAGTTGTAGACTAGTTTGTCCAGAGAGGCAAGAGCTTTCATAGGCTGCAGCTGACTTCCTCAGGTGCGCTGTCAGAAATCTGACAGAACTGATTTTCTAGCCTTGGGCTGGAAAAGGTCGGGAAACACCGCTCTAAGGTACTGCACCCTGGCCTGCCTTCTGTCAGACTTTAGACCAGTGGTCTCCAACCTTTTTAAGTAGGAGATCGCCTTTGGCATTTAAAAGCAACCCAAGGTCTACTGTGCATGCCATCCCTGCTGCCCCCCACCCAGAAGGTAAGTCTGTGGGGAAGGAAGGTGGGGGCAGATCAAGGCAGAGGGAGAAAAAATTATTTGGGGGCACCTTCCCAGCAGGTAAGTCCCACCCAGCCCGGGGCCCCACTTAACTTACCCCTGCACTGTCCCTCACTGTGGGGGCCTTGATCTAGCCCCCATCCCTTCCCTCCCCCACGGACTGACCTGCTGGGTTGGGGCGCATGCATGCATGTATGCAGGCACTCAGCCTCCCCACCCCAGCCTCAGGTCGATTCCAAGAGGCTCTGAGATTTATTGGTGGATTGAGATCCACTGGTTGGTGACCATTGCTTTAGACTAACACAGCTAATCGGCTCTCTTGTATCAGTTAATCCATTTGGAAAGTCATTTTTTCCTCAGTAGTGCTGAAGTGATGTTGTTGCTGTGATGTTCCAGCAGACATGCAAGAGGCGTCCGTTTTTGTGGGCAGTATCTTTTATCCAACCAACTGTCTGGTGGTACTCAAAAGCTAGTCTGTATCTAATCCAACCATGCAATTGGTCCAATAAAAGATATCACCCACAAGAATGCCTGCATCTTGCATTTTTCCCTCGATCATCTGTTCACTTTGTGTTGTCATCAGTGGATACGTCTGTGCACGATGCTAAAAGTGCAGTAGAGCAATTCTACTGCTCAGTAGCATGTCATGGCAAAAACCATGCTAATGCACGGTAGAATGAGTCTACTGCACATTAGCATCAGGTAAAAAATGTGTGCCAGGGCTACTGCGCAGTAGTGCTGATAACAGGTACTAACTTAATGTGCTTAATTATGGCACATTAATACAGGTTTAGACATGCCCATTGAGTTGTTGGCCTGTATAAGACTGTGGTTGACTGTTTTTTAAAGAGGTGGGGAAAAACAGAAATTTATTTAAACAGAGGAAGATACTAGATGATGCATAGATTCTGAAGGCGCAAAAGAAAAACACTTCCTATCATGTTACGGTCCTGTTAAAGTTGGCAGTCTTTAGATAAGTTCAGTTTATTGGTCAGTTGGATCAAAGGTGTAATGGGGACTGTTAAGAACAAGGAAAAATGTTAAGAAGGTGAGTCAATACAAAACAAAGACTTAGGTGGTTTATTTTCCTGTATAACAATCAACTGCTGTGTATAAAAAAAAAAAATAAAAAAAAAATGCAGTGTTAACAGGTGTGTTTGAGTGGTATGGTGAGTTTGCTACCAGAAGCCATATCTACAAATTTTGCATATTACAGTCTAAAAAAGTCCTGATCCTATAGATTTATGTGTGTTTCATTTCACTGCCTTAAATAGTCCAATGGGACTCCTCATGATAATAAAGTTAAGTGTCTGTCTCTGTGCTGGATGAGTGATACTAATAGTTCAGTTTAAGTAGCATTCACACTAGTGGGAGCCTTAGGCCTAGTTTGCATACATTAGATCTGTTTAGATAAAGGCATATTTTTACCATTGGAGCAGTGCAAAATCCAGTGTTCATAGTGGGGTTTTGCATACATCAGGTAAAATCAGTTTTACCTTGATTTAAATTATTTCTTATGTCATAAAATGAGTGCACATGACCAGTGTTTAACCACACTGACTCTGCAAACACTTAAGCATGTGCTTACCTTTATTGCAATGAATAGCCCTGTGGTAGCAGAGCTAAGCACATTAAGGCTCTGGTACTAACATTATTTTCAACTGAATGGGTAGGAGTGCTTGCCTGAATAAGGCCCTGATTCTTCAGATGCTTCACATCTTTAAATTTACTACTGTGAATATGCTATTAAGCTGCTGATTGTGGTAGCAAAATTAAATACCTGTGTGTATACATGCAAGTACATACGTCAGTAAGGCAAGATCTGATGCCTGATTTAAGCTTCTCATTTAAGATGGATGATTTAACTATACCCAGGAATATATGTTTGTAGTTCCATCCAGGATTAATTCAAAACTTAAAAAAAAATTATTTAAGGCAGGGGTAACAAACTCACCCGGGGCCCTGGGCCAGACCCAGAACACAGGACTTTTTGTGGGCTGGATCCAGCCTGGGGCTTGGGGGCTGCCACAGTGGATGCCATGGCAATAGTGACAAGGGGTTGGGCAGTGAAGTGTCCAGAAATGGTGAGAGGCTGGGCAGCAGTGAGGGGTCTGGAGTAAGGAGTCCATGGGCAGCAGCAACAAGCCAAGCTCACTGCCCATGGCTCTGCCCAGTGGGGCCAGCATGCTCCAGATTATGCAGCGAGCCATGCCTGCCAAATTCCAGTGCCTGCCACTAGCCCAGCAGGCTGGAAAAAAGGCTCCAAGGATCAGATTTGACCTGCCGGCCATACGTTTGACACCCCGATTTAAAGTTTGCATGTGAAAGTGGTGTTTTCATGGACAAGTGGGGGTGTGGTGCCACCCCAAAATAACACTTGCACGCACATTTAGAGGACACTAGTCATGCCCAGATTTCACAATGTTATTATTTTATTGACAAACTATTAAATTCTTAAAATTTTAAAAAAGAAGTAGAAAGCATACCCCCATAGTTCATGACATAGCTGAGTCTTTTTCTGTACCTAATTAGAGAAAACTGAGCTATGGACCAAAATTATTCCTGACCTGAGCTGCTGATCAGTTTGTATATGAATGTTTGTGAATTTATTTTAATTAATCATAGTCATAGAGTTGCTTATCCTTGTGTAGTTTGCTAAATGACTTATGAAAAATATTTTTTAAATATGAAAAAATAAATACATTTCTTCCTCAAAGCCTTTAACAGGAATCAGCTAGAAAGGCACTTAAAAAGAAATGAAGCAATTGACATTTATGAGACTGATTCTTTATTTGAATATTTGATGTACTATGTCATTCAAATTCACTGAGTAAATTAAGTCCCAATCCTGCAAACATGGGCAGACCACGGTGTCCCATATGACTCCCTGTAAGCTAATGGGACTCTTTAGAAATGCTGGGATAAAAAGTACCCAGCAGTTGCAATATTCATATTTTTCTTTTTAATCTTTTTCTGTATATATTCTTAATATGTCTTGTTTTCAGTTTGAGCACTCGAGTCTTATGCTCTTGTCTGAAAATTTCATTCTGGTTTTTACAGAAAGAAATGGAAGTTTGTTTCCTCTAAGAGCTAGCAATGGAAGGGTGTCTGAAACTTGTACCATGTGGGAAAAGAATGAGATAACAAGAGGATAGAGTGAAGTTTTCGAAAGTATTAAGTCATTTAGCAGAACCAAAGTTCTATCTTCAGAAATTATTTAGGCACAGTACTTGGAAATTTAGATACTATTGTAAGTAAATTACACTTCTGCTTCTAAATGTACAAACCCCTTTGAAAATGGGACTTGGAAGTTAAATTATTTAGGCATTTGTGATCATTTTATCTCTGGGCTGAAGAGTCCTTTCCCATAAAGGATGCTGCTTGTAGGTTTATGGTCTAGTAGACGTGTGTCTCATTCAAAGTCAAGTATAAGGGTGTAAAGTAACATTTATGTATTGCCAGTACCAGTTCAAGGCACTTCACAAATAAGACTTTTGAGATCCACTTGATGTTGGTATTACCCCAACTTTACAAATGAGAAACTGATGGATATGAAGAACAAATGACTTTCTCAGGGTCACACGTGGAATCTATTGCTGAGCTGAGAGAAGGAAACTAAGTTATCTTAAATCCCAGTCCTGTTCTATAGTTACACATTTCGCCCACTATGCTGACTTTTAGATGTCTATTACTCCTATAAGTACTCCTTTTCAAAAGGTGGTACTTCCAAGGATGATATGGTTTTGAATGCCTGTGAGCATTTGGGACTTTGGGGACTTTAAATCATTTTGTACGTAATACCCACATAGTAATAATGTCTGCTGAATTCACCCTTTTCCTATTCACTTACTGAAATGACAAACAAGAATGCTTAAACAGCACAACAGAAAATGACTGTATTAGTATAAAATTTAACAAACCAGCATGAAACAAAAAGAAGGGAAAAATATAAGAATACAAGGTAAAATCTTTCTTATTTCCCTCACAGCACATAACAGGTAATAGTCCTGGCTTACTTTACAAGTCTGTTCCCAGCGGACTTGATTTAAGGGTTTAACTTGTATAGCCTAGAGAAATAGGTGGGACACTTGAGAGATTTCTTTGTCCTGAGGCCCCAGATAACCAAACCAAACCAAACCAAACCAAACCAAACCAGTTCTTCGGTGCTTCTCAGAAAGGATCAGTTGAAGTTTTAAAACTCTGGGAAAAATCAGATTCTTATTGTTCTTATATCTGCACCTGGACTGTTAATGGGCACTAACCTATAAAAAAACTACTTTTTAAAACTAGCTAAGTTCAAAGCTCAGTTGTATTTTGTTTTGTGTTAGCAACATAGGACTTGAAGAGTCCTAGTAAATTAAGACTTATCGTAAGTCTTGCAGTTAAGTGTCCTAATTCACTAGACTTTACTAATATAATTACAACTAAGATATAGTTTGTACTTGCATTACCATCACAATTGCATGTACACTTACTGGCTTATGTGCCAAGAGCTGGGAGAAGAAGGGTACCTGCTGGACTGGCTCTGCATGCTGGTTCCAAAGCTTATCCAGATTAGGCCCCAGGCCATTTGTGCATGCTAGAGCCAGCATGCCAGCCTGGTCCAGAGGGGTTATGCCTGCATCCCACCCCCGAGATTCTCTGTGCTACATGCAGTGCCCATGACACCGGATCCAACTGGCAGCGCAAGCCTTGGAGCAGGCTAGCATGTGCTGCATTCAGCACAGGGCTGGATTGGCCACACCCACTGCATGCAGCTCATGGGGCCAGCGTGGGGGAATGCGCTGCTTGCAGTGCTGCACCAGCCTGGTCCGGCATGCTGGCTCCAGTACATGGTCCCAATCTATCTCTCAGACTAGCTCAGCAACTCCCATTTGGTCTGGCATGGGCACCACATGCAGTGCATGCCTTGAACTGATCCCCTGTGCTTCATGCAATGCTCATGGTGCCAGGTCCAACCTGCTCACCAGACCGGCTCTGCATGCTGCGTGCAGTGTGTGGGATGAGCCAGGGACTTGCAGGCCAGATCATAGGGCTCCATGGACTGGCCCGTGGGCCATATGTTTGACACTGCTGGTCTATGCCAGAGACTATCTGAGCAGGGTGCAGGGCCCAGCGCAAATCAGCCGTGCGGGACCCCACTCCCCCGGACGTTAGGAAGCTGGTGGCGGAGCTGGGGGGTGCCGAGAGGCTGGACGTGAAGCCAGCATCAGGGCGGAGTTGCTGCGGCTGCTCCACCTGGCTCTGTGGGGCCTCCCAAAGCGTGGGGCCTGGGACGGTTGCCCTAATTTGCACCCC
>NW_017729022.1:169275461-169276466 GCF_001723915.1 Gavialis gangeticus | reverse complement strand
CCCCCCCAAGACAGCCCTGTTTACAGCACTTTGAACCCATATGGTGGCTACTTATTAACATTCAGAGGAAGCAGTGTTTCCCCAGTGAATCTTGTGTGTTTGTACAGCCAACTTGCTTTTCCAGGTTTGGTAATCTCTTGGCCTTCAGATATTTATATTTAAAAAAATGCATGTTTTTGAAATATTATCACAGATTGACAAGGCTCCAAAGGTTGGGACTTCAGTAACTCTAGCAGTATTATTTGAATTTATGCCAAAGACAAGTGAACTTAAGGTCATGGCAACAAAATCTACAGTAGCTGGTCTTATCACTTAATTACATTATGCCTCATAATATTTAACTAATTTCTCAAGTAATAAGGAATATAACTGATTGTGAGCTGTTGCCACATACATAGCTTCTGCACCTGTTTGGCTTATCTGCATCTTGACATTTTTCCTCTGCTTTTAGTGGAGATTTAATGGGTTCCTCTGTATCTGTGTTTTCTACACTTAAAGATATTTCTTCAAGAATGTGTGCTAAGAAATGTTATTATGCAAGTAAAGCACCCATTATGGCCATACCCCAAAACCATTTCAATCTAGGTAGGCAACAAACAAATGTAAAAATGGGGAGGAAAGACAGGAAGAAAATGTAGAAACCCAATATCCTGTTAGTTTTGGGGTTTCAAAATACAGGAGGGGATTGTAAACGCTCATTTGTTCAGAGCGTGAAGGAAGTTGGTTTGTTGAAGAAATGCAGTCACTTGTTTCAAGAGGAATGAACTTGAAGGCATGGTGAAATAGCTTGAAGAGATCTAGTGAACATCTAAGGTAGAAGGTATGAAGGCATACAGGTGGGGTGTATGCAGATTTCTGGCGGGTTTCTTTGAGGATGGCAACAAAAGTAAAGAAGACCATGGATGTGAGGGTAAAATGGAGCTGTGTGGGCCTTGAGTTAGAAAAGAAGAATTTATGTACAAGTGTAGTGTTTTCAATGTATTTATTATTTGGATTTCTGTAGTG
>NW_017729022.1:169274238-169275450 GCF_001723915.1 Gavialis gangeticus | reverse complement strand
CATACTGCAGAAGGTGACAGCAAACTGAACAGTTCAGTCCCGTAAAATAAGTTCTTTCACCTGCTATTTGCACACAGACTAATTGACTACAATGAGAAAGACAGGATGATTCAGCAATCTGGTTAAAAAACTAGGAATCGCACTTATATCCTCATTCTGCCACTGAGCCACGCTCTCGTCTTGGGCAACTCACCTCTCCAGACTTCAGTTTCACCAACTATAGAATGAAGATGATAGCCCTTATCTACTTATCTCTAGACAGAAGCTTCTGTCCACAGCTGAGTATGCTCAGTACCTCGCAGGAACCTCATAGGATTCAGCTATAATTGTGAACACTGGCTAAGCTGTAAGTCACTGTAGCTTTTATGAAACTTAGTGCCTAATAGGGCAAAAGTATTCTTCTGCACTAAAAGTGATTCGTTTTCTTTCAAAGGTAGTTAAAAAACAGTCCTTAAACAACCAGAAATAGTTCAGCCACATGACACACCTCGAGGGAATTACATAGCTGCCAATACACTTGCCTGAACGGATGCTACTGATACTTAAGTCATGGGATAATTACCAAAAGAGCAGGGTAACAAAGAGGAGCCTGACAGAAAGGGGCATTATGGAAAGTGTAGTGTTTTCAATGTATTTATTATTTGGATTTCTGTAGTGCCTGGGAACACCAGGCATGAATCATGATCAGCCCCATCAGACTGTATAAATTGCAAACCCAAGCAAACTTACTTACACTAGCAGAACTAGAAACTCATTTAACATTATCACAAGTCCCACCCTGATATATTTATTTAAAGCTCCTCATTAAGAGCAATCTTATGAACTTTCACCCTGGACCAAAATGGCCACTGTCTCCTGCTACTTCGAATAGGAATGAATTCAGGGTGTTCTCATGTAGTACTGCCTTCCCTAACTCTCCATATTTAGTTTGGGCAAAAAACCCCACAAAAAACAGCAAGTGGGAATATCTGTTGCAGAGGCAGGCGCAGGAAAATATAGAGGAATATGGGAAGAAGAGATAGGGATCTACTTTATTTGTAATTTCATGGATTTAGTGGAAACCACAAAATCTGAAATCCTGTGAAATCTGCAAAATCAACACCAACCAAAAAATGCCTCGTCTTACCACAATTTAAATAGGTCCCCAGAGATGGGGAATGGGAATACAAGAGCAGAAATGGTGAATGGGAGATGATGGAAATGGTGGGGGGA
>NW_017729022.1:169261725-169269238 GCF_001723915.1 Gavialis gangeticus | reverse complement strand
AGCAAGGTGGGGGGAGGGGGAAAGGGAAGAAGAGAGAAAAGAAATGGGAAAGAAACAGGGAGGGAGAAAAGAGAAAAGGAGAAAAAAGGAAAAAGGAGAAAAGAGATACAGGAAAGAGAAACTGGGGAAGAGGATCTGACACAGGCAAGGAGGGAGAACATAAAGAAAGTGCAAGGGTCGTGATGTTGCAGAAGCAGAGAAGGAAGATGGAGAAAAGATCACAGTTCCTGAAACCAGGTGGATAAGAGGAAATAATTGGACTTTACTTGTTGGAGCTGGAATATGGGGGGCTGAAGTGCCTACATATAAGGTCAGATAGTTAACTTGGAATGATCATTCATTAATTGGAAGTAGGTGGCTTCCCTTAAGTGCTCAGATTAAAGCTCTGATCAAAACCAAGAGGTGCAGGTACAGGAGGCGAGAGCTGGACATGGGAGTATTTAGCAAAAACTTGACAGCAGGAAAGAGCAAGTAAATTGCTTTCTCTGGAAAAGTTTTCTTCAGTTTTTTAAATAGATATTCAGGAGGCACCAAGATCCATTAGAGTAGAGCAGCAGCTCTCTACTGTGACGAGTTGGGACTTGCTTACTGCTTGATAGCCAGTCTTTCTAATTCTCTAGATAGTAGAGTGATAGGGACCATCATAGTAATTTGAGAGAAAGAAATAATAAAACTCTGGCTATGTATAGATGTTCATTTTCTCTTGGGAGAGTTGCTGCTCTCCCATGAGAAACCACGAGTCTATAGATATTCATGATTTTTCTCCCAGAGCAAAAATGGCCTCAGAGAGAAATAACTTGGGAACAACCTGAATGAAATGGCTCTGGGGAGAATATCTCTTGGGAGACCAGAAGTTTGTCCAGGTACCCATCTGTGTGAAGCTGCAGAGCAGTTCTTGAGAAACCCTGTAAGCTTTACTCCCTGTTCTCCCCCTTCACAGGTCCAGAGAGACTGGCAATCCCAGCCAAGCAGGGAGAAGAATATGCCCCCTGAGTGCTTCAGACTGGAAAGGCTCAGTGCTGAAGCACTGAATGGGGTGTGTTTTGCCCCTGGCTTTTTTAGCCACAGCCAGTCTCCTGCTCCTCACTGAACTGGCAGCCCATCCCAGCCCCATCACTGAACTGGTAAACTGCCAGGCCCTGTCACTGACCTGGCAAGCTTGGTACCCCCTACCTGGACTGCAGTACTTGGTGCTCTAAGCAGCAGTTCTCATTTTGGGGTCCACGAGCAGGTTTCAGGGGGCCCATGATCTCCAAGGTCAGCTGGGGCAGCCCTTGCCTGGGCTGAGCCTGCTGCTGCTGCTAGTTTCAGAGAAAAATGTAAAATTTTTCCTTTAAATATTTTCTCCCAGATCATTTGAATGTGTGTACACAGCCTCCGTTCCTCCCAAATAGGGCAAAGCAGTAATTCTGTAAGTTGAATTGCTGGGACTTTGTCTTATACAGAGTTCTGGCCCCTTGTAGACATTCATTTAATGACAAGCTGAGATCTCATCTCAACAATTGTGTGTCTTGACATGCCTGCCTGCTAATTTAATCGAAAAGCCTCCCTGTGAAAGGGCCGCCCCAAGGCTGGGTCTCATGTTAGCCCACCCACCTGTCTAGGGCACTCTGCCCCGTCCCACCTGCCATGACTTGATGTTCTAGTTGGTAACATAAGTGGGAGGCTGCCCATTCCTTGCCCCCGTGCCAGGGGGTGCTATCTATGGGTCTTTACTTGCCCTATACTGTGGCCCATGTCTCACAGATGACATCCAGATTATTATTGCTCCCCAGCTTCAGATCGGGACAAACTCAGTCCAGTGTTGGGCCTCTTACACACTCATACTGTCCACCTCTCACAGGTACCTCTAGCATACTGCGCATCACTGGACCACTCTCTGCTGCCCTGCTCCCCGGAGCAACCCCTTTTGCCATCGAGCTTTACTACTCTTACTCTGGCATGGCACGCATAGCATCTTTGGTTTGCTCAAGCTTTGCTACCCTACATGACCTTATCTTTCTGCTAAACATTGGGCTGACTCTGCCTCTAGTTCCTCACCAGGCAACTTGATCCTTGTCTCACTCATCGGGGTTGGCCCATGTACTGCCCTTCAGGCTGCCCTTGCAGCCCTACTCTGCACCCCACACACACAGTCTTTTGAGTGCCTCTTTCCGCCCTACTCTGTGTGGACCTCAACACCAATACTACCTCTCTCCAGGGTCTTTCACCTCTGCTAGGCTCAGGTGCTTCTTTGTTAGCATGCCTGGCCCGCAGTGCTCTCACAATCCCCCACCAAGTGGTATGGCTGAGGTTAAGATGCCCCTACCTGCCTTTCATGGGGGAGGGTATCTGATCTGGTATTTCTTGGGGGCTGTCCTGCCACAGACAGTCCCGCCAGACCCCGCTTCCCTAGCAAGGTGCAGTTTCAAGTCAGGAACAGGACCAGGAGCCTTCTGCCATCCCCACAGCTCCTGCCCTTATCTCCAAGTTGTTCCAGGAGTAGCAGCTCAGCCTGATGTTGCCTCCCTGGGTGCTGGCAGCAAACTGCTGCACCAGCCCTGTGGACCAGGCCCTAAAATGGCCATCTTCATCAAGCACATGCCGGCTGCCTGCTCCCAGCCCTTAAAGTGGCAGGCACCAAAGGTGCACTGCCACACTCCCACTTCCATATATTATTTTGGTGCCCACTTTGCATTCATCTAAACAAGGTTTTATTTTAGATAAATAACATTCCAGACATACCAGTGTAATCTAATTTTCCTGTGGGATTCCTTTTCTTCCATTGAGTATTAGTTTGTCAAACTTGTGATATATAGTATTGTCAATGTCACTCACAAGATTGCTTTTTCTCCCTTCAGCAATCATTATGGCTTCTCCAGCTGTGTTGATGCGCCTAGTTGCCTCTGCCTATTCTGTCGCAGAGAAAGCAGCAGCAATTGTCAGAAAAGTGATGGCAGGAGGAGATCTGGGAATAGTGGAAAAGGTACTTGTTTGGCTTGTGATGGTTTCATCTCTGTTAAGAAAAGTAGGTTAGATACAGTTAAGAGAGGTAACGGTCAGACAGCTCCAGTATGAGAGAGGGAATATAATTCATTTGAGTAGCATAACCTTAACTTATTGAAATGGTGAGCTTTCAAATGGATTCCTAAACCTCCACTGGGGATATGCAGAGCTGTTTAATATCCTACAATAAATGTGAATGCACAGTGTTTGCTTCTTGCTTCAGACCTCACTTCAGGAATATTATATATGTACCATGTAGAAAGCTTCATGCTAATTCATCCATAGTACCTTTTTGTCATCTGTTTTAATGTCTGTCCTAGGATAGCTTAAATAGAAATATTTTGTTTATGTTGATGCACATTAATTTAAATCATCATAAATACAAATTCAGTTAAAAACTAAAATAACATTTTATTTTATTTAAATTAATTCTTTTAAAGCAGATTTTTCACATTTAATTTAAACAGTTTTCTTGTAAAAAATCATAAACCTGTTCAAAATTAAACATAATAGTATTACTGCCTGTGTAAAGGTTTAAATTTACTATAGTCTTTTAAAACAATTTAACTAACATATATGTTGCATGTTACATTGAGCTCTGAAATTTCACCGAGTTAAAGGACGCTTGTTTGTATTGGAGGGAGGGATATCTTTCACTTCTGAATTCAAATAAAACTTTGTGTATATGTCATAATGTTATGTACTGTATTTAGTAAAAAACTATTATTTGCAGTCTTTACAATAGAGCACATGCTGGTACTTGTATTTACCTACTACTCTGGACACTTTGCCTCCTACCCTATCTTTGCTGCCACCTGCACTCATCAACTGGTAGCTTCAGCCTTCCCTGCATCCTCCATAACTATATTGCCTTCTGCATCTCGTATACTTTCTTCTGTTCCTCCTGGCTCCAACATACTTGTAGAATATTTTTTATTGTCATGTTGCCTCCTCCCTACCAGAATTTTATCCAGATATTGGTGGTAGATTGCTGGTAATAAAGTAAATACACATCAAAAACTTATTTTTGTTATACCTGCTAGTATGGGATTTTTCCCTGGTGTCTTCAGAAAATTGATAAGAGTAACTGCACTTCATAACTTTCAATTACATCAGTTGCTATCTGTTGTCTCTTATTTTTCATGCATTATAAGTTCCTTTTGCTGCTTTCACTTTGCCTTTGAATCAGGATGGATGTCACTGAGCCAAAATGAGCTTTATACACATTTATTGTCTTTCATGATTGTAGAATTGTAGCTGTTTTTAGCCATCTCAGACTTTTAGAGAGTGCTTGATGTTCTTTCACTTTTTTTCTCTGCAAATTTTTCTGTCCAGTCAATTTCCCTCAATTTTGGGAAAGTAGTTCTTTTGTAGAACCAAGTATTTTTCTGTGTAGTATAATAGGGTGGGATTCTCCATTCTTTGTCCATACTGAATGATTGGGTCGTCATGATTTGTGGTCTCAAATCACGATCATATCAGATGCCAGTTGGTAGGTGTTCCCTGAACTTAAAGCTTCCCCTGCTTTCTCTTCAGATTTCTGAAAATGACTTATTTATCTTCTATACTGTCTGTAGCCATGGGTCGCCCCTTCCAAGGCTCTTCCTGCCTGTTCTGACAGTGAACTCTTGCATTCTGCCTGCCTCACAACACCTGTTTGGGACATTTTTGATGGATTATTATTTGGGACACTTATAGTCCCCAGTGTGAACGAGGTCCCATTGTGCTAGGTACTTGCTTTTTAAGAGAAGTTTCTACACAGTTTATAATGTAAACCAATAGGAGGGAGTGGACAGGAGATAGGGTTCTATCCGCTCTGTGATGCGATCCGCTCCAGCTGGTCAGGGACCTGTGCTGCACATAGGGTTTGCAGGCGCCACATGCAGTGCAAGTCCCAGACTTGCTGGAGTAGTAGCTGCATGTGGTGCAGTTCCAGAGCTGTAGGAATAGCTGCTTTGGCTGGATTGCACCACACACGGCACGTGTCACTGCTGCTCTGGGATCTGCACCACATGTATGTAGTGCAGGTCCCAGACCAGCTGGAGCAATTGCTACATCAGATATGCTAGGGACAGTTGAGGGGGCAGGGTCCATGGCCTTGATCCAGCCTTCAGACTAGCCTCATGCCACTCATCTACCTTGCAGAGCTGGATGAGTTTGACACCCCTGCTTTAACCAGATCACAGATGAAGTAAGAGCTGCCTTCTCAGTAGCTCCTGTCCTGCATTTCTATTTCTCTGTGTCCTTTCAATATTACATGAAAATATTTCCTTTCCTCCCTTGTTTTTGCCATTCACTTCCTATTTCTCGCACTTCCTATGTTAAAGTTCATGATGTGGAATATTTGTGCAGACATCATTACTAGGGGTGTGTGAAATGGGCCGTATTTGATTCGGAGTTGGCCCGAATCGGGGACAGTGATTCGAATCAATGAACCGATTCGATCGGCCAAATCCAAATCTGAAGATTTTATGTTGATTTGGAGAATCAGCGATTCGGACATAGACACAGCTTTAAATGTTTTTTCTACATACCTTGAGGTACCAGTGCAGCTTGTGAACGCTGTGATGCTGGGGCAGATGGAGTGTACCACAGGAGTGTGGGGGGGGCCCTCCATGTGCTCAGCAGCAAACCTGGAAGTGGACTGGAAGTACTTCCGGGTCTGCCAGGGAGCACACCCTTGGCTTGGACCCCAGGTGCCCCCCCAAACCAGTAGGCATCAGTCAATGGGGGGGAGGGTTGGGGGGGGGGGGCAATGTGCTCCCAGGTGGACCCAGAAGTGGACTGGGTGCTTCTGGTTGACTTTCGGGGCTGCTGCCGAGTGCACTGGGGACCTCCCCACACTGCTGTGGGATGCTTCATCTGCCCCAGCATCTCAGTATTCATGAGCCGCCTGCTACCTAGAGGTATGTAGAAAAAACTGTGTCTGTGTGCAAATTGTCAAATCTTTCCAAATCTCTCCGAATTGATTTGGAGGGTTCCAATTCAATTCAGAGAGATTAAAGGGTCTCCTGATCCAATCTGGATTCAGAGATTCGGCCACCGAATTGGGCTGAAACTCTGCCGAATCAAATCAGCGATTGAAGCTTCGTACAGCCCTAATCATTACACAAAAAATAAAGTACTGTATTTCACGGTGCATAGGTCAACTTCGGTTTGACAGTTAGGATTTTCATAGGGATGGTGTGTAATTTGGGGCTGGGCTCGGCGCTCAGCTGGTGCATCCCCATCCCTTGTGAGTGACGCTGCCTGGGCCGCACCAGCTGAGTGCAGTACCCGGCCCTGTCCGCTGCAAGTAGCTCTGCCAAGCACCGAGCCTGCCCCATCCCAAGTTAGCAGCACTCAGCTGGCAGGGCTGGGCTTGGAACTTGCAGAAGACAGGGACAGGCTTGGTTCTCGGCTGGTGCAGCCCCATCCCCTGCGAGCCCAGTGCCACTTGGAGGGGATGGGGCCGTACCAGCTGAGTGCTGAGCCCAACCCTGTCCCTATCTCCTGCGAGTGGCATGTCCCCAGCCAAGCACTGCGCGCGGCCCCATCCCCATCTCCATCTCCTGTGAGCAGTGCCAGGTTTGGTGCTCAGCTGGTGTAGCCCCATCTGCTACGAATAGTGCTGGGCTCATGGGAGATGGGGCCGCACCAGCCAAGTGGCACTCCCGAGCACTAAGCCTGGCTCCGCCAGCCAAGCACCTAGCATTACTCACAGGGGATGGGGATGATGCTGGGTTTGGTGCCTGACTGGCGCAGCCCCATCCCCTGTGCCATGCCAGCCAAGCGCCAAGCGCAGTGCCACTCTCAGGGGACAGTGATACAGTGTGTAATTTGAGGTTGAATTTTAAGAATTAAAAATTGGGCTTCAAACCTTGACTTATACCCTGTGAAATACGATAGCTTTGTATTGAGTGTCTGCTGTCTACTGAAGAGGTCCAGTTGCAGCAGCATTGGTATATCCTTCCTTATGCTTCCCTACTAGTGTTGTACCAATATGAGAGAACTTGGTCTTAATGGCCTCTTATTGAGTTCTTCCTGAGACTTGTGATATTTCTGAGGATCCTAGTCATCAGTAAACCTAATGCTTAGGCTGTTCTACTGTTCTTCATGTAAAATAATTCCTTTCTATCCCTTCCAGTGTGGAGCCAATGATTTGCAGACCAAAGCTGACCGACTGGTGCAAATGAGCATTTGTTCTTCACTGTCACGGAAATTCCCCAAATTAACAATCATAGGAGAAGAGGTGAGAAATTTATTTAATTTAAGTCTTCCACTTTTGATTTACATTTTAATTTTTACTTTCCTTATTCACTTTCCCTTGGCATTAGCCTCATCGGGTGAGCTGCCAGCTAAGGCTGTGTGAAGCTTCGGTCGCTGATTCAATTCAGAGGAGAGTCAGCCCGATTTGGCAGCCAAATCTCCAAATCCGAATCAAATTAGGAGACCCATTAATCTCTCCGAATCAGATCAGAAACCTCCAGTTCAATTTGGAGAGATTCAGTGATTCGGACATAGACACAGCTTTATATGTTTTTTCTAC
>NW_017729022.1:169242454-169261475 GCF_001723915.1 Gavialis gangeticus | reverse complement strand
GCTGATCGCTAAGCAGGGTGGGTGCCCCGTGCACTTGGTGGAAGACCTGAAAGTGGACCAGAAGTACTTCTCGTCCACTTCCAGGTCCACTGCCAAGCATGCGGAGGGCCTCTGCACTCCTGGGGGATGCTCCATCTGCCCTAACATCTCAGCATTCATGAGCCATGCCTGGTACCTCAGTGTATGTAGAAAAAACATATAAAGCTGTGTTTATGGCCAAATCGCTGATTCTCCAAATCAGAATCAGACCTTCAGATTTGGATTCAGCCGAATCGAATTGGGACAGTGATCTGAATCAGTGAATGGAATCGCTGGCTTCCAAATCGGGCAAAATCTGAATTGAATACAGCCCACTTCACACATCCCTTCTGCCAACATATGTAGTGGTTCAAAGGCAAATCCTAACACGCATGCATGGTGCACACACTGCAACCTTTAAAAATAAAGGCTAGATAAAGGAACATAACCTAGCTCTATTTTATTTCCTGTGCTTGAAGTGGAATCATTTGGGAAAAGAAAAGTCCAAACAGTGCTTTCTGTGTATAGGCCATTTCCATTATGTTTTTGTGACCTTTTGTTAGGACCTACCTTCTTATGATGTGGATGAAGAGTTGATTGAGAATGGCCAGTATGAAGAAATCCTAAAGAAAACTTGTCCTCCACAATACAGCACCATCAAAGAGGAAGAGGTAATATTTCACTTATTTCCTAATTTATAGATAGCTAATCTTATTTGAGAAGGTTCCACAAAATAAAACAGGCTATTCTGAAGCTGTAATTTGATCCTTTGGTTTAGGGAAAAACATTTTCTTGTTAAAACCAAACCTGATGATTGTGAACAGTGAGAGCCCTGAAAATGGAAGCCCGCTAATTATTTATAGAATAGGTTCATCATGAGCAGAAGAACTGAAAGTGCTCTTTGTGCTTTTTTCATAAATGCTTCTCATCTGCAATCTGAAAGGACTACCTTTGGGCCTGAAAGGGCCATTTTATTTTCATACCTATTTAAACCTTGATACCTTGAGTGAGACCAACATCTGTACTAGTGATAAAGGGTCTGAGTTTTTTGTGGACATCTCCCCACTAGAAAATGGAGGGAGATCACCAGATCTTTCCAAAGTTGGTGAAAGTATGAATCTTTTAGAAATACCCAGAGGTGTCCAAACTTGTACATCATTGATTTTATTGCATTTTGACTAACATTCTTCTTACATTTTAAGAACCAGATGTATTAACTGTTATGTGGTTCCTTTTTACTATTCTTAACTAATAACATTATACAGTACCTGTGTTTTAATTTCCATCATCTCTGTTTCCTTTTGTGATATGTCTGTCTGTTTTTAGCTTGTTGTATGGGTTGACCCTTTGGACGGGACCAAAGAATACACTGAAGGTTGGCTTCTTTTTTGCTTATTTGTGCTGGTTTGAAAAATCCTTTCAACTTTATAAAAGTAAACATGAAAAGATCTAGACTGGCAATTGGCAACCTTTTCAGGTTATGCCACAGAATGACCCACCTCAGGTAAGAGGCGGGGGGTGGGTACTAGGACCCAGCCACTGCTTTTTCTCCCTAAGGTGGCAAAGGAGAAGTGACAGCTGCTGAAGCCACATAGCTGCAGGCCAGATCTGGTCCTCGGGCCATTGGTTGCTAACCCCTGACCTAGACTCTTCCACAATGGATCCTTCCCCTTTAAAAGCTTCATCCTTAAGATGTTTGCAAAAATTATATTAATTCAGTTGTTGTCATCTTTTTGCTGCACCTCTGTATGCTTCTGGATTCTTTGCAAACTGTCCTTTTTGCCAGGCATGGGGTGAGGAATACAACCCTCTGAGGTATTTTAATTCTGTTTCTGGTGTATTGTACAGTGATTATCTTTACACTTGTATTTTACTGTACACTAACTGAGGTTTATTGAGAGGCCTTTTACAAGTTAAATGTACAGGTCTTCAGAGAACTTAGTTCAGATTACTTAGTAATCTCACCTAAAAAAAAAAAATGAAGCATCCAAAATAGGTGCTTTTCAAAACAGGAGTGGTGGTTGATGTTTTCAAGTAATTAAACAAAGACAGAAGATTTGGGAGCTGAAATGGGAGGTTTGGGGTTTTGATGGGCCTTCTTTGATTGCTTTGTTTTTACAAGCATAATAGTATGTTTGGGGGGTTTTGTTTTTTTTATTTAGGTCTCCTTGACCATGTAACAGTTCTTATTGGAATCGCTTATGGAGGCAAAGCAATAGCAGGAATTATTAACCAGCCCTACTATAACTATGAGGTATTAAATATGTTGATTTGCTTTACTGCAGTAAATGATTTTTACCAGTCCCTTCATTGTCAAGTTTGCTTGCTTTCAGCTCACTGGTGCTTGTTCCATGGTACATATCCTATTTAGCTGAAGCCAGTTATGTAACAAGCACTGAGTTCATATATGGAGTTGTACCAAATGCAGTCCCAGATAACCCATTCTCTCCAAATTAAATGAAGAACAACCCTTGGGCAAATGCGTGTCAGTGGGGATTGAGAAGAAAACTATTAAAAGGGAGTAGCAGAGGTGAGAGGAAGTCATGGATACATTCTTGGAGCTAGTAAAGATTGAGTATAGTGAAGAAAGCTCAGAGTTGGTGCAATACACAAATGACTCTCTGGACACTTTTCAGGTCAAGAGTGCATCTGATGCAAAGTTTATAGAGAGATTTGCAAACGTTTATTCATTATCCCACTGGCCATGTGAGGTGGGTGTCAAATATGTGAATGTGTTGAATCTGCATGTGTGAATCTTAAGTTATTCTCTGTTGAATCTGCTAATGCCAATGCATGTATAGTTTTATTTTTTTTACAATATATTCTGTGCCTGCCAGTCTGGGAGCACTCTTTCCCACACTTTTGGCTTGAGTAATATATTTGTGAATGCCTTAGACAAGCATGACAGTGAGCAAGTAAGTATTACCCCCATTTTACAGATAAGGACACTAAAATCCAAATATATGGCTTAAATGACGTGCCTGAGGTTAGACTGCAAGTCATTAGCATAGTTGGGGTGAGAACCCAGGAATCCTGACTCCCTTAGCTGTGCTTTAATTACTGGAATGTACTGCTTTTCCAGTACTACAACTTATGCTTGTAACTAACTCCTGGGAAGAGGTCAGATTGGATTCTCTAAAATTTAAAAATGAGCATTGCATGCTGCAGTAACAATTATCTGAGATTATAAACTTTCTGTGTAGGCAGGAGCTGATGCTGTGCTGGGCAGGACAATCTGGGGAGTCCTGGGTTTAGGTGCCTTTGGATTCCAGCTGAAAGAAGTGCCTGATGGGAAGCACATCATCATCACTACCCGCTCACACAGTAGCAAAATGGTGAATGACTGCATTGGTGCGATGAACCCAGACACTGTAGTCAGAGTTGGAGGTGCAGGAAATAAGGTATGGAACATGACTTTGCCTGTCATATATATCATCATACCTTCGATACCTTCGGGAAGAGAACAACCTATTTAGGGATAATCCTGCCCTTATGTCCACAGAGTGAAAGGACCCTCTGGAATGAATTTATTGCACAAGGAGGGAGAAGCAGGATTGTGTGTGTGTGTGTGTAAAGCAGTGATTCTCAACTAGGGTGATGTGAGATCCTTTTAAGGGTGACAGGATGCCACTATATATAAGCACTGTTAAATGTGCAAGCACCTACACATGATTCACAAGATAAATCTAGCGATTTCAAATAAGAATCCATAGTGTCAAAAACAGGATGAACTTGATTTAAACCCATCAATTTAAATCATTGTTTAAATCACTGTTCAGGAAGCCTCAGTTTAATCAATGTTTTCTACAAAAAGTGAATGTTTTTTGTTTGATAGAACCTTCTTTAAAATGAGACCCCAAACAGGGTCTCTTTTATGGCCTGACAAGGTTTTCCCTTCTATCATACCATTCCCTCACTAGATCTCAAAATCAGTGGAGAGGCTGTACTCAGAAACTTATCACTCAGACTTCTGGAATATTCTGCTCAAAATGTTTCTCTTTTGTTTCTACTGCCAGTCCCTCCTTGTATGCATCTTCCAGACTCTTCCTCCTTGCCCAGATCTACTCCACCTCCAACAATCCTCTCTTCACTTAATTTCTTGAAACTTTGCACTTTTAGAGAGCAGCAAGGGCTTGAGTTTATGTACACAAGCTTGCAGAGAGACAGTAGCACTGAGTAGGTAATCAGGTCTGTTATCTCTCATCTCTCTATATTGCTGTTAACAGGGTTGTTATCTCTGGAGACACAAATCCACAATTTGAGAACTGAAACTAAGCAACACAGAGATGCTTAATGGGATCTTCTAGACTGAGCACTGAGTCCCATTGGGTTGAGTGGTTTTCTTTATTCTTTTCTAATCTATAGAGGAGCCTCTGAGGAACCCCATAAGACTGAACTCCTAATATAGTCCATGGCCTGTTGTGACCTATTTATAAAACTTTTCTAAAAAAGTTACATGAGTATATTGTCTCAAATAGTACATAATGATACATTATAATCCTTTTTCCATTGTGGTATCTTTAAGCTCTAACATTTCTTAAATGAAAAATACCTTTAAATCAGTTTATTTTTTTAAAGCATCTTAAAAACATCAAAAATACGGTTAAATAAAAAGAAATCTGATTTTAATAAAAATATACTTTTTCTTTTCTTTTTTTTTTTTTTTTAATTATTGATTTTTATCCAACCGGGTCAAAAACATGCTGACCTGTTGTGGTCTGAGTTCTTTGTGATTAAAAGAATTGTTATGTTATTTTTTCCATAGTCAAAAAATGAGTGACCACTAAGAACTGGCATTTTCTGAGGGGTGCCCTGAGTCTAAAAATGTTGAGAACCACTGGTGTAGGGCATGCTTAATCCTGCTGCCTAGTGTGGAATCTGGTTCTGTAGGAATTCCCTGCAGCAGAGCATACAGGGGGTTTCTTGGGGAGAAGGAGAAGAGGATATCTGTGACAGCCTAGGGTCTCTAGCCCTTTTTCCTCAGCCTATGGCAATGTGTGTAATGGGCCTGTAAAAGCTACTTGAGGACAGTTCACTTTCCCAGGCAGATTGTCCTTAGCACTTAACCAAGGGATGCCAAAGACTGGATTTGCCTTTTGTAGATTATGCTTGAGACAATGCAGATGGATCATTTTGGATACTGTCAGTTACGTATTTCTAGGCTTCTTAAATGTGTAACAATCCTAACTTAAACCTGCACTCCGCTTTGAGGACATCTCTTGTCTGTAACCAAACTGGCTTAGTCTTTCTCCTAGTTTACACAACACCCATTCTGTCTTTTGCATGCCTGGATTGTATTAAATGACCTGTGCTCTTTCTTTGTAATAGGTCATACACCTTATAGAAGGCAAAGCATCTGCTTATGTGTTTGCTAGTCCTGGGTGCAAGAAGTGGGATACCTGTGCTCCTGAGGCAATTTTGCATGCAGTGGGAGGTGAGTTAATAATAGCACTCAGAAACCTTTTTGAAGGGAGTTGATGTTACTGCAGGTTTTCAAATGTGGGTTGTTTTCAGAGGATCAGTACAAATTTTAGAATATGTATTCTTGGCTTGAGTGCATTTTAGATCACCTTTTGTACACCCAATGTTCTGACCTGACCCCTTTACAATCAATGGAGAAACTTACTGACTTCAGTGGGCACATTAATTCAGCTCCCAAATTAGCCTATTAGATAACATCATGTAAATCTACCTTTTCAGGTTGTCTTCAAAAGGCAGTAGAGTTACTATTTTTAAGTAATGCAGAAAGCACTTAAAAAAACAAAACAAAACTACTTTCTGACCATCACCTTAAATCTTTTTTGGTCGTTTATTGCTTTATTCTACAATGAAGCCTTTTCCCAAATAAAATAATTTATTATGTGTACGTGCCCAGAATATTGCTTATGGGCACTTGATTCTTCAGAAGCAAGACAAACAGTGAGCCAAACTTTTTGTAGTCCTTTCCCAGGTCTGCAGGATTTGACTCCAAATTTTGAGTCCATCCAGGGGATAACCCAGTAGAATTGCTATCTTCTGACTAGCACAAATGCACACTACCATGGTAGGAAAATAAATTATGAAAAGGCCTATTTTGAAAAATATGAATTATATTTAGTTCAGTGTTACATTACCTTCCATACTGTCCACCGTAATGTGTAAAAGTTGTACACATCTCATATTTAACATTGTGTCAAAGTGTTGAGGTGATATTGCTGTGGTGGTCTGGGAGATATGAGGGGCAAGAATTCTTGTGGGTGATGTCTTTTATTGGACCAAACATGCAGTTGGTGTAGACCAGTAATTCTCCACCAGGACGATACGGCAACCTGCAGTGCCTTGAGATGCTTTCAGGAATACCACAAAATATTAGTACTTGTGGCAGGGCACCTTTGGTGCCTGCCACTTTAAGGGCTTGAGTGGGCTGTAGACCAGCTTGCAGGTGGGAGCAGACCCAATCAGGCAGTCGCATGGTACCCAGGAGGCTTCCTGATTCGTATAGGGCTGTGCAGCCAGGGTATAAGACCAGACCCAAGGAGCAAGGCTGCCAGTTGCAACTGGGGAGCCAAAGGGTGAACATTTTCTGGCTGACATACTGCTGCTCCCAGAACACCTGAAGGTCAGGGTAGGAACTAGGGGGATGGAGGAGGTTCCTAGTCCTAGGTAAGACCTGAAATTGCTCCTGCTGGGGTTGGATGGTTTGGTGGGGCTACCTGTGGCGGGGCAGTCTCCAGGAAATGCCACATCTGTGCCTACCCAGTAAAAAGTGAGGATGGGGCACCAGAAAGCCTTGACCCCCACTGCCTTCTGGGTGACCCCATGGAGGGGAAAGGCTAGGGGAGCACACCCCAACAGAAAAGCACAGAGCCAAGGCCTACTGAGGCAGGGTCCAGGTCCATTGAGTGGGATCTGCAACAGGGACAAGGTCTACCTAGAGGGACTGGAGGCCCTAGGGGTATAAGGCCCAGAAGCCCCAGTGAGGGGACAAAGTAGTGGCCCCAGTGAGGGGGCAAAGTGGCTGCTGGAGGCCACATAGAGTAGAGTCTGAGGAGGCCTGAAGGACTTACACGTAGGCCAGCCAAAGCAGGGGCCCCAGTGAGGGGGCACGTGGCCCAGGCACGTCTAAGGACACCTGAGACCAAGTTTGGGCCAGAGACCGAGTGCAGGCCAGCAATGGGGCCAAGGGAGTTGGAGGTAACTTCTGGATGCCAACTGTGAGATATGGGACATGGTAAAGGGAAGGTCAGAGCAGTGTATTTCACCCTTGGTATCAGGGCATTAAATGGGCAACCTCCTGCCTACAAACAACTGTTTAAATACAACAAAGGCATGGCAGGCGAGTCAGGGGGAAGACTGCTCTAGACAGGTGGGCGGGCCAATGTAGTGACTGGCCCCGAGGTGACCACAGTACTTGTGCAAACATGATTCACAAGATAAACCCAGGTTTCAAATAGGAATCCATAACATTAAATACTTTCTGACTTGTTTTGAACTTTCTGAGTTCTTTGCAACAGAAGAATTGGTTTAGTATTTTTCTGTAGTCTAAAAAAAAAAAAGAGCGAAAACTAAGTGCTAGCATTTTCCAAGGAGTGGCTTGGGGCTATCAAGGATTGCTTTGAGTCTAAAAAAGCTGAGAAGTACTGGTATAGATGTAGGCAAGATTTTAGGTATGATGGTATTCTTCCACATACCTCAGGGCTGAGGAAGGGTATTATGAGACCCAAAAGCTTGCCTGTGTCTATACCAATCACACAGTTGTGGGCAATTTTCTTTTATTGAACCAAGAATTCTTGCCCCTCTAATGTGCATAGGTTTCCTTGAGCAACTAAGATGAAGTATGGTGTTAGCCTGATGTGTATTGTCAATATGCTACTGTGATAGCATATTGGGCTTGATGTGGTGGGTCTTCTGCATATCTAGAAACAAAAAATGAATCCTATTGGTTTCGTCCCTGATTATTACCAGCGTACTAAGCCCATGCTAACCAGGGACTTATTTTACCAAGAGAGAGTCATTAGCTGCTTTTACTATCAACAAAATACTAGCTGCAGTGTTTAAAAGAACTGGGATTAATAATGCATTCCCATCTTTCTTGCAGGCAAGCTGACTGATATCCATGGAAATTCCTTGCATTATAACAAGGAGGTGAAACACATGAATTCAGCAGGGGTACTTGCTACCTTGAGAAACTTTGACTATTATGCTAGTCGTGTTCCTGACAGTGTCAAACAAGCCCTTGTGCCTTAAGGCAGAAAAGTATCTTTCATTTGGCTGTTTGGGGAAAAACGGATTAATGAGACTGAAAAATTGTTTTATGAAATCTGAGGCTAGATTAATTCAGATACTTTGATCAGTAATTTGTTGTAGAAATTAGTGCACAGAATACATGGATATCTTGCAAAATTAGATTGTTCAGTGGCATGTTCACAAGACAAAGTAATAGCAATGCTGGTTTTTCAATATGGACTGTAGTTGTTTTCCCTATTCTTTGTAAGCAAGGTATCTAAGAAAATCTGTATTTGTGGGACTAAATTTATTGCAGTTATACTGTACTGCATAATGTCATAATTCAAATCTATTTTCTTAATTTAAGATACAAACCTGTAACCAAATCTAAGTTAACCTGAGTTTGCTCAACAACTTTTTGTTGTATGTAGGCAGCAGTACTTAATTCAGTTTATGTATGGGTAATAAATTATTTGTTTTGGTTGATCAAATTCTTTATAATAAATTTACTGTTACTGATTCTTAAATGTGACCCTTTCCCTTTTGTAATCAGAGATTTGTGATGGTGTCGGTTTTGTAAAGTTACCGAATCATATTGATGTATATTTTTGCTACTTGTTTTATCACTGTCTGGGTTTTGTGAAGGTTTTGTAGATAATATGGTTTGTATGATAGGTAGACTGTATTGAAGCAGTTTCTTTGTACAGGAGTTTCCTCCTTATGAATATAGGAAAGTAGGGCTGGAAGGGACATCACAAAGTCATCTTGTCCAGCCCCTTGCTCAAGGCAGAAGCAGTCTTGACTAAGCCATTCCAGGCAAGTGTGCCTAACTTGGTCTTGAAAACTTCCAAGGACAGAGATTCCACAATTTTTCTAGGTAGCCTGTTCCATTGCTTGGCCACCCCCATAATTTTCCTCCTAATTTCCAACCTAAATTTCCTTTGCTGAAGCTTGAGTCTGTTCCTCATAGTCCTGTCCCCTGTGGGCACAGAAAAAGCCCATCTCCTTCCTCCCTATAACTGTCCTTTAAGTATTTGAGTATTGTTACCAAATCCCCCTCAGTCTTCTCTTCTCCAGACTAAATAAACCCTGTCTCTTTCAGTCTTTACTCATAAGTCTGGGCTCTCAGACCTCTCAACATTTTTGCTGCTCTGTGCTAGATTCTTTCCAGACTGTTGAAGTGTGGGGCTTAAGACTACATACAGTATTCCATGTGAGACTTCACCAGGGCTAAATAAAGTAAAAGAATCGCTTCCCTTTTTTTGCAAGTGATGCTTCTGTAAATACAACCTAGTATCCTGCTGGGGTTGTTTTGCAACAAGAGCATACTATTGGCTTGTATTCCCCTTATAGTCTCTTGTAACCACTAGATCTAGTCATTTCCTAGTCTGCATTTATACATGCGATTATTCTGTCCCAGGTACAGGACTCTACAGGTTCTAGCCCTACCCTCCAGAGTGTCTGCAACGCCACCCAATTAGGGGTCATTTGCAAATTTGCTAAGTGTGCACTCAATCCCATCATCCAAATCGTTAATGAAGGTAGTAAAGAATTCTGGACCCAGGACAGACCCCTGGGGAACCGTTGGTACTTGATACCTCCCGGAACCCAGGTAAATGATACCTCCTTCCAACTAGACATTGCACCATTGATGTCTACTTGATGAGCACAATGATCAAATTAATTGTGTCCACCTTCATGGTTGGATCATATACAGTACTATATTGTTCATATATATTTACAATGAAATAAATACGATTTTGCAGTTCATTAGTATACCTATGCATTCCCAGCCACCTCTTCAGGATTTTTTTTTTCATGTTGCAATATTTTATTTTACTTGCCAAATTTTTAAAAAATCTCGTGTATGTAAGGGCTTCTATTCATTATATAAAGAACTATCTTTATATAGTAGTATAGGTACTACCTTTTAGCTAGTTCTTAAAATACCTACTCTAGATAGAGATTTCAGTTTGGTACATAAATTATATTGGATATGTCTACATTGTACGAAGAAGCTCAAGTTCTGGAAATAATATTGACATATCAGCATTGATCTCTAAGAACTATGTTACCTTGCTGGGAGTTAGGTGTATCTTGGGCATCTCAACACTACTTTGCACTGGATAGTGTAGACCAGAGGTAACCAGCTTGTGACATAAGGGTCATGGGCACCCTGTGTGCTTGGAACATGGGAGATTAGGGAGGGACAAGTGCCACAGTAGCAAATAGGGCATGGAACAGAAAGCAGAGCAGCAGATCAACCATGATCAACTTAAAAAGATTTCATGGTACTCCATGGTGCTACAGCACCCTACTGAAAATCTCAGTACCCACTGTCTTTTAATTGTCTCTTCAGTGCCAATCACACCAGCATAATAAGATTTTGAGGCTCTTCTGAACCTATTGCCACCACTTCTGCATAAGAAATATACCCCATTAGAAATGACAGAGGCATCTTTGTGAGACAATTTGTTAGCTAATTCCCAACCTCCTTCCACTGATCAAGACACTTTCCTGTACTGGGATGCCTGCTAAGTTGCAGCTATATAACAGTGTTAAAGGTCCTTGACAATTAAAACAGAAGGATGCTACTGTATTTACTCAATTCTAAGATGAGGTTCCCCCCCCCCATTTAACATGGGGGGGGGGAAGCCCCTCATCTTAAGGCCTGCCTGCTTCCACCCCCTCCCCGCTGTCTCTGCAACCCACGGTCTTCCCCCGCTCTACCCAAACATAGCCTCTGCTGTCTTGCCTGCCCCTCTCCTGCCCTCACTTACCACTGCTATACTCCAAGAAGCTTCATCTACACTGCAACCTGGGGCACTGAGAACAGCCACAGCCTGGCCCTGTAGCAGTGGTAGCTGAAGGTGTACAGGGGGATGGGAAGTTGGGAGCAGAAGCTGGGGGTGGGGGATAGGAGGAACTAAGGCTGTAGGAGGAAGGCAGTAGGGGAAGCTGAGGAAAAGGGGCAAAGGGGGGGATAGAGACTGCCTGACTTCCCATACTACATGCCCTCCACTGCCTGCTCCCCTGCAGTGGTGTGGGGTATGAATTAAAGATCACCCTCCCATAATTAGATTCTATACATGGAAAATTAGAGCAAATGTGTAAATTCCCCATGTATAGAATTAATTATTGGGGGGGTCATCTTAGATTCAAGTAAATATAGTATAAAACATAATCTTGAGGCTGGAAGAATTTTCATGGTTAAATACTATAGGGATTAAAATGAGTATTATAAACATTTGTGCACTGAGAGGATGGTTCCTTCTATGAAAAACCTTAACACAAGGAAAAGTATTTTAAACAGTTTTGCAGCAGAAACAGATCATTTAGATACAGGTGATGAAATGAGGCACACAGGTATTTCTCTATGAAGTGACTGGACAAGAATAAAATGGGATGCAATGATACCAGCACTTAGCTTTAACATAGTTCCTTCCATCAGTACCTTCATAATATTTACTATGGAGGGTAAGTATTATGATTTCCAGTGTATAGATGAAGAAATGTAGATAAAAATAGGGAAACAAAAGGTAAAGTGGGCCCTTCTGAAGAGCTAAGGTACGTTCAGAGGAATCCCATGTATATAATGTGGCATTTCCTGTGGAACTCATTGCCACAAGAAAATGTTGAGCCCACAGAATTCCAAAAAGGATTAGATACGTATGACCTGCACGCGTAAAAGACAGCACAAATCCATTGAAGCCTCAGCCTATTATGTTGATGATTTACAGCGTGTCAAGTTAAGTGCAAGAGGAAATCAGGTGAAAAATCAGAAGAACCAGTCTACTGAAACAAGAGATAAAGTCAAGCTCAGAGTTGCCAAGTCTATACAAGGTATTCTTTGAGGTGTTTGGGCCCCTGCAGACAAAATGTCTCCAGCTACTGATGTTTTTCTATGTGGATCCTTTCATCAACACTGGCTAGGAAGGCTACAGCAGAGCCTTTTGGTGATGCTGAACAGAACCTGTGCAGAAGTTAGTATTACAATGTTTTGAAAGACTTTCCACAGGTGACTTTCTGGAAGCTGATGTGGTCATATTTATTGGGAAGTTAATAATCCTGACAATGCCAAATCAAAGGGTCTGGTTTTAGGCTCTTACCAAAATTCTTAATGGATGTGTGATATATTCTGCAGTTGCAAGGGAGGGGATTGTAGCAGGGCCCTGGGATGTGCCTGCTCCTTGAAGAGCACAAGCAGTTTGAAGGACTGCTTGCAGATGGCAAAGGGGAGCTAATGAGGGGCTCACCTGACTGGAAGAGGGCTCAGGCTGGAGCTATACAAGACCAGAATCTGCACCAGTCAGGAAGTACCTCCCTAGCAACTAAGAAGTGAGTAGCTCCTGGCTGTAGGGCTCCTGAAGGGACCTGGAGTTTGGGCTAAACAACTCTGCAGGCCTGGGAACAGAGGCAAGTTCCTTGGACTGTGGAAGACTGGGTTTATGGGCAAGTGGCCTTTGTTTATGGTAAACCACTAGAGGGCATGAGATGTCTGCCAGAGGGCAGTGATATTGCTTAATCACTTGAGTTAGACCCATAGTTTAGCCCTGAGCCCTGCTGGGGCAGGCTAAGACCTATTTAGAGAACCGGTAACCCAGGAGCCCTCAGACTGAGTGTAGGGCCCAGTGAAGAGCCCAGGAGACTAGAAAAAGCTGGGACCCAAACCAGAAGGTCCAAGAGCCTGGGGAAAGGAGCTGGGCTAGAGGGTCCATGAGCCCAGAACAGGCCAAGCCAGACTAGAGGGCCCGAGAGCCTGGAGAGGGGCCTGTGTGTGGGACCAGGGTCCCAAGAGCCCAGAGGGGAGCTTTGTGTGGGACCAAGGGGGCCAAGTGTATAAATAGTTACATCAATGAGAGGGAATATCCGCGAGGCTTGGGGTCCAGTATAGGGGAGGTGTAGGAACTGCACAAACTACCCTTAAGGCTCTTGGTACCCTACAAGGCCCTAGTCAGGCTGAGATGGACTTGCCAAGCCTGAGGGTTGGATCGAGACTAGTGGGGTCTCAGGAGAGGCCCAGTGTGAACTTATTGGGATTAGGGCTCTAAGGCCTGTTGGCAGCATCCCTGAGTCCACCTATATTTAAGAACAAGGCATGGCAGAGCGAGTAATTTAAGGAGGGTGGCATTAGAATATGAGCCAGGCAGGAGCAGTAAGGCCACTAGGGGGTGTCACAGCTGCCCCTGTAGCCACAAGCCTGTCCCCACAAGGGATGTAAAACAGATTTATTCTTTAAGTACACTTGCAATGAGCATCTAGGAGTAACTAGTACTGAAACAGTGGGAAGCAACATTTTTTAATGCATTGTCTGCCTTCATACAGGGAAGTGCAATTGAACTTCTCTGGCAACTGCTATTTGAGGACCTTTGAACATTAAATGTAACGTAAACACTTTCTGAAGCTGGTATACAATATTATCCCCCTTTGACAGATATGAAAATGAAGGCCAGGGTTTGAATTACACTTCAACTCCTGGGAGGTCTGCAAAAAAATTGGCCGGGGTTGGGGCTGTGCTTATGGGTCCCTGCCAGTACTGCAGGGCTGGGGCCAGCGGTGGCGGCAGCTAGGAGCTGCTACCACCTGGGCTACTTAGAAAGGCACATGGGCTGTATGCAGTGGCACATGAGCTCCAGGCTCTTATGGGGTGGGGGGAAAGGGGTGCTGACTGGCCCACAGGGGGGGCTTTCATCTCTTATGGGGGGACTCAGCCCTCCCAAACTTCTCTGTAATATGAACGCTGATGAAGGCATTAGGGCAGAGATTGTTTCACAAGTTCTCTAACAAACCCTACAGTCTCATAAACCCTATAACACAATTTATAAAATAGATGAAAAGAGAAAAATGATAGGAAGTCTAATATGTGACAGGTATTTGTAATGACTATAATTCACCTTGTTTCTGTTGAAATTTGTCCAGTGGAATAGTATCAGATCATAAACTTGCCATGTTTTAATATCGTAATATTGCTTGCATATTTGCGTAGCAATAGAAGCCAAATAAACTGTCAGAAAACATGTTCACCTGGGTGGCCATTGAGCTCTCAGGACAAGTCCTTCATGAAAGAGACTAGCTGCCTTGGCCCCATATTTTCCCCTAAAAAGAAGCAATACTGAACAATGTCCAACCCGAACCCAGTAGCATTGTTGCGGTGCTCAACAAAGGAGTAAGATGTCAGTTCTGTTAAAGGTGAGGGGGAAGGACAACACAGTTTTGTGTATGATGCACTTACTCAGAACCTGTTCTTTAAACACCATGGCCACTTGGCACATCACACTGGCAGCAGAGAGGGAACTCAAACTCTTGTTCCAAGAGCAACCCTTCCCTCAACAGACATATAAGCAAAAAAAAAAAAAAAAAAAAAGAGGCTGCCAGGAAGGCCGTGCAAAATAGCACCATTCCGCTTTGACTTCCGTTGTGACGGAACAGTGTTTCATTTCAAGTTTCATTTAATTTCAGAAGCACTGTTCCATTTTGTTTCATCAAAACTGTTTTGCTGTTTCAACACTGTTTCAACGTTTTGCCCATTGGCTATAATGGGGGAGCACGAAACTGCCTATAACTTGGTCATTTTTTGCCTGATTTGTCTGAAACTTGCAGGGATCGTAGCCCCTTCTGAGGGCATGAAACCTGCCAAGTTCCAAGGAGATCGATGCAGAGGTTTCTGGGAAACTGCACCTCAAGGTGTTGACAAGCAAAACTGTCACTTGCCGGCAGCGACAGCCTCCCATCATCCAGATCTAGGGGCCTGCACTTGCAGAAGGGCTGCGGGGCTGTGCTGGACTGCTCCCCGGTGGTGCAGGCCCCCAATCTGCCTGCTGGATCACAGGAGGCTGCTCCTGCCACCTGGGGCCCACACCAGTCTTCCCAGCACTGGGTGCGGGCTGTGCCCAGCACCAATCCCAGGTGGCAGAAGCAGCCTCCTGTGATCCAGCAGGTAGATTGGGGGGCTGCACCCTTGGGAGGAGTCTGGCAGAGCTCCCGCAGCCAACACCCAACACCAGAAAGATTGGTGCTGCCGCTGGCCTCAGGCGGCAGGAACAGCCTCCTGGGGCCTCCTGGGTTGGGGGATGTGCCAGAATGCTCCTTTGGGGAACAGCCCCCAGATCTGCACTGGATGACAGGAGGTTGCTGCTGCCAGCTGGGACCAGTGCTGAAGCCAAGTAAGCCTAGCTTTGAAATGCAAAATGTTTCAAAACTTTCAAAACATTTTGAGTGCCCTTGTTTCGTTTTGAAGCTGACATTTGTTTTGTTTTGATTCCACTGTTTTGAGCTTGAAACCCATCAAAACAGCTTTGAAATGAAACACCCAGCAAAATTTTGCACAGCCCTAGCTGCCAGTGTTTAAGGTGCCTCTCTGTGGTCAGGTTTGGTATGACCAACCCTTCTATATCATTTGGGGCAGGGTGCTGAGTTCCTTTAAGGTTTGCCTCGCTGGGCTGCACAATATTAACTGTTACATGTGAAAACACTACCCACACATGACTCACAAGATAAACCCAGAGATTTTACATAGGAATCCATAGCATCAAAAATTCCCTGACCTTTTGTGGTCTCTGAAAAAGTGCTATTTTTTCCATAGTCAAGACTAAGTGAAACCTAGGGGCTGGCTTTTCCTGAGGGGGCATCTTCAGTCCAAAAGGTTGAGCTCCACTGATTTAGGGGTTCAACACTTTCAAGGTAACAGAAACTTCTGACCCCTGGCCCCTACCTCAGAAGTCCAGAATTGGTCCTCTTCACAGCCTGGGCTCACAAGTCTTTCATCACTTTCTCATGGTTATCTTTCCCTTTCTGAAGGGAAAGTTTGGAAACTGAGGCTGATGCTTCTTCTCTAGGTTTCAGGCCAAGGTGCCTGTGTTAAACAGTAAATGATTGGTCTTTTTCTTCCTCACTGCTTCCTACTTTTCTTTTCATGGTTTAGTAGGGCTCCTCTTAGAAGCTTCTCCACCTTCTGCCTGAGCTGTGTAGTCTTTTACAGCAGCTGTCTTTACCTGGCTGCTAGGTTGCAGCTTGAGGAGGTGATTAGGATCTTCATTAGCAGTGTCCAGGACACTGCCATATTGGCTATTTATCACAAGGATCTTTGTGAGTAAAATCTTTGGGGAAAACCACAGCATGTAGGCAAGGACCTAAGGGATGTCTCTGGAGGAGGCTGGATGGGAGTGTATACTCTACCTAGAAACGGTCACAGGAAAAAGATGCAAGGTAAGACGTGCAATAAATCTTTCCACCCAGAGGGATGCTCTGTGAGGCCTGGTAAGGCAGGTCACCTTTGCTCTGAGAGCCTGGACCAAGTGGGGAAGGGTCTCAGATTTTACAGCTTAAGAAGATTAAGGTCAACTTGGGAGATTCTGCTGTGGCTTTAAGAGTGAATTGTTCACACAGCTAGGGGAGGCACCTTACCTGTACTGAAACAAAATCACCACTATATCTAAAGTATGGAGAAAAACCTGTTCAGGTTAAATCCTTGTTGTTTCTGATTTCAACATACAAAACTAAATAATTAAGAATTCTACATTTTAAGAGATGCATTTAAATTCCTTGGGTGCAATTTTCCCCCCACTTCATTTTTATATCACTGTAACTCTACTGGAGTTACTCCAGTCCTGCTTTTGATTGTTCCTAAAGCTGCTTGTGCTTAAGTTCAGCATATTTTCTGGCTGCAGTCAGCTGCTAGCAGGAACATCCTGACATGGAGATATAAGTAGATTGATGTTTTGGCTGTATACAAGTTTCACAAGGATCAGGACTTTCAGGAGTCTCATACAAGAGTCCCCTTTCCCTAGTGAATACAACTTGCTCTTACAGCATTAGAAGATCAGATATTTCCCCTCTATCACAAAACTGTCAAGCTATCCTTGCCTTTCAGAGATTAGGATTAATTAATATTGCATGCAGAGCCATCCCTAGGGGTGTGCAGGGCCCGGGGCATATCCGCCTGTGTGGAGCTGGTGGCGGGGGGGGGAAGCATGGAGCTGGCAGCCACAGTGGGACCTGTATAGCACTGTTCACGGGGCCCCGCAAAGCATGGGGCCTGGAGTGGTCGCCCTGATTCGTGCCCCGCTAAGGATGGCCCTGGTTGCATGCACGTACTTAACCCTCTCTCCACTTCCTTTCAGGTGACGAACAGATAGAATAGTGTGTGCGGAAGACATACTTAGTTTATGTCATCGTGTTCCAGCTCCTCAGACCAAACACAGACTGCTCAAACAAATATAACCTTGTTACTAACCATTTTACAATACAATCCTCAAGTTTCTTCTCATTTTTGGGTATGTACATCCTAGCATTTACATCCAAAATGCATCAACAAGATGCAGGGGAAAAAAACAACCATAAACTATACAAAATAGTATTTAACAATTAACTCCTTTTCACACAGATAAATGTACAGGTATTTTAAAGTCAACGTACATCTTGACCGCTTCATCTGGAACACATTATATGTTCAGCAGTTTTATACCTAAATCGTGGTCGGTAGATGCTATGTAGGTATCCACAAATGAACACTCTGACCCCCTGCAACAATTGCATGGGTCAGCTTCCATCCCATGAGCAATCACTTTCTATTTATGGCTACTGCAGTCATTGCTTTTATGCAGAACATTAAGAAACTATTAAATACAAATTAGCTGTTTGAAACAAGGAGTGTGTGTGACTAGTCAGCTTTAGGCAGTAGTGAACCAGTTTGAGTTGCTGTACTAGGGAAGTGGGTCTTATAGTCATAATGGTAAGGGAGAGGAAGGTACACTGACACTGCGTTGTCCTTGGCTTGCAACAATGTGAACTTGAGCCTGTCCCCAGTAAAAATTGCTAACTCTATTTTGTAACTATCACAAGCAGTAGTGAGGTGCACTGCAAAAAATGTCCATATATGTATATCTATCTCTGTGAACCGTACAGCACAGTCCAATACCAGAAGCATTAAAGTTAACCTATTATATGTAAATACCAACTGCATTTTATTTCTATTGGTTAGCTCGCTTCACTGCAGACCTATTGCGCAAAGCAAAAAGTCTCCTTTTTCAAAGACGCCATGTGGCAGCACAGCAAACAGACTCAATGACTGACGTTGCTGAGGTCATGAGCTTTCCTGGTTGAACCTACTAGTAAATAGCAGTGTGAACCACCACAAGTGAGCTCTTAAATTATACATCTATGCGTATACATTGTACACCCCCCATACACATATATGTATCATCTATACATGCACATTGCACACAAACACCCACATTATTACATGCACATTTTTCATATAGATATCTACGTATATGATATGCCTGTGTAGTAACCCAGATGTTTGTGTGTGTATGTCTATATGACACGTATGTATGTGTATCGTATGTATAGTGTGTATGTATATAAATGGTGTGTGTGTGCTACATCCGTGCGTGTGTATATACACGATACATGGGTACTTGTGTTGTGTGTACACATATATACACACATACATACACATCCACACCATACACATATATATGCATCAGAGATATATGTACATACACAGGTGTGCAGAAGTATCTCACATCACCCCCGGCTCCGCCCCATACTGGTAGGGGCGGGGGGCTAACGCAGGGCCGCCGCCTCCCCACGCGGGGCAGGGGGCACCCCCTCGCAGTCTAAGCCTGAGAACCGGGGCGCGTCAGCGGGGCACAAAAACATTATAGCTGCTCCAGCCGGAACGTCCTTGGACTCCGCACGAGCCTGTCAGCAAAGCCGGCTCCCGGCTTCGCGTTGCATCGGGGGGGGGGGAACATTCCGGTCTCAGGGGGGGAACAGAAAGCTCATACCCTCCCCC
>NW_017729022.1:169238484-169242269 GCF_001723915.1 Gavialis gangeticus | reverse complement strand
GGGGGGGGGGGAACATTCCGGTCTCAGTGGGGGAACAGCAAGCTCATACCCTCCCCCACCAACCGCAGCCCATGCGAGGAGGCTAGAAAGCAGGGAAGCCGCAGCCAGACCGCGCGGTACCTCCGATAGCAGGACGCAGCCCCACCCCACTTCCGGCCCGGGAGGCTGGGGGTGGGGGAGCCCCTCCTCTGCAGGGGATCGTCCCAGGAAGTGACGCAGCAGCGTCTGCGGCAGGAGCCTGCCGGAAGGGGAAAGAACCGCCTGCTGGCACCGCCCCTCTGCCTTCATCGCCACCACGCAGCCTGCCTGAAGCCTGGTGGCGGCGTGGGGATGGCGCTGAGTCTCACGGTGAACGCGGGGAACCCCCCGCTTGGTGAGTTCCCCCTTATATCCCCCTTGACGTCCGAGGGCTGCGAGGGAGGGTGCCTCGGCCGGCCGCTGGCTAGCCGCAGGGCCTCGCGGGCGCTTCGCAGCTTCAGGTGGCCTCGGGCCAGGGCTGCATGGACTCGCCGGGCGGCCCCGTCCTGGGAAACGTAGTTTATGCAACAAGTAATATATATAACGTCTGTTTGTCTATGTAGGTATAGATAGAGATGTGTATCTAGACATAGATTACTTTAATTACTGTATTACATTATATTTGTATATAGGTATAGATAGGTGAGTTATAGGTATGTATTACTTTATACATCTGTACTATGTTATGGTCTGTATCTCTGGAACATAATGTAGATATGTAATGTAATAACTATAACATAATACGCCTTATTGGTGTACTGCAGGACAGGGGATTCTGGCCCAGAGGTGGCAGTGCATGGCAGGGCCTTAAGAAGGTTTTGAGGAGGCAGCAGAGCCACGCAGTGTTAGCACGGTTAATTGGGAAAACAGGATTGACTAGATATACTCAGAGACTTCAGGCAGGACTCCCTACTGCCAAATGCATTCTGACCTGTTGTGGGCTGAGGTTTTTTCAACAGATGTTTGCTGTATTGTTTCTTTCTGTAGTAATAACAAAAAAAAAGAGTGCCAATGAAGCTGGCATTTTCCAAGGGGTGCCTTTAGCCTCTCAAGGGTTGCCTCAAGTATAAAAAGATTGAACCACTGGTCCAGTGGCAGTCCGTTCGTTTCTGGCTCTGGTTCAGAATTGCACTTTGGGGTGTGCCTGTCTGCTCCCTTTTCTGCTCCTGTTCCTCATCTAGCCCAGGGCTTTCACAACACCACCTTACTGCACTGCTAAAGGTGCGAGAACCTTCTTCCCAGCAACTCATGGGCACGTGGAAACAGCCCTTCACCTGTCTGCCATGCTGATTCCCCATTGGATTTCACATTGCTGCTGAAAATGCACTTCATTTCTGTGTTGTCTTTTTGCTCTGTGCTGTTCCATATTCTTTTCTTTCATTGTATTATTCAACTCTGAAAAGCACTATGTGATGCAGTTTGAACGACAGATGCGTTTTAGAAGTATATTAGTATTTAAGTACAGCACTGCCTCATTCTAGCAAGCGTGTACTTTTAACAAACTACTGCCAGAACCATTTTTTTTTTATTACTATGAAGCAGTAAATTGACTAACCCTTTTATATTCAGTGAACTTCTCTATCCCCATGGAGGTTCATTGTAAAGGCACATGAAAAATCCTGCAAAAAAAAAAATTTGTGAAAGACTCCTCAAAAATCCTTATTGAAATGAATGGCTTGTAGGTATGACATTATGTAAAAAACATCCTCTGATTAGTTTAATTTACTTTTGTCTCTTACTAAATTTTACTTCCTTAGCCTGAGTACATGCCTGAGTAGAGGGTTCTTCCAATTCAGCCCTTGGATGACTGTAAATATTACACGTGTAACACTTTTTAAATGCAGAAGTGTTTTCTTTAGAAAAATCAGGCACTTTTACTGCATTTGATTCGTAGGTCATATTAATGATTATTATGAGCTATGAAAATTGTACTGGCAGTTGTTGTAATTTATGGTAATGATGTTTTGTAGGATGTAGCACTCTTCATCTTTTGAAGCATTGTGAAAACATTAGTTACATGCTTATCTTCTCACAAAGGTATTGCAGGGAATCTTCTCCCCATTTTGACACACAGTGAGGGAAGAACATTAAGGGTACATTTACGTGGTGCAGCGCATTGCCTGAGCAGCCTTGGATGCGCTAATTTGGGTATGGAAACAAGATGGCCACTTTAGCAGGGCACTCCTCCTGGGCTAAATGGCCCTGCTGTGCCAGCTCGGCTATACTGCCTCTGGTAACTGAGCTGTCTCCTCTCTCTCTCTCTGGGACTGCCACTGTTCTGTGTTGACACTAACTGACTATCCTCATTCCACAAAGTGTATGTGCATGTGTTTTACAGAATTGGGATCTGGGCATGGGAATTTCTTGTTCCTAGTTGGCTTAGGCCAGCTTACTAATACTGCTCTTTATACTTTAATGTACAGACTACAATTAGATTTTTTTACCAAGAATAAGGTTTTTGTGTTGCTATGAAAATGGGCTGCTGGACCTTTAAGGCCCAGATCTCAGTTTGATCCAGGCAAACAACACTATATATTTGTGCAGATGTTTGTTGCCTTTAGGCAGTGGCATCTTAGAGTGTCAAGGGCAAACCATCCTGTCTAGAGGTGGTCCATCATGGACAGAGCTGAGTCACATTTACAGTATTGTGGAAGCTTTGTTCCATGGATGGAAAGAGGATTTTAGTCTGTAGGATGGTTAATCCTTTCACAAGCATTCAATCCACTTAAAAAATTGACCTTGCCCTTTTGGTCTCTCTTCCCCCTCCACCCCCAAAGCCCCTAATGTTAGTACATGTGAAATACACAGTAGTGATTGACTAAAATGTTACTGCGGGGCAGGTATGGGGTGCAAAGGCATTTGTCCAAGGTGTTTAGTTTCTTTAGCATTTGCCTATGTGACTGAGTATTGTTAAATAAAGTACTTATAGATGCTGCTGCTAAGAGGCATGAGGCAAGCTTATGTTGAGGGAGTAGATGAATTGCTCAGGTTTGGCAATTTGAGATTCTTCTTTAGCTTAGGAGATTAGATGAATTCATTTTATACCCTTAGGAGGCAAATATAGTTCAACCAGTCCTTGCTGAAGTCACTGCAGGCTTTTATCCTCTTTATTTTCTAGACTGTGAGGGCTTCCAGGAAAAAGAAACCTCCTATGTATAGGACTGAATATCAATTTCTTCCCTGAGCCATTCAGTTTGAAGGCAGTGGTCATGAATAGGGAATATAATTACTTTGTTGCAACCTATTAAATATTCCTTACTCTGAAGAAATACCAATATATTTTCTTTCTTTAGGAGCCTTGCTGACTGTAGAACACATGAAGAACGATGTTGAAATTTTAGTTGAAGAAGGCAAAGAGACCGTCCTCCGTATATCTGAGTAAGTGACTTAGCATCTCTGCCATCATCTTTGGGTCATCACTTTTAAACACCAAATTAAGTTAATGTTGATAAGTATTATTTTTTTGTAGGTAGGGAAGTGGGGGAGAAAAGGTACATCACTATTTATCATACTTTTGTCTATTTTCCCAATACAGTTACAGTACTTGAAACTTTTACTGGTTTTCATCTTTTAGAAAAGAACAGGATGAAAATGTGTTTTAGAAAGGAGGTTGCTAGACATTTGCTGCTTTTACATATGACACTAACGTTTAACCCATTTAGCTTGTTTTCATCTATATGGCTTATTACTGTATCACCTAAGAATTCATCTCCATGTAATGGTGCATATTATAGGATTTATATTTTGATAAACAAGCATAAATATAT
>NW_017729022.1:169237111-169238365 GCF_001723915.1 Gavialis gangeticus | reverse complement strand
TATATATATATGAGGCAGAGGCAAGTGTGGTTGTGTGTGTGTACACATACATTTGTATAATTGTGCATAAGGGGTTTTATTGATTTTTAGGTTTACCATATTGTTCCCCAGAGGTGGACTCATGATTTATTTCAAGAAAGTGCTAATTAACTCTTTAGTATGGTACAGGCAGTCCTCGACTTAGGGCGTTTCAACTTACGGTGATTTGCACTTGCGGTGCTCTGCCACTTACACCCAAGTTACTATTTGTGGCGCTGGATCCTCGCACATACGGCACTACAGGGAAATTCACAATAAGAAAAAGAGGGCAGCAAAACAAACATCCCTGGATCAGTTTCTCAAAAAGCCCTCAAGTGGCCCTAAGTCTCCCCAAAGAAGCCCTTCTGAATTCCATGACCCTTCTGATTAAATAAAATTAAATGTGATTAGCTACTGTATTGCCCTGTTTAATCGATTTATATACCGTACACTTTAGAAAGCTTCGTTATGTAGAGTGTATATCATTTATAGTTGATTAAATAGTTGATTTAAATATGTTGTTTGTGGTCATGTCTGTAAAAAGTGGGGCATCAGGCCCTTGGTCAGGAACGTAACCCCTTATTTATAACATTGTTTCTGTGGGAAAATCAGCTTCAACTTGCATTGTTTTGACTTACAGCGCCTTTTCCAGGAATGTAACCCACCATGAGTGTGAGGACTGCTTGTATTCAGATTAAAATTTCTACAAAGCTAATTTAGAAAACTGCTTTCTTATGGACAGTAACTTCGTATCCTTCTCTTTCTAAATTTAGACTGCATTTGTCTTAGAGTAAATATTTTTAGATTTGTTTCCTTTACATACTGATAATATACATTTTCAGGTATGTTATCACTTGATGTGCTATGACTTTCATAAGACCACATTTCCTGCAGGAACAACTCTGATGGCACTGGAGCTGTGTTGTTTTGTTCAGATTTATCCTGGACATTCTACGCAATTCTATCAATAGAATTCTGGGATGAGTGGGTCTTCTTGTGGGGAGGGGGGCATTCTTCTAGCCATGAAGGATAAGAAGCTGGGCTTCAAAACGGTCGCTAGACTAGTAGCTTTCCATCCCTGCTTCTCCCTAGGCACATGCTGGAAAACTGCTGAGTAATTAGAATTTTATGAGGAATTCTGCTGGCGACCTCTAATCGGTGCAGTTTAGGTCAAAAGGTACAACACAAACATGTGCTTTCTCTTGTGGAGGCTGAACAGGTTCAGGTCCAGTAGCC
>NW_017729022.1:169232888-169233711 GCF_001723915.1 Gavialis gangeticus | reverse complement strand
AGGGCTGCTGCCTTGCTGCAGGCCTTTGCCACCTTGCACCATCAGTGTGTTCCTTTTAGTTATTTAAGTGGTAGTGCATAATATGATGTTATCTGTCATGTGCAGTTGCAGGATTAGACTGATGATTTTGAATGATGATGCAATTGGTAGAAATACTGTAGGTTGCATTGAGATTTTATCTATACTGGGGTTAGAGTCTGTCAGTGAAAGTAATAACTGAGAACAGTTAAAAGAAATTGTAACAACGTTTCCTTCCTCCAGGAGCATTCACCAACTTAACATTCTTGAAGAGTAAGAAATTGATTAAGATGGCTTGATGTTTTGGGACTATTGTATATGTATCCATACCATATATGGGAACAATCATGGAGCCTTCTGTACTTACTTTTGCAGCCTTTGAAATGGCCTACTCCATTTCTTGTTTGATGTAAAAAGCAAGTCACTTCTGGTGGGAGGGGCCAAAGGAACAGAGGAACATGCTGCTACTTAGTATTCTTATTCTTCCTACTTGAAGAGTGATTGTTCCTTCAAGATTGCATTAACCATTATTTCTCTTGAGCTGTATAATCATTTTTTAATTGATTTTCTGTAACATCAGTATCTCTTAAAATGGTACTTGTAAATTGAGAAGCATCAGCTAAACTGGTCTCTGGGCTAATGCGTTTGGTAAATCGATTCTGTGCTGTTGAGGTGCTGAAACTACTTCATCTTGGCACAGTTTGAAAATCACTTGGAATATTTCAGACTCATCCTGAAATGGGAAAGAAATATAATTTTTTTTTAAAGACAGTAAACAATTTAAATTGGTTTTGCAACCATAGGC
>NW_017729022.1:169227666-169227888 GCF_001723915.1 Gavialis gangeticus | reverse complement strand
CACTGCTACCCCTGCCTCTAAGGATTTGGTGACCTGGTTGTAGAAGGTCTCCAGGTTGGTCTGACAGGACCTGCCTCTAATGAACCCATGTTGGTTGCCCCTAAGCATAATCTCCCCTGCTGGCCCCTCGTGGACAAGTGCCAGAATAATTCTCTCCAAAAGCTTACCCAGGGTCAAGGTAAGACTAACTGGCCTATAGTTCCCTGCATCCTCCTTCCTCCG
>NW_017729022.1:169211799-169222666 GCF_001723915.1 Gavialis gangeticus | reverse complement strand
TATGTATCCATACCATATATGGGAACAATCATGGAGCCTTCTGTACTTACTTTTGCAGCCTTTGAAATGGCCTACTCCATTTCTTGTTTGATGTAAAAAGCAAGTCACTTCTGGTGGGAGGGGCCAAAGGAACAGAGGAACATGCTGCTACTTAGTATTCTTATTCTTCCTACTTGAAGAGTGATTGTTCCTTCAAGATTGCATTAACCATTATTTCTCTTGAGCTGTATAATCATTTTTTAATTGATTTTCTGTAACATCAGTATCTCTTAAAATGGTACTTGTAAATTGAGAAGCATCAGCTAAACTGGTCTCTGGGCTAATGCGTTTGGTAAATCGATTCTGTGCTGTTGAGGTGCTGAAACTACTTCATCTTGGCACAGTTTGAAAATCACTTGGAATATTTCAGACTCATCCTGAAATGGGAAAGAAATATAATTTTTTTTTAAAGACAGTAAACAATTTAAATTGGTTTTGCAACCATAGGCAAGATGCAGCTTAAAGCAACCATCGTCACTCTTGTTTTTCATGTTGCTTAAGAACTTTCTGCTTTTCTTTCTCAAAAGTAGATCTGCTTTATCACAGACTATGGCATCAAAATGCTTTTGTAGCTGCCTTAGGCTTGGTGTAGGGGAAAGAATTTAGGGAAAGCACACAGAATTATCATTTAAGTCTTGTAAGTTTTATGACAAAACTGACTTCAGCACAAAATGGCAACAGGTTATGTTATACTTACTAAACTTCCATGTCCTGTAGTCTAGAGGCACAGGAAGGAAAAATGCCAAATCCTGCACTCAAATTCTTCTTTGTTTTAATACTATAAAGCTCATCAAAGTGAATACTGGAGAAAATAATTGTAAACAATTGAATAGTTACCTTGATTAATGCATCAATTTGTATTGGAGGCAAAGACTAACTCAGTTTGTTGGTGACTCTTTTAGGGCAGTTAACATGCACAATACTTTAATTTTCCTTAATATTTAAAAGTGATTTGATCCTGTTCTTTCCAGTTTTGAAGTGAAGGGAAGCCAGAATTGTAGTGCCCTGAAGCAAAAATAATAATATTGAATAAGAGATGCATTATATGCTTTCAGTAAACCCTTCCTGAGATCACCAGACACAAAGCTGTGCCTTCCAAGTCCTTGTTTGCAGTGCATTTTTTATTATGGTGTTTGCTAACATGTTTGTCCATTTGGGTTGACTCATACTATTTGTACACACAAAACTCTCAGTGAAGGGGATGGGAGTTTGGAGTTTGCACACACTAGAATGGATTGGTATCTTTATCCAAGCTGTGGGCAACAATGTACTTTTTTTTTTTTTAGGTTTCAGCGCCACCAAATATTGCTGAGTCAGCAGTGCACATATTGTAGATAAAAGCAATGATGATGAATAATTCTTAGCTTTATAGGATCATGTCTATTGCTTTTCATTAATAGACACGAAAGCACTTTATAGTGCTTATCCTCCTTTACAGATGATGAAAGGAAGTAACTTGCCCAAGGTTGCTCAGCCAAGTGGTGGCAGAATAAAAAACAGAATCCAGTCTTCTGACTTCCAGTCCATTGCCCTCTGTAGGTCATATTTGCATATCTGATAGCTAGTAGAATAAAACATTTACACCTTTCTCTTGCCATTTTATTAGTATTTAGGAAAACGGGGAACTAACAAATTTGCAAGTTTCTGGAAATTAGTTGTGAGAACAAAGCAGAAACTGATTCCTGTTATGATGCATCTTAGCTAAAAAAAGTGACAGTCTCAAAGCTTCTCTGTGAGTATTGATATGAACATTTTCATAGCCTGTTAAAATTTAATTTTGAAGCTAGAAACCTTAAGAATAGGAGATTGGGCATGGCTAGATGATTAGATGTAATGGGAGAGGATGAGCCATTAAAACAAATATGCTTTTCAGATAGCTTCCGTCTGTTGGAGTGTTTGCCATTAGTGGGCCCTTGTCTGCACCAGCATCCAAAATGAGGCAGCACCAGCTGTCTGCACAGTCACAGACCTGCAGTGTGACCTTGGCAAGTCCCCTTTTATTTTGGTGCCTATTTAGATTGTAATTGGAGAAACGCTCTCTCAGCCTACATACAGAACTCACGTGCGGCCTCTAAAAACAGCTGTAATGCAAATAATGATCTATATCACAGTTGGTGTAGTTCTACTCCCATGTGGACAGTGTAGGAGCAATTGAAGGGATGGTAAAATACAGAAAGAAATACGTTCTGCAGCAACCTTTAAATCAATAGGGAAACTGAGTTTAAACAGCCTGTTCAGCGTGAGGGAATCCTTATAAATACAAATCAAGGCAGTGAACAAGAAGCAAAATGGATAACAAATTGAAGGATATTTGCTTTTACGTGGGATCAACCCCATCCCTCACAGCCTGGGTAAGGAGCTATGCATTCTCCAGTATGCATTTCCAAAAGCCCTCCTTTTTTTTAGAAAGTCCTGCTCTTTGTACAGACATCTAAAGAAGAAAAAAAAGAAAACTCCTTGTGTACTAGAGTCTTGGCAGTACCTCTGCATTCTGTCAGTTCTCAGGTGCAGTAGAGTCAATGTTCCTGTTATGTCATTACAAATTACATGGCCAAAAGTAATTAATTCAGTTAACCCTTCATTTAACAGCGGTGTGATCTGCTAGAAAGGTTGGGGGTGAAGAATGTTTCATTGCAATGTGTTTTTATCGTTCTGGTAACGTTATGTTCACTTTTATCAAAAAATGTTTGATGACTTATTTAATATCCTTAGAATAATTTGTGTCTAATAGCATATCAGTTGCTAATACTAGACTAATGCATCTTTATTTTTTGTTTTTTAGTCATGTTACATTCACTGATGCAAATTCTATAGCCCGCTATCTTGCTAGGGTTGCCACTTCTGCTGGGCTATATGGTTCAAATATTTTGGAGCACACAGAGGTGAGACAGTTATGCATACTTGATTTTTACATTAAAAGTCTTTGATAGGTTATGTGTTTTCCTTGCTTTCTAACTGGCAGCTATTGTGACTTAAAGCTGTGCAGCTGAGTAAACTGTGCAAGCCAAATTAACTGCTTCGTAGAGATCTTTCTGATTTTATCCCCAAGTACCAGATTGGTTCTCTTTTTGCCTTGTGAAATGCTGGGCCAAAAATTGCTCCTGATTGTTGATCTCTGCAGTACAGCTGGGCAGGCTGCATTCTCATCTGGGAGTCTGGCCAGCTTTTGCCAGTTTGGAAAAACTACTTCCTGGGATACTCTAAATTCTCTCAAGTTTCTCCAAAATGAAAGCTAAAAATGACCCTAAACTTTCCTCACAAAAGACCTTTCTTAGTTACCTTAATATCAGGACTTGATGTATGAACTTAGCGCTGAGTCCAGCCCAGAATAGCCATGTGCTGAATTTTAAAGATGATGCCTCAGATGGATAGAAGTCACAGAATTGTTTCCTCTGAATTTAGAGGGGATTAATGCTTCCCTGCTTTACCACATTTCTTTTAGATCGGAGAAAGACTTTCATCTAAGCCTGGGAACTTTTCTTTTTTTCTGATGCAAGAAGAAAGTGCTGCTTTAGTGTATTGCCCAGAATGGCTTCCGTTTCTTTGTGGTTAAATCCATTAACTTTCTGACTCAAATTAGAATATCAACCAATAATTCTGCTTTAAGTGCAAACCATTTGCACTCCAAAAACATATTTGCAAGATCAGTAATTCTGATTAAATACGTCTCTCAACTTTTGGGGTTTTATTCCCCTCTCCCCAAAGAAAAAAGTGTTTTAAGAAATGTTAGGACAGCTGCATTTGTGGTAGGAATATTTCTGATGTAATTGCAAGTTAGAGAGTTGAATTCTGTAGCTGTGTGATTACATCTGTGCCTGCCACGTTGGCTTGACAGTTGGAAGTATTCCTGATGTAGTTCACAGAACTCTTACAGTCCTAAAGCCATTCCATATGTATGAGAGACTTTACAACTGAGGTATTAAGTTTGTACACGTGTAGCCAAACCCTCAGCTGGTAAAATGTGTGTGGCTCCACTGAAGTCAGTTAAGCTGTCATTAATTACAACTGAGGGTCTGAGTCTTAAAGATTGAAACAAGTTTTGGGAGGGGGCAGGGGAGCTGAAAAGGCAAGACTAAAAGAACAGAGTGAGAAAGATGTGGGGAAAGTTGGTGTAGAATTCAAGTTACTTAGTAGCTTGCCAGGATTAAGAGGGAATCAAATGGAACACAGAACTCAATTTTCAGGTACTTCACGTATAATGCTAGTAGTGAATCTTACCATTTCTTGATTTGAAGGAACAGGTTATTTCCATTTTTTTTTTTTAAATTGTAAGTGTTAAGGGAAGCTAAAGTCATTAGCTTTTTGTAAAGTTTTGTCTAAAAGGCCACAGTTTAAAGGTGTGGAAGTAATGTCATCTTTTAGATTAAGGCACAAGCTTAGATCGGTGGTCATCAGAGATCAAATGTTCCATTATACCTGTGTAAATCTGGAATAATTTCATGAATGTCAGTGACAGCAGTCTGAATCCAGTTTGAGGATGGAAATTTTCCTTAAGCTTGTAACTCAGTTTTATATGAATCCCAGATTATATTGTTGGTAAACTGAGAATAGTTCATGAACCTTATGCTATGAATTAGGGCAGCAATTGGCAACCTTTTTAGAGTATGAGATGTTGTGACCCATAGGGCCCAGCTGCCACCTACACTTTTCCCCGTGGCTCCACAGGGAAAAGCACCTGACAATGACACCTGCTGCTTCCTGCTGCAGCGGAACAGGGAAGCAACTGCTGCCAAAGCCCCACGTCTGCAAGTCGATCAAATAGCTCCACAGGTTGGATCCAGCCTGCAGGCCATAGATTGCCAACCCCTGAACTCTAGGGTCTCCAATATCCCCAAAAATATTTATATTCAGTGCCCTAATTAATACTTTGCATCTTTTAATAAGCTTCGTTGTGCTTTTTTACTTTTATCAATAAGAATATGTCTTTTACCTAGTTAAATGTTATATGTATTTCTTTGTTCATTAAAATTAGATTGACCATTGGCTGGAATTCAGTGCTACAAAGTTATCTGCTCCATCCGAGTTTCCTTCAGCAATCCATGAACTCAATCACTGCTTGTCTCTGAGAACCTATTTGGTTGGGAATTCCGTGAGTCTGGCAGACTTGTGTGTCTGGGCTGTACTAAAAGGTATTAATAGTTATGCAAGTGCTGTAGCAGGTTTGCAAATGTGGCATACTGTTTAAATCTGTTCCCTTTAGTCTCAGCAACAATTTAATAGGCAGGAATATATAAGAGCAAGGTGGGCTGTAATTATGGACTGGTAAGCATGAAGGTTTGTGTCTTGGCTTAAATCCTTTTAAACAGAATTTTTTACATTTCTTAAATACAAGTTACAGTGTTGTGATTGATAATGCCTTTTTCATTTTTTTTTTTAATGCACATACCCTTTTTTTTGCCTTTTTCTAAAATATGAGAAATTATTCTTGGCTAAATGTGTGCGTGTGAGACTAGTCAGTGCAAATTAGTATAGAATTTTGTAAAAAAATTTTTAGTGAAAGCATTATTAAAACAATTATTGCTTTATCTGCTACGGTGTCTTTTAAATCATGTTCTGTATTTTTCTCATACAGTTAAACAAACTGTGAGTGAGTTAGCTTGTTAAAATGAAATTCTGTAGTAACACTGATAATTGCCTATTGGACACTTATTCATGCCAGTCAAGTTTGGATATAACATGCCAATCTGTGAACCATGTCGGCATGGTTTAACATTTTGCCTGATCTCTTTCTGAAGTTGCAGCTCTGAGACTCAAAATTGAAAGTAGCATTTTTCCTTTAGAAATACATTAAAAAGATATTTTCAGCCAAGGGTTTTTGTGTGCGAGTCTATTGATTGGATCAACTTTGTGGTTGCGGGGGGATATAGATGAGCTTTTCACTACCACAGTACCCTTTCTCAGAGATCTTAAGAAGAGTACCCAAAAGCTCATCCATCTCCCTCCCAAACATATAGTTGATCCAATCAAAGATATCACCCACAAAAATCTTGTCCATCCTAGCTACAACTGCTCCTTGTAAGTTGGAGGCCTGGTTTTACTTTCCATGGCTTCAGTTTTACAAAGTACTGTCTGCATCATGGAAGTAGGTACAGTACAGAGAAGTTTATATTCTTGTTTCCATGGAAGCAATATAGATATGTCTGTACTGTACTGTGTGCATGCCTAATGGAATAGCAAAGTACTGTGGCTGCATTAATGTTGTGCAGGGCACAGGCTAATTAGCTTTGCTGTGAGAGAGAGCCTGTTGGTGTAAGCATAGCACTATATTTAAAACAGATACCCTGGACTTTAGTTCAGGTAGTAATGAAGATGCTCCTTGATATTGTTTTGGGAAAGGCTCTAGGAAAGACTGCATTCTTTAAGTCCTTGTCTACATTAGAAAGCCCTTTTAAAGGCAAAACCTTGAGATAGATGCAGGTCTTCTGGCAAAAGATGGTTTCTGCTGGCAGAGTTCCTGTTTTTCAGGCAAACTGTCATGAAAGCAGGAAAAACTCCTGTCAGCAGAGCTGCATCCACAGTACAGGGGGTCAGTAGTGCTACCACCACAGTTAAAGGAGCAGCCTGTAGCATAAATCTACTCAGAAAAAATATGCATTGTGTTCAAGAAATTGGTTTCATGAAAGAAATGGTACAGAATATTTTAATCAAGTTATAATTTACCAATTTAATCCAGTTGTAAATTCACAACTTTAAAAATAGTCTGTTTCCGAACAGGCAGTAATATATGGCAGGAAGAGTTGCAACAAAACAAGGCTCCAGTCCATGTGAAACGCTGGTATGGCTTTCTTGAAGCACAGTGTGCCTTTCAGTCAGTGGGTACCAAGTGGGCTGCTGCTACGCCAAAGACTAACGTGGTAAGTTCTTATAATATGGTAAAATTCTTCAGGCATTTGTCTGGTTGTGCAGTTTGCATAAAATGTTTAATCATGTTGCTATTTTTAAGGTAACAGAGAAGAAACAGGATGTTGGGAAATTTGTTGAACTCCCTGGTGCAGAGGTGGGGAAGGTCATTGTACGATTTCCTCCTGAGGCCAGTGGGTAAGATGACTTGTTTCAAGAATGGTTTGTGTTTTTACTCACTTTGCTTTCAAAAACTGTAATGATGATGTTGGTCAGTTGGTTTGCTTGTTGATGGTAAATTTGGTGTACATTAGAGGACACTTTCATCATAAAGGCAACTTTCAAGGTCACTTGATAGCTAAAAAATGCTTTTTAAATATTTTTAGCAAGGGTCACTTAATCTTTTTCTTCCTTGGAGCTTAACCTCGTAAGTAGCATTAAGCTAATATTTAAAAAACAAATGATGAGCTCCTAAAAATATTTTTAATCTGCTTTCAGTCTCCCCTTTCCTTTTAGAATAATCTGAGAAAAATAAAGAATTAATTATCAATACTTTTCTGTAGGCTCGTTATTCAGCTTCTTGTAACTTTTGGTCATTGCAGTACTCTCTCATTGTATGACTTGAATATAAACAAGTGACATTTGAGTAATAGTTTGTGTATAGAATAGAGTAACTTTACAAATACGGTGTGGAAAAAGTGGCTTTTGGTGTTTTATATTGTTAAAAAAATACTTCTTACTGTAAACTGAAGGTAAGATAACAGGTAGCATATGTTAATTTTTGGAAAAACGAAATATTGTATAGAAGTAGTTTTTAGTAGTTTTGTGTTAATCTGACTTTCTTGCGGGTGCTGGTGCCTTTGTTACTATAAAATAAATTCTAATATAATAAAGGGCTTAGTCTGTCTGTCTGTAACACTCTTGGAGCACTCTGCTTACTGAAACAACCAATCAGAGTGCTCCAAAAGCTGTTATGGACAGGAGGCAGCAATGGAGTACCACCATGACAGTGGGAACAGAGCAGGAGGGCCAGGACATCCCTGCTGGCCTTAGCTTACCTCCCCCAGCCCTGCTTCTTGGAGGGGATGGTGGGGCAAGCTTCGCCCTTCCTTCCCCCCGCACCCCTCTGTCCCGGGTGGGGGGTTAGGGTTAAGAAGCTTCCCTGTCCCTTTCCTCCCCTACCCCGTTGTTCTTGATGGGCAGTTCTCTAGTAAATGGATTACTTTTTTTTTTTTAAAGGAATCTACTAGCTCATGTTTTGTCAGTTGCCCAGAATAACTGTGCAATGCAAGTACTTCTGAACAAGCTGAACTTCTAAAATGTTGACTGTATTGCTTTTTAACAAAGAGCTAAATAGGCTGGCTTATGCTAAAACATAAATTATGAAATTGCGAAGAGAAATTTTAGTCATACATTTTCATTATTGAGTTTTATATTAGAGATTGAAAACCTCTGATTAGATTGTTATACAGAAAGTTTAAGATATTGCATAAACTGGTTTTATAATTTCCATTTCTTTTGTGAGATGTGTGATGAGAGAGAATTAAATTAAAAGCTAGGAAGCTGTATGCTTACAGAAACATTTCACACTTTAATTTTTTTTTCTTCCCTGAAATATATCTTTATTTTAGGTACTTACATATTGGTCACGCAAAAGCTGCTCTGCTAAATCAACACTATCAGGTTAACTTTAAAGGAAAGCTCATCATGAGGTTTGATGACACAAATCCTGAAAAAGAAAAAGAAGACTTTGAAAAGGTATGTGGAGAACAATGGAAGCTATTTCTGGAAGAAAGCCATGCAGTTACCTTGAATTGTATCTACAGGTCCAGTGGTTCTCAACCATTTTAGCTTCAAAGCATCCCTACATAACTCCTCTGTATGTAGTTGCACTCTGGTTGAGAATCAGTGAGCTAACTCTAAATTTGGAAAAGTTATTTAGGGGTACCTTGAGGCTAAAAAGGTTCAGAACCACTGATTTGGTGGTACTAGGTAAGGGCAGCAGGACCTGCTCTGCACTTTCTGCCTGCCCTCTCCCTCCCTCTGATCTGTATGTGAGGGAACAGTGGTGGTGTCTGCCACCAAAGCTGTTCCATTGGGGTCTTGTATGACAGTGGCTAGAGCCATCTGCCCTGCAGCCCCTCCTGCTAGCCCTGGGAGCCCCAGAGTGTTGAAGCATCCTGGTTGAGAATCACTATTATAGATGTACAGGTGTATCTATATTAGCAGTGTGCCTTATACTTTCCTTAAAAGCCAAGACTTTTTGGTCCAGTACCCCATTATCTTTCCCTTCCCTTAGTACTTGCTTCACGTTATTGTGCTGCCTATATGTTTGATGACAACTAGTTTAGAGAATTGAATTTTAAATAACCTAACCACAAATTGCAGCCAAAGTTCTAATTTAAAATGTATTATAGCCACTGAAGCCATCAGTGCTTATAACTCAGGGGTGGGCAAAATGCGTCCTGCGGGCCAGATGCGGCTCGCCAGGCCATTCCATCCAGCCCATGGGACCCCTAAAAAATTTAGGAAATTAATATTTATCTGCCGCTGGCTGCCTGTCATATGGCCCTTGATGGCTTGCCAAAACTCAGTAAGCAGCCCCGCCCAAAATAATTGCCCACCCCTGCTATAACTTGTTGTGTTTGAAAATCTCCACTTCACATAGGAAATACTGTATAAAATATCCCAGGTGTCCAGGCAGGTAAAAAGTATTTTAAATTTTCTTAAAAATTATCCTTATAGTCACTTTCTTAATATTTGCAAAATCTTTGAGATGGCAAAAATTGAAATATCTATTTTCACCTTATGCTGCTTCTGGTGGCTGGATAGAGGAACCTCATATAGGTGGCTCTTGAGGCTTGCAGCTGTTCTTACTTGATTAAACATGCAACAGAAATTTAGGGTGCCAGCTTTTCCTATCTGATTTTTCCTGTCCCATTCTCTCTTGGAGGAGTGGATACCAGGCTTCAGTTTCTCTTGCTCTGCAGCGAGCATCATCCTGGGTCTCCTTTATATAATTCTGTGAAGTAACAGCAAATTGGTCCAGTTTATTTTTATTCATGTCTTGTATTAATGTAGTGATGCCTTTTGGCAAAAGCATCATTTCAGACTGAAAAAGTTTAACATAGATACAGTGAACAGTTAGCTGTTTCTTTTCAGTTATGAATATTACAGAACAACACTTTTCAGGTTATTCTGGAAGACGTTGCGATGCTTCACATCAAACCAGATCAATTTACATATACCTCAGATCATTTTGAAACAATAATGAAATACGCAGAGAAGCTCATTCAAGAAGGGAAAGCTTATGTGGATAACACTCCTGCAGAACAAATGAGAATGGAGCGTGAACAGAGAAAAGAATCCAAACACAGAAATAACTGTAAGATACTTTGTGGCTCTGCTCCCACCTTTTGTTACCTTTGTTAGTGAAATACAGTTTTGGGTGATTCATTGATCTTACTACCTGTTTTTAGTTGCTGTGAATGCATAGGAAGCCACTGGGGACACAGGGGCGTTGAGGTGATTATCTTGCTTTGTGGAACAAAGCACCAAATGAGTTTTCTGTATATGTGATTGACCTATTGCATGTACACAGTAATATCTGCCATGCAGTTGGATTTTAATGCCATATGCTGAATGTGTAAAAGAAATTCAGGAGTATGCTGTACTGCATCTAAAGAGTGGGTGACATTGATATGTGTTAATGCAGGAATCAAAATATGCAACTATGGCCAGATGAGTAACATATTAAGAAAATCTTAAAATTCTTGTTTGTTAGCTGTAGAAAAGAATCTGGAAATGTGGGAAGAAATGAAAAAGGGAACAGAATATGGACAAACCTGTTGTCTACGAGCAAAAATAGACATGAGTTGTAACAATGGATGTATGAGAGATCCAACTCTTTATCGTTGCAAAAACCAGCCACATCCACGCACTGGAAATACCTACAAGTATGTGCTCTTTGGGTTCAGATTGATTTTTT
>NW_017729022.1:169197487-169211697 GCF_001723915.1 Gavialis gangeticus | reverse complement strand
TTTTTTTTTTTTTTTTTTTTTTTTTTTTTTTTGGGGGGGTGGGGGTGGGGGTTTTTGCCTATGCTGCTTTTCCACAGTTTTCTGCATTTTGACAGGTTTCTTGTTTATTTACATGGGTCTTTGTAGCATTTTCTCAGTCAGAAAGTACAGTTAACTTCTTTGAAGACGCTAAAAATTCAAAATATTTTTAAAACCTGCATGTGGCCACTTTCTGAACAGTATGTTTTACTAAGAATTCTGAGTCCCTATTCTGCATCTTTGCAAGATGAGTGATGTTCTACTTTTGTGAATAGTACAGAACATCATTGTCCTTTTTACTAAATTTTAGCAAACTATCTTGAATCTATTTCAGGCAGCTGCATTATTGGATTTTGTTTGCTTCAGGTTTCAAAACTTAAATACAACTTAAACTTTAAAGGCATTATCCTTCAGCTGCACTATCTGAGCGAGTTCTGTTCACTCATAGCACATTGTTATTTTTATGCAGTATGCAGAGTTACAGTATATATATTGAACTAAGACTACTTAACTGCACAAGACTATGGTTCACTGCTCACCTGAAACATCTATTTTCATCCATTCTCTCTGAGTAGAGTTTCCTTTGTTTCAAAGGATCATAATGTTCCCATTTGTAATTGATCAGTCCGTGCCAGTTTATCTGACTTTGAAGTTTGAGCTGTAAGGTAGACGCTGGTTTTTTTATTCGCATTATGAAAGCATGTGAAAACATTGTACATAACTTTCTTTTTCTTGAAATTACTTCACTACCTTAATCTCTCTGTATCTGAATTGTATTTGATTTTGTTTTTTACCTTTTGCATTGAAAACCATTGTTTAATTTTTGTTTGCGTCTCTTGTGCGTGTGCTAATTTAACTGTTTCTTGCCTTGAGAATCCTGGGAGTAATCTTGGGATTTTGAAAGTTTATAAAATTCAGAATAACATTTAGCTTAAAAGGTGGTGACTTTAAAGTTCAGGTAAATTATGGTCTTTTGGCATATACTAATTGAAGCTTTGCCCTTTTCAGGGTTTACCCTACGTATGACTTCGCCTGCCCCATTGTTGACAGTATTGAAGGTGTTACACATGCATTGAGAACGACAGAGTACCATGACAGAGATGAACAGTTCTACTGGATCATTGAAGCCTTGGGTATAAGGAAGCCATACATCTGGGAATACAGCCGTCTGAACCTCAACAACACTGTGCTATCTAAAAGAAAACTCACGTGGTTTGTCAATGAAGGGCTGGTGGATGGATGGTATGTTACGCAGTTTTGTTCAAATTGTTATTAAAATCTATCTCTATATATCTGCTTGGGTTAAAGAAATATTCCCCCCTTTACTGACAGACAGGATACCAAGCTAGCTGGACCATTGATTTGCCATTCTTGTATAACACTTGTGTTTACATCGACTTAAGACGAAAACTGATATAAGAGTGCAAAATACTAATTTGGTCTGTTCTGCAGAGTCTAGATTACTCAGACCTGTATATGTGAATATGATGCAAGACCAAAGGTTTTGAAACAGTCAAAGCTGAGACTGGGCAATTGTATGGTAGTGTTATGGTCATCCCTGCCCCACAAACTGTTACCTTGTTCATTTAAAAGCCAAGTCTCTAGCTAGTAGAGTTTTGGAGAAATATGCAGTTCACATTTTCAAGGGTTAACAGACTCAGGCCCCTGGGAGATGTTATATTTCAAATGTGATTAACCAGTTAGTCACACTTTAGGTAGTAACCTACCCCCAAGTTCATGCAATTATTGCTGCATTAAAACAGGGAGTAAGTCGCAAAGTTATCAGAGAAAATGTTTAATAACTTTGTGGCTGGTTCCCATTGCACCTTAAATAGAATGTGTGGCGTTGCCCATCAGCTCATCAGGGCACCAAACCTTGAACTGGGTGCAGCAGTCGTCTGCTCGGGGCTCCTAACTTTGGGGGTGCATTGCAGCCCTTGACTAGGGTGCCTTCCCAAGGTTTGGAGCACTGATCAGCTAGCTGGCTTGCTACTTGCCAGTGTAGAGGGAGTCTGGGGATTGTGATCCTGGGCTCCCCGTGCACCGGCCATATGGCATGATTTAGTATCTCATCCCTGATCCCATAATTGTTTCCTGCTGAGCGCATGTAGTATGGCAGGAAGTGTGACTTCTGGGATCGTGGATCAGATCCCATTATGCCTTTACTTGAATGTCTGCCTGGGACCTCAGTAGGCAGACGGTCTGGAAGTATGCATCTCAGAGATCTGAACTACCCCTTTCATCTTGGTGAAGCATAATTCAGATTCCTAGTGACTCTTTCATTCAAGGAAGGATCACGCATCTATCTGCCCAGTTTATTTTCAGTCCTGTTTAATATCATCTGTGAGACATTGTGGGAGAGAGCCCCATATTTTTCCCTCAAGAAAGCACCAAACCTAGTAGGTTAATAAGTCCATGGCTACTGAGGCAAAGATGAGTACAGGGAAAGCAGACAGATTCACCTTATACTTAAATAGCATCCCATTTCTGTGCCTCATATGGGTAGAAATTACTTTGGTGAAGCCTTAATTTACTGTAATTTCTCTCCCCAGCTTGACACATGAAGAAGACAAGAAGAGAGCTGTAGGTTACAGACATTTGCCTATGAGGCAAAGAATGCTTTTGAAATAAAAAAAAAAATGGGAGGAAACAGGCTAGCAGGACATACAACTCTCACCTTGCCAATTTTTGATAGACACCAGGGATGTAATAGGCCTAGAAAAATGCTCCTCTCATTGAGAGAGAGTTTTTTCCTCTCCAAGTTAACTTTTAGAAGCATTGGTATGCAGTGTGGGGAAATCTTTACTACAACTTCATTTTCCATGGGTAAGAGTTCAGTCTTCTGGCCTGGCAGGCTACCTCTTACAACCAAAACGGAAGTAATGCAAGCAAAATAATGTTTAAAAGTATTTTTTAAACTGACTTGCAAAGCCTACATTCAAATACTACACTCAGTACTAGAATTTATTCTATAGTAGCCAACAGCATTCTCAGTTGTATTCCTTTTTTTGTTAGGGATGATCCAAGATTTCCCACTGTCCGTGGTGTGCTGAGAAGAGGTATGACAGTTGAAGGATTAAAACAGTTTATTGCAGCACAAGTGAGTTCCATCTTCTCCTTTTTCCGATTCTTTGAGCATCCTCATAAATATGTTAACCAAACTTTTATTTATCATTATTATGCCATACTGGGGGCTCTTTGTGATGTCCTTTTGAAGTAAACAGTAACATGAATAATACTTAGCCATTGTATATGTTTTTGAAGGACTCAGGTCCTTAAAAATACTCAGGATTATTAATCTTGCTTTTCAGGGCTCCTCTCGATCTGTCGTGAACATGGAATGGGACAAAATTTGGGCATTTAACAAAAAGGTATATGTAATATATATGCTTGTATTAGTTTGATAGCATTTCTTCTTGGTATCCATCCCCCCTGGGTTTTGTAGTGAATCCAGCATTCATGGAGTGCTCATTATTAAAAGTAGTAGTTGCAGTATGTTGCATCATTGGCACATTTTCAGGAAAATGGAATGTCCCTTTTCTAACTTGGGCTGTCACTTATTGATTTATCAAACTGATGCTGAGTTGCTTTACTTGGAATTATATTGATAGGAAATGGTACTTGCTGTAAATCTGATATGAAAACTCTGCATTTCATTTTTCTGCTTTCAAGCTGCGAGCTATCTGTAAGAAGGTATTACTTAATGCTTTTTTGCCTTAGCACATAGCTTACATTTAATGTAAGCATGTGTAGCATAAGTCATTTTGCAGCTTCATAGCACAATCACATTTGCTTATCTAACAAGAGCTGTACAAATCCATTTAAAATGCATTATTCCTGTTTTTAAAAATTGCCCTATTTTGTGTTGGTTTATTTGCCAACATAACTGGAAATCTCTTCAAGTCAACTCTCATTCTTTTCTGTCATTAATTGAATAAGGGCTTTAGTAATAACGACTGTCTGTGTTAAATAGCCCTTCTAATATTCCTGAATTGAGTGTCAAATAAGGAATACTGCATCTTGACATGGTTAGTTGCTTTTTGGCAGCGGATGCTTGGACACTATAATAAGGCGAATCATTAGTGCTGATTGTATAACTTGTGTACCTGTGTGAATGAATGCTTGTAACTCTTGCATTGGGATTACTGCTTGTTTTTTGTTAAGGCCTTTCCTGGATCTGCTCATTTAAGTAGCATTTGTTTGTTTGGCATGTATTTTGTCTCCCTCCATGTTTTATGTATTTGGTCCATTCAATATGCAAAGGATTATGAACTGGTTCATTCTGTTGCTGCATAGATACTAATGGTTTTTTAAATTTGGATTTGAAGACACACTGATGGGAATGTTAGTGTTAATTTATTTAAAACCTCTTTTCTTTTCTTTTTTCTTTTCTTTTCTTTTCTTTTCTTTTCTTAAGTAGTCTCTTATACCTTTGACTCCTTATTTGTCTCCATATCTATCAGTCAAAATCTGTCGTCATCTACCTGTGCATTTGCATTGGAGTCAATAGTATAAATGAAAATGGAAATTGTTCCTATGCAGTTTCCAGACAGAGCTCAAATACCTGTAGAGAAACAGAATGCTTACTTATTACACTTGATTTTATAAACACAGTCAGCTGATAGAGTATTGTGTTGAATGATTAAAACATGAGGCATAGTTATGAGAGATGAGTGGGGTTAAGGTACCACTATTTTAATTGTCATCATAATTCTGATATTTAGAGCATAAAAGGGATAGGAAGTACCCATTTTCTAGGTACATTAACAAGTCCTTCCTAGAACATGCGACTGAAACACTGTAAGGGCCTGGCTTCTGTGCTTACTAATTTTAATGAATATATACCTTGTCAGTGCAGAGTACTCTTGTAACTGCAAGTACCAAAGAATTCAGATATGAAATATCCTATTTTCTCACATATAGCCCACCTTTTTTTGTAGGGTTTTTTTGTTTGTTTTTACCAAAAGTAACTTTTAAAAATTGGGATGTGCGTTTATATGCATGGTAACTGGGTCCTCATGAGCTTGAAATTTGGTGGCCAGGATGCTGTAGCAGTGTTAATTGCCAGGGATCTGGGAGCCACAGCAATTAACTCTGTCACTGCTCCCTCATTGCCAAATTTCTGGACCAATGGGGATGGATGGATGACACAACCCCATGTGCCAGATTGGGTCAGCACATGAGGTCCATTTGTGGCCAGGGCTGACATGCCAGGTTGCGTCCAGCATGCAGTGTCATGCCCAATACGTAGCCCCAGAGTCAGCATGTGGGGTTGGTCTGTGGGCCCCATTTGGCACATAGGGTTGGGAGCAGGCTCAGCTCCATAGCTGCCACTACTCAGTTTCTATCAGGAAGATTTTTCTTTTTTCTTAATTCCTCTCTCTCAAAAACAAGGTGCGTATTATATACGGGGGCATGCTGTATGCAAGAAAATATAGTAGATTGCAAAACTTTTTTTTTCTCTAAATGGCTGAGTTGCAGTAAACAAATTAAAAATAAAATATGTCCTACTTCATGGATGCATCTACACGTCTCCCTACAGCAACGTAGTGACGTGCAACATCGCCATACAGCATGCTACGGTGACATAGGGATCACGTGGCTCTATGCATGATCACAACGTTGCCATATGGCACGCTATGGCAACATAGCAATCATGGGTCTACGCATGGAGCTACGTTGCCATACCAGCACACTCCCCCAGTGTAGTGCACCGCTACAATGACATAGCATTGAATTCTAAGTGTGGTGCGCATGGTGCAGTTAGGGCTGTTACTCTGCTGTGCTTTAGTACTTGCAAGCACAGTACTAAAGCACGGTACCATAGCAACATTGCCATACAGCAGTGTGTAAATGCGCTCTTTCGGTAGCAAATTATTTTCGCGCGCAGAGCGAACTTCTTGTATTTCTTTTTTAGTTTAAATTTCCAGTTAGTTTGTGAGGTAGTCTACCAGTTCCCTTTTATTCCTAATTTTGCTTTTGTGTATATTGTATTCAAGGTTCCCTGAAACATTTAATAAAAGTAATGAAGATCAGAGCACCCCTGTGAAAGGTGGTGGTAAATGAGTTGGAAAACAGACTTAAAAGTATAGGGAGGAAGCATCATAATAAGCAGAATACTACTACTGCTAATAATGGCAAAAATAAGCTAAGGTGGAGTAACTGGAACAAATTTAATACTATGGTATTGCCTTATTATAGTGATCTAATGCTACTGTACTAAAATAGTATTCCTCAACATTATAAACCCAGTTGGCACTCGTTATACAAGCAAAACAGTTGCTGAGCTCAAAAAAATTCTGAGAACCTGGGCAGATGGGGCTCGTGTAGATGTGTAGGGAGCCAGCCCCGACACATCAGAAATCCAATGTATCAGAACATATGCGATTTAATCAGACTTGATTTAATCAAGTCGGCTGGAGCACAGAAATGGCCATGCTCCAGCAGACTCTAGCATCACGTGTATCAGCGTCTCTGTGCTAAAAAATGGCTCATTTGATCAGCTTTAGTTCCAAGTTCCCCACTGCCATTTTTCAGCACCAGGGATGCTGATACATGTGACACTTGAGCATTTTTAATTGGTGCAGCTCGCTAATTAAAGTGCCTAACCCCCTTCCCCCCCATGCCTCCTGGAGCATGTGTAAAAATGCCAGTGGTACTTTTTTACACCAGTGTAATTTGTATCTATTTTTTGTGATGCTACTCCACTCAGGGCTTCAGAGCAGACGAATGGTCTGATTTATTTATTTATTTATTTATTTTTGATTGCTTCTCCACTAACTAGATACTATTCCAGTGCCTTGTCACTGTGTAGCTGTCAAGTAGGTACTAACTTGTTTGCACTGCACAAGGGGGTGCTACTTAGTTGAAAGGAGAAATGACACTACACTAGTATAACTCTCATTGATGTAGTTTTACACCCTGATTTTTTTTCTCAGGATTTTGAGTAAGCTGTACCATTATAGGAGTTTGTGATTGTTAACTCCTTGTTTATGTTGGTTCAATTAGTCATCTGTCTAAGCCTTAAAAAATGAGCGTGGTTTTGGAGCCTAGCAAACCGGGCATTAAAACATGTTGATATTTTGATTCAAAAAGTAGATGCTCAGAAATAAACTGGTTAGAAGACAACTACATTGCATAGAAAATAAAATGCATCAAGTGAAAAGGCGAAAGTAATGCCTACACTGAAGTGTTAATTCAAAAGTTGGGTTGTTTCTACTGCCACAGTTCCAGATTTCTATATTCTACCTTTTATATTAATTTCATGAATAGTTTGAAGAATTGGTTTATGCTTTGCTTATTTGTAACCATATTCTGCAATTTGTTAAAATTTTGAATTAAAGTAGCATTAAAATCAAACACAAGCAAGTGCAGTAACATAAAGATACCAGTTAATATTCCTGCATTATTCTTTGACTTGTTTTACACGCGCAGTGGCAGTATGGTAGTCTGTGAGGTTGAACTGAGGCGCAGTCATTGCTAGTTGAAAACTTCTTTCTCCAAGTGAGAGAGATTCACTCTTATTTCATTTGTTTCCTATAGGTTATAGACCCAGTAGCACCTCGGTACACTGCTTTACTGAAAGATGAAATGGTCACTGTGAACATTCCCGAAGCTGTGGAGGAGATGAAAGAAGTGGCCAAACACCCAAAGGTTCTTCAGTTCATTCATCTTTTGATTACCATCAGAGGATGGAACACTTAAAAATGGTGCTGTCTATAGGCTACAGTAGGGGTGTCAAAGATCCAGCCTGTAGAGCCCCATCATCTAGCTTCCTGTGCTGCCCCGCCCTGATCTGTGTTGACTTGTTCACCACATGTTGCACCTATTCCAACCTGTCCGGGATCCCTGCTACCTGTACCAGCTGGTCTGGGATGGAGCCACCCCCAGCCAATCCAGCACATGTGCCATACAAAGAGCAGCACAATTCCAGACCAGTGGGGAGTGCATGCAGTGCAGGTCCTGGGGCAGGTGCTGTGACACCTGGAACTGCTGGGGGGGGGAGGGGTGTGTGTGCTAGGGCGTGTGGGCAGGGGTATCCATGGGCTCTCTGCAGACTGGCCCCACACCACAACTCCAGCCCACTGGACCAAATGAGTGACACCCCTGGGCTACAGTAAGCAGCTGGGATGAAGGAGTGTCACTGAATCAGGATAGGAATTTCCAAACTGTGATCCCAACTAGGCAAGTCCCAACTCTGTAACTTGGGTTTCACATTATTAAATGGGAGTGACTGATTACTGTTTTTCTTCATTTTTGGAATACCATGAAGTTGAATATTTGTACAGCATTGAAATGTTTATTACTTAAAAATAACAGTTTAGCTGATCTGTGCAACCAGAAGCAAATACTGAGCACAGTATGTGAAATTCTGAAAATGAATGAGTGTTATAAAAATTTATTGTTAAATGAAGCTGCCAAGCAAAAAATTGACTTAAACTTCAACAATTATGCTCAGTCCCTATGGGCCAGGCAACAGAACTTTTAAGGGCATAAGTTCGATTGGGCACATGATAGTGCTTTGGGTTGCTAAAGCTTTTTATGAATGCATTCTTTTGATGAGTCTACACTGTAGTCAATCTGGGATTTCCTAGAATGGTACAGCGTCTATGATAAATGAACTAGAAGTGATGAAAAAGATTGAGGTAGCCTCAATCTTGGTGGCTGCTTATGATTTTTGTCCATTAAGATGATCATGTTGTGTGTTGTAATTTTTGACTTATTGTACACGCACATGCATGCACGTGTGCGTAGAAAGAGAGTGAAACTCTGTTATCATAGAAGCGAACAGAGCTTGATTCTAACAATTTCTTTTTTTATTAATTTTGAATATACAGAATCCTGATGTTGGGTTGAAGCCAGTGTGGTACGGCTCTAGAGTGCTGATTGAGGGTGCAGATGCAGATACGCTGACAGAGGGAGAAATGGTTACGTTCATAAATTGGGGCAACATTATTATCACTAAGATACACAGGTAACAAATGTAAGGTATTTGGAATAGAGTGCTTTTGCATTTCAACTTTTAATTGACAATCATAAGCCGTAATGGTTAGCATGCATCAGTATTGTGTAAATAGATTACAAACTGCCTATTTAATAGAGGATTGTGAGTCTGAAGTCACTGCTTAAATAACCTGTTATTGTATAACAGTTCTTGTTTGGAACCTGTGGCTGTTCCATTACTGTTGCTTTCGGGCATTACTTGCAGTTAGAAATAGAATATGCTCCTGTTCTGGTGCTGATTCATTTCATTTTTTTCATGTAAATTCTATTATGATCCAAAACTTGTCTGTAATGAAAGCAAAATTAAAGGTGCATCAGCAACAGACTAGTTATATAGATATGGCCTTTATAAAGGAGTCATTGCTATTAAATGTTGAAGTTGTTAATATGGTGTTCTGTGCATTTAATCAACAGAGCCCTTCAGACGCATGTAAATAATGCAGCCCTGTATTTAACAAATGAGACTCTGTCTTCTCCCACCCCCTTTTTTTCCCCTCTTGGAACTTAAATTTACATTTTAAAAGAGTATCTTTTAATTAGTCACTTACTACTTACAATGTGCTGAGCTTTATCCTCTGTGGGGTGGGGATGGACTAGTGTGGGGTGGGGGGCAGTTCTCTCTTCCATCTATGTTAGGACATTTTAAAATAATTTAAAAATTTTTTCAATATTACAGAGACTTCTTTTTTCCACGAGAAGCTCAAAAATGTTCCAAAATTGTGTAAAATTGCCACTTATTCTTCTGTTTCCCATGCAGAAACCCAAACAGGAAAATTGTATCGATTGATGCCAAGCTGAACTTAGAGAACAAGGATTACAAAAAAACTGCTAAGATCACTTGGCTAACAGACACGCCATCTGCACCTCTTATCCCATCTGTCTGTGTTAACTATGAACATCTCATCACCAAACCAGTGCTGGGCAAAGATGAAGATTTCAAGCAGCATGTCAACAGAAATAGCAAGGTAACTCTCCTATTCTTCCTGCAAAGCCTTTGCTTTTCCTCCCTTCTCTTTTTTCACCACCATCTCTAGTTATTTTAGCCTGTAGGTTCTTAAATGTCTTGGTGGTATACAAAGGTGTTTTGGCCATTTGAGCAAGTCCAACTTAAGTGTACATATACTTAGTATAAGTATATTGCTTTAGAATGCACGTATCTGTAGTTCCCATTCCTCAGTGGAGCTACAGTAATTGCCAGTTGGAGAGGAGCTAGTGCATGACTGACATTTTAATAGCGGTGGCGGGGTTTTGCAGGGACACCGCTGGATATAGATATGCTTTTAATGTTAATGAAGCTGCAGCCTAGTGAGGGATCACTGTATAATAAGTTGAATAACATGTCACAACTGGAGAAGGATAAATGTTATATATTGAGAATTTACTCCCTGGTTCTTTCAATTAAATTTAAGTGCAAAGTAATACTTTATAGATGCAGTATTACTGGGTTTTGTATCTCAGTCTCTGCAAATTATATGATAAATTATGTATCATTGCTGTGATGGAGTTTCTTCTAGGCTTCCTCACATTCTCTTCCAAGCTTTTTGTCTCTGAATGATACTGTGAGATGGAGAGATCTTTTCTTCCTAGCCAAGGAAGTTTTTTTTTATTTCCCAGTTTAAGGAAAATATCGTTATTAAACAATTGCTGTATCTATTTACATATGGTGCACATATTTTCCCAGAAAATTGGGGTGAAATCAGAAAGAAGTAAGGCTGGATGGGACCTCCATGGGTGCATGTCTTCAAACAAGGCAACTGACTTCTGCAGGAGCTGGAGGCTTGGGTTACATGGAGCTGGGGATGGATTCCTTAACTCAGCCTCACTCCCCTTCTCCCTGAAGCAAGCCCAAGAGCTAATGTTTAACCCAGGGGTACTCAACTCTTTGCCCACAGGCCAGAACCGGCCTGCGGAGCTATGTAACCTGGCCCAGAGGGCATCCTGCGGGTCTGGACATTTAGCTGCAGTACCACCACCACCACTACCCTTTTGTTGCCAAATGTCCATGCAGGCAGATCAGCCCTAAGTCAGTCCTGTGCAAAGGGATCAGGCTCCATTCCCACATGCCTGGCTCACGCCAGGGCCCAATCCAGCCACATGGAAAGGGGTCCAATGAAGCCATGTGTAATCAGCCCCAGCTGGGCCATTCCTGTGCAGCTGAATTGTCAGAGTGAGCAGGCTTTGTCCCCCTTCCCTTTTATGCACATGGATCTCACCCTGATAGCAGATTCGCTGCCTGGCTTTGGCTCCCCATCTCCTGGCATGGGGATTCCTGTGAGGGGACTGGAATGCAGCTTCAGTGTTGGGACTTTGCCACTTGGAACGCCATGTGCTAGGGATCATGCATGCCCTGTTTTCCTGCCATTGCCCTCTGGGTACCCACAAGTGCTTGGAGCACTCCTAACCCTCACCTCTGGGATGTGTGCTCACCAAGAAGTGGCTGCTCCCTGCAGAATGGGCACACACATTACCATTGTTGCTGTTGCAATGGCCCGGGCAGGCATGATGCGGACAAACGGGAACGGACCTGCCAGCACGGATCCAGTGCATTGGGATTGGGGTCCACTGGGCCATTTCTGTGTGGTACTGGATTGGGCCTGTGTGAGCCATTGCTGCACACCTGAATTAGCCCCTGGCTGGATGAGCACTGTGCACCAGATTGGGCCAACGGACTGCCTCAGACCTGCAGAACAGTCTGGCACCATTCATCTGCCTCTTGAGCTGGTGAGGTCAGGCACCACCAGATCAGCAATTTCACAACAGGTGCTAACTTTTAGTTAGTTGGTTGTTTTTTTTTATGCTGCAAGACTTTTATACTATTGGTTTTTGTACATTGTGGCTGTGTGGGGTAACTGCTACAGTAGCAACCTGTTTCACCCTACAGCAGTGGGAAGAGGGAGAGGGAGTGAGGCTGATCAGGACTCCATGCCTACTGTGCATGGCTGGAGCCTGCAGCCTTGGCAGTGGAAAGTAAGACTGCTGGCTATTTTCTTCAAGGACAAATCTTATTTCTTTCATTCTCCTTTCCCCAAAGCAAGGTGCATGTCTTATTCAAGAGTGTGTGGTAAGTGAAGAAGGGTATAGCGTTCCTGTTAGTTTTGCTACCTTAAATTCAAGTATTTACTTTATAAAATAGTTCTGGATTTCCCAGTAGATAATATTTAACTCTTGAGCTTTCTGACACTATTTTTTGGCACTGTTACCCTCACATTTTTAAGCTATCTCACAGATTTCTAATCTATTTGTGATCCCACCCTATATGCAAGCCCAATTTTCCTAATTAAATTTCTGCAGGGTGTGGTACATTGCTTGTTGCTGAAAATCCATAACATAGGAATAACTGTACTTACACATTTCTTTGAAAGCATCTTATCCATTGGCATTAGGTTTAATTGTGAAATCTGATGATCTTTAAAATCTTTCAACACAGAATTCCTTGTATTTTTAAAACTATGCTTGTAAAATATCTGTGTTTCCTGTAACTTTTACAGCAAGAAGAACTGATGTTAGGTGATCCCTGTCTTAAGGAATTGAAAAAAGGGGACATTATACAGCTTCAGAGAAGAGGATTCTTTATTTGTGATCAACCCTATGAGCCAATTAGGTAAGCAACTGGAAACACCCTCAATTTATAGGCTGAGAATCACCAGTTAAGATCAGTAAAATGGTTTTAATATATTTTTTTGTGCTTTCATGCACACAATAACACTCTCTCAAGTAGAAATTGAACTAATAATCTCATTCACCAACAGCGGTGTGAAGACCCTAATAACATACACAAATATTTACACTGTGGTGCTCTGTGCACCCTGGGGGAAGTATGGGGGACATGTGCCCCCCAGATCAGGGGTAGGCTGTGTGTTCAAGGCCAGGGCTGTGCCAGCCTCTTCCCGGCAGGGAGGCCTGGGTGGGGTGGAGGGTGGGCAGGTGACAGTGACTATGGGAGGGGAGCTATGGCAAATTTTGGAGTTGCTGTAGCTCCCCCTGCTGGGAAGAGACTGGTGCAGCCCCAGCCCTAAGTGTGCAGCCAGCCCTCACCCTGTGCACAGATCCAGGGCAAACATGGCCCCCATGTTTCCACTGCACTGCCGCCTCCCTGCCCCCCACAGATGAGTGGGTCATGGCTCTACCCCATGCCCTCCTTCACTGGGGGGCCCTTTATCTGCATCCCCAACAGACATACCAGCTGGGCAATGTTCTCCAAGCTGCTGGGCTGCACATAGGCAGTTGAATCGGTATTGGCCGATATGGCTTGCCAATAATCAGCCAGTGGTATCGGCCCATAAAATCTTTATCAGTGCACCCCTATCTAAATATAGAAGTCTTGATTTTAATTCGAAGAAATAAGGAAAGCTGTTTTGAGTTGCTCTTTGAACTAAATGAAAATTATGTAGTTAAAATCTGCAGTTCTCTGGTGAGAGGGAGTTTAGGTGACAAACTGAAACTTCTAATACAGTACACCATCCAGAACAGAATTTTATTCTTCATTACTGAAATTTCCAGTTGCAATTATATAGAGAGAGAGTTGCTGCTGTAGTGGAACTTAGTGTGGGAATGTGGAGCAAGAAATGTGTTGAATATTCATTTTTTTTCTCTCTGGCTTTTTCAAAGTGTTTTGTAGGCATTCTACTTGTATTTTTTCTATTATGGCTCTATAGAGAGTATATATTGAATGTTGGCTCTTTTAACCTTTTCCTGTAGCCCATATAGCTGTAAAGAGGCTCCGTGCATTTTGATTTATATCCCTGATGGACACACAAAGGAAATGCCAACATCTGGCTCAAAGGAGAAAACCAAGGCAGAAACTGCAAAGAAAGAGGTAAAGAGTCTTTTAGGAAACATTCCCATAGCATTTACTGCTGTAAAACATTCATGGAACACAACAAAAATCTGCTTCTGTTTTCAAAGGCTAGTTCTGCTTCCAAGGAAAAGCCTACTCCTCCACTTGTTGCTAATACCTCTACTGCACCTGAGGACCCTGTGGTACTTTACAATAGAGTGTCTGCTCAGGGTGATGTGGTTCGTGACTTGAAAGCTAAGAAGGCATCAAAGGAAGATATTGATGCTGCTGTGAAACAGCTATTGGCCTTGAAAGCAGAATACAAGGAAAAGACTGGTCAGGAATATAAACCTGGAAGTCATCCAGCAGCTGCTGTTTCAGTACCTAGTGTGGCATCCGACCTTGAGACCTC
>NW_017729022.1:169187490-169192487 GCF_001723915.1 Gavialis gangeticus | reverse complement strand
AGTACCTAGTGTGGCATCCAACCTTGAGACCTCCAGCATGCTGGACAGCACAACTCTTTATGATAAAGTGGCAGAACAAGGGGACTTGGTTCGGAAGCTTAAAGCTGAGAAAGCACCAAAAGTAAGCATGCAGAAAACCTAGTTTAGAGAATGCTGTTTCAAGAATGTTTTCAGTCTCTCCTCTGTCAGGATAAAAGCCAGCTTTCTTTCCTGGCTTTTCTTTAAAAATCCTTAAATTTGTTTGATTTGGGGTCTGTCATGTCATCTTTTCTAATGTGTCGCACTTCAAGTAGTGTTCAGATAAATATTATTTGTTGATGATTTTGTGCTAATGTAAATTAGGTACCTTATATGAAAGACATGTCAAGTTTCCCAGCTTCCTCTTCTGAGAAATTTTGACCAACGAAGGGCTCCTACAGATGTGCTGGGAGCCTCCAGCTGGTTGGAGCAGACTCAATTAATTGAGTCTGCTGGAGCACGGAAATGGATGCACTGTGGCAGCCTTCCATTAGTGTTGCCGCTCTGAAAAAATGCTGGGGGGTGGTTTGAACTATAACCTCATTGAATATGTTTGAGCTTTTAGTTCAGAGTACCCCACTGCCATTTCTCAGTGCCAGAACGCTGATACATGTGACACGTGGGTGCTTTTAATTAGCGTGGCTTACTAATTAAAGCATCCGGCACTGTCCCCCAGAGCATGTGTAAAAATGCCCCACGTGATCCAACAAGATGCATTAATACAGTTTCTGAATTAGGTCACTAGTGAAAGTCTTCAACTGTAACCTCTCTTTTTCTCGTGTTACTCCAGATGCTACTAGATTAAGAACTATTGTCACTGTTTGATGCTGAACACCTGAGGAAGAGGCTCTCCTGTTTCATGGAGAGTTTTCTTTATATTTATATGTACATGTGTGTGTACGCACAAAACTATTTTTTGGGAAGAACAGTTTAGAGGCATATCACAAGTGGAAGATTTTAACACTTTGTGCTTAATGACTAAATATTTTAGGGGAATATATAGCTGATGTCATTACAAAACCTGGGCAAAATAATGTTATTAGATGTGTTGCATCTAGTGTTATTGTTTTGTAATGGAATATTAGAGCTGTGAAAAGATTAAGTATTTTCTAATTTATATTTATTTATATCTGAATGCCTCATTTGATAACTATCAAAACTTTGTCCTAGATCAACTTGGTGTAAACTAATGCATGCAAATAGCATTTGAGGCACTTATGACTTGTAAAGTGTCTGTTTTGTTTTATGAAAAGTATCTTTTGTACAATTTGTGTTTTTATATCTTCTGCTTGTTTTCTGTTTCCACCTCCTTTTTCTTTCTGCTTCAGGATCAGATAGATGCTGCAGTGAAAGTGCTTTTAACTCTAAAATCAGAATATAAGCAACAGACAGGCCAGGAATACAAACCTGGAAACCCACCTGCAACAGTGATCCCTAGTAAATCTTCACCTGTTTCTACTTCATCTCCATGCGCAACAGACAGCAAATCTCTATACAGTAAAGTAGCTGAACAAGGTGAAGTGGTCCGCAGACTTAAATCTGAGAAAGCTTCAAAGGTATAGTGGTACTGATTTCTAACATGCCTGTAAGTGGAAAGATTGCTTTCAGCTTAGTTTAGGCCTGAATTCAGGGGCAGACAATTATTTTGGGCGGAGGGCTGCTTACTGAGTTTTGGCAAGCCATCGAGGGCTGCATGACAGGCAGCAAGGGGCAGATGAATATTAATTTTCTAAATTTTTTTAGGGGCCCCGCAGGTTGGATAGAATGGCCTGGTGGACCGCATCCTGGCCACATTTTGCCCACCCCTGCCCTAATTAATAGGTTTTGGGAAACTTACTGGACTAAAAGTAAACGGATATGTTTTAGGGTTTATTTCTTAATTTTAATACAAACATTTCCTAATTCTTTTACAAAAGTCTAGTGCAGAAAACCAAAATGGGGAACTTCTTCATTTTTTGTCACGCAAGCTGAGTCCAGTGCAAAATAAAGACATATTTGAGGAAAGATAAGTTGTAGTTCTAAAACTGGAATGGCATTAGTAATAGAAATGTGCTAGTAATCTGACAGTTCCCATCTAACCTTCCTATCTTGGAATCTTTTCTATTTGGCTCCCAAATAGCAGCATATAAAACTGGCTAAGCTGTTGCATGAGCATGGAAGCCAGTTGTTTTCAGTTGGTAGCTGTGGGCACAAATGTCATTCTACACCTATGCTACTTGATTTAGGTCCCTGGTATATTGCAGTCAATCTGGTAGACCATATAAAAAGGCACATGTATGGGCAAACAAGTTTTGGCCCTTAAGCAGTATATTAGAATGCCTATATTAATGTAATTCTAGGTAGGGTTGAGCTGTTTTTCCTACTGTACATTACTAGCTGTTGCAACTGTATTCTGTCTTTTTACCTTTTTATCTCATTCTCTTGCTTCAGGAGCAGATAGGTGATGCCGTGAAAGTGCTTTTAACTTTAAAGGCAGAATATAAACAAAAGACAGGCCAAGAATACAAGCCAGGAAGTCCACCTGCATCTTCTCTTTGTACGTCATCATCTTCTGCTTCTTTTCTGTCTGCTTCCTGCAATAATTTGACATCTTCTAGCTCAGTAGACAGCAAAATGCTCTATGATAAAGTAGCTGAACAAGGGGAGGTCGTTCGCAGTCTCAAAGCAGAAAAAGCTTCAAAGGTATAATAGTGGTAAATATAGTTTTATCAATCTTAACTCTTGCCACTGGGTGGAAGTCTTGTATAAAATAACCTTCAAATACATTCTCTGGCATTGTATTTCTGCCTCTGGTGGCAGTTTAAACACTTGCCTTCTACCAGTCTTGTACATATCTGTTCCTACCCGACAATGAAGCATTCTAGTATCTCTCGTAGGGACCTCTGACAGATGCACATTCCTACATTCTCCTATTAATATGATGTCCTGCTAGGTGTGAAAAAGTTTAATTGGCTCCTGGCATTTAAAAGGATCGGTGTGACCTGGGTGGAATTCCAGTAGTATAGAAGCATTCTTTTATTTTAGAACAGTGTGGGATGATGTGGGGAATGGAAATTATCTATTACTCCAGGCTATTGGTCTAGTAAGGCTTTTCCAAGCCAGAGAGTGAATTAAAATGAAAATTGGCTTTTTAGTAACAGTGCCTAAAAGGAGCCAGAGAAATGTCTGCTTTCAGAATCACTGGTATCCTAATGCTGCTCTTTCCTCTTGAAAGTCTTCAAAGTCCATATTCTTCAGTGCAGATTCTCCTGTATCCTTTTTAATAGATTACAAGTGGCAGGATGATTTGGGGTTCCATTCTGTTGGTAACCCTGCAGCATGTTCTCATTGTTGGTATCTAGATTTTTAGATAATCTGATATATATTCGTTCTCTTTTCCTAGCGCCACATACATTTTGCTGGTGGTCAGATTGAAACTCAGAAGTTTCTTTTAGCCTCAGAATTACTTGCATCTTAAATTGTTCTTAATCCATCTGAACTCTGTTTGCTTTCCACATAGGATAAAGTGGACGAAGCTGTCAGAGTCCTCCTGTCTCTAAAAGCAGAATATAAAGAAAAGACTGGACAAGATTACAAGCCAGGCCATCCACCAGCAGCTCAGACATCTGCTTCACCCCAGGCAACAAGCACAGAAACCAGTGGTTCAGACACACCAGAAGCCAAAGCCCTGTATGACAAGGTAGCTCTTCAAGGAGAAGTCATTCAAAAACTAAAAGCAGAGAAAGCAGAAAAGGTAAACCATTTTAAATACAGCTTAATTATAAACCACGTGAGGCATCTCCGTTTATGCTGGACAGCAGGATGAGGTTCTGAGATGTGACATTTTAAAAATTTTATTTAAGTTCCTCAAGTGCCATTGCATTTCAGCAGGAAGTATCTGATGTAAAGCTTTATGTGCTCTTTTCCTCGTAAGTTTTTCATTTTAATCAGAGGACCTATCTCTGCTGTTTAAAAGCTGAGGTTTTGTAGTTTTCCTTCCATCCTCCCTCCCTCTGTCTCTTAACCTCCCCTTCCTTGTGGTGGCAAATTTTAATATTTAGGTATGTGTTGAACGTGTAGGATACATTTTTAGGTTAATTTTCTGCTGTGATTCATCTGGATTTCTCTTAATTTGCTTGTTCTGTGGCTTCTAAACAAAGGACAAAATAGATGCAGCAGTGCAGGAACTCCTTCAGCTGAAGGCCCAGTACAAGTCTTTTGCTGGAGTAGACTATAAACCTGCCTCAACAACTGGCATTGAAGATAAAGATAAGAAAAAGAAAGAGAAGGAAAATAAGTCTGAAAAGCAGAATAAACAACAAAAACAAAATGAAACCCCGAAGAAAGAATCTCCAAAAGAACAGAGTGCCAATGACCTCTCTTCAAATGGAGCAGGAGAAGGTCAAGGCCCTAAGAAACAGACGAGGTAAAGAGAGATTTGTAATCTCTCTCTGTGTGGAATCTAAATAGCGAGAAACCCAGAGCAGTATTTTGGTTTTTGTCTTGTTTGATTCTGTGGGAATATAGGAATATTGCACATTCTCATTTACATTATACATAATTGGTATCCTTATGCTTATTTTATCCACCTGAAAATACAGGTCGTTTCCTGTTTTAAGTTTATAAATGTTGCATGTTATAGGTGGAGTTCCTGGAAAAGCAGGGAAACTATGCAGTAAAAAAAATATGGATTCTTCCATTTTTAAAGCCTGATGTTATGAAGAACTGAGTACATCTTACATGATCTACTCTCCTTGGCTAGGAAATGACGACTCGGCCATCTCCCAGATTCTATCGTTATTGCTAGTCAGTCTTCCATCTTAAAGAGAACTTCTGATATGTTTGAAGCAAAAAGTAATCCAGTGCACTGTTGTCTTAATGGTCTCACAAATGCTAGTCCAGAGATAAGTTAGGCCAGGTATAAAACCAAAATTTAAATGTCCTTTTGAGCAGATCTGGGTCAGCCTCGTGCTTGTCATTTTTTTTTTTTTTTTTTTTTT
>NW_017729022.1:169174168-169187421 GCF_001723915.1 Gavialis gangeticus | reverse complement strand
TTTTTTTTTTTTTTTTTTTTTTTTTTTGTGGAAGTTTGGATTTGCATTGTGATGTCTTCTAAAGGGTTAATGGTGGTGCAGGAGTTCACTAGCAGTATGTTGGAAGGATCTAAACAGTGGAAACAGACGGGCTGAGTTCATGTGAATGCAATAATCGGGCCAAAAGAAGCAAAAGTGAACTAACATCGCTGGCAAAACTTTATAGGCAAACTGAATTTGGGATGGATTTTTTGGAGGAGTGGGTAAAAAGAGTCTGTCAGGTCACCCAAATAAAATGCTTAAATATTTATTGAAAGATATTTTCCCTCAAACTTCTGTGTGCTGCTGTAAAGTTTGAATCACTTAGAAATAATTTAGACTGCATATTTATTCTGTTGTTTTCATCTGTCTAGGCTGGGGCTTGAAGCTAAAAAAGAAGAAAATCTTGCTGATTGGTTCTCTCAGGTGAGTTTGTCTTTTTTTTTAATTGAATATTTTTTTCCCTTCTCTTATGAATTGTCAAATATGACCTAATAAAGGTTTGTCTTATAGTCTTTTAGGTTGTTACCATTACAAACATTTTTTGGTAATTTCTGTACAGCTCATTCTAAATGCTGAGTAAACATACAGAGCTGTAAAGTCTTGGCTATTGGTTCTGAAAAAGCTAAGTGAACATTTTTTATTAAATATATTCTAAAGATGAAATAAGAGCTTAATAGATTTTACAATCAGTTTGAGTCAAGCTCATGACAGTTTAGAATAGACTTCTTCACATCTGCTGCTACGTTTTTTTATGTGAAATTTGTTTTGACCTTTATCCAGCTTTTCAAGTAGTATTACTACTTTCAAGTAGTAATATAAAGTAAGATGGGAATTTAAGGTGCATTGGAAAGTATGGGGGAAGCTTAGTATCTTACTAATTTATGGCTAATGAGGTAGATTTCAAAGTTGTCAATGGTACCATTCACTAACAGCAAAATATAAGTCTTGTGTTTTATAATTATAAGCCAGACATTTATAAATTTTATAAGCTCATTTGATCATAGAGGTTAGTTGATTGCCTTTTCTTGTAATGAAGCTTAGTTGTGTGTGTAGGCATTTCAATTAAGTTTCAGTAGGTCTGGCTAGTTTATAGAGACCATTTAATAGAACAAGTTTGTACAGCAATATAAAGATGTTACAAGCTCTAGGAGCACTAGCATAAGATATTTGAGACAACTCTTTTTTTTTTTTTTCCCTTAAATGCTGATTAGCTTTTTGAGAGGGGTGTACAGTCAGGGCTTGAATTACTGTAATGCTTTCTTTGTGCATTTAATTGGAACTTTAATAACTTCGAAGGTGATCACGAAATCGGAGATGATTGAATACTACGACGTGAGTGGCTGTTATGTTCTTCGTCCGTGGGCTTATGCGATCTGGGAAGCCGTCAGAGATTTCTTCGACACCGAGATAAAAAAACTTGGTGTGGAAAACTGCTATTTCCCTATGTTTGTGTCTCAGGCTGCACTAGAGAAAGAAAAAACTCATATTGCTGACTTTGCCCCTGAGGTACATTTCAAAATTCTGTTAAATTTAGTGAGAGTGATGTTTACATGAAAAAGCAACAACTTGCCTGCCAACTTAAGTGTGTGGGTGGGTGATGACTGTAAGCTGTGCAAGCAATTTCTTTTGCTGCTGCTGTTGCCATTATAGCTTTAGGTCAGAGGTCAGCAACCTGTGGCCTATGAAACAATTTTATCTGGCTCACAGAGCTGGAGGGTGGGGGGAGGCAAAGCTTCAGCAGTATTTCTGTGGCACAGGCTTTACCTGTGTAGAGCAGGGGAAAAGCAGAGTTGGCAAAACTGCAGTGGGAGGCGGGAGAATCAGCAGCTCCGGCTATGTTGCTGATGGTGTGTGGGCTGGGTTGGAAGTGGCCTGTGCTTGAAGCTAAGCTTTATTTAAAATGGCCCCCCAGTACAAAATGTTGCTGACCCCTCTTCTAGGTAATGATAAATGCAAGAAGTTATATTTCTGTAGGCTTTATTATAAGGTATTTGTAGGAAACTGAGGGTGTGTTTGTATACAAATGAAGGGGTAGACAGGAGCATCTGTAAATGTCCATCTGTCTGTCTGGGTTTCTTTTGGAGTTATTTTAATGTAACTAAGGTTACTTTATATTAGAATGTCCATAGCCTCAGCGAGAGGATCTTTTTCATTTGAATTGAAAGAGACCAAGGTGAAGGAATTTTTTTTTCTTTAAAAAAAAAAATAGGTTGCTTGGGTTACAAGGTCTGGCAAAACTGAACTGGCTGAGCCAATTGCTGTACGTCCTACAAGTGAAACAGGTAAACTAAATAGTGCCATACATTTTTAGAATGATTAGCTAATACTGCATGACTTGAAGTTCTTTCTGGGAAATCCTGCCTAATGATCACTGGTTGGGAGGAAGAAGAGTGTTTTGTTTTGAACCCCCCCCCACCGCCCCCATAAGACTTCATGAATTTTTGCATGTGCAAAACCAAAATATGTTAGCTGTGGTGGAGAACCACACTAATGTAGTTATACCCCTTCTGGTTAGCTCATTCAGAAGTCTCTTGCATACAAATCACTCAGTTTGTATTTTGTGAATCTAGAGGCATTTTAATTTTCTAGCTCAGGGGTGTCAAACTCATTCATGGGTCAGGCCCATGGATTCCCTTGCTCCCTACTCCTCTCCCATGCCAGATTTAGCCCCTGCAGTGCCTGCTCTGGGACCTGCATTGTGCGCAGCCCCTGCCCAAGCCAGTCCAGGATCCACACCACAGGCAGCATATACCCCCTTTCTTCCCCGCCCCTGGTCTGGAGCTGCTCTGCATGCAGGCATAATCCTGGATCAGGTGGGGAACACCGTATGTGGCACATGTCCCAAGGCCCTGCATGTAGGCTTAGTCTGGTGGCATGTGGGTCAACTTGTACCTATCTGGAAATGTGTTCAAGGGGAACAAAAATGTGGAAGTCCAATCTGTATAAGATGCAAAGCTCCATTGTGCTTACTGTGTAACAAAAAAAAATAATCTTGGATGTTTCTGGTTGGAAAAAGAGCCAAAGAATGTTTTTTCTTTTTCTTTTACAGTTATGTATCCTGCCTATGCAAAATGGGTGCAGTCTCACCGAGATCTTCCTATCAAGCTTAATCAGTGGTGTAATGTAGTGGTAGGTCCAGTATACACACACTTTCATTAGTCAGCTATTTCTTTTTGTTCGTCTGTTTGTTTTTCAAGTGGAACAACTCTTATTGAACATAATAAAAATGACATTGGCCATAAATGATTCAAAGTGTATTAGGACAAACATAAGAAAAAAGATGAAATTCAAATAATAGATTAAGAATTACAACAGTATTTTATTTGCAGTATGTTGTGTAGCATGTCATTAAATAGCTAGTGAAATATTAATGACTTTTCCGATGAATAAAAGCTCTTCGGTATGAAAGTGTGTAGTTTTTTTTTTTTAAACTCGATTTTCCAATGTGGTACAAGTGAAAAATGGAGCTCCCAGGCAATGATGATTATAATGATGATATATTTTTTTTAAACATTTAAAAATTAAATTAATAAAACTGAATTTTAATTGAATTTTAAGTCACCTTTCTAAAGCACCTTTTTTCTTGCAGCGTTGGGAGTTCAAACATCCCCAACCCTTCCTCCGCACTCGTGAATTCCTTTGGCAGGAAGGACACACTGCATTTGCCACTTACGAAGAAGCAGCAGAAGAGGTAAAAAAAACACCGAATGCTTAACTATTTCTCATCTTGTCAGGTCCATCTAGTTCAAGTGACTCTTGCATTTTTGTCTGCATTTTGAACTGCCTGCCTGTTTAAATTATCTCAATTTAGCTTCCATTTATTGCAAGGTAGAGCAAACACCCAAAACCGCTGAAGTAGATCAGTTGTCCCTGCTCTGTCACTTATAAGTATAATTCATCTGTCTATAGTCTTAAGCTTTTTGTATGGTAGGTATTGCATACTTTAGCTAGCGAGCATGTCTTGGAAATAAGATTTTTGAGTTATGTTTTTATGGTCTACAAATGTGTGACTGACTGAGAATCTAAGACAGGGTTGGCAACATTTTTGGAAAGTGCCAAAATCACCCCAGCCTCCACCCATGCCTCGACTTGAAGTGCCAGAGATGGGAGAGCTGCAAGGGGCCCAATCCTCGTTGCTGGTGGTGGCTGCATGCATGCCTCCGATAGATGGCAGGGGAGGGGCCAGGGTTGCGCTGCCCCAGCCCCTTCCTTGCCATGTGCTGCAAGCTGCATGTGCACCTGTCACTGAGCTAGTGCTAGGGCACTGACTCCATTGCAGCTGTGCATGTACTCTAGGCAGATGGTGCAGGAGTGACCAGGATTGTGCTTCCCCAGCCCCTTCTCTGCAATGCACTGTGAGCTGCATATGCACCTGCTGCTGCCATGGAGCCAGTGCTGGGGCTCTGGAGCCCAGTGAAGCTGTTTGTGGCCTCCCAGCTGCCTTCCACAGCTGGCTCAGGCTCTAGGTAGCTGTAGCAGTGAGCTGGAAGGCTGCAAACAGCTGTGCTGGGCTCCACAGCCCCAGCTCCATGGCAGTGGTGACAGCTGCACATGTGCCTCTGGATGGATGGTGGGGGAGGAGCCAGGGTTGCACTGCCCCAGGCCTCTTCCCGGCCATGCACCCAGAGGTGCATGCACAGCTGCCATCACCATGAAACTGGTGCCAGGGCTGTGGAGCTCCATGTAGCTGTTTACAGCCTTCTGGCTACAGCCAGCTTGGGCTCTGGGCAGATGCTGGGAGAAGCTGCCCAGACTCTAGGTCAGCTGTGGTATGCTGAGGAAAATGGCCTCACGTGTCATGCTTTCTAGCACACGTGCCAGGGGTTGCCAATCCCTGCTCTAAAATAAAGTAATCAAGGGAAACTTAAAGGCCGTTAGCCGTCCCCAGCTTAAAATATAGTTTTCGTGGAAAGTGAAAGAAGCACTGGTTTGTAATACTTGAAAAGTTGGTTGGATAAAAACATTTAAATAGAGAGCAGTCTTGAATCAGGGTCAAATCCAATGATTCTTCAGGGTGGATTGGACCCATGGGCCTTAGGTTGGTAACCCCTGGGTTAGATGACCTAGTAGCATCAGTTTGTTGGATTTCTAATTCCTAGATTCTTCCCATTCTGGATAATACTTTTATAACCAATTCAGGCTGTTTTTCATGAAGCACCTCTGTAGATGTTTGAAGAGAAGCATAACAAATACAGAACTCTATAATTACCATTTGAAGCTTACAGTATGCATATTATTATGTTTATTAACTACAGCACAATGTTTTCTTTAATCTTGTTTTGTTTCTTAATTTTTCTGCCCCTTAATCTAGAATACAGTGGTATTCTTTTTTTTAGACAAAACCAGGACGAAGATCGCATTTGTCAGTAACATAGCGGTATAAAACAAACATTGCAAAACCAGGAAATTCAGAATGTGATCTTAAAGACATCCAGACAGCCTTTATTCTGCCCTATAGCAATGTCTAGCAGTAGCCACACACTTTTATCTGTTGGTGCTTACTGTGTCATGTGAGATGTTAATTAAAGACCTGTTTTATTTTTCCTTTCACTCATGTTACTTGAAGGTACAGTTCACACCCTGAGATTTTTAATTGGGTTGCTTTTCTTTTAAATTAAGATTAAACCCTAAATTTCCTGGGTGAGTGATTCTTGTTTATACTGTTAAGTTACTCATATGTTTTCCCAATCTTAATTCTGTTTCACAGTAGTTTTTCTTTGGGGGAATTCCTTTTTAACCTAAGTTTTCATAGATTTTTAGTACTAAAAGTAATCAAAGAGAATTTTACCTTGTGTACTGTACCTCCTTCCTAATATTAGCTGTTGTTTCAAGCTTCCTCTCTCTAGTCAGGCTATTTAGTCTTCTGTTTGAACCCCAAAAGCGGAGCAACAGATTGGGCAGAGAAAGGAGATCAGAGTGGCATTCAGAGAAGTTGTGGAGCTAGTTTCTGGCATGCCTGCTAACAAGATTGGTCCCTACTAATGTAGGATATCCATAGTCAGTTCTTGTTGGTCTCTTTGCTATGCTCTTTTAGCAGTTTTCAATCTGAAGTGTTTTTCTTACTGTCACCATTCAAATGCTTACCCTTCAACATTTCTTTCATCAACAAAGGTGTGTAATCAGCCCCATGATTTAATGGAGTGTAAGGATGGAAACAAGGCTTGTATATCTAGTAGGCTGTTAGCTGCTACTCTTTCCATGATCTCTAGATGGTTCCAAAATTTTTGTCTTTTGAGTGAAAACACTGTTAAACTTTGGGTGCAGGCACTCTGCAGCAATTTGATTTTACCCTGGGGTAAAACTGGAGCACATACTTGATATGCCTACAGCACAGTCTTACACCATCAGTTTAAGTCACTCCACTCAGGGTTTAAATGGCCTTTAAAGTAAGGAATCTCTCTACACTGGTGTACCAGTTATGTGTCACTTGTGAATTGGTCTGTTTCATTCTGATGGGTAGCTGTTTTTTCCATGCAAAGTGGCTTTGTGCCACCCAGAGGCCAGATGTCCACTCAGCTCTGGAGTGTAGCTTGTGTATCTGCTCCTGCCTATGGAATAGTGTGGGGTGAATTGCTCCGTAGTAACCATGCTGTTTACATACCCTTTGGCCTTCCTAGCAGCCCAAGCTCAGTGTTTAACAGAGTAATGAACTTTGAGTCCTAAAAAAGTTAAGTGACTTTCAGCCAAGGTGCCATGGCACCACTGTCAAGTGTGCAGACGTGATTCACAAGAACCATAGAGTTTTCAGATAGGATTGCATATGGTTAAAAAACATTCTGACCTGTTGTTATCTTTCTGAGTTCTTTGCAACAAAAGAATTGGTCTAATATTTTTCTGTAGTCAAAAAAAGGGAAAACTAAGAACTGGCATTTTCTGAGGAGTGCCTTGAGTCTAAAAAGATTGAGAAACACTGGCCTAGTTAATCGATGCAGTATGGTACATCTAAGGTTCAGGGCAGAGTAGAGTGGGATATACCAAGTTGAGTTGAATGTTATAATTACTTTGTGTAAGCAGAAGTTCAGAGGAGGTGGGGGAAAGTAAGTGTGACTTGAGGTAGGGCTATCAAAAGCTTGCTCTTGAGGAAGGGGCTATGTTAGGGAGACTAGCACTGTGTTGAAGGGGAAGGTTTTATTTAAAACAATAAAAAGGAGTTCTGTACTCTTCGGGACTTCAAAACAATCTCACTCTGGTGATATTTTGAGTTGAAAAGATGGAAAAAGTTTTAGCAATTTTGAACAGTGAAATAAAGTTAATACATTTTTGTTTTATAATAGGTATTACAGATTCTTGATCTGTATGCTAGAGTATATGAAGAATTCTTAGCAATACCTGTTGTGAAAGGAAGAAAAACTGAAAAAGAGAAATTTGCAGGCGGTGACTATACAACAACAGTGGAGGCATATATATCTGTTAGTGGAAGAGCTATCCAGGTATCTACTGTAAAACATAAGTTTTCACTATTTTTTTTTTTTTTAAAAGCCCCATCCTTCTGTGCCTTAGTGATCAGTTTAATGCAGTCATGCTCCATCTCCAGCCTGCAGGCCAAATGCAGCAAGCAGAGCTATCATATCTGGCCTGCAGGGCTCCCCCACAGGTCTTGAAATTTGGCAGCAGGGGGCTAGTAGCTATTAATATGGCCACCCTCTCCCTCCCGTGTATCTGCATTAGGGCTGGATCGTGCTCCCTTCCTCTTTCCTTCCCCCACTCTTACTGCCCCTCAAAACTGAGTCAAACTCCTTTCCCCTGCATGGCTGCATTGGGGCCAGCCTGTCCCACACCGTGCTGCCCCAGGTGCCAGATTGAAGCCACCAGCTGGATCCAGCCCACGGACAGACCAGGCACCGCCCATCCAGCTGGCAAGGGAAAAAGGTTGAGCATTACTGATTTAACTTTTTCTTGAACAGAATTTTCTGTGTGCATCTTTCAGGGAGCAACATCCCATCATCTTGGGCAGAATTTTTCTAAGATGTTTGAGATTGCGTTTGAGGATCCTAAGAAGCCAGGCGAGAAACAGTTTGCTTATCAAAACTCTTGGGGCATTACAACTCGGACCATTGGTGTAATGACCATGATTCATGGAGATAACATGGGGCTGGTACTGCCACCTCGGGTAGCTTGTGTTCAGGTGGGTAAAAACAGTTTGTGTAATTTGTTCAGACAGGAATGGGAAAAAAGTCACTGTCTTATTTTGTATTGGCTATTTGATGAAAAGAACTCCTTAAATAGATTCATCTATGAATCTATAAATGTAGAAAATTACTTTTTTGAGTGTGCAGTTTGTACTCAGAAATATACTGGATTAATATTAAAGTAGTTCTAGAGTCTCTAGCTTCTTGCGACAAACTGGGCATATTAAATCTCATGTTCATCCAAAACAAAATGTATTTGTAATGCTTGATGCAAAAGGGAGTTTGAAAACAAACAAACAAATAAACTTCCTTCGTAAAGTGCCACAAACATTTTTCTTTCTTCCTGTTAACTGTCTATATGCTTAGTAATTAAATTAATTAGGAACACATGCTTGCTGTAAATTTTTACTTGTATTATGTTGTAGGTTATAATTATTCCTTGTGGCATCACAAATTCACTTTCTGAGGAAGACAAAGATGCCCTGCTGAAGAAATGCAATGACTACCTTAAGAGGCTGCTCAGTGTTAATATTCGTGTCCGTGCTGACTTAAGAGACAATTATTCACCTGGTTGGAAGTTCAATCACTGGGAGTTAAAGGTAAAATTCTTTTCAAATACAAATCTGTAGTGCCAAAAGCACTGCATCCTGTTGTGGTCTTTCTAAGTTCTTTGCAGCAGAAGAATTACTCCATTATTTTTCCGTAATCACATGAAAGCTAAAAGCTGACATTTTTCTTTGGGTGCCTTAAGTCCAGCGAGATTGAGAACCACTTTTGTAGCTGAACAGACTGGAAAATTTGCAATGGCCTTATCATACCACAACAGAAAGCCTTTCTGTTTACCACAAAAAGCTCAAATATTGTAGTGAAGGTAACTTTTTAGAGGCTTTCTAAGTATAGCAGTGAAGAACAAGGTATTTAAAGCGGAGCGAGTAATTTGGAGTAGTATGAAGAATACTATGTAATTTGGAGTAGTATGAATAATGACGGAGTTACAACCCGGTAGCATTATTTGTATTTTTCCTATTTTTATCCAGAGTTTTTGAAGTTTACGTAAATACTCAAATGCTAACCTCCAGATAAGATGATCAAAGCTTTCTGTTAAAGGTCATGAAAAGCTCCTATTATAGGTAGAGAAACAATGTGGGCACATTTTAGTGTTATTTTAAATCCTTCTATTTTGAAGGAACTATAATAAATCAGTTGGTGATCCAGAAATTTCAATAGGTTGCTTATTACCTCGGTTTGCAACCTTAGCATATTCTGATATACTTTAAAATGTGCATTTATAAATTGTTTATAAATGCATCCTTAATTTAAAATGTGACTGAAAATGTCATGAAATGTCATAAAAATGCATATTTAAAATACGATATTAAGGTCCTTTGGAAAAGTGAGAGACTTAACATTTGAGAGCTGAGGATTCTTGTTCTTTCTGTTGAGAACTGCAGTAATGGACAAAACTGATAAATACTTTTATCTGAATACTTTTGATCATTAAAATGAGGGGATAAAAGTTAGCATTGCATGGTATATATGGATACCCCACAGGCTTTCACAGTTGGCTGTGTTTATATCTTTGACTTTCACAGTATTAATTGTATGAAATTATGCAATGCATAATTTATCATTTTCTTTATTTGCAATAATGGGAGAATTTCAGCCTCAAGTTTTGACATGACTATCAGAACATGAAAACAATATAGTTTTAAGACACCACGACTTACAGGAAAACTGTACTTATTTTGCCACTGTAACTACAAGTTATTAGAGTAAGAAGTTGTGCAGTTTTTTCACTAAGAACCTGTGGAACATGTGAGGGGGAATTTATATTTAGTTTTAAATGATAATTAATGAGCTTTGTCTTGGGAGGCACAGCTTTTTGATGACTTTGGATTTTTTAATATTGTATAATAATGGAGCCAAAATGTACCAGGTATCATTAAGACTATATTGTGCTAGTCACGATGCAGACCTTGAGATATACAATTCTTGCTGAAGCACTGCACACCCTTGAGAACTTATGCTCTAAGGGGTACAATTTGTGAGACTCCTGTAAAGAGATTTTCATGTGAGATTAGGCTGCAGGGGTTTGTGGTGGCTGCTTTAATCCTTTCACTGCGCTGCTTGCTATTCTCAGAACAGAAAGCTATAGCTGCTACATATTTTCCTCAGAATATGAAAATGTCTTGGCAGGTTTTGGAAGTGATGAAACTAATGAATATTCTTATTAACAGTTTTCAAATTTGCTTGTTTATAGCATCTACCTGTAGCTTCTGTCTGTAATTTGCAAGAGCAAATTTTGCTGTAAAAATTGGTCTTCCTGCAATTTCAAAAGTAGTTAGTCCTAAGGTGAGGAAGTCTGTTTTGTACAATGAATGTCAAGAAGGTCCAGAATATGAAGTGAATGGAAAGCCAGAACAAAAGTTATCTTACATAATATTGTAAGTACAGTCAGTTTTTCACTTGTAACAGGGGCAACAATTTTTTGACATTTGGCAGCAGGCTAAAGGAAAAGAACTGCTGTCCTAAATGAAAGGGCAAGTACAACATGTGCCTGTGATGAAACATCAACCTAGCTGGAGAGGGATGTAATGAATTATTGCGCTAGACTAGTAAAAAGTACAGCTATAAAAATGTTCCTGAATGGGAACAAACTGTTGGGTTCCTGTGCACTTAATGGGATGTAAAGTTAGTCTTTGTCATGAAATTTAAAAAGTATGAAAACATTATGGAACAAAGACATATCTTTATGTCTCTCTTTGTTCTAGCACCATCAAAATTAATACTTGTTCAGCTTTAATAGAACTAGTTTTACAGACTTCCTGCTCAAATGTGCTTTGCCATGCTAGGATTAGAAAGTATCAGTGATTTGAAAAACACTTATATTAAATCTAAATTAGTAACACTTTTATTTAAAATGTGAAGAATTAATTTGACTCACCAGGTACGGCAACTATGTCCCAGTTACACTAGCTGACATCATATTGAATAATTTTTAAAACTGTTTTAATATGGCTTTCGTATCAGTATATATAGGGCCTCCAAGATAACTAGGCATTTAAGTAAACATCTACATGAAAAAATCATGGCAAGGTATAGCAAGCTGGTGGATGTGTCTGAGGGAATTAAATATGTTTTTAGAGGTAAATATGTGCAAGTTTTTTTAGATTCTGGCAAGCAGTACTCTTCATGTAGTCTGACCTCTGCGCTTTTTTTTTTTTTAACATACTATTCTACCAGTTCCTCTTTTGTTTTGTTTTTTAATTGTGGAGAACAAACTGCCTGTACAGGTTTCCTTCGCTTTATGCTGTACGTGCATTTGTGGAAAATGGTGCATAACTCAAATTCACATAAAAGGAACCCACTTTACAATATAACAAATAGGGATACTGTCCAAGACCCCAACTGTTCTAATGTGGTATCACTCTGCTTCCAGGGCAGCTGCAGCTCCAGAAGCACAGGCACCAGCTGCCCTGAGCAGTGGCTATGGGCGTTGCTGCCAGGAGGCTTCATGGCTCACAGCTCCCAGGGTACCAGGCTGCAGGGACCGGTGCTGCAGCCCCATCCAGGCACCACTACCCAGCTGGCTCAGCCTCTGCCAAATAACATTTTCTTTCTTCACCTATGGCATGACTCCCACAATGCACCACACAAACCAAGTGACTGCAGGCTTGCACTGCACCAATCGCATAAGAGTGAATTTACCTCGCATATAACGAGTTTTGGTATAAAAAGGGTTACTGCATAAGAGTGAATTCACACCTACGGAACTTGCATAAAGTGAGGGAAACCTGTAATTGAAAGCAGACTGCTAGGGTTACATAACTGGTCATGACAATACTATTTGAGCACAAATAAAACTTGGGAGTTTTATATTTCTTGGTGTTAAGCTCTTGCATATCTTCTTTGGTAGGTAAACTGCCTAAATCACAATAATTTATTTCTTCTGTACCAGTCTGCTGACAGTACAAATTTGAAATCATTGTTTTGGATCTTAGCTAGAAAATTGAGGCTTTGACATGCTGAGATGCTTACTCTTTATTCTTATGTTCAAGAACAGGACACTTTCCATTTGGCCTTTATTTACTCTATATCTGTACCATACTACTTTGCAGTTTGCCATAACAGTTCCTATCTATCATCCATTTCAACATTGTATGCAGATGCTACTCTAAATAGGAGTATCTATAAGTACCTTTTAGTCTAGGAGATTTTAGGAGGTTATGAAGTACTACATGAGACTCCCATTGCTTCCATAATTATAACTTATACAGTGTTATGTGGAAAGGAGTCGCAACATTTTTTTTTTTTATTTGTTTCAAATGGTTCATGACAGAAGGAATCTAGAATAGGTAAAGGTGCAGTTTACAAAGGTGCAGAAACAATCTCAAAGCTTAAGTTTGCTCTAGTCTTGACTACCTCCAAGTGTTAGAGTAGCCATATAATTCCCTTGCTAGTTATGTCAGTGTGTTTAAGAGGAATAAATAATGTTCAATGTAAATTGGCTCCAGATTGAAATGAGTGTTAATAGCAACAGATGAAGAAAGTCTTACTCTTCTGAAACTGACTGGTTCCGCTATCCGTTTGTAATACATTGTCTGCTAATGTGTAGTAATAAAGATAAACTCTTTGATTTTGCTTACAGGGTGTTCCAATTAGGTTGGAAGTGGGACCACGAGATATGAAGAACTATCAGTTTGTTGCTGTCAGAAGAGACACAGGACAGAAGTTGACATTGGCTGAAGATGAGGCAGAGGATAAACTCGGCCAGATTTTGGAGGAGATCCATGCTAACCTCTACAACAGGTTAGACTACAGGAGAAATTGAAATCATTCAGCATATGTGACTGACTTGACTTTATTTTTGCTGAAAAGGAGATTTCCTCATCTGCTTTAGATTTAACTGGGGAAGATAGTCTTCTTCATCTTTCCCTTCTCTGTTCTGGACTCTACATTATTCTGTTTTCACCCCCCATTCAATTAGTGTTTTTAATTAGGAAATCTTCTCAACTAAGACCCGTCTTGAAAGAGCTATGGTGAAAGTATTTTCTTGTATGTGTCAATGCTCTCTTCACTCTGTTTTAGTCCTGCCATGTACTG
>NW_017729022.1:169143600-169169168 GCF_001723915.1 Gavialis gangeticus | reverse complement strand
CAGAAGTTTAACGCAAAAGATATGGGTGCACAGTCCATCCAGAAGAGACTGATAAAATGGGAGCAAAAAAAGAGAAAAGGAAAAAAAAAAATACCAACAAAGCTTTTGCTTCCACCGTAGCTTTATAGTCTGGGCATCTTGCAGCTACCCTTGCTGTACTCACTAGAATAGGGGTGGGCAAAATGCAGCCCGGGGGCCAGATGCGGCCCACCAGGCCATTCTATCCGGCCCACGGGGCCCCTAAAAAATTTAGAAAATTAGTATTTACCTGCCCTGGGCTGCCTGTCATGCGGCCCTCGATGGCTTGCCAAAACTCAGTAAGCAGCCCTCTGCCCAAAATAATTGCCTGCCCCGCACTAGAAGGTAATGTTCATTCCTCTTGCAGTTCAAACAGTGCATCTTCCCTGTTCCTTAGGCTTATGTGCTAGTGTGGTGGAATCTCCTGCAACCAGGAGAGGAGGGGGTCTTCAGTTTGTCTTTTAGGTGCAACAACTGTAAACTAGAAAATATCCTGATTTTTAAGGCATCTACTGTACTTGTAATTCCTTTTCCTTGTGTAATTTTTCTTCTTCAACTTTTAGAAACATTTGTTCAATTGGTAACTTCTTGTTGTAGAAGTGTACTTACTTAACTTGTTTGAATTTATTTTTTTAGAGCATCTGAAGACCTGAAAAATCACATGGTGGTGTCTAACGATATGGATGACTTTCAGAAAGAACTTGATTCTGGAAAGGTAAAGAAATTCCCTTTTGAACTTCAATACAAGTGTCTTTTGACATAGTTAGAACAATATACAGGTTTCCCTCACTTTATGTGGGTTCCGTATGTGTGAATTTGCTCTTATGTGACCTCCCTTTTTATACCAAAAATTTATTATATGCAAGGTAAATTCACTTTTATGCAATTGGTGTGGTGGAAGCCCACAGTCAGCTCATTTATGCGGTGCATTGCGCAAGTGACACACACCAAAATATAGTCTTCTGTGTGGATCTGTGCTCCTCGCTCGTTGTCCGCCGTGTGTGGTTTTGTTTTTTTTTTTTGTAGTTGCCTTCCCCATTATGATAGTGCCCTGTGCTTGTGTGTACTGTCTGCTGTTGCTGAGTACCAAAATTGTCTTGTAAAAGTGGTAGAAATGGGTCTCGGGGTCAGTATAGTTGAGGTTTTGGAACATATCCCTATTAGTTACATTGTAAAGTGGGTTCCTTTTATGCAAATTTGAGTTGCGGGCCATTTTCCAGAAACGCATGTACAGCATAAAGCGAGGGAAACCTGTACAATTTTTAGGGGCCAACTGAGTATCTGGTGCCTAAAAAAAATGCTGGGTTACTATTTTAAAGGGAGCTCTCTGGTGTTTTTAATCAAACTATTTGTATCACCAGGTGTAATGTTTTAGTGGAGATTTGGCTAGAATTGTAACTTCTCAAATCCTCCAGTGCTGCTTGTTATCCCCTATGCTCAAATGCAGTTTTGATGAATACAATTTTCTAAGCTACTAGTATTTAAAATATTATTTATTCTCACATAGGTAATAAGGCTACATAAGGTAATCTGACATTCCTGTTACCTGGCCTGCAGCATTTTAAATAAGTATACTGCTTTTTCAGCAGGAAGTAGCCATAGATCTTAATACAAATACCTTATTCAGATTAAGATAAGCTACTGTCATTTTTCCAACACAAGTAGTTGCAAAATAATTACCAAATATCATAGCGAGTTTCCAAGTAAGAGTCCAAAGTACATCCTACTTGCGTCAAAGAAAACTTGCTTTTTTGACATGGGCAGAAGCCATTGAGTGCATTTAAGAATTGCTGGGCATCAGAAAGTTTCCCAAGTTTGATATTCAGAATAACTGATAAAGTAGCAGGGTTGACTTCCCTAAAATTTAGCATTCTAACAAGAATGGAAGTGTTGATAGAGCAGCTGACATGTAGGTCAGAGTATAAAGTAGGGATGTACTGAAAGATTTCTTGGCTGATATTGATAGCAGATTATTAGCCATCTATAGTGACTGATACCAATCCAATCGCTGACTTACCCTCCACACTGCTGGGCTGCATCCCTGTATCAGTGACATCACTGGCCACAACGGCCAAAAATAGCCGATGGTCAATAATGTTAATTTTCTTTTCTTCAGTGCCAATCTGATATGCAACTGATATATAATGCACTTCTACATAAAAGCAATTCTTAATCATTCAAGAAATTAACCGAATTGTTCTTTACTTGAGATGTCTGGTGAGCTGCCATTGTCTTGATGTTTTAACTTGAAATTCTGTAATCTATCACCTAGCCCATAAATTGATAAGTATATTTGAAAATTTACTGAGGAAATTTAACTAGAATTCCTGTTTTTAGTGCAATACTTCTGGAATAGTGAGACATAAAGAGAGGTTAAGTGATTTGTGTAATGTTAGGCATACAGTGGATGAAATGTTTTCTAAAGACTAGATACAGAGCCTGTTGGAGTTTATATTATCTCATGATATTCCATTCACTATAAAATGCACTTAGTTACCTTATTTAGCCATTTTCGTATTCTTTTTACTCCTGTCCTCCTATTGTTCTCTAACTCAAGCCTTTGCATTTTTTTTAACTTGATTTGTAAACTGTGTAACAAAAACAACTGTGTCTGTTCATCAGCTAGCACTTCAGAGCCTCATTCAAGGTTGTGGTATTGTGCCAAAGAAACAAGATGACCCTCCCTTGAAAAGATAAATTTGCACAAAAATATTATGTGCTCCACCTTCTGGTTCTGCAGTGGTATTTCTCTGGTGCACATTGTTTTCAAAGGGAGCTTGGCTTCCCTGATGACAGTAGCTGTTCATAAAGACCTTCCTGTGTTTTCTGCATGATGTTTCTTTTGTGTGTGGTGTGTTCAGACAACATTGAGATGTTACATTGTCATCCTATTGTAATACTTACTGTAGGTTTAAGTTGTTTAAAAACTGCAGACCCAGGTACACTCATAGTTTAGGGAATGCATTAATCACAGTTAAAATGTGGGCCTTGTTCAGAAAATATGAAAATCCTAATGGCTGGAATTTATAATGGGAAGCTTTACTAAGAGTCGGCAATGTGTTCCTTTATACAGTATAATAAAGTGTTCTCTTTGCAGTCCAACAGATACATAGGGGACTAGATCATTTCCATGAGTAGAAGAAAACTTATTGGTCAGGCTGCAGGTGGAATACTGCATCCATTTTTGGGCCCCATACTTCAAGAGGGATGTGGACAACTCGAGAGGGTTCAGAGGAGGTTCCACTCATGGTTAGGGACCTGCAAGCAAAGCCCTATGAGGAGAGAGTGAGGGACCTGGATCTCTTCAGCCTCCTCAAGAGAAACCTGAGCGGTGATCATGTCGCTGCCTATAAATTAATAGCGGGGAGCAGGGAGAGGGGCAGCAAGGAGTAAGAGATGCTGTGTTTACCAGGGCACCCCCTGGAGTAACTAGGAACAACAGCCACAAGCTGACGGAGAGCAGATTTAAGTTAGACACTGGGAAGAACTTCATAGTAAGGGTTGCCAGAATCTGGAATGGGCTTCCAAGGGAGATGGTGCTCTCCCCTATCCTGGGGGTCTTTAAGAGGAAGCTAGACATGCACCTGGCTGGGGTCATCTGACCCCAACACTCTTTCCTGCCCAGGGCAGGGTTCAGACTATGAGGTACTGAGGTCCCTTCCGACCCAAACATCTGTGAATCTATAGTAGTTTCTTTTTGTTTTAAATATCTGTCTTGTAAATGCAAACAATGTATATGAAGGCAGCAGTCACCCTCTTAAAATCTGCTGTGGGTTTATACCAATGCTTTACTAGTTTCATCATTAAGAGACAACTGTTGAACTTTATATTCGTGACAGGATGGCTATAAAAATCCTTTGAATTAAGTTTAATATGCCTTCTGACCATGGACTCACTAGATGGTGTTAGCTGTATCACAGCTGCAGGACTCGGGAGTCTTTCTTTTCAACAAAGAGATTGCCTGTTTTAATATCTAACCTGTCCATCTTTCTTTTACATTAGATTGTGCAGATTCCCTTTTGTGGGGAGATTGAATGTGAGGACTGGATCAAGAAAACTACTGCCAGGTAATGTAACTGGAAGGAACTTACCTGCCTGAAAGCAAAATGTAGTTGAATGTGAAATAATATTAAAGTAACATTGATATTATTTTTTGTTTTTTTACACCATTTGTGTAGAATTTTCACTCTTCTAAATACAAAGCAGGCTTTACTCTATCAGCTTCAAACTTTATGGCCCAATAAGCCTATCTTGAAACTTATTTTTTCTATTAATTAAATCAGATGAATTAAAAATGCTTAAAGAAAATTGTTTTTCTTTCTTAGGGATCAAGATCTTGAGCCTGGTGCTCCATCCATGGGAGCAAAAAGTCTCTGCATCCCCTTCAAACCTCTCTGTGAGCTGCAGGCTGGAACAAAATGTGTATGTGGCAAGAACCCTGCCAAGTTCTACACTCTGTTTGGCCGTAGTTACTAAACTGCTAGTGAAAGCACCTTATCCCTTATCTCGGAATTCAACTTTTTTTAATAAGACTGAAGTATCCCCAGAACTTATCAGTTTTGTGACTTTTTAAAGAATTCGAAAAACAAAGCCATAAACTATAATAAATAAATAAATAAAATAAATCCCCCAGTCATCAGTCCTAGACTAGCAGTACTGCACAGACTTTTCTGTAAACATCTCTAATAATAAATATGTATTGTGAGCTATAACTTTGTTCCATTGTTTGGTTTTTGTCTTGCTCTCACAGGAAACAATTAGGCATTCTTTGCTTGTTTTAGAGTTTGCTTGCAGGCATGCATGTACTGTAACAAAATACAGCCACGTGAGGGAAAATGTAAAATGTTGTAGAGCAGGGCTAGCAGCATGACTTGCAGGTCAGATCCAGCCTGTGGAACCATTTCATCCAGTCTGTGGAGCCCAGGGTCTTCTATGGCATTTCAGCAGTAGGAGGCTTCACTTGGGTAGCTGGGAGAAGCAGTGGCACCATGGTGGGTAGCGGGGTCTCCAGCTCTGGCTGCATGGGCCGGGTTGGAAGCAGCCTACATTCGGAGCTAGAAGTGGCTATTAAAACGGCCTCTGTTGCAAAACCTTGCCAAGCTCCATTGTAGAGACTACAACTAAACCAAGGTCATGGTTAAAGCACACTGCACAGTGGTGCATAGGCAGGTGTATTTTAACAGCAAACAATTGTTTAATTTGTAGTGGAGGACTGGAAGCTTGGATTCTAAACCATTTCCTTAGTGTGTGCCTTTGTGCAGGGGCCTTAACCTGTCTTTCTCCTCTAGGCTGGGAATGAGGTTTACCTGTCTCACAAAAGGTTTAATACAATGTGTAACATTCATTGTATTTCTGAGTATGCACGTGTTATAACGAGTAAAGATTTTAGATGATGCTTTCATTTTACCAAGTTCCTCATTATTGGACAGCAGGACAACATCAGTAATTCTCCTCAGACATCGTGGGGTGTGGGGGGAGATGGAACAGTATCTCCATAGAATACTTCAGGCCAGGAGACAATTGTAGAGTAACTGGTTCAGAAAATGTTTCTTGTAGCACTTTGGTTGGCAGTTGGTCCAGAAGCATTTCTTTTTCTATTCCATCTAAACCCTTTCAACAACTGTGGGCAGATTCACCATCTAGACAAATGTCCAGTCATTATTTTAAACTAGAACTGTTATTAAATTATGCAGCAATTAACTCTATTCATGTCGGGAGTCTGTTTGTCCAATAAATGCAGTAATGTCAACAGCCCATTTGGAACAGGGAGAGGCCTCACTGTGCATATGAAGAACCATGGTACCTACCAAATTATAAACATGTTTTTACTAGGGTGCACAGATGAATATTTTCTTGGATGATACTGATAGCTGATTATTAACCAGCCAATACTGATCCAATAACTGATTTGCCGGAATGCAGCTGGGCATTGTGGATAGCACCTCCCTGCAGGTAAGTCTGTGGAAGGGTACGGGGAGGGGTGCAGATCGAAGCCCCCATGGTGAGGGAAGGAGTGGGGCAGGGGCGGGGGGTGCTGCCCAGTCAGGGCAGTGAATGGGGCCTAGGGCTGGGGTGGGGACCAGGTTGGAGCTACTGGGCAACTCATCCAGGGGATCAGTGTCCCAGTGCTTAAGAATGGCGCTGGGGGCACTTGAACAAAAGCTCGTCAAATGAGCGTCATTTTCACCATTTTTTAAGAGAAGCGGAGCTGAGCAGGATGAAGGTGGATGCATGCTGTGCACTGTGGGCTCAGGGCTTTCTGCTCTGCTGTTTTTGTCCCGGGAGTCCCCTCACTGCCCACGGCTCCATTCTGCTCTCCACACCAGCCTCAGGCCCCATTTACTGCCCTGGATGACCAGTGCCCCCTGACCCTGCCTCACTCCCTCCCTCACCATGGAGTCCTTGATGTGCCCCTTTAACACCCCTTCCCTCCCCCACATCCCTTTCCCTCCAAAGACTTACCTGCAGTGAGCTGGTGTTCCTGCTGCCTGTCTGCATTCCTGGTCATGTGCATGCGAGCTGCGCACATGCACGTGGCATCTGGGGGCCCCAACCAGAAGGTATAATTAATTCTATTTATTGCTGAACATTAATGGCTACATGAGCCAAAAAAAGCTAACAGCTGATAATGTAAATTCCCCTTTTATTGGTGCCAGTCTGATATGCCAATATATCGGTGCATCTCAGGTTTTTATACTTGTTGCATGAAATACCCAGGTCATTTCTCCATGCAAATTAAAGGATAATGAAAGCATCATCTACAATCTTTACTCTTTGTAACACATGCATACTCAGAAGTACAATGAATGTTACATGTACAAAAATACTGCAAGTACAAGTCAAGAATAAATAATGAAAGCCTAGCTATTGAGTTTATACAGTTCTATTTGTTCTTGTACAAAAAAACAAATGAAATGAGGTAGCAGAACTGAGTGCATTCCATGGAAAGAGAGGCAGAATGTGGTACTGGTTCCATTGACTGATTCATGCTGGCTTTGCTTTCATTCTTGGCCAGTCTGACCCAAGGTAAAAACCAGCTTTGACACTGAGCAAGAGGGAGGCCAAGAACTAAGAGCTTTTTGAGTTACGGCACTAAAACAAGTGTACCCCAGGCAAAATTCCCACCTATAATTGTAGCGTGTGTCCACTGCTTCAGAGGAAGGCAAAAATCCCTCTTTTACCCCTCACTTCAATAGAAGCAAATAGAAAGATGGTTTACCAGATACCTTTCACACAGGAAAAGAGAGTTAGATGGGTTGATAAACAGGCTTTTCTAATTTTCAGTCATTGGTATCCTGAGAAGAGATCTTTGTTCCCACTCTGGCCCCTGTGTGCTGAGTAAAGAAATGAGAGTAACACAAGTTTTTGTTTTTTGGGGTTTTTCTATGGAAAATGTTTTGTGTTCCAAGCCAAATCCATGAGTCATTCAAGAACCATATGTGGCCCTACTACTGGCAAATATCCTCCAGCCCCGCCTGGGGCTTCAGATGCTTCCAAATCCTTCAGCAGGCATCCTACTTGCAGGCCCAAGCCCAGAGGCTTGGGGTTCAGATGCCCCCGGGTTTTGCTTGCCCTCAGCCATGAAGCCAAGTTCTTCCTGCTAGAAGAGAAAGTGGAAGACTGCCTTACCTTGGTCAAGGTACTAGCCCATGCCAAGAAAGTAGTTTTCCCCTGCAACTGGGAAAACTGCCTTAGTGCTCATGGTATTCTCCCTGGCACACAAGTCTTAAAAGCCATGGAGTTTTACTTCCCTGCGTGACCTGATGACGACTGCTGCAAGCTAGATTTATAGGGCTCCCCTTCTCTCCCACTATGCTGGGATGCTAAGGGTGAGGATGAGATTTGAAGGCAAATATTGGAGGCATATTTACAACATGCTACAGCAGACATGAGCAATGCAATTGTCCAAAAGCCACAGGAGATAATCACACAAGGAAAGTCTAATAACCACTAAAGCGCTGTGGAAGTGTGGCTCAGCAAGATGCTACTGTGTGATCGAGAAGGGGCTGCATTTCCCTGTTTCTGCCTCGTGTGGTCTCACAATGAAGTCTGTCAGATAATGCAGTCTGTCAGCTTGATCAAAGAAGGTGGTACATGCAACCAGTTAATTTTATCCAAAAAAGGAATAAGTAAAATAGGTTGACAACCTTGTTCTTTGAGTTGCTCTCAATCTGCCATCAGTTGGATTGAAGCTGTGATTCAGGAAGAGCCTAGTCTTTTTCAGAAGAGTAGGTTTGAAGTCTTCAGAAGGTAGCTGACACACCTGCAATGTTTTCTGTTGAGAGTTGTGACAGGCACAAAGTTAAAGGGAGTAGTGGGGCATGATTCCTTCATCTCAAAAATGAAGTTCCACTTCTAGACACACCATCTGAGCTGCTCTGTGGCACTTGATGGAGGTACATTCTGCTCCTCCTGTGGAACTCTGCACACTTCTAAGTCCTACATTTAGCAACTTGTGAATGATTGCAAAGAATAATGAGACACGACATAGCATTGAGGTTGTTACATATCGTTGCTTGGAAGCATAAAGGAATTGAAGATACCTTAACTGAGGTAAGCATGAAACAGCAGCACCGAAGCAGCTGCAGCTTTCCACTGATATCTGACTAAAATAAAAATGGCAGGATATTATAGCCCATTCTGTCATCAGTTCTTTGTATATTACTACCATCTGCTGGATAGAATAAAAATGAACATGACTGTCAGCCAGGAAGAGCACAGGCTGACTGCAGATACTTCCTCTGCCTGACAAAAGGTGTTTGTTACCCAAAAGCTTGCAAAGAAGAATTTTTCCAACTACTTGAGTTGATCTAATAAAAGATATTGGATTGACCCAAAGAACCTTGTCTGCCCACGACTCTCATATAGACTCTATACTGCTACTTGCATGTAAAATTTCTCCTTGAGTTCAAGATACAGAACGCGTGGAGTTGGGTGCATCTGAATCCTATATTCAGAAACTCACTGAAATTTTATTGTGATGCATTGTTGCAAGTATAATGTATATTTATTACGTGGAAAAGCCCTTTAAGAACAGAACATCTGTGTTAAATTAACATCAGGTGTAGTTTACCTGCTAAGTTATTTCAATTCTTGTTGCAAGCTGTTAAAAATTGGAACAAACCTCAGCTCATATTCCAGCTACCTAGCACCTAAAATAAAACACCTTGTGCTTATTGGTATTTATAACAGTCAAATCTCACCCAAAGCGGATTTCATCCTGCTACAGAAGATATACACTCTACCTAATAAAAGTAAAAATATGTTCAAGAGCAAGTATTCAGTGTGGAGGGATAATGATTGTAGTGCTCTGTCTGGGCCTATGTTTCTGGTTTGGAGAACTGGCAGCAAGAGATTGTTCTATCCCATTTTGGAAATTTGCTTGTAAGAAATATTGGTTCCTGTTTCTTGTGCAAGTTTGCACAAAAAGGGATCTGGAGCAGAGTGGTTATAACAGGAAACTGCCAGGCAGGGGAATTCAAGCTGTATTATACCTCACACTGCCCTTGATGCACTGCCTGGCCACATCCATGTGAGCAGGGGTGTGCATTTGCAGGAGCAGAAATAGTAGTGGCACAAATGTGTGCTGCTACTTTTATGCTGCAATGCATGCTCCTGCTCATGAAGTTTGCTGCAAGAAGGGCTGACTGGGGCACAGGGTGCCTCAGGGCAGGGCTAGCTGGCAGGCAGCCCCCACTCTGCAGCATCCTGTGCCCCAGCCAGCAGGCGAGTGGCTGGCTGGGACACAGTGTGCCTTGATATGAGGGAGCAGGCAGCCCTGGGCTTCTGAATTAGAAGAGTAGGTTTTCCTGCGCACACTTTTTTTTCTTCCTAATTATAGATGGGTTTAAAGTAAATGCAGACAAGTGCAGGGTGCTGCATCTAGGGAGAAGGAACCAGCAACACATGTATAGGGTGGGAAACACCCTTGTCAACACGGTGGCAGAAAGGGATCTGGGAGTCACTGTTGACTCCAGGAGCAACATGCGCCACCAATGCGAGGAAGCGGTCAATAAGGCTAACTGCACAATGTGCATGTACAGATGCATCACAAGCAGGCCCAGGGAGATGATCCTTCCCCTCTATGGGGCATTGGTGATGCCACAATTGAACTACTGCATCCAGTTCTGGGCGCCACACTTCAAGAGGGATGTGGCTAGCATTGAGAGAGTCCAGAGGAGGGCCACTCGCATGATCGGGGGCAATAGGCCAGGCCCTATGAAGAGAGGCTGAAGGGCCTGAACCTATTCAGCCTTCACGAGAAAAGGCTGAGAGGGGATCTGGTGGCCGTTTACAAACTCTTCAGGAGGGGACCAGTGGGAATTGGGGGAGGCTCTGTTCCCCTGGGCACTACCCGGGGTTACTAGGAATAACGGCCACAAATTGTTAGAGAGAAGGTTCAGGCTGGACATCAGGAGACATTACTGTACAGTTAGGGCTGCCAGGCTCTGGACTGGGCTCCCAAGGGAGGTGGTACTCTCTCCTACCTTGGGGGTCTTCAAGAGGAGGCTGGACAGATATTTGGCTGGGGTGTTATGACCTTGGCACTCGTTCCTGCCCAGAGCAGGAGATCAGACCTGATCTGTTTTAGGTCCATTGCAACCCTAAGAACTATGAAACTACCACCATCTTGATATGGTACTTAGCTGTGTCTATGAGCTGATGGTTGGAATATAGCCTTCATTTGTCAATTTGTACTTTCCACTCCCCTCCCCACTCCCTTTCATAAAATTGTTGGATGTGTGTAAGTTGCCTGAATCCAGTGTTAGAGATCACTAATATAAGGAACATTTTTCCCCTTGTCCCCTTTCCCACACCTCCTCCACCAAATCAGAGCCATGCTTTAAGTCTTATTTGCTGAAATTTCATCTCCACTCTGTTTGGAACACCTTGCTCATCTATCCTGATTCAAATCATAGATGCACTCTCTTTCATTTCTATCCCTTTTGAGAAATGCTAAAGAATGTAAAATATACATTAAACTAGATAAGAATGTGGACATTAATTTTCAAAGTGCCCAGAGTCATACAATGGTGAACTGTAGAGGAAAGATAACAATAGCAAAACCATGGGAATAAACAAATTTTACTGAACTTACTAGGGTAGGACAGTGCCTCTTAGTACAGCTGAGCTGGGATCTACCAGCATTATTCTTCAGGCATAACTACTCTGCTCAATAGCCATTGCTTATGCTGGAGACATCAAGAGCAGTGCTAGTCCCCTGTCCCTGTAAATTTTTTTTACACCCAGCATTTGCTTCCAAATGACTTTGACATTTATTTCACTGTACAAATTACCTCACTTTTTCGCACCCCAGTTCAGAGAGATTTATAAACTCTATATCAGAGTTTCTGGATGGAGAGCTAGTGTGACCATAGCATGCTGCTATGTTACTATTCACTGTTTAGCAACTCTTAGGGCACGTCTACAAGTGCAATTGTTGCTGGACGGGTTTACTTTGGAGTAATTTACTCTGGAGTAAATCCACCCTGGGCAGGTATCTACATGAGTGGGCATTTGGGAGCAGATTTGCTCCCAATGGGAGCAGCCTGAAGAAAGCTGCTCCCACCCTGCTCTGCCTCCCTGCAGGGGCTAGCGGGGAACATGGGATAGCTGTCTCCTCGCAGGTGCTGTGAAATTGTTCCCTGCTCCCGGGAGATGCCTGCTGCTGGAACATGCTCCTGTGGCAGAGGTTGGGTGGGGACAATGTTCCCCTGGCCTGGTAGTGGGACCTCCTGGCCCACCTCCCTGATCTGGGGTGGGGTGTTTGAAAATAGGTGTGAGGGAGGAGCAGCTCCCAGCCCCCTGCCCCAATTTGCTGGTGGGGCACCTAGCACTGAGTTCCCAGCTGGGTGAGCATTTCCTACCCAACTGGGAGCTCACTGCTAGCTGCCCCACCAGTGAATTGGGGTAGGGGGTTGGGACCTACCCCTTCCCCACAGCTCTTTCCAAGCCCCCTGCCTTGATCGCCTGATCAGGATGGGGCTGAGAGAGAGCTGTGGGGCTGGGACCTGCCCCATACCAGAACAGTTCCTGGCCAGCCCCAGGCTGTGTGGGGAAAGTCTTATGTGCAGCCCAGAGCTGGCTGGGAATGGCCCCATTTCAGGCATTCCCCACCCAGCTGGGGGCTTGCTGCTAGCTGTCCCACTGGCAGATTGGGGCAAGGGGTTGGGACCTGCCCCTGCCTGCAACTTTTTCCAAGCCCTCTGCTCCAGATCAGGGAGCCAAGCCAGGAGCTCCTTGCTGTCAGGGCAGGGGCACATTGTCACCACCTGGGTTCTGCCACTGGAGTCTGCCCCAGCAGCAGGCAGCTCCCAATGGCAGGGAGAAATCTCTTACTCCTGGCTGACTGGGACCAAATTTGCTCCTGGTCAGCCATCTACATGTGCCTTAGTGCACAGTAACTATTTGGCAGGTAGCAAATGCAGATAGGAAATTAACGGCCCAGCAGAGAAAATTACTGTGCAGTGGGGGTCTGCATGTGTGGAGGGTAAAGCTTACTGTACAGTAATTTGCTCTACTATACAGTAAAGAGTCTTATATAGATGTGCCCTTACAGTATTTCATTTATTCCAAATGAGTTTAAAGAATTGCCCAAAACAATTCAGTTTTTGATTCCTTAGGCTCTTTTCTCCTTCCAGGTAACTACAACAATCACTGTAACATCAACTATCCTTGTAATTTGTCACAGCTAAAGCAGTATCCTAACTTTTAGTATTAAAGAAGTAGTTCTGAAGAATTTGGGTCAAATACGTAGAAGTAAGTAGATGCTGAAATGTTAGGAGATCTGTTCAGTGACAGTGATCAAGTGCTATTTAAAGTTGGCTTTCAAAAACCCACAGATTTGATCTAGCTCTACTCCCACTAAAATCAACTTGAGGACTTTCCAAAAAAAACTCTTCCTTTTAATGGATTGCACTGGTTTAGTCCTTTTTGCTTTTTTACCAACAAACCAGGACACGGCAAATATAGTGGGAGCACTAGGAATAACATGGATGTAAAAACAAGCTTTTAGTGGTATTGATCATTAATACAAACACTGTTGTTAGTTTTTCCATCTTAATCCACTGTTTATGGATCATAGAAAAGCAGAGCTGGAAAGGACTTCCAGAGGTAATCTAATCCAATCTTCTGCTTAGGACAGGACAATCCCTATTCAAACTATCCCATTCAAGTCCTTGTCTATCCTATTGCTAGAATTTACATGATCAACTCTGTCACACAAGTCTAAAGCATGTTGTCCAAACACCCCAAAAGCACCTGAACTGGCCACGGGTAAAGCAGGGGGACAAGAGCTACAAGTGTCCCACTGCTGCAAGGGTTATTAAAATGCATTGGAGAGATGCTACATGAACTAGCAGTCATAAAATGCGAAGTACAAGAGAGAAAATAAATCTTCATTAAGCTTTGCAGCTATTTGGGAATTGAAATGGGAAAAAATCCATAAACGAATGCAGCAAAATAAACTAATTCTCAGGTGCACAGACAGCAGTGCAATTGTCCAAAGAGTGGGTGAGAATTGAAGGAAGTAGAAGAAAACACCTAATTCTTTCCAGATATTTGAACAGCAGAGGCCAAAGACTGTTGCAACAATTCAGAGAAGGAATGACCAGCAGAGAAATGTCAATCCTGGTAGCAGGTGCTGTTAAATGCCCCAGGGATTTGTGGGTTAAGCAAGATTATTTCCGTTGTACCAGAATGTGAGCAGAAAATAATAAATGTAAATTGGATCTGGATAGCTAAGTTTCTGACCCCAAGATAATTTACTTCGATAAAATTAAGACCAGGGATGGACAATTGGCCGACTTGGGTAATTTGTATTATCTTATCCATATTTGGCTACCCTGCATGGAATTTCTTTCCCTCTTATCTCATGGCCAATTTTATGTATATGTACATAGAGGAGCAATTTAAGTTGAAACATAAATTAGACTGTAAACTTATCCGGACAAGCACCCGATCATCTTCCGTGTTTGTATATTGCATAATTTTATCAGCTACATTTTCCTAACGGGAAATTGTGCATATGTACGATGAACTCAAAAGCTGATCACCTTGTTTGACTGGGGTGCTGTTAGTGCTTTGCACTCTCTTACCTGTACTGAAGAAGTTTGTTTTGGTTTATAGAAATGACTTAACACACAAGCTAAGCTCCTCTTCTTTTCCTTCTCCACATTTCTACAGCTACCAGATTTCCTTTAATGTCTCTTCCTTGCAAACCCAGGAGGCTTGTCTTTACAGTTAGAAAGCCTGGGAGAAGTTTGCATATAAAAAAAAATGCCACCATGTGCAATGTTTACATCCTAGAGGTTGCATTTTTCATTAGTGGCCTTCAAGCATAAATAACGTTGTAGATTAATGCATATGTATGTAATTGTTGCAAATTAATGCATGCAAAATTAAAGGTTCCAATTAACCCCTCTTGGAAAAGTTGGCCCTTGAATAGTATCTTCATTTTAATTACATCTCTGGCATAATCCATATGCTGTATTGATAACAAACTCTGTTTATTGATTGTGTCATAATGTAGAACTTGAGTGTACATGTTTTTTTCCTCTCTCGAACTAAAACTAAAAATTATTGGCCAAAGGAATGGCTGAATTATAGAAGAGAGGTTGTAGAGAACCCTTTGAGCAAATAAAATGCATTTGCTATCTTTTAAACTTCCTGCTCCACCAGATGTTTTGGTTATCCCTTGCCTGATCTCTCTTGTGCTTGAGACTCTGGTGGTGGTAGTGGGAGTTCCCTCTGAGTGCCCTGGTATTGTGGTTCAGGCTACATTATGACATATCTCTCCCACTTTATTTGTAATTCATATAAAAAATTCCCACATCGTAGAAGGATGCAGAAGCGGAGCTAAATCTTCTAGGCAGACTGCACGTGACTGGATCTTGCTAAATTGCACTTTAAACTGATTTTATTGTTTTAGTGCATCCTATAAAAGTGCCAAACGTGAGGAGCACTGACAGGCAGAGGGGACTGTTGCAGAGCTCTAGCCACAAGCATTACATCTTGTAGGACCGAGAGTATTGAGGGAATAGAAATGGGATGTTACTCAGGAAGAAGCAGCCGGCTCTTCTTAATGTGTGTTGTGAGCCTGCTACTCTTTATTGTGGAGATATCAGTAGCATACGTTGGTAACTCTCTGGCTCTAGCTTCAGATGCTTTTGCCGTCCTTTCTCACTTCATCTCTATGATCATAGGGTTGCTCGGTGTCCGATTCAGTCATGTCAGATGGCACAAAAGGAGCACTTTTGGCTTCCCCAGGGCAGATGTATTGGGTGCCTTTGGCAATTCTGTCTTTGCCACTGCACTGATGGTCAGCATCTTTATTGAAGCCATTAAGAGGTATCTGAATCCACAAAAGACTGAAGAACCGCTGTTTGTCCTCATTGTAGGAATAGTAGGTCTCTTCTTCAACATGTTCAGTTACGTTATGTTCATGGACTGTTGTTATTGTCAAGTATCCATTGCCCAAGAGGACATTGAGATGGGTAAGTAATCTCTTGCAATTGCTTGACTCTCTGTATTTAGCCTCCCCTTTAATGTTTCTTTATGGTGGGTAAGTAAAATATTTAAAGTTTTTTTTCATTATTTTGGTGGCAATGGGCAGTAGATGCCATGTTTGAGACTGACTCTTTATGTCTATTTTGCAAAAGTATCTCCTGTTTGTTTCCTAATACATTTCTGAATTAAATGGTGTCCTAAGTAATGGATTAGCCTTTTAAAAATGTCACCAAGTAATGATGTTAGGAAGACATTTTCTCCATACGTGCTCTAGTGTGTCATACTGCAGTTAAAGTACAATTTCTCTGAAGACTTCAAGAAAAGTATAAGGAATAGACACAGATGATCCCCTAAAAGCAAAGACAGAGATTTTCAAAGACAATGAGGAAATCTGGCCACATAGGTCCAATTGAAATTGGTGAGCTCTGTGTCATAAAAATCCTTAGAAAGCTTTGGAATCTCAATCAAAGATGCACATTTTATTCATCTGTGTTGGAAGAAACTAGTCCCTTCTCACCAAACCTTCAGAAAGAGACCAAGAATCAAATTCAGTCCTGAGAGATTTAGTGGAACTCCCATCGATTTCAATAGGATTTGAGTTGCTTAACCCTGGTGTAGATTTTGGTCCATATCCCAGGCATAGGATACCAGTAGCCCTTTAATATCTGCAATACAAGAGAGTTTCATAATCATTTTCAAGAATCACTTTCTTATCCCTCCACCTCTTTCCTCTTATCTCTGCTGTGTTACCACTCCGTACTGTTAAAATCATTCCCTCTAATTCTTTAAAAAATATGTTAGGTTAGGTTAAATTAATTGCAGTTCTGCTCTAAAAGGCGCTTTTTAAATATAGTTTATAAAAAGAATGCATTAGGGCTCTATGTCTATTTCTATATCAAACGTGACCCAGTTTATAAGAAAATGCTCTTTGCTCAAATTCAACCTGGGATACAGAAGTTAAGATAGTCTAATTGTACCATTGTTAGTAAAAAAAAGATTCTGTTGGATAAATAAAGTCCTTGAGTTATGACACTGCAAACCACCTGTCGTCATACTATACCCTCAGTAACACCTGGGCAATCTACTGACATCGATGGCGTTCACGGATATCACTGGCTGTAACTGACTGGAATTTAATGAACATTTCTACTGATACACAGGAGAAATGCTTCCCCTACTAGTTACTGAATTTCTTCTGCAGGGCTAACATAAGGAGTTTTAAAGGGCTTCTGTTGTATATTTTTAAATTATTAACACTAAAATTAGCAGATCTGACTGACTAGGCAAAGGCATAGACTTATTTATAGAGATGTCATTATTCACCGTTGATTTTGGGAGTAGAATAGTACTTAAAAAGCCTGTCCTTTCCTCCTGTGTACACCTTCGCATGCATAAAAACTCCATAGTTTCCCTTAATTGCCCTTTCTTACACCACTATATTGCTGATTATCCAGTCTTGCCATTGTTTCACCTGTGGAAACTTCCCTTACATATTCTGTGGGATTTTGCTTGTAGATCAGTATGAGAATCATAGAGTCATAGAAGTAGGGCTGGAAGGGACCTCCAGCCTGAGGCAGGATCATCCCTATCCAAACCATCCCATGCAACCATAATCTCTATACAAGTCTACCCTCAGTCCTGACACAATAAAGACCTAAGCCCCTAACCTGCCACAGGTAAAGCAGGGGAACCATGGCAGCCATATCTCTGTGTTGTGTTCAATATATTTGCCTAGTTCCTAGTACTGGCCTTTTTATATATTTAGATTTATTTGTAGTTCTGGATGGAAGATATCATTAAAATTTCTGTGGCCAGAAACTGTGATGTTGCATTGAATGAGACTGTACCACAAGTTATGTTTGGGCTAAACTGATTTCCATTTTAATGTTATTCTCCTCCATGTTCTTTTTCATAAAAAAAAAAAAACCCAACCAAACCAAGATGGGAGAGAATAAATTGAGGCCCTTTTCAAGTCTTTTTCACCAAGAAGGGGGATGCTCTTCAGGGCTGCCTCTAACAAGAAATAGAAATTTGGTGGTAGTTAGATTGCATTGTGCACAATCCAAAGTTACACCTATTTTTACAATAGATCAGATTCCTCAGCTCTTTGTAAGTAAAATTACCACTGAACTCGAACCTTGGACAAATGTTGTGAGGTGAATAGTTCAGTCACTGAAAGATGTGGTTTTGGCTAATCTAAAATTATTCAGAAAACTGAGTTGAACTAGACCTGCACAGTTTAACCTGGAGAAAGTTTTCATACTACGGGCATCTTTACACATGCTCCGGGGTGTGGGTGTGGGTGGGGCTTTAATTAGAGTGGCTTTCAGGAGCCTCTAATTAAAGTGCCTGCAGTCTTTTGTGTATTCAGCATCCTGTGCTTCACAATGGCCACGGGAGTGCTTTAACTAAACCTTGTTCAACGAGCTTTGGTTGAAGTGCCCCTACCACCAATTGATGTGTGGGGATGCTGAATACATGAGTGCGGAGGCTGTTGGAGCATGCTAATTTGTTTGTGTTGGAACAAGCGTTGGGCACGTGTATAGGTCCCCTATATTCCCAGAATGGAGAAAGAGGTGGTCATTTCCTCTATCTTATTCCTAAATAGCCCATATGGCTATGAGTTCTGTTCTGTTGTGGGTTGCTCTGTCTCCTGAGGGAGCTGTTGCACTTCACACTAATACTTAAATAGCCAATAGAGGAAAGAAAGTGACAAGGTGGCAATACCTCAGGTGTTAGAGAATTCTTTTGAGAAGCAGGAGATCTGAATTGTGCAGAGGAGGATTTGAACTTGTTTCCCACCTCCTGGGGTACACTCACCAGAGCGTAGAAGACAAATGTTTCAAGTACCTTATTAGATTGGATGCATCATTGCCAAGTCTCCCAAGGCAGGAAAAATAATTTCCCTGACCATTACCAGACCGACTAGTAATCTTAGCAGCAGTTGATGTGGGATGTTTCAAACTGTTGTGCCACTTTCACATGCTTAGGCAGGTCTTGGAATAGAAGAAAGCTTAAGTGTGCAAAAGATGAGCAATGATCTGGAAGTTTCTATATAAATTTTCTACTTCAATAGATGGACTAGTCTAGGGGTGGGGGGTGGGGGAGAAGATATACAGGTTTCCCTCAATTTTATGCGGGTTCTTTATATGCAAATTCACTCTTATGTGATGAGCATATTTAGACCCATAATTTATTATATGTGAGGTAAATTCGCTCTGTGATCAGCATAGATGCCCCCCACCCAAACAGGTAAATCTGTTGGGGGAGGGGAAAGGGCTGTGGCCCCACTCACCCCAGCCCCAGTTACAGCAGCTCTGTGAGCAGCTGATACCAGCTGCCTGCACCAGTGTACAGTGCAGCCCAGGGGCAGAGGTTATTGGGGACAGGTAGAGCATGGTGAAACCCAGCAACTGCAGGCACCTGGTGCCAGCCACTGCCGGGGCTGGGCTCAGTGCCACACTGTTCCCTCTGCTTTGCCACCTTGTGTAGCCCTGGGAGCAGCACACCTTCCTCTGCACCCCTTCCCTAGTCCCAGCCTCCCTCCCTCCCTTCCTCACCTCCATGGGAACAGATCCCTATTTTTTACATTGTAAAGTGCATTTGCTTTGTGTGAATTCAATCTATGCACTGTTCTCCAGGAATGCATGTACAGCATAAATATAGGGAAACCTGTGTGTGTGTGTGTGTGTGTGTGTGTGTGTGTGTGTATGTGTATGAGTGTATGAGGGCACATCTACACTTGCTATTAATATGATGCAATAAACTCCAGTGTAGTTTGTGCTGGAGTTTATTGCTCTCGGGTGCAGCATTTACATGTGCACCCAAGATAGCAGCACATTGAGCTGGGGTGGCAGAGCCCTGGCTGGCAGGTGGCTTAGGGGTCAGCCTGCCTGCCTGGAGCTGCTCTACCCTGCTTCATCATGCTCTGGAGGGGCTGGCTGGGGCATGAAAGTGCTATAATGTGGGGGCTGCCTTCCGGGTAGCCCTGCACTGTAGCACCTCCATGCTCCAGCCAGCCCTGATCACTGTCTACATGTGCACTGTGATGAAGTAAATAACTCCACAGTAGTATAGTATTTGTGTTGGGCAGTACTGTCATACAGTGGAGTTAATTGGTTTACTCCAGCCTAATAGTGCCACATGTGTAGATGGTGATGCTTTACTGTGAAGCTAATTAGTCAACTCTGCAGTCAAGCACGTGTAGATGCCCCCATATTTATTTTGAAAGCTCTGGCCAGGAAACAAGAGATTTCATGTGATATGTCAAATGCATTTGTGTCTAATGTGCTGACTGGAAAATGTGGTTTAGATGTGTTTTCTGTACGATAGTGAAGCCATACAAAAGGAATTGGGACAAATCAGGGAGTAAATATAATTTTTATGTTCTGTTATAAAGTAGTGGTTCCCAACTTTTTTGCTGTGACCCTAAATTGGCCACCAACAGGACCTCCCAAACCAGTGCTGCGGGGCTGCTGGGAGCGGAGTGCAGCAACAGTGGCCTGATGGGGGGAAGGAGGGGGGTAACTGCCGTTGCCTGCTTTGTGCGCAGTGGTCCTGCCTGCCTGCCGCTGATGGGCTGCGGGCGTGAGTGCATGTGTGTGCAGGCCCTTCATGACCCTACTGAGGACCCCTCCATGACCCTGATTTGGGTCGTGCCCTGAGGTTGGGAACCAATTGTTATAAAGTATGGTGTTTTGAAAGAAATTGTTTTGAGCAAAGGCTAGATTGTAAATTCTTTGGAGGTAGTGACTGTAGTTCAGAACCCAGTGCTTAGTACACTACGGATCCCTGATTGTTTATGTGTTTGTGTGTTATAAATTACAAGCAAAAAAAAGAGATGATATCAATATGGTTTCAAAATTAGAAAATGCCAGAGTTGAGGTTGCCTATGCATATGCACAATGAGGCAGTCCTTAATTACATAATTTCATACTATTTTTCTCCTGGAAAAATTCTATTATGTGGCATTATCTTGACACCCAGATGGATCCTCAGTAGGGCTGGAACTTTTAGATTTATCTCAGCAACTTCTGTCATTTGAGCTAACTGAGTAACTGATAGCAGAGTAGTAGGTTGTCCTATAGGATACTTTGCCAGTGGGTTTAACATATATTTGCCAATAGCATGGGTGACTAGTGCCACCTTAGTCAGGGGACACACATGTCCCCCAGTGACCAGTCAGCAATCGGGGCGGTGAGGATCCCACTGCGGCCAATCATGCGGAGCAGGAAGTGGCTTCAGTGCTCCCAGAAGTGGTTGCAGCACTTCATCTGGTACTCCCACTCCCCGGCTGGTGCTTGCAGCAGGGCACCAGCACTCCTGCATGCCACACCGTCCGTCACCTAAGCAGGGAGCGCGGCCTGTCAGGGAGTGTACCAGCTACGTATTGCCACGGGCCAACAGCAGGGAAATTCTGAGACTGCTTTCAACCAATCTTCCCCTCAATGTACTTGTCCCAGTTTACACTTTCCTCTGCTCCCTACATCCAGCTCTTTTTCCTTTCTGCATTTGAGTCAAACAATCCTCTCCATTGTACAGTATTTGGAAGTGGAGTCTTTGACAAGTTCCTTGTTTACATTTGGGGTTGAGGTGAGAAAGTCAGTGACAGCAGGGAGCAGATCCCAGGTCTGAGGTTGCCAACAGGGAGACTTCCATAAAGTCTGCGATTAATTGCAGTTCTGCTCTAAAAGGTGCTTTTTTGAATATGACTATGAACCTTCCATTCCTCCTATGAAAATCTACCCTTATTATAAATCTCTGACAAAATTGTACTACATTCATCTACATTTCGAAGAGAGACATGGTTGGTGAGTGTATTTGTTTATCTTACACATACACTTATGAATGTGTGAGTCTGCCCCAGACTGATAGCCTGGAAAACTTTTTTTTGTCAAGATGTAAGACTGCCACATATAACAATATACAATAACCCCATATTTTGTGGTGCTTTTCACAAATAAAACTCAGAGCCCTCTCATATGATTGGCATCATTATCCCTGTGTGGCGGAGCACCTTTTGTGCTCAGCACGTGGCAGGGACTGCAGTAGGTTGGGACAAAGCCAGCAGGGAAGGCAGCCAAGTGAAGCCCCACCGAATGTCATTCAAAGGTGGGAGGTGTGTGGTGCAGCACCTGTGGGGGGTGCTCGCCACTTGAGGGCTCTCACAGGCTCTGAGGGGAGCCTGCTTTGGAGGAGCAGCAGGGGAAACCTCCCCCAGGTACTATTTTAAGGGGGAAAGTGTGTGGCAGGGCACTGTTGGTGCCTGCCACTTTAAGACCTGAGCCAAGCAGCCAGTAGGTGCTTGACTGTGGCAGCCATTTTAGATTCCTGGCTGCCTTTATAAACAGATCAGGTCCCTACTGGCAGGCCAGGCAGTAACATTGCCTGGCTGCAAGGCTCCATAACATCCTGGAGGTAAGGGCAGGAGCTGTAGGGGATGGTTTGGAGGCTCCTGGTCCCGGGGATTACTTAAAACTGCACCCTGCTGGGAGTGGGTGGCCTGGTGGGGCTCTCAGTGGCACAGGATCCCCCAGGAAATGCCAGTTATCACCCCAGTGAAAGGTGGGTAGGGGAGTCTTAACCCTAGCCCTCACCTTTGGGTGGGTCCAGTAACATCAGAGGTAGTGGGGGCCAGGCATGGCTTAGATCACCTGAGCCTTGTGGGGTGTGAGACCCCAAGGAGGAAGAGTGGGGGCCAGGCACAGCTGCAGCCACGTGAGCCCTCTGGGGTGCAAGACCCTGAGGAAAGGTAGTTGGGGCCAGGTACAGCTATGGCCACCTGAGCCCACTGGGGAGGGAAGCCCCGTGGCCACAAGTGAGAAAGCGGTGTGGAGCCCTAGGGAGGGGGCAGAAATAAGGAACCCCAGTGAAGGAGGGGGGGGAAACCAGAGGGATGAGAGCCCAGTATAGCTATATGTATAGCTATATCTATAATCTAGCACAATGACCTGCTGCTCCGGGGGGGAGTGAGAGTCCCCGTGAGACTCTGGAACACCAGTCATGTTATGAGGTACTCCAGCTCCCACAACTGGGTGGGTTAACCCCTAGTAGGGCCAGAAGGCGGACCCAGGAGCAAGAGTGGGGCTAGAGGCTCAGAGGCCTGATGTAGAGTACCCTCAACTGGTCAATGCTGGGACCAGGACCAGAATGGTCAAAAGGGCCAGGGGCCCACCGCGAGGGATGCCCAGAGATGAGGGTGTGAGGTCCCGACTGGCCTTGGGGGTGAGACCAGGGCCTGCGTGGCCAAAGGTCCTGGGGGGACCACACCTGAGAGGGGAAGTATTTTCAGGGAGCTAGGCAGCCCTGAATGAGGACGGGGTAGGCTGCCTGAATGGAGGGATCTTAGAGGAATCCTGATTGGAGGATTCTGGGGCACAGTGTGGAGCTGGTGAGATTAACATCAGTGGATGCCATCTGCAAGGTATGGGCTGTGGTGTAGGGGAGGTACGGAGCCTCAGGTAGCGCCCCCTGGCATCAGGGCAAGAATGGGCAGCCTCCCGCCTTAATTAATATCGTAATTAATTAAGAACAAGGCATGGCAGGTGAGTCAGGTGGGTGGCATGCCCAAAGGCAAATGGGGAAACTAGCACTGTGGCTAGTTGGGGAGCCCCACTTTGCCATACTCTGCTTTAGTGATGTATTCATCATGAGGATGGCAATAAGAAGCTAGTAAGTGGTGCATACCCTAAGCCTCCCAATTTAAATTCATTTTTGGACAGGTGGTTGTGAAAAGTGAGGTTCACCAGAAGTGAAGTGCTCAAGTTCACAAATCAATAGTTACACAATAGATCCTTCTATAGAATACTATTATGCATTGTGTTATTTAACCCTTATTTGCTTGCAACAGTAAGTAATGATTAACAAAGGGCCATATTCTGCAGTCAGTGGCCTTTATGCAACCCTCAGGAAGGTCATTGGGTTTGTATGTCAGTGGCCTCTAACTGAGAGCCCTATCTAGTCTGAAATGCACAGTTGCATTCAGAGTTATAGTCACTGACACTTACTGGGTTTACTTAAGGTAATTACAATAGTAAAGATTTTAAAAATGGTTAAAAAAGAGAGAAATTTTTAAAGCAATGTGCAATGTTTATTAGTTACCAATTGCTGAATTTTACATCTTTGAGGCCTACCAAATCTCTTTATTTGAAATAATATATCAAATAACACTCAGAAATCTCGTCTGAATTTTTTATGCTGAAATCAGTTTAGCTAAGTTTTATGCCAATGGATAGCCGCATTTTCATCTGTATGCAAACTAGCAAAGCTCCTTTGACTCCAGTGAAGCCTCAGTGATTTGTATCAGCCTAGAATCTTTAAGGCAGGCAAGAAAAATGTTGAAGAATCACTTGTCAACATATCTTATAAAAATGATAATTATATTACATAAAAGTCTGGGAAATAAATTTCAGTCATTTTTTTCTGTGAATGTTTTTGATCTCTCAACAGAAATTATTCAAATGGAAATATTTCAAGAACTTTAGTTTATGGTGAAGGGAAAGTCCTTTCATGTTGTTTTTATAAAAAATGTTTTACTTTTTCCCCACTTTTTTCAGATACAAAATGTTATTTAATGTGTAAAGGAAACCTTTCCATCAAAAGCAAATTAAAATTTTCAATTGTTTGCACTTTGATTAAAGGTATTTTCTATTAAACAAAAAAAGTTTCACTGGAAAAACTTTTAGGACCTGTACGAGCAGAGAAAGCAAAGCTTCCCCAAAACAGAACAGCTTAGGATAATTAAATCAGAGAAAGCAACCTCCTGACCTACCAACAGCATCATTACCCTCTATCCTTTGGTGACAAAGTTCTCACTAAAGCCATAGACAGACTTTGTAAATCACATAACAATGTCTGGTGCGCACTGTAAGTAAATGAAAGCTCTCTTGGATAACTAAATGCAGGGCCATGAAAAGCTTCTGTAATCTAAGTACTGTACAGTAGATTAGAGGATCTAGAGGCTGAGGTGCTGTTTAAACTCATCACAGTTCTTTTGTTGTAGAACAACAATGCATAAAAGCTTAGTGCAAGCTCAGGGTTGACTTGAATTGTAGCTTAACAATGCTAAGTGGCAAAAGTAAGGGTTTTTTGTCATACGATTCAATCGACTTTTCAATAGAGAAGTCACTGGCTAATTTTGCATGTATGGCTGCCCTTACTGAACTGAATCACATTATACATTGGACACCAAGATTTAAATTAGAATAGGGAGGTTCTGTTCTATATGGTGAGGTTAATGGGGCAGATATATATGGGTGTACTTTAGATATACGAATAAAAAGTATTTAGGCTAAATTTCAGGAATGGGAGAGAGGGAAGATGGGTGGTAGAAGAGGAGATCTTGAAAGGATATCTTTTTTAAAAGTAAAACCTACTCTAGATTAAAAATCAAATCATTACAAGTTCCTCAGTTCAGGTTGATCCACTAACATGTCTCAGCCCAATTTTGAAGGTAGCACTTCTAGGGCGCATCTGTATGTGAAGTTACAGTGCCTTAAACTGCCCAGCACTAGGGCCATTTGAATGTGCACCTGGGAGCAATTAACTTGGGAGCAATAACCTCCACAGGTTATTCAGGCATAGCACATGGAGCCAAGGTGGAGCAGCCCCTGTTGGCAGGGAGTCCCAGGGCTCAGCATGCCAACCCGGGGCTGCTTCCCCTGCCTCTACAAGCTGTGAGAGGTTGGCTGGGGCATGAGGGTGCAGCTAACAGGCAGCCCCTGCACTGAAGCACCCTCATGTCCCAGCCAGCTGGGTAGTGTCTACATGTGCACTGCTGTAGAGTTTTTTTTTTTTGGGGGGGGGGGGGGGTTGTTTTGTTTTTTACTCCACTACAAGTACTATCCTGCTGTGGAGTAAATTGGTGTAGTCAACGGTGCAGTAAACATCTTGTATAGATGGACCCTAGAATGCAAGAGTAGTTCGTCATTCATGTCCAATCATCCTTGGTCTCTCCTGTGGGATAGTTTCAGGATTGCCATAATAGCCAGGTACAGATGTTACACTTTTATAGTTTCATAGTTTCATAGTTTCTAGGGTCGGAA
>NW_017729022.1:169142595-169143589 GCF_001723915.1 Gavialis gangeticus | reverse complement strand
TCAATTTCCTCCTCTGCCTCTCAGATTCCCCTCAGCCTGGGAATATTTTACTGGTATATTTTACCAATATAAGTGATTGGAAATCAGTCTATGCCCATAACAGAACAGAAGTTTGGTTCATACCGACTGGTTAAAAATGGTAGAACCCAGTTTAAGATTTGCACCCCCCCCCCAAGGTGAAGGTGTGTTCTATTTGCTACTCATCTAAATGTCTGTATCCAGCTAAAGGGTAACAGTGGTGATTGCACTGCGCACTGCACATTTTATTGATGATATACATATTTCACTCAGGACATTGAATTGCTTTCAGATAATCTTGATTTTAGGCTGCTATTAACTAAAGTAGCATTCTGAGATGAAATTCCAGTTCCCCTAGCCCCAAGGTGCAGCTTCCCAAGATGTACTGTCAATTTTGAAGGAATATTTTTGAGCAGAACTGAAAGAAAGAACAATGGGGATAGTGAACAGAGCTAGGAACAGAAAGATATAGGCAGAATACACTGATAACTGCACTGTCTTCCACAGTAGTGGGTATGTTTTGAAACGCTCACTTGAAAGATTACCTAAGTTTTGTGTGCAACTAAAAAAGTGAGTTCCTCTATTATGTCCACTTTTTATTTTTACATATGATTTTTCAAGCAGATTCTCTTAAATGTTTGCATTTTACTTCTACAGTTGTTGAAAGGACACCTGCACACATTTTGATTAGTGGAATTAAAAGCAATTTCGGTGTTGCAGTATTTGACATTACCTCTATATGTTGCTATTTTGTAACATTTTCTCAGCTGCACTATACAATCAAAACTATTTCTTTGTGCCTTCTATGGCAATAAAAATTGGCTCATTGTTGCTCTCCAAACTAATAGGGGAAAAACATTGTTATGATGTCAAATTTAGGGCATTATCATTTGTTCATATTAGTACAGTGGTTTTCAGCCTGTGGTCTGTGAATGCCTGGGAGATCTGCAGACTATGTCTGAGGGGTCTGTGAAAT
>NW_017729022.1:169133479-169137595 GCF_001723915.1 Gavialis gangeticus | reverse complement strand
ATAGGGGAAAAACATTGTTATGATGTCAAATTTAGGGCATTATCATTTGTTCATATTAGTACAGTGGTTTTCAGCCTGTGGTCTGTGAATGCCTGGGAGATCTGCAGACTATGTCTGAGGGGTCTGTGAAATATGACTATGATCAATCAAAAGTATGTGAATACCCACACTTACAATTCAAAGGGGTCCACATCTCCATTCTGAATTTCCAAAGGGGTCTGCAGATGAAAAAGGTTGAAAACCACTGTACTAGTGCAAACAGATTCTACTTGTAACTTGTTAACAAATTGGTGCTGGGCAAACTGGAAAATGTAGGCACCAAAGAGCCCCTATGTTATGTTCAGTAGTCTTGTTCATAAAACTTTTGACAATTCCTGTTTCTGTTCCGGATGCAGAAACTGCAACTATAGCCTTTCTAACAGTATTTGATCTGAAATCAGGAATGACGAAGTAATGAAATACTATGAAATAATTTAAAAAATCCAAAAAGAGAGCTGAACTTTTCTTTAACCTACTAAAAGGATACGGTGTTCAGTTTAAGTTTTGGGCATGTGTTTCTGTTGGTCTTTACTTTACTGGACCTAATTTGTTTGGCCACTGTAAATATCAGGTGAGTGGCTAGCACTAAGGGTGCACTGATAAGAGATTTTTGGGACTGATATTGATAGCCAATTTTTGAGGAAGCATGTTGGCCAATACCAATCTGATTTTCTGATACCAGCTGGACAGCTTGAAGAGCTATGTGTCACTGGTAAGTCTGCTGTGGTGGAAGGGGAGGGGGAAGTAGGCGGGAAAGGGGGAGGAGGAAGGGAAGGGGCATGGTGCGAAGATCAAGGTCCCCGTGGTGAGGAAGGAGTGGAGTCAGGGGTGGGACAGGGGCTGGGGCCCAGCCAGAGCGGGGTGGGCGTGGGATGGAGCTGTGGCTCATCGGGGGGTGCAGGGAGAGAGTGGGGGGACAGCTCCTGCCAGTGTGCACTGCTTGCCCCAGCACTTTGCCCAGCCCCAGCTCCACTCCTCCCTCACTGCGGGGGGTGGGCTTGATCTGCACCCACATGCCCCTCTCCTTCCACCACTCTTCAGGCTGCCTGGCTGTGCTCCTCACTGCCTACATGCTGTGCTGTGGCTGCGTGCATTCACGAGCCATTTATCAGCCACATTATCAGCCATATCAGGCCAATTTCCAATACGGACAGACAGTTTTCCTTATATTGGTCCAATATCAGACCAATGTATCAGCGCACCTCTAGCTAGCACTATAAGTACATTTCATCCATCTATAATTACATTTATTCAATTAAATTACAGCATAAAAAATCTGCTAAGCCCTTAAGGAACAAGAGCAAAGATGTATGGATCCTGCTTGAAAGAAGCTATAGTTCAAGGTTCTGATGCTGCAATTGGATTAATGCTGGCAGAACTTCGTAAGAGGGGAGCCCCAGGGAAATTCAGAAAACTCCCTCTGGTGATGGAAGAATCTGCCCACACAGACCTTACTAGATCAGAATCAGGAATTAATTTGCTTCTAGTGAATGAAGGTAACCAAGAATATAGAGAAGGGACGGGTTGGGACAATAGTTACAGAAATATTGCAGATTTATTCAGTTATTTGCTTACCTTGAATGGTCAGGTAAATGGACACTTCTTCTTTGGTGAATTAAGTTACTTTGTGCTAGAAATAGGGCTTGATGAGCAGGGGTTTCAGAAGGCATAGGCCAGCACAGGAGCAAGCAGCCAGGGACATCAAAGCAGCATGTAGTGAAATTCAGAGAGGTACAAAGTCTTGAAAAGCAGAAGTCTGAATTTGCTATGCGCAATGAGGAGGAAGCAGTGATGGGGTTAAAATATGCCCAAGGCTGAAGTTCTGAATGAATATTGCCTCTGAATTTCCTATTGAGTCACCTCTCTAATTATATTTGATAGAAAATAAATTAGTCACAACCTGGTGATGTGTTTGTCTGATGATAATTTTAGCACAATTTCTTCAAAATAACTGATGTTTTTAAAACATTTTTTGAAGTGGATTCAGAACTACTCATACCTGTCAACAATTTTTTAAAGAATATGAATGCATGTTTACTTACAATGGTTCATGACACTCCAGATACAGTTCTACACATTTTCCTAAGATAAGATCCATTGATCCCTCTTTTTAATTCTAAGGTCTAGCCCCCCTGCCTGGGCAGGAAAGAGTGCTGGGGTCAGATGACCCCAGCCAGATGCATATCCAACCTTCTCTTAAAGACCCCCAAGGTAGGGGAGAGCACCACCTCCCTTGGAAGCCCATTCCACATTTTGGCCACCCTTGCCGTGAAGAAGTTTTCCCTGATATCTAGCCTAAATATGCTGTCAGTTTGTGACCCTTGATCCTAGTTACCCTAAGAGGCGTGAGCAGAGCATCTCCAATGCCTTGCTGCATCCCCCTAGTGAATTTGTAGGTGGCCACAAGTCAGCCTTCTCAAAAATTAACAAAATTAGGGAGTTTTCTGTTTGTTTTTTTGAAAACATAGGAAAATTTCTAGAGGAAAAATGATAGCTGTTATGGGAAACTATGATAGACTGAAGATCCCTTTTTTGCTGTAGTGTACATATTTTCGCCTTTTTAAAGCAAGCAATCTATTGGTTGTCCTGATGCCAGACTAAAGGATAAGTACAGTCAATTTCTGTGACATTTTAGGATGGCTTATGAGTTTTACATAGTAGTTCCAGTATGAAAATGTTCCTTTCATAATTCAAATACTCTGGACTTTCACTGGACATAATTCTAAGGAAACATTTTTCTTTTGCTTCTCTGTATTCTTAGATTTTTTTTTCATTTTATCTTATTTATTAGGGTTAATAATTTTATTGGGACTGATTTCTTATTGCAGATCAGAGAGAGAACATTTTGCATAATAGGAGTCTATTTTTGGACCCCCTAGCAATCTAGTGCCATTGCCAGGTCTTCCAACTACCTCGGAGACAGCTGTTGAGAATGACTTAATTTTATGCATCTCCTTGAAATGCTGGGAGTGGGTGATTGTGATGAGTTAAGGTAATATTAACAGGCACTCTTTTCCCCCTCTTACACGCATGCACACCATTTTTGGGGGAATGTGTCACCTTAGAATAGGAATAATACTAGAAACATGCCATAGAGGGTTCTTTATAGATTTTTTTAGTATTTAGTAATGATACCAGTTGAAGAGTCTGTGCGCCAAATAAATATGTGCAATTGTCTCTCCCTATATGTTTATAGCTAAGTTCGTTGGCAGGATATGATTTGGTGATTCAGTAGATGACACACAAACCTTTGATTCAAAAGCTCCGAATGTCAGAATGAGTCCAAGGGGACACTTTTATGAGACTTGCCATCTTTTAGATATTGTGCTCTTGTCCACCAGTGTCCTGGACAGATTCCATTGTGGAAAATGATGCTCCGTCTGCCTAAATCTTCCTCTTGCATTTTTAAAGTAAGTATTCCTAATTTTGTGTCCCCTAGTTCAAAAAAAACTATGGCTCTATCTAGATAGACTAAACAAGATAAGTTAAAGACCATTGTGTGGAGTTTTCATTATTCTCGCATCTGCTCTAGAAACAGCTTTGTAGTGGGTGAATTCAAGGGTTTGCCGGGTATACCATGCTTTTGAGGTTTCTGACAGAACCTGCCACATAAGTTGCGGCAGAGACGCACTTCCTAGCTTTTTTTGTGTCCTAAGTTTAGCTGTGGAAGGAGAAATAGAACTGGGCTGACCTAACACTTCCCATCATTTTGCTTGAAGAGATGGATGCTAAAAAGCATCCAGCAGAGGGAGTAAGCGATACAAACCAGATCCCCTCATCCTAATACTCCCTCAAGCTTTTGCTGCTGCCAGTGGTTGAGGAGCAGGTGCTTTCTAGGGGTGCTGGTTGTAGCTGTGTTGGTCTACAGACACAGGCAGACAAGGTTCTTTGGGCAGCTGTGATATCTCTTATTAAACCAACTCAGTGCTGGAAAAACTGTTCTTTGCAAGCTTTTGGGCACAAACACCCTTCCTGGGTAAATGTGATATCTTTTATTAGACCAACGAAATGGATGAAAAAAATAGTTCTTTGCAAGCTTTTGGGTACAAACACCCTTCTTCAGGCACAGTGAGTGTC
>NW_017729022.1:169127938-169128177 GCF_001723915.1 Gavialis gangeticus | reverse complement strand
TTGCAAGCTTTTGGGTACAAACACCCTTCTTCAGGCACAGTGAGTGTCACAGCTTGAGGTGGGACATGCCTGCCCTGGAAGAGGGGAAGAAGGAGGAGAAGGAAGGATGAAAGGAGAGGGAGGGAGGAAGGGAAGGCAGAAAGTGGGAAAAGGAGAGGGAGGGAAGGAAGAACGGGAAGAGGGGAAAGAGAAGCAGAAGGAAAGGAAAGGAAGAGAGTGAAGAGAAGGGGAAGGGAGAG
>NW_017729022.1:169122559-169122938 GCF_001723915.1 Gavialis gangeticus | reverse complement strand
CAGCTGTTCGAACAGCGCGCCAGTGCGATAGACGGCCTGGAGAAGCTGTGGGTTCTCCATCATGGGAAGAGAAGAGGGGAAGAGGAAAGGGAGGGCAGGAGGCAGGGAAGGAAGCGGGAAAGAAGAGGTAGGGTGGGTAGAGAAGGGAGGAGAGAAGAAGGGGAATAAGGGAGGATGGAAGGAGACGGTGTGGGGGGGAAGGAGAAGGGGAATGGGGAAGCGGGACGGTGAAGAGGGCAAAGGGGGGGGGGAAGGGGAAGGGGCTTCCTAGCTCCTGCCCGTAGCGCTGGGCCACCCCGGGCCCATGCCCTCCTGTCCCTCCTTGCCCCCGCCTGCCGTCCGGGCCGAGGGGAGTGCAGAGACGGGCTCTCGGCCTCCC
>NW_017729022.1:169105436-169122427 GCF_001723915.1 Gavialis gangeticus | reverse complement strand
TGGCCCGTCCCGAGCGCATCGGCGCCGCGCGCCTCGTGCTCGTGGTGGGCGCGCTCGGGCTGGCCGTCAACCTGCTCGCGCTGCTCGTCTTCCAGGACTGGGCCGCCTGCTGCCGCCGCCGCCGCCCGCCGCCCGCTGCTGCTGCAGCAGGTGCCTCTCGGTTGCATCCTGCCTCCCTCCGCCGCCGCTCCCCCTCCCCTCTTTCCCTCTTCACCCCACTTTCCCTCTCCCCCTCCCTCTCTTTCCCCTTTCCCCTCTTCACCCTCTCCTTCCTCTGCTTTCCCCTTTCCCCCTTCTTCCTTCCTTTCCTCCCTCTCCTCTTTCCCCTCCTTCCATCCTTTTCCATCGCCTTCCTTCTTTCCTGCTCTACCTCCCTCTCTTTCTCCTCTTCACCTTCTTCCACCCCTCCTACCCCTCTTCCCCTTCTCCATCCCTCCTTCCTCTCCTCTTCACTCTCTTCTTCTCCTTTCCTTCCCCTTCCTCCTCTCTTCCCCCTCTTCTTCCTTTCCTCCCTCCCCTTCCTCCCTCTCTCTCTCTTCCCTCATCTCTCCCCTCTCCCTTCCCCTCCCTTTTGGTTCTGCATCCTCCATCCTTCTTGTTCCTTTGCACCCCAGTGCTCTGGGATTTCTGGTCCTTCCTCAGTAAAGGAGGAGTGATTTAAAAATAAATAACTATTATGTGGCATAACGGTGCTCTCTGAGTGCAGGCCATTCCTTAGAAAAGGAGGGTGTGATTTTTAAAAATCAAGGTAGTAAGTACATAAGCGGCAAGGGGGTCTTTGGAGGATACCTTTTATTGATCAACTGTGTAGTTGGGATTGAGTTAGGTAAGCCTTTGAATACAAGGCACTGCATCCTCTCATCTTGCAGTGCTTCAGTTTACAGAGTCCATGCTGACACCTGCCGCACTTCAGGCTTGTCTTTCTTTTATACTGGGCTTGATGTCTGTAGTGGGCTGGGGGAGAAGGGATGATGGTTCAAAAGGTAGTAGCCAGACACTGCCTGATTTTTCCTTTTTCTCTCTCGTTGGGGTTTAAATGTGTTTTGTGTTTTTGTTTTTTTTTCCCCCCATTGAAATAAGTTGGTTTTGAGAAGATCAATGTTTTTTCTGTTTGTAGAACTTATACACAACACAGCGTTTCTTCTTTGAATGCAGGTGATTCAGGGAACAACGAGAAAGAGATTGAGGAGGGGGAGACAAAGAAAAAAGAGAAAAAGTCTGCAGCCCTGAACATCAGAGGTACTGTGATGAAAAACCTCTCTCTCTCTCTCTTTTTCTTTCTTTTAAATAAAAGCTGGTCAAATTTTTCTTGACTTCATTTTTTGAGGAATTCTCAGAATTCCAGTGAAAATTAAAGGAAACTATTAGGATGGTTTTAATAATTTTGGTCCATCTAAGTGCTCTTTTGGCCAGGTCTTCAACTGGTGTGAAGTGGCATTGATACTGTGGCATCAGTTGGTGCTCATCTACACCATTTGAGGATCTAGCCCTTTGTGTGTGCGCGTGTGTGTTTTGCACTTACATATTTAGCTTAACTCTTGTGCATTTGAAAGTAGGCAGGGCAGGCTCCTTTTCACTAACTTTAAATGACTAAAGGATCTTTTTTCCTCCTCTTCAGCACTTGCCTGAACCTCCTATAGATTGACCAACTTCAGTGGCCTTCCACAGATAGAGCAGTTTCATGTGGTGGTACTGGAGCAGGACCTAGCAAGCTCTTCCTTTAAGGAACAGGGGGAGAAAAATTAGTTACAGCTGTGTGACGTGTTGATGTCATCATCTGAGTTTTTTATATAATGAAACTTAATATTCCATAAAATCATATATTATAGTAAGCAACAATAAACAGAAAGTTTTCCTTCCTGAGGTCATTTTCTGTGTTCTTATATGTAAGTATTGCCTTGCCTTTCCACATATAGGGCTCAGAGCTGGTAGGACTCAGTAGCAAAGGCAGTGTTCTTGGATTAAGTTCAGTTTAGTGTATTACGTCACTGAAAAGTGAACAGTAAGCAGACAGTGTTAATGGGTGTCAAAGGGAGCTATGCATAATCATCCTAGTCCAGAGGGAAGGATTAAGCAGATGTCTTCCAGCAGCAAACCACTTTTGAGAGTGGTTTTAAAGGGTATTTTTTAAAGGAGATGCATTCTTTTATTCTAGACCCACAAATCAAACAGAACGATATCAACAACTGAATTTGTCACAGCCCTGCTTTGCTACTGTTAACATAGGCTGAAAGTGCCGGCTTGAATGGGATCCAGGAAGATCACACACCAACTGTTGAAACTTCCTTAGCCTGGCGAAGGGTTTTTGAACCCAAAAGCTTGCTTAATAATTGTTTTCCAACTATTTAAGTTGGTCTAATAAAAGATAACAGATTCACCCAAAGAACCTTGTCTGCCTATGTCCTTAGACCAGCACGGCTACAACCTGCACCCCTGTAGCTTGGATGGGAGAGATTGTTAGAAAGTCCAGTTGGCCTTACCAGTGGTAAGAGGAAAGGAGGAAAAAAGTTTAGCTAGCCAAAAAAGGAAATCAAAAGTTCTAAGATTAGTGTGCCGGTGCAGAGACATTGTTTCCTCAGTTTAGTTCTTAGAGGTGACTGGGAAGGGTGTAACAGGTCTCTTTTGAAACGTACAGCCTTTTCTCATTCTGTTTCTGTATTGATGAAAGTATGTGGAAGAATGGTATGGGGTGTTCTCTGAACTTAGATTACTACAAACTCATACAAAAGAGTTGATCTTGAACTTCAATATTTTTACCTGGATCTACTTCACAACATGAAGGAAAAAGAAGCTAACCTCAGCAGTGACATATACTTTCTCCTAATTTCTACCTATTTACAGTCTCACTGACATTGTGTCACACTTTTAGCTTTTCTCTTTCCTTGGAGTCTCAACAGCTGAGACTCCCTCTGTCTGAAGAAGGGTGATTGCACCTGAAAGCTTGCTAAGAACTTTTTTCCAACTACTCAGTCAGTCTAATAAAAAATATCACATCTACTGAAAGAACCTTGCTTACCTGGATCTAAACATTTTCTAAATTGAGACGGCTAGTGGACTGCGTTCCTGTATGTGTCAGTGCTTATGCCCATCCCTTTATCATTTCTATTTAGAGACATTTCCTTCCCTCCAAAAGCGTGTATTTAACTTTTTTGCTTTTATTTATTTCAGAGTTCAGCAACATCATAGAACTGCTGACAAAAGAAAAAAAATAAGCCAGCTACTTATGACAGAAATGGGCTACGTGCCTTGCTTATCCACTTGGTGAAACTGATTATTATTCATGGTCATAACATAATTGATCAATGCCCTTTTGTAGGTGGGCCAGGTTCTCAGTAAAGCTCAGGTAGATAACAATATACATTGCTGTGCTTTGAAATGCTATCTTTTTCATAGAAGAGAAGCCTATGTTGAAGGCTGTTGTACAGCCTAAGCACTTAACATAGCCAATTTAGGGAACCATACTGTTGTTCGAACTTTATTTCCTTTCTTTTTTATCTTGAGCAGATGAAAGCTTTGTATATGTTCATAGCATTTAAGTTCTTAAATGCCAAAAGTCTGTAACAATTAGTTGGGTTTTTTTTCCTCTCAGATTGACAGTGAATGTACAATGTTCTCTATTTCAGGTGTTCTTTTACATGTTATGGGAGATGCACTTGGATCGGTGGTTGTGGTAGTTACTGCTACCATATTTTATGTGCTTCCCCTGGATGCCAATGCTCCATGTAACTGGCAGTGTTACATTGATCCAAGCCTGACGGTCGTCATGGTGTTCATCGTTTTGTCATCTGCCTTCCCACTTATCAAAGAGACCTCCACTATTTTGCTGCAAATGGTTCCCAAAGGTGTTAATATGCAAGTCCTGAGTAAGTCCATTTTTGATTAATTTTTATTGGGGTTTTTTTTTTAGTACACTTTAATGCTAGTTATTTCTGGAATGACATACTTGGATTATATATTCCTAACAGCTCTAAATGCTCAAAGACTGTGAGAAATGGAGTCACATGCCTGTGTCCTAGCAATATGACTCAAATCTCTGTGGATTAGTTAAAGCGTGTATTTTGAGAATGTGGCACTCCAACAATACATAGAAAATACCAGACCTTGAGCTGTTAACATTTTGTGTGGCATGCTTGTTCAAAAAACAATGCTAAATTATATTAGTACTTCCCAAATACCCTCTGTTATTTCAGAGTAGCATTGATTTAATTAATTTTGTCATTCTTGGGCATGATAATGATTCAGCAACTTTGGGATTACTTTTAGTTTTTGATTTCCTGCATCTTCAGAGCTGAGCAAAATGGAAGACAGGGTTACTGGTTCAAAGTGATTTACTCTAACAGAGATTCTACCAAGTGCTGAGTAACAGCTGGGAGGGATGGAGTGACCCCAGATGCATTGAAAACAGTAGGAAATGAGGGCACTTCCAAAGGATTGGCGCAGGCTCTGGAAGATCAGGAGAAAGTGAAGTCAGCAAGGTGTGTAGCTGTATTACATACTGCTACTTCTGAAGTATGATGCACTTAGGTAGAAGAGCACTAATAGGTGTCCTTTCTCCTGTATTTGGGGATGCTGCTTTTAAATAACATTCTTAATGACAACCAGGAACTGGTGCTTGGCCCCTTCTCTAACTTCCCTAATTATTTTCCCTTATGTTTTCTAGCAAGCAAACTAGCTGAAGTGCCAGGGGTTAGCAGCCTTCATGAGGTGCATGTTTGGGAACTTGCAGGTGGGAAGAATATTGCTACCCTTCACGTCAAGTGCCAAGCTCCTTCTGATTATCAGGATGCTTCTTATAACATACGGAAGGTTTTTCATGAAGCAGGGATCCATTCTGTGACCATCCAACCAGAATACATTGGCAACAAGCCCTCTGAGCTAACGTGCAGCTCGCCCTGTATCTCCAAAGCTTGTGCTTCTCAGCTGTGTTGCATACAGCAGGAAAAAACACTTACCCATTCTAATGGGAGTGCTGAGAAAAACGACGGTGTTCCCCTAGCACTATCTAAAGACAATGGTTTTAATAAAAATGATGTAGAAATTCCTGTTGGGTCTACATTAGCAGATGAGAGCATTAACAATATGAAAAATTGTAACAAATCAGGAGGTGATACATCAATCATAAGTAGTACACGATTTTAAACAGTTTGTTTTATACTTGGTAATCTCTTCATAGAACAAAGCCTCATGGCTGAAATGTAAGTGGCCGTTGGTTGTAGCTGAAGTCTATGTTGGAAAAGCTGTCTGTGCTGTAGCTGTAAACCAAAACATGTAAAAAACATGTGTCTGAAATGAAGATTATCTTCATGAAGACTTGCATTCACCTAAGATTGTTCTAAACCAATTTAACACTGATTCCTTGACCTAACTAGATGGGAATTTTTATTTTTAGTGTGTATCAGGTGTTTTGCAGTCTAGGTTGGTGCTTACAGTTTATGACCAATGGCACTGGGAATTAAACTCTGGTCTCTTTACTTAATTGGGCTGCTCACTGAAAGCTTTCTAGTGAGTTGATGATTGTACTGGACCGAAGCACTGCATTTTCATAAAGGAATTTAATATATATATTTTCACTAGTTCTCAGAACTCTGTTTACATAGCCAGGATTTCTCAGCTGTAACCGTAACTCTTGTGCTTCTGATCTATGGACCTGTGAATTAAATCAGGGTTTCTGAAAATGTGGAGCATACACTCAGGAATGTTTGACTTGCATTATTTTCTGGATTGATACCTGTATTTAGGGGATGGAGCAAAAGTGGATTTCTTGCTTCTTTAATAATAATATGTGAATGTCAGTGTACTTAATTGTAATTAGACTAAAGAATACACGGTCTCTCAAAGCATATGACCACTTGTTCATTAACACTGTATAGGATTGTATCTGCTCTAGTAAGTGAAAATGCAGATGTTCATCCAGTTAATTCTATCTTGTTCACCTGTTTGATTATAAAACCCAATTTATTTTGCCAGCAGCCATTATAATAGCCACAGTGAATCTAATGAATTGAGTTATGTGGGAATGACAGTGATTTATTTTTTTTTGGCATATAACATCATTATTGTCATTCATAATAAATAAGCTGAAGTGCCTCTTCACGAATAGTTAAGATTCTGCAATTCTGTTCTGTCTATCAATAAGACACAGTTTAACATTGAGTTTATTCAGGTGGTCCCTTAAAATTTGGTTTGCAATTTTTATGCTTAAAAGGAGCTTTTTAATCTTTGCAAAGTTTATTCCCATAGTTTTATTCTCATAATCTGGTTTGATTTTTTTTTTTTTTTCTTCAAGTTTTCAAGCCCACCCCCCCAACTCCAGGTTACCATAGAGGTATATTTTCAAAATGTTGTATGACAAGCACAGTTTCTGTTACTGCTAGAAAATATACCCACTATTCTAGTTATATTTTTGGAATTCATTTCAAGGTGCTTTGAGGAAAACAAATGCCTCCACAGCATTGGAATTAGGTCAGGCTTGAGCTCAGTCTGTCTCAGAAGGATCACTGGTACTCACCCACCCTCACTGAGTTCAAGATTTGAGCTTGCCAGGTTAGGCAGATCAACTTTACCAGTGCTCATGATCAGACAGAATCTTTAAAATCTGTTTTCTGCCAAAAACAGCCTTTCAACAGTCTGCTCAGCTTGGGTAAATTGTGTGTTTGGCATCTCATATTTCAGAATCAGGGTGAGCAAGGAAGTTTTGTACCTGGGGTGCTAAGTTTTGAGGACCTGCTAGCAAGGCAGGCTTAGAAGTAGCATATACATATTTAAATATGGGCAACTGTAGTCCCTTAAAATATTCTTAAGGGTAAGATTTAATAAACTTACAGCAGGACTTCTGAATGTTTGAGGAATTACATTTTCTAAAAAAAGCTATTGCATTGAGTATAGAAAATAATACACAGCTTATCACTATTTACCCTTCGAACAACAGCTTTGGCTTCATGGGTAAAGTAGATATATTTTATTATTGTCCAGTGTAGGTGTTTATTAAATACAGTAAATGGCATGTTGATATCATTCTCTTGCAGTCTTTTTGACCTGAAAATCCTATTGATGTCGGTGGCAGTCCTGGTTGTTTAAACGGAAGAATAGTTGTTGCATGAACCAATATAAGCCAGGAAGCATTAATTGCTTATACTGCTCTGCCTTTTAAAAATATGGCATGAAATAAAACAACCCTTGCTCCCACTGTTTTTTGTATAACTGTGGTGATGTTCAAATGTAGTTTATTTTATTTCTCAATAATCTATTTATATTTTCTTTCAAGAATTAAAAAAAAAATCTTTCCCCCAAATAGTAAGTCGCTATATGATAGCACATTAAAAAAATGGGCCTTCATGTTTATGCCCTTATGTTTTAAGTCAGGCTACCAAGTCAAGTCCTTCTATTCAGTCTGAAAGATTGGTTGTCAGTACTTACTCTGGGATGACAGAAAATGAATAAATATATATTGTGTTAATATTCAGTTATTTGCACCATCTTTTTCTTTCCTTCTTGAATGTCTGATAAAGCAGAGGTTACTTAAGGTAGCCTGAATCTATAATGTTAAAGTATTGTGACATGAATGTATGTTGAAACAATTCTATCCAGTTTGTCGGTGTTTCTGGTTGAACATATTGTATCTGTGACCTGTGACTTAATAAAGAAGCACCAGGGATCATGGAAATCTTCGGGTATAGAAAACGAATATCTTTGGCTCTTACCAAATTCAAGTGTGCTTAAATTACTTTTAAGGAAAAAAACCCTCCCATATCATTGTGAGAATGAATCTTGCTTTCTCTTGAAAAGGGATCATAAGAATTTTTGTGTAGTAGCAGGACTAGAAAACTTGTAAGATCAGTTCCCTACCTTCGTCTGAGCATCTTGCTGCATCATACTTTTCATCTCCAAGTACTCCTAAATCCCTTTCAAAACTAGGTAAGCTGCTTGCTCCTTTTCTGCTTTCCGGGTTGTCCCATTCAACCCATGCAGTATTTATTTGGTGTGAACTGATTTCTTCTTAGATTTCAGCAGTGTCTTTTCTAATTCTTTTCACATGCATTTTACTCTTTTAAAAATATGCTATGACTCCTTTAAAATATACCATTATATTTGACTATTTTACTCATTCTAAACCATAGAACCTTTCTGGAGCCGTATTCAATTTTGACCTGTGAGGTTTTGTTTTGTTTGTGTGTTAGAACTCACTACATTTTCTTTTCTTTTATCTAGTCAGTTGTATAACATCAGTTTTTTCTTCCAGGTCTCTGTGATATTTATTGGCATCCTCAACTCTTACTACCCCCATTCTGTAGCAGAATGTCACCTGCACCTCTCCTGCTTTTCTTTCTTTTTGTTAGCCATTGTTCCCTGTGGTGAACGAAATCTGTTACAATAATATCAGTGGCATTCAACCAATCGTCTGTCTCCTCCTGCCCACATATTCCACTGATTTCAGCTCATAAGCACTTTCTGAATTTGATATCTTTATCCAATTAAATATGGACTTCTGTACCATATTTGCTGGTCTTGCAAATTTAGTCTTCTGGGCCAAGATCCTTTTCTGGAAAAGATTTGATTAGCTAAATGACTTGAATAGAAATTGACAGATTTATGCTGGTTTAAGATCAACTCTTTATATGTTGTGTTTTCATGTGAATTCTAGCTCACTGTCAGTTTTCCATATGGTCTCATTTCTTGTTCTGAAATATATTTTTCTTTCTCCTTTCTTTCTGTATCTCCATTTCTGCCATCCTGCCCCTACTTTTTTTTGTAAAAATCAGAGAGAATTGTTAACTCATTCTTAACAGTGCTCCTCCATCTTACTCAATTTTCAGCTGAGCTATGAGCTCCAGGGCAATACATATTGGCCTTTATAATCATGTTTCATTCCTCTGCTTTTGGTATTTTGTTGTTTTTTGCTTTTGGACACACAACTTTGTTTAGCCTTCCAGCCCTCCTTGCTACTGATTTCACATCTTGCAGATGCCTCTTTCAAGCCCTAATTTAATTTTTGTTCTCTCTCATTCATTCAAATATACTACTTCTTGGTTTTTTTCCCTTTTTCTAGAATGCTAGATGACAAACATAGCTATAGCAAATTCGTTTCTGAACATTTTTAATTCTCCCTGTGCTGTTGTGTCCTTTTGTATTTCTTTTCTCTCCTGGAGCATTATCTTAGTTGCAAATAGACCTTTGGATAACACTTATTAAAATGATTACATTTGATTAGCATTTGGATATGATGTACCATTAGATTCGAGTCCATAATTCCACTGGAGTGAAATTTACCACTTGAGGTCTATTAAATCCTTAAGCCCCTTTTAAGACCCGTACATAGTACTTTCAAGAATTGCATAGGCTGTGTTCGGTTCCCTTTGCACAGGGACGAATTCTCGCCTGAGATGAATAGATGTCATATTAATTCAGTTAAACCATTTAGAAGAAAAAGCTAGTTTGTAAGCATGAGAGAGTGCCATTAAATCAGTGGAGTTGCACAGAGTGTTACTGCAAGGCAGAATTTTATGATTAATTTGGGGAGAGGAGAAATTTCACAGAAAGTTTATCAAAATGTTCTGAAGATTTCTAGAGCCCCTTACTTGACTGTGCTTTGTGAATTGTATGCCCTTTCTGGTGGATGCTCTTGTAAATATTTGGACTGTGATGCCTTATATGAAAACTTCACTATATTGAGGCTTTGTTACACTCATGGAGTTATGTTGCTTAACATTTTGTCGTCTTAAAACTACAGCATGTGATTTGCATAATGTGCTAGAATTTAATTTCCTTGATTGTTCCCCAAGTTGTCCATTTCTCTGGTTTTATTAACTATCAGTGAAATATTAGTTAACAGTTTATGTACATTTATATTTTTTGAAGTAAAGAAAGTTAAACGGTGCCATGAATTAAATGTTTTTTTAAATAAAAACCTGTTGTACTGTGCTTGATGAGTATTAGAAAATGGAGACGAGATCACTTTGTGAAGTTCTTTTAACTAATTTCCTTGATTAGGGACTGATTCTCAGCTAGTACATTCTGAGGTAGCGATAAGAGTGGTCATGGGCAGATACTGAAGGACTAGCTGGAGCACACTATTACTTCTACAATGTGTTTGACGTTAAATTAAGGTGCTGTTTAGTTTAGGGTAAGGTGCTACCTTGGTGACTTTTCAGACGTGCCTAGGTCCAGAGGCAGCCTTGCCAGCCATCTGCTGAAGTAAACTTGTAATGCTGTCTTGTAATCCATACACACAGTTAGTCTTCACTGTCACAAAGGTTGTATTCCCTTGGGCACATTTACACATGCAATTAATGTGACTGAATATACTCTGGTTCAATCTGAGCAGGAGTAGACTAATCTTGACATTGCCACCTACATGTGCATTTAAGCTCAGTAATTTACCTGACAGGACTATCCAGCAGCACAGTAAATTAGTCTACTATGCCTTAAATGCCGCACATGTGTAGACAGTGATATTTTACTGCACAGCAAATTAGTTTGCTGTGCAGTAAACTGTCTCATGTAGATGCACCTTTTTACTTTCGGCACTGAGACAGCAACCTGCCAGTAGTTACCTTGCTGTGAAATACTCAATGGAGAGATAAGGAGCTTGTACTGTTTACTATGAGGTAGCTAGGCAAGGTGAGCACTATCCTGACCCACCTATGCTTCACAGATTCACAGAAGTTTAGGGCTGGAAGGGACCTCATGATCATTGGGTCCAGCCCACCCCTGCTCTGGGCAGGAAAGACTGCTGGGGTCAAATAATCCCAGCCCAGTGTGCATCCAGTCTCCTTTTGAAGATCTCCAGGGTAGGTGCCTGCATCACCCCTGCTGGGAGTCTATTCCAGAGTCTGGGCACACAAACCATGAAGTTTTTCCTTTTATTCAGTCTGAAACCTCCTTCTAGGAGTTTGACCGTTGCTCCTGGTTTTCCCTTGGGGTGCTTTAGTGATTAGTTATTTGCCTAGCTCCTGATATAAACTTGCATAGTCTCCCTAGGAGTCAAAATACAATGTTTCATTTCTGCTGTTTTTGTTACACTGGAATAGGTGACACATTAATTGTCCTGAAATAAAAGAATACATTTTTTGGTCAATGAAACCACAGACATAGTCACTTATTATAAGCAAGGGGAGAAGTATTCTATGGAAAAAGCTCTGCATTAATTTCACCTACATGGCCCCTTCATTAATTAAATTCAAATTGATATACAGAGATATGTACTGAAATATCATGGTATCTCCAGGAATGGGGAGAGACCATGCCTGTTGTCTAAAAATCCAGTTAATTTTGAATACAGTTGGAGCTTGCACAGCAGGGCCTGACTTCTACAGAGCTGACAACAGGCAGCCCTGCAGAGATGTGGCAGCTCCTGTGCATTCCCATGCATTGTGCTGTATGGCCCCGGCCCTTACAATGTGCTGTCCAAGGCAAGCTCCTAGTGAGCAGGGGCAGGGGACCTGCAGGAGGGGAGGCACGGGGTTTGGCGAGTCAGGGGGCAGTCCCAAAAGCGGGTGCTGGAGGGAGGGGCGCAGCAGTCTTATTTATGCCAGGAACACCTAAACATTCCCTGGCTGAGCTGCTGCCTGGCCCAGCTATTGCTCATAAAGCAGCAGCAGTAGGAGCTGCTGAGCTAGGAACAGTTTTCGAGTTCCCACATGGGTATGCTGCTGGGGCAGGGACTTTGTGGGTTTAGGGGGTGGGGGGTGAGGGGCAATTCTAGCATCTCTCTTAACTTGGTTCCCTGGGGAGCCCTCTAGCCTACCCCCAGTTATGCTGTTGCATCAGTACTTTTCCAAGTTGTAAGTTGAGCACAAGGCACTCTTCATTTTCTGCTCCGTTGGTCTCTTCTGAGTGCTGCCTTAACAGACAACCAGTGTAGGAGGGGGAACTGTCTGCAGTTCTGGTGACTACAGGGCCAAACCATCCTTTTGCACTCTGCATCTGCATGCAGAACGAGGCAGGAAGGGAGAGGAGGAGAAGAAGAGCAATGCAAGCTTCAGGTATTGTTATCGCGGAAGCTTCCTGCATTCTAGTTTCTTCTCCTTCATTTTAGTTTTCAAAGGCTGCACTTTGGTGGTAATTTCACTTTCCATTCTAGTTTTCTTTGATTGTACCTTTTAAAAATATTTACTTTTTTGTGAGTGGCTGGCTGGACTGGCAGAAAACATTTTCTAAGGTATGTCTGCATATCTATTTGTGACATTAATAAAATTCCTTGTTCGTTTAACCACTTGCAGTTGCCCATCCAATTGCCAGGGAATGAGAAGCTGCAGTGATGCCAAAAGATTAAGACACACACACACATACACACACCCACCAAGTAGTCTGTCCAAGTCACTGAAGTGGCAGGTCATGATCCCAAATCTGAACCAAGAGAGTTCCATTTCAATTGATGCTCCTTCATATGGGCAAAAAAAAAAAAAAAATTAAAAAAAAATCCACCCTTGTCCACCACATTCCTCAAAATTCATTTCAAACAAAATGGCTCTACATCCAAAAAAACCTATAAAAATAAGTTGAACAGGCAATTCTAAGCCCTGTAACCAATGAGTACAACATGTCTTACAGTATCTTGCAAAACCTCATGTGCAGGGGTATGGGGCATCTATACACATGCTTCAGGGTGAGGGGGGTGGGGGGTGCTTTAATTAGAGAGGCTCTGAGAGTTCATTTACCAGCAATGCTCCCAGAGCCGCTCTAATTAAAGTGCCCACCGTGTCACATGTATGTAGTGTCCTGCATCTCAAAATGGTGGCAGGTACACTTTATCTAAAGCTCTTTCAACTAGTTTTGGTTAAAGTGCCCCTTCCACCATTTTGAAATGCGGGGACACTGAATACACATGATGCAGAGGCTGCTGGAGCGTGCTAATTAGCACACTCCAGCAGACTGTGCTCTATCATGTATATAGGCACTGGAGCCTAAGGTGCTATCCTGCCCTGGCTTCTGTAACCTACTAGCACAAAAGAACTTCTTCTCATTGTAGTGCCTGATATGTCTTGGCTAAGAGCAGACAGCACAGCCCAGCCTGGGATGCTGAGGGACTGTGATTTAACTTGAAGCAGGAAGGGGACCGGAACAGAAGTTTTATAAACTGGTTTGACTCAAATCAGTTAAGTCTGATATTACATTCAAGCAGGTTTATCTTAAACCAGTTTCAGCCATTTTGAAACTGGTTTATGTACACTGAACTTCTGTTCTGTTACAGGTTTAAACCAGTTACTGATGATAAATCAGTTTGTGTGTAACTTCTGTCCCTAGCCCTTGAGGTTAATATATTTACTGGTTCCTCCAGGGGGCCAAACTGTTGGCATACATATGCCATCAGTGGCCACAGCTAAGTCAGGGAAACTGTTTTCTTGAAAGGCAGCTATAATTTCAGTCATAGTTAAAAGTCTATTTAGAAGTGAATGGCAAATCTCACTTCCTCTAGAAAATTAAATCCAATAACATGCATGTCTAGGAGTTTGACATATGAGAGGATGTGTCAAGTGTTTATGGCCATTCTGAGATTGTTTCCCCCTTTGTTCTAATTGCTTTAAATATAAACTCCAGTATTTGTTGGGCAGACCTGTTGTTTTATATCTATGTGCCACCTCTGATGGAAATGTTAGAATCCTCTCGCATTATTAGCAGATGTTTTCTGCTTGAGCTAGTAGGAAGTGACTATGTTTTTTTGGAGTGGAAAGTTGGCCATGATGGCTGCGAAGTCCCACGCACTTAGGTAGTCTCAAATAGGTATTTTCTTTTCTTGGCTGTGGGGATCAGGGTGCTGCTCCTGCAAAGAAAAAAAAAATTTTTTGGGACTAGCAGAAGGGTGTCACTGGAGGGCTATATTAGAAGGCTCTTACATAAGCCAAAGCATGACTGTCTGTGCAGTCCTCTAGGATTTTTCCAGCCTAGGATGCAATGGATTCATCTCCTGGGTGCAGGAACTTGAGGCCTAATTTTCTGCTGGTTGAAACAGGGTGGCCATCACAGAGGACAGTCCAGTTGTCCTCTGTCCTCTGTTGATATGAAACTGGACGCCTTTATGTCCTCTGTTTTTCTCTTGAAGAGAAAAATAGAGGACATAAAGGCATCAGGTTTCGTATCAACAGAGGACAGAGTAGCAGAAAACTGGAATGTCCTCTATGATGGCCACTTTAGGTGGAAATGGGTACAGCTTCACTGACCTCAGTGGGTTTTTGTCTGTTTACCCCAGCAGAGAATTTGGCCTATAATTCTGATCCCCTCTGTGTGGCAAAGAATTGGGAACAATGGAAACCACAGAGCGGTTCAACAGACACTTTTAGCAAATGAAAATGTATTTTCCTGAACACAATGGGGAAACTACTAAAGACTATGGAACATTAAGGCAATAACCTTCCTCCAATGGGTAGAGGAGGCTGCTTCCTTTATGTTGTGGGTAGCAGAAGCCAAATGCTTTACTTATTATGTTATATCTGCCACCTGCAAATAACACTTAAGTTTCTTCTGGAAACATGCATAACAGATCTCTTAGGCACTTTATGTTCTGCCCAAAAAATAATCACGCGAGACAGCAGCAGCAGGAGACCAGAGGAAACAAAGAGGATTCTATGCGACAAAGCTCTTTCAAAGTTGTTCAGTTGGCCAGAGACTTTGGCAACTTGCCCGTGGCTTCTTCCAAGCCAACATCTCTTATACATTTCCACGCTCACTACTGGATGGATAGTGGTAGCCTTTTTTATATGGGACACACACAGTCAAGGCAAAGAATAGTCGAGCCTCTGGACAACAAACCTAAAGAAAGAAAAGAATGGAGCACATTTCTTTCATTGAGTGAAAGTCGTTTCCACTGCTACTGCCAACTGTTTCCCCATTGACTGAAAAGGGAGTCAGGAAAGAGGCTTTAACGAAATGAATGAAGAAATGCCTTATGGGACATTCAGCAGATGAGAGTTTTTTCTCTAATCTCAGTAAAATACAAATACCAGCTACTTTCCCTGTCTAGGTACCTCAGCCCTGTCTTTCATAGTCCTCTTACCTGAGATATTAACTCTAGATTGGTGTAGAGTATAACACTTTGGATAATTTCCTTTTAAATGGTTGTGAGTCCCCCTATTGAAGAAACTACCACAGCTGAACAAAGTGGCAGTATGTATGTCTAGCTATGCATTGTATGCTAGCATATAGTTATTCGGAGCTTAATGGTGCCAGTGTGGTCTCTTTCTATTCATAATGTTGTGAAGAGAACAAGACGCAAGGGCTGGTACTTTTGTGTCATGAAACCCAAGAAAAATCCAGCTGTGCAATCATTTTCACTTCTCTGATTAAGCTAGGACACATTATAACAACATATTTTTATGGTTATCTGGACTGATTTTCAGCGGGAAAAGAAGAACAATAGTGAGCAGGCATAAACAATGCTAGTGCACTACTGGCAAATTCATGCACAAAGGGGAAGTACTGATCCCTTCAGGAAAGTGCGGCTTAATTCAATAGAGAGCTGTAGTTGCAATGTATTTCTAGTTCTTTGACACTGCAGCAGCAATTATGATCTGCAAGTCTTTTATCTCCTCTCTGCAACAGTGTTGGGACTGTTGCCCATCCCTGAGTTTATCTGAGGTCTCTAAACTCGCAGCTGCTCTGAATCCTTTGATTACTGTACTTGGCTACTGTCCTCTGATCGCTTCTTGCAGTCAACCTGGGCCTCTCTAATCTCTTTCTTCTCCTTTTCTATTTATCTCTAGGTTGCCTCTGTAGGCACTTCAGGGCCTATCTCCAATCTCCCTGTTGAAGTCTCCTATATCTCTTTTCCACTTATTAGTGCTTTAGTGTGAAGCTTGTTATTTAGAGGTTGACTACAAACAGGACATGAAATGACAACATGGGCTGGCAAGGCTGCAGGGTAAGAGTCCTGGAAAATTCAGTTTGAAAGCTCACATAGTCTTTACAAAATTCTTACCCCATGGCTTCTAATTTCCAGTTTCAAGTCTTGAATGCTGAAAATTTATTGCCTGCTGATTTCTAGCTTTTATTGTTTCTTTCCTGAAGCCTAAGAAATCACGTGTTATTGTACAATAGCCACATTATAAAAGAGACTCAAGCAGAAGTAACAGCCCTAGGTACTATGTTCTTGTAGTACTTACAGTAGTTATTTTTTCTGGAAACAGTGAAAAAAAAGACACAGAAAGGGAAATAAATGAACTCATGATGGCCTGTTTCAAAGCACTTCTCAGACATGGAGCACTGAAAAACAGATCACAGTAACAAGTGATAGAGTATTTTTATGCTAACCAGAAATACAGAAAGACATTTCATTAGGAAATGTTGCAGATCTGCCAATATTTATAGGGAATTAGGTTAACTTGGGGGGTCTCACAAGAGCTGTTCTTGTTAGACAAGCTACACTTTCATTCAGTTGTGCAGTGATACTGATTCCCCAATATTCTCTCCTGCTGACAGTTGTTCTTATCACTATCCTTTTCAAAGGTATTCAGAGCTTTTTTATTAAATGGCTGACAGATGCCAGAGGACAGGGACACTGAGCTTATCTACATGAGGCCCTTTTATGCAAGATTAGCCTAAAATTGCCGTTTTAAGGCTCTTTAAGGGCATGTGTCCACACGTCCGCACTCTTAATGCGCCTTAAAAATGGTGATTTCTACATTTGTATGTGAGTTTCAAATATAATCCCGATGGATATGCTGTCACTGAGTTATATTAATGAACACATTTATTAGTTAAACTTTACATTCTGTTCAACAGCCAGTCATTAGGCTCAGTGCAGGAATTAGTAGGTAAATTTCTATTTCTTTGTCAGCCAAGAGATAAGATTAGATGATCATAGTGGTCCTTTCTGGTGTTAAAAATCTATGCATAAATATTCGTATTTGCATAAAATTCATACTTTGCAATTGTTGTATGAAACCCATTTTAGCAGGGTCTTGTAGCACGTGTAATTTGTAGACAATATTGAATGATTTTGAGCAAGACTGGGCAGAATGTAAAAGAGGGATACCTGTGTGTGTGTATGTATGTGTGTC
>NW_017729022.1:169098162-169100436 GCF_001723915.1 Gavialis gangeticus | reverse complement strand
TGTAATTTGTAGACAATATTGAATGATTTTGAGCAAGACTGGGCAGAATGTAAAAGAGGGATACCTGTGTGTGTGTATGTATGCGTGTCACTGACTGAACAGCTTTGTTTGGGTGCTTTGGGTTCGCCTACACTACTGTTTAAAATGAACCCTTTGGCCTTTCATTTTAGGGTAGTCTAGGATAAGTACTGTAGCCTGGGTGGTTAGGCCTTCTGAACTCTAAGATATTGCCGTGGTTATGATAACAGGCATAAACCAGGTTAATGTTCACAGCAGCAATTCATATGGTAAAAGATTTCTAGATTTTATAAGTTTGAACCTGTTATCCCATCGAGGAAAATACAACTGACGCAAGATTACTTACTGATGTGATTACAATGGTGTTTGTATGGAGATAGACAACTTTTCTTTTATGAATGATAGAACAACCTTGGCTAAATCAATTACTGTTTCAAGGAAAAAAAATACATCAAAGACTGCATGTACTTCACCTTTTATTCTGCTGAATTAAATAAAAAGGTTTTGGTGATTTAAAAACTGAGTGGGGCCTGGCTATTTTTTTTTCTCTGAGAATGAGTTTATTGCTCCAGAGTTTTTTGCTCTTGGGCATGCTGTTTGAATACACACCTGGAAGCAAAAAACTCTGGAGCATATTGCTCAGAGCCTGGTCAGAACAGCAGGGGACTTGGGGGTTAGTCTGCCAACCCAAGGCTGCTCTGATGAGGCTCCATGTGCTGTAGAGTGGCTGGCTGGGACACGTGGGTGCTTCAGTGAAGGGCTAGCTGGAAGGCAGCCCCTGTGCTGAAGCACCCTCATGCCCTAGCAAGCCCCGATACTGTCTACATGTGTGCTGAGGTGCACAAAAGAACACCGCAGGGGGGTACTACTTGTGTTTGGCTGGAGAGCCCTGTGGTGGTGCTTGGTAGTCTACTGCAATCTAACAGGGTTGTACATGTAGATGGTGATGTTTTACTGTGGAACTAATTAGTCAGCTCTGCAGTAAACGTCCTGGATAGACGTGCCCACTGTGTCACTCCCACTAAGACTCCTGGGCTCTTCCCACTGACTGTGATCAATCAAAATCCTAACTCAGACCTTACTTCTGTTACTTCTGTGCCTTGGGACAGGCCGAGTTGGAACAAGTTGCTTTTTGTTTTGCAAAATGGAGCATTTTAGAAAATTCTCTGGATTGCAATTCAAATGTTAAAAGAAAAGGAAATGTGAAACACATGCATACTTTTAAAAAACTATGAACTAATGGATGCACATTCTACAGTTTCTTCTCCTTACAGCAAGCCCTAGGGACCAGTCAAGATCAGAGACCCATTTTGCTACATTTTATACACTCACAGGGAGAGGGAGGTCCTGACCCTAAGCATACTACAGTCTGTAAAACAAAGGGGAAGGAAAGGGAGTGTGATGAAAGTGACGGTTCCAAGCTTCCATGTTTTTTATTTGTTTTTGTTTTGTTTTTATTTTTTTCTTTGTATTTTTTGGGGGGGACGTATTCACTTTTAATCATCTGAGCTGGTCGGTGTTTTTATTTTAAATAAAATTCACCATAAGAATTAGATGAACTGTTGTACCCACTGGATTCAATGGGGAGATTTACCATTGATTGCAATGGCAGGGGGGCAAGATTTTGCTTTTGGCTTTAATTGGTATCTTGGCTTTAGCAGGAAAGCTAAAGACTGAATGGTTTAGGAAACCTAACTTCTTTAACCCCTCAGAGAGGGCCACCAGATCTGCTTTGAAGATCGACTTGGTCCCATGCCACTGTCTGTGCTTTATTAGTGGATACAGAAAAATAGTTGGGGCATGATCCAAGGCCTTGTCAAGTAATTAGAAACACTGGAGTGGGCTCTGGGTCAGGTTCTACACATCTACACTAAAATGTCTCTCAGTACATCAGGAAGTTTCATGTAGAAAATTAATACAGATAGGCAGGAATCTCAACCTCTTCTTTTATGGAAGCTGTGCTGAATTGGACTGGGGTGGAAGGACAGAGAACTAATTGTTGTAGATTTTAATGTTTTCACACTTTGTCCTGCCTTCTTCCTTTATCCATTCCTCGCACTGCATAACCAGAACCAAGATATAATTTCTTACCTGGTGTTCTTAATGCTATGAGTATTTTGGTTTGGGTCACTTCTCTAAACTCAATCTCTTCCTTTTTAAATGCTTGAGGATTTACTTGTTGGTAAAAAAAAGTGTTACACAGTGTGAGAGTGAGAGAGAGAGAGAGAGAGATTTTCTGTACGACTTGGATTCTTC
>NW_017729022.1:169091975-169093162 GCF_001723915.1 Gavialis gangeticus | reverse complement strand
ATTTTGGTTTGGGTCACTTCTCTAAACTCAATCTCTTCCTTTTTAAATGCTCGAGGATTTACTTGTTGGTAAAAAAAAGTGTTACACAGTGTGAGAGTGAGAGAGAGAGAGAGAGAGATTTTCTGTACGACTTGGATTCTTCACAATACCATACAAATAAGCATATTAATCCTGACCTAGATGAATCACTTCCAGAAGAGATAGAGTCATTCAGAATCTTTGCCATTACATCATCCTTAGCCTCTGTGAATACGTGAAAAATGAATGCCAAGTATGGCAGCGGTGCGATAGAGTCATTGATCCAGTAATAACTGGCTTGAAAATGATCATTTGCTTTGCACCTAGGCTGCTGATGCGGCTCTTAGTTGGTGAGAAGGTTCAAACACTCCGGGCCTTGACAGATATGTGACTCAAAGGTAAAAGTGTCTCATAGGATCTGAACCTTTTAATCTCTTCATAGTGAGTTTAAATAAGATACTGAAAGTGTGTTTATAAACAGAGTTACCATGGCAAAGTCATAGAGCTTGTCCAAGACTGAAAATAATAAAACAAGAGACAGAACACTACAATTCTTTGGCTATGTCTCTCTCAACCTGAAGATCCTTTGTTTAGCCTGAGTTTGATGGAACAAGCTGCAGTTATTTCTTTACTTGGCAGACTGTAAGTTTCTCTGGAAAGGTGTTTTTAAATATCACAGGGTTTTTATTTATAAGACATAATGGGGATCTTTACTTCTCTTCTCTTTTCAACCCAGTAAGAAGTCAACACTGTTCTGATGTTGGTGAATAGTAGCAGATAGCATGAGTCACTAGAACGCATTGCCTTTTGGTAATCACTAGCAACAAATGCTGATTGATTTTCAAAGGGCAGAAAGAGGCAATTAATCTGAAGTCAGGTAGAAGGCAGGGTAAATCAGACGTGTAGCATAAACTTTCGTAAACAGTGGGTCAACTCACAGCATCTGATGAAGCAAGCCTGCTGATTACTAAACCTTATGCTATGCATCCCTGATTTAGTTAGTCTATTAAGTGCAAATCTACCCTGCCTTTTGCCTGTTTTTCATAAAGCCAGCCACTTGTTCCTGTGAAAGTGCACAGCTGATGGTAGGTTGCTGTGGGCTGCCACAGTTTGAGTTCTCTTATATGATTTCCATGCAAGACGGAGACTGGGAGGAGAGTGAACACCAG
>NW_017729022.1:169082961-169091964 GCF_001723915.1 Gavialis gangeticus | reverse complement strand
CCTTCCGACCCTTAATCTATGAAATCTATGAAATCTATGATTTGGTTCTTCTGACTGATTATCAGGAGAAACTGTTTGCAGTAAGAAAAATGTAACTTTTTCTCAAATGCCTAGCAATTTTGAGCTAAATTCAAATGAGCTGCACCATCTTCTTCTCTGTAAAGTGTTCTAGATGAAGCTATTGCCTAAAGTTCCACCTTGACCCTGCCTGATGAATCAAAATAAGCTGGTTTAGCCACCTATTTCTGTGTATACTCAAAAGAGCAGAAACTGAGTGGATTATGACATCTGGTCCTGGAGGGCAGTGTATTCTAAAAGGCACAGGCCGTTCTGCGTGATTTCCCCAAGATGACTCATTCCTCTCAGTCTCTTCTCTGTCCCAGTCCTGTCTCTTTACCAGCCTTACTTCCTTGTCCGAGTCACACTCTCCTCCATTAGCCAGGAATAGGCTATAACCAGATGTCATCCTTGAAGTGGGATGAAGTAGAGGAACCCAAGTAGAGGGCATCTGAACCTGTGAGAAGGGGCTGAATCAGATTTGGGACAACCTTCTTCATTTCCTCTTTTCACTTAGATTGTTATGGTTAGATCCATGTCTGTGGCAATGATGTAAAAACAAATCTGGCAGTGAGAGCTGCTTTCCTTCCCTTGGTCTCAGACACCAACTAAGAGCCTGATGTACAGAAATACTGAGCAGTTTCAGCTCACATTGATGTCAATGGGTTTGACTGTTTTCTAACCTGCACCAGTTGTACACTGATTTTACATAGGTATCAGTGGAGTTACTCCAAATTTACACTGATGTAAATTTCTCTTCTCAGACGAGAATCCAACCCTTACTCTCTTGTTATATACGGTAAGGGTTTAATCCAAAGAATTCAGGTAAAAAACTCCCACTAACATCAATAGACTTTGGATCATGCCCTAAGTAGAGCTCATAATTACAGTATTTTGCATGCATATCTAGGAATATGTCAATTAGCTCCTGAGTCACAAATCAATTATAATAATAAAGAATAGCTTGAGTGGTGATCAAAGGACATCTCTTCTCAGCTGAAAAATGTTTCATGCCTAGCTGACAAGGACATTTTTAACCATAATGGCTGCTGCAAACTTACTCTAGGCTCTGAACTTTGTCTGCATTGGCAATAATGGCAGCTGTATTTCTGTAGTGTTGCCCTTTGGTGCAACTCTCCCAGGCCCTTGGCACACGTCTACTTAATGATGCAATGGGATCTATTTCCTGATACTTACAATTGCACCTCCTACCATGCCACACACACATGGCAGGATGTTTGATTTTGGGATTGAGGATCAGATCCCAATCTCACCATTACTCCTTGCCAGTGCAGGAAAAACCCAGAATCATGACCAAGTGCTCCTCTTTCACCAGAGATAAAAAACACGGTGCCTGGTGATCTAGTGCAGTCCCTGTCCCCAGTCTCAACCCCAGGACCGCAACAGAGTGAGTCTGAGAGTCTAGTGTGGTCTAGGGCCTGAGATGGACAATCAGGTGATTGTGTCCCCCAGCTCCAGGACCATATTGGGGCTAGTTTCAGATCCCTGCCATTCAGCCAGCATCAGGCTTCATGGTAGGGACCCTGGCACACATTCAATTTAAGGTGTGATGGAAGCCAGCTATGACATTATTACACATATTTTGTAGAATAATTTTGTAGCTTATTTCCCATGTTGTTGCCTGAATGTTTGGCCAGGTTACTATAAGACATGATTAACTAGTTTATTGTGGTTTCAGTGTAATGTCTGCCAGGGGTCCTAGTATTGTTAGAGTGGATGCTGTAGTATGGATTAAACTGAGGCACTTTTCTGATCCTGTCATCTAGATTTGCACCAGTAGAATCCAGGTGGCCATGGCCTGGAAATCAAGTCGGTCACTTTCCTCCTTTCTCATAATTTCTCTCTCTTTAATAAGGGTTTTGTTGACCAAACTGTCCCCTCCATTACATCACTGTTTAGAGTATTCCAGTCAACTTTTTAGCCCACAGGATAGCTCTTTTAGCAAAGCTAATTTCAGGTTTTATTTAAGAAAAGGTTAACACAATACTGCATCCCATGGGAAATAGGGTGATCTGATTCAGGCCTGCTGTAGTCACTGACTTCAGAGAGCTTCAGGTTAAACACTATGTGTACAGGCTTCTTTCGGATGCAACCCCAGAGCAGATCTCTACCAGTAAACTCAGTTGGGCACTTTGCTGAGAAGGGCATGTGGGAGAATCCTGGGTTCTGGTCACTGTTCCTAGGATTATTTATGTATCTGGCATTAGACAGCCATTGGCTAACACCCCCCCTCTCCCCCCAAATAACTCTGGAAGCAGGTACTGGAGCCTGTGAGTCCCTTGTCAAGGAGGTATCCTTATTACTGAGTGTCAGGCTTCCTTTGCATGTTCCCCTTCTGGCTCCATGTCTTGTACATTCTTGGCTTCCCAGGGGGCAGCTTCAACAGGTGGGTGAAGGGTGTTCTATTCAAACTATCTTATAGTCTGTTGAATCCCCTCAGGTCTATAACCCACCTACTTGCTACTTCCTAACTACTAAATTGTTGGCCAAAGTCAGTCCGTTAGGTGCCTACCATCAGAAGACACCTAGGCAGTCTGGGTCCTGAGTAGACAAAGGTACATTGCCCATACCCATGAGTCATAGACTCATGGAATCATAGGGAAGAAGGGCTGGAAGGGATCTCCAGAGGTTATCTAGTCCAACCCCTTGCCTGAGGCTAAATCATCCCTGTCCAATCCACCCTATATAATCCATAATCTAAACTCTACATAAGATTACTGTTAACGCTGACACAACAAAGACCTAATACCATAATCTGCCACAGGTAAAGTAGGGAAGCAATGGCAGCCAATGTCCTGCTTCTATGAAGTGTTGTCAATATATGCTCAAGAGATCCAGGGTAGAGGGCCATACCCCACCATAACAGAAGGCAAAAACCTCCACAGTCTGTACCAATCTGACCATGAGGTAAAATTCCTTTCTGACCCTAAATATGGTGATTGGTCTGACTCTGAGTAGAAGGGTAAGACCCTCTAAGCAGGAACCTCTGGCTTTGCTCCCAGCAGAATTATTGGCACAATCTGTCAAAGCCCCCAGCCTTGGCTGTAGCCAACATCCAATGCCTCTAGGAAGGCTTAAAAACACCCTGACGCATGTAGCAGCAACACTTCAAGTATTTAAAGACTGCTATCATGTCCCCTCTTATGCACTTTGTCCACCAGCTGAACATGCCTAGCTCCTTCAGCCTCTCCTTATATGACTTGCCTTTTTCATCTTTGTTGCCTGCTCTGGGCATTCTAACTTATCCATGTCCTTTTTAAAATGTGTAGCCCCAGAAGTGCGCACAGTACTCGAGATGAAGCTTAACCAGTATCTTGCACCTAATGCTTCTATTGATGCATCCCAAAACCACATTTGTATTTTGTGTGGTTGCATCACATTGCAGACTCATAAGCCAGGTATAGAAGTTACACTTGTTGTGCAGGAGGCATGCAGAAAACATTGTACAGCTATAACTGAATAGACAGTCTGAGTATATAGAGAACTGCAAAAATGGCAGACCCTACTCTAAGATGACCCTGGATAGATGTGGTATCTGACTTCAGCGCTGTAGGTTAGAGTGCCATAACGAACCTCTGTACCAGATTCCATCGCGATTCATGGTAGGTCGCATTCTGCTGACATCCAGTGGAGCACGGCAGCACCCCGCTCACCCCCACTCCCTGCCTGCTAGAGCTCATGTGGTCTGATTGAGCACCAGGCCAGCCCCACCCCCCCAGCTATCATTGACAAGAGTCAGTGAAGCTGCTATTACCAACCCCTTCCCCTCTTGTCCCCCCTTGTTCCCTAAGTCACTGTCTAGTATTACCCCCCAGTATGCAAATTCCATCTACGCCTGAGCATTTGTAAAGATTGCAGCTTTCAATTAAGTGCTGTGTGGTTTGCAGGACACTGCATTCACACAGGGAGCTGTCCAAGATATTCATCTTGTACAGGATTGTTTTTTAAGTGTCCATATCCAGATCTTAGTCCATTCAGCTTGACTAACACTTCTCTGTCAAGGTGGTGCCCAATGGGGGACTCATTTGGTATTGGTGTAAAATGCAGTAGGAATAGATTTCAGACTGGATTACTCTGAATAATGGTTTCATTTTAAAGAGAAGCACCACTGATGCTGCTGGCAGTGCCTGTGGGCAGTCGCCACTTGCCACCAGCCCCCCGTTGTGGTGTTGGTGGTGTCAGTGACATCTGTGGGCAGTCGCCAATTGCTGCTGGGTGCTGTTGGTGGCAGCATCTGTAGATAGTTGCTGACCACTGGTCAGCACTCACCATACCTCCCCCTGCTGCTGCCTTTGCCACAGCTGCCTGTGGGAGCTCCCCACTTGCCACTGCCATGCAACCCCACTGCTACTGCTGCTGCCACCTGTGGGCAGTCACTGTGCCACCCCAGCCTCCAGGGGCACACGTAGTTCATGCACAGTACCCGGCCTGCTGGAATCTCCACGGACCCAGAAACCTGGCAGCTGGGGAGTGGTTAGGGTCTGTCTTCTTAAGTCACTTGGTCAAATGCCAGAGAGTGCAGGGAATACATCTATGTGTGTGTAAGCTGTGTAGCCTGTTATGAGTTTCTGTACACTGTTAATTACAGTGCCGGCCTTTTCAGTGCAACAAATTCTGGTCCATACTGGAGCACAGTAATCTGCTGGGGTGTATACTATTGCAAGTGCGGTGGTTCTGAGCACTTTGAAGTTGGCACACCATGTCATGCTGGCTAAATGTCTTTAGGCATCTACCTGTGCTGACCTTCTGAATGTGATGTTTATAGGTGAGGGAATGGTCTAAAGTGACTCCTTGGTAAGTTGGGGTATGCGCAAGGAGAAGGCTGTGATTGCCTACTCTAATATTTAGCGTGTTCTTGGCTCGAAACCTGGCCATGTGGAAGACTGAATGATGATAGTGATTTATTGATGCTCCCCACTGACCTTGTGCCTCTCAAAACACCTCCTGCTCACCCTTGCACCACTGGCCTGAAGGGTATGGTGCCAGGCTCAGTCCCCGCTACTGTTGTTGGTGGCTTCTGAGTTTGTGTTACATTGAGTGGGGCCATAAATCTGTGTAATTGACAACTGACTGTCCCATCCCTCAAGGGCATGTTGCTTTCCTGAGAGGCCAGCATTTGTACTTGAATCCACCTGACACAAACCCTAACCCAAACAGAACCTGGTATACACTGAAAGCTTTTTTTTGAGCCGTGGTGTAACCAACAGACGAAATTGCATGTTTTTGCTGGCACTCCTCTGGGTGCCATTTGGCAGAGCAGGTGCTGCAGGTAAAGCAGTGCAATGGGAATTCTCCCTAGCAAAATCCCTCCAACTCCTTCCCTTCCTCTCCTCCCAGAGAACCTGAGGAGGCTCATCCCTCTGGGTCCTGATGCTTGGGTTTCCCACCCTGCCTGGGTCCCACAGCTGGGAGATGGAACCCATCATCCAGGTTTTCTCAGCTGGGGGGCAGAACATGGGTATTCTGTGCCATGGGTGGTGAGGAGCTCTGTGGCTTCTGGCCCTGGGTGGGGGAAAGGGTCTGGACAGAGGACTCACCAGATGTCCCTGGCTACACTGGACAGTTATGACACTGAGGAGGGGAGGGCATAGGCAGCCACAGGGGGGCTCAACTTAAACATGAAACCTTGAGGGCAGCAGGTTGAATGCCACACATGAAACTGATGCCCCTTGGTTTAATTAAATATTGCAGTGGCCAAACTTTTCATGTACATAATAAAGAAAAGCTGTGGAACATTGCCTACCCTGGAACTTGGACCAGAGCTCACAGAGGCTGTGCTATTTCCCCGCAATGGGACCCAGGCTCACAGTGGCCTGGCCTGGTGGTTTGGTGGGCCACCCCACCCCCTTTTTGCGACTTTGTGTCTACGCCAGCAATCACCAACAGTCTGGGGGTGCAACTTGGCCCTGGAAGGCAGGCTGAATCAATGCTGGCCCTGGCATTGGGTACCAGGCACCCTGGTCCCCCACCCCTCCTGCACTGCTACTCCCTGGAATGGGCCCTACTGGATACCTCTCTGACTCCTTGGACTATGGGTCAGCAACTCTCATGTGCCATATTTCCTGTCCCAGGGCCCCCCCACCTTCCAGCATCTCCCAATGAATATGCAGTGTGGAGTGTTTCCTCTCAGACATCATCCAGGTCCCACCATGGGACTCTCAGGCATATCACACTAGGTGGGGGGTGGTGTCTTGAGCAAGGATCTCCATGTTGGGGGAAGGAGGTAAATGGATGGTGGCCTGCTCTACCACTCTAGTCTAGGAGGGCAACAGTCTCCCCACGCGAGGTGGTGCTGATGCCACAGCTGGATCCCAAGCGGTCTTTGAACCTGTGCATAAAGCTTTCCCCATTCTTTCCATGTTAACTGAGAAGAAGATTCCAAGTTCTGGAACAGGCAACATTGCAGTTTTTGTTTAATGAATACACTAAAAGTTTGGCAACCACAACATTTTAATCTGAGGTACATCTCTTCCTTGCACTGCATTTCCCCACACCCTAGTGTGTGCTACTGGGGGTAGGGGCAGGGAGGTTGAGGAGGCAGAGGGGAAGGGGGACAGTGCCTGGGCAGCCTGGGTTGTAGGCAGTGGTGTCTGTGACATAGGACCAGAGGAGTCTGTGGCAGGAGATCCATGACCCAGTGACATGGAATGGGCACTCAAAGCCCTCCAGCCCTTCTCTTCTGGGGAAGACTCCTGGTCAGTGCTGGTAAGGAGCTATTTGGCCAGGGCTTTGCGAGTCCAGATGGCCTGTTTCAGTGCAAGACTGAGGTTGCTAATATCAGGGGGGTGGGAGGATGGAGAAGAGAAATACAGGCATCTAGGACAAATGCACATCCACACACACACAGAACCCAGGTGTCTGGGACACACACATACACCCCCCCAGGCATCCAGGACACAGGAGCCTCAGGACATGCTGGGAGGTGCACCGCCCCCCCTCCCCCGTTGCGCTCAAGCCTGTTCAAGATCTAGAAATCTTAGCATACTTAGTATACAAATCAGACCATTCATTTCCAGAAAGGTGGGACTTGCCTGCCAAGATCTTTCCTTAGAAAAATATTCTTTCTCTTTTCCTTAAAATATGTATGGTTTTATTTTGATTGTCGGTCACCACTGCTCTCTTCTGGAGGTGGGGTCAGGAGCATTCCCAGAATGCTCTTTTGGTATCTGTTCTTTACATTTGGAAGAGACAGGCAGCTGCAGCCTTAAGAGGTGGTCATTTTGTTTGATCTCTGTAGGATAATCTTGATTTTTTTCAGCAGGTATTTAGTTAGTTTATGCCTGTTTTATCCTTAGTCTGTTTTTCAGAGGTTCTGTTATTTTTATATTGTCCTGGCCCCAGTACTCTTAGGACTTATTCCAGAGAAGACATAGCAAAGGATTGAAAAACTCTGGGAAAAGAGAGAGTTCTGTGGTAGGAGGGGAGAAAACTAATATATAAGAAAGATGAGTCTTTAGGACAGTGGCAACACATAGGGGATGCATGGGGGTGCATGTGAACCCCCTGAGAGAGCTGGTGCACCCCCTCACAGCCAGTGTTCCCCACTTAGGCAATGGGCGGGAGGGGCAGGAGGGAGCGCTGGTGCCCCCTCTGAGAGTGCTGGCCGGAGAGTGGGGGCACCAGACACTTTCAGGCATGCCCCTGGCCCTTCCGGTCATGCTGATGGCACCTCTAGGGCGGTGGCACGATCGGCAGTGTTGGCATGATTAGCCATGGGGGGACCTCCCCCCGCCAGTTGCTGACTGGCCGTTGCCCCCTGACTCAGGAGGGACCAGTCGCCCATGCTTTAGGAGAAATTTAAAAGAGGACTCTTGATATTTAAGAAGTAGGAGAGTCTTCCCCAAGTATAGGAGTTAGCATTAAATAAAGCACGAGGTTTAGAATAGAGAGAAAAGCAATGCAAGTTTGGAAGTCTGGAGCCTCTATGAGGAATAAAGGCGTCGGAGGAAATGAGGCCAAATACTTATCTGAAGTTTATCCCACATAGTTTGAGCTGGAATCTCAACTCAAAATTTTCTTGAGTATGAGATTTCTGTTATTTCCTGGTAGAAATGAGGTTGACCATATTTTCAAAAGTGTCTTTCTTTTGATATTTTTCTGTCTCTGTTTTTGAACCTGTCTAACATCTGGATAATTAAAGTAATATGAAACAAGTATAGAGGAGAATAACATGATCTTAAACCTTCAGTACATTTCAGGTGTGGTTGGAGCTGGGGCTGGTATTTTTTCAGGGTGCCCCTATACCCTATTTGCAGCTGCGAATAATAAGCCTATTAGCCTTAAAAGAATCCAAAATTAAATTATAAAACTGTAGATCCTTTCCATCAAATATTGGAGTGTACAAAGTAGGTAGCTAGATGGCATGTTGTGGATCTTTCTGGAGTAAGCTAGCTAGATACTTTAAGGAATGTGTCTCTTGGTCTGTAGAATCCTGTTTGTGTTTTAAAAGCATGTATATTTATCACATAAGCACAAGCCAAGTGTTTGCCTGTTTCTTCTGCTCCAGAGTTCTGTGAATTGAAAAAAAAAAGCTAACAGCTATTAAGATTATTGCCTCCCACATGGAATCAGCTTAAAGGTGAATGAGCTTGTAACTTAGGCATTCACATAAATCTATGTAAATTTTGAAGTTTTGAGTTCATTTAAATAAAACAGAGATATTACAAATCAAACAGCAGAAAACAGAAGGCAATTAAGCCTGATAATTGCTAGCAAGGAATCAGAAAAAATGTTTCCATTGTACTTTCTCAGTTGTAAAGATATACCTGTTTGCCTTGGGCCACAATTGAAGAGATATTGCCTTTATTTTAGACCAAATATTGTCACCCTTTTGTGTAAAAGCAGTGGTCTCCAACCTTTTTAAGTAGGAGATCACTTTTTGAATTAAAAAGCAACTCAAGATCTACCAGGCGCTGCTGCCCTCAA
>NW_017729022.1:169077461-169077961 GCF_001723915.1 Gavialis gangeticus | reverse complement strand
AGGAACCAGGTTAGTCAGGCAAGACCTGCCCTCAATGAACCCATGCTGGTTGCCCCTGGACATTACCTCCCCTGCTGGGTCCTTGTCGATGTGCTCCTGGATAATTTTCTCAAAGGTCTTCCCAAGGACTGAGTTAGACTGACTGGTCTATAATTGCTGGGGTCCTCCTTTCTTCCCTTTTTGTAAATGGGGACCACATTGGCCCTTTTCCAATTCTTTGGTACCTGGCCAGTGCCCCATGAGCACTCATAGAGCTGTGCCAGGGGTTCTGCTATGACTCCCACCAATTCCCTCAGCACCCTTGGGTGAAGAACATCTGGACCTACTGATTTAAATATGTCCAGCCCCTCCAAAAGTTCCTTAACTAGGTTGTCCCTGACCCTAGGTATGGCGGTGCCTCCCCTAGGTCCATCCACAATTCTAGTGGGGGAAATGTCCCTGTCCCTGTTCAGGAATACGGGGGCAAAGAATTCGTTAAAGAGGTCAGCTTTTTCATTTGC
>NW_017729022.1:169066737-169077450 GCF_001723915.1 Gavialis gangeticus | reverse complement strand
TCGATGCCAGGGGTGTGTCCCCACCAGCAGGTAAGTCTGTGGGGGAAGGGGATGGGGAAGGGAAAGGGCCATGAGGTGGCAGAGCAGGGCAGATCGAGGCCCCAGCTGTGAGGGATGGAGTGAGGCAGAGGCAGGAGCAGGCGCTGGGGGGAGTGGGGCCCCCACCTGGCTGGGTAGTGGGACAAGCGGAGGCCTGGGGCCACATGGGCCCTGTTTCCTTTGTCCCACCACCTGGCCCAATCGGGGCTTGACTCCCCCCAGCTCCTGCTCCTGACTCTGCCCTGCTCCATCCCTCACAGCTGGGGCTCAATCTGCACCCCGCCATGGCGGTAAGGGAGGGAGTGGGGCCAGGGAAGAAGCAGGCCCTGCAGAGTTGGGGTGCAGGATGAAGCCATGAGTGGCTTGTCTGGGGAGTGTGGGGAGGGGGGGCACACACCCTGGGAGGGTATGAAGGGCACGTGCGTTGGGATCTGTGCGGGGCATGGTGGGGTGGGCTGCGGGCTGGGGTTGGGCTCTTCTCAGCAGGGTGTTGGGCAGGGCTACACTTGGGCCAGGTGGCAGTGGCACTGGGAATGGGGCTACGGGGGCGGGGCATAGGGGCATAGTCCCCCCAACCACCCCTCGCAGTACCACCTCTGCCTGCCTTGGGCACAGTGCAGCACAGCCTCTGTTGGGAAGATCCCAGTGCAGCCTTCCAGCCCCAGTCCCTTCCCCCCACAAGGGCATGGGGGGCCATGTGCCCAGGATCTGCATGGGGCAGGGCAGGGCAGTCTTCTGCTATGGGCTAGGAGGCTGCATTGGGGTTTTCCCAGTGGGGGCTGGGCTGGGTTGTGCCCAGGGCAGGTAGTGGTGGCACTGGGAGCAAGGGGTGGGGTGGGCTACAGTGAATATTTAGGTGGCTGCAGCCCCCACCCCCATAGCCCTGCTCTCAGCACTGCCACCACCCAGCCTGAGCACAGCCCAACCTTACCAGGAAGAGCCCAGTGCAGCCTCCCAGCCCCAGCTTGCAGTGGCAGCCTGTCCTCCCCCATGCAGATCCCACATATATGGCACCTGTGCTCTCTGGGTGGGGGAGGAGGAGGGGAAGGTGGAGGGGAAGGCAGTGCCAGGCTCTTCCCAGAGGGGGCTGGGCCACACCACATTCAGGGCAGTTGGTGGTGACACTGGGATGGGGTGTTGGGAGGGCTATAGCAAATGTTCAGGTGGCTGCAAACTCCCTTGTAGCCCCCTCCCAGCACCATTGCTACCCAACCCGAGCACAGCCCGGGGTGCATGCCCCCCTCCCTGTGCCCACGAGACAAGCTGTTTGTGGCTCCGTCCCACTCCCTGGTTGTGCAGGGCCTGTCCCAGTTACACTCCCTCCCTCACTAGGGGGGCTTCAATCTGGCCTCCATCCCTTACCTCCCCCACAAACTGATCTGCTGGGTTGGTGGGGTGGTGGTGCATGCACGCTCAGTCCCCCCAGTCTCTGATTGACTCTCTGAAACTCTGTGATTGACTGGTCAATCTCAATCAACCAGCTGGGGACCACTGGAAATGGAAGGTGCCAAATGCAATGGAACAAACATGTGAGAAGCAAGGATTTTTTGGGTGATATCTCTTACTGGATCAATTGCATAGTTGGGATAGAATTAGAAACCCTTTTGAATGCAAGATATTCTCCAGGTCTGAGGAGAAAGCCTTGGTTGAAGCCTGGAGAAGAATATCTTGCATTCAAAAGCTTGCTAACTGCACCCCAACTATTTAGCTGGTCCAATAAAAATATCACCCTGAGAAATCCTTGCCTCTTGCATAATTGCTGGACCATCACAGCTACATCATTCCAGTGCTATGGAACCAATATTTCCCCTGAGCAAGAGGTAGACAAGCAAGTAGGAAGTCAGCTGCACAGGGAGATTCTATACCATGTGCATGCTGTGGTGATCAAAAGAAGTATAAAAGAAGTTTTTGTTGGGCAAAGGAGGTGGACTTAGTCTCTAATGGACTAGATAGGCCATTCTTCTATGCAGGCCTATGACTGGACTGAAAATGAATACCAATCCTGTTGTCTTCCCAGTTGTTTTTGACCACTGTGTTTCATATAATCATTTATTACCTCTCTAGCATTGTTAGATAAACACGGATATTGCAATCCTAATGCATCTTCATTCTGTCTCTGAGCGAGTACAGAACTATCCCCTACATTCTGTTGTCTAGACCTTTACCCAGTATGGTTTGGACCCAAGTGAGTGGGTTTCCATTATTTCCTTTGGGAGTCTGTTCTATGCCTGACTAGATCTATTAAAAGTATGTGAGATGGTATTGGAGCTATAGGGGCACTGGCCTGGGGGGCTCCACCTGCAGTTTGTCACAAAGCCCTTTTCATAAAACTGTTAGACTGAAGGTCTTAGATAAAAGGCAGGCAAGGTTCTTTGAATAGATGTGATATCTTTTATTAGACCAACTGAGTAGTTGGAAAAAAGTTCTTTGCAAGCTTTTGGGCGTAATCACCCTTCTTCATGCATAAAAGTCTCTCAGAAAATTTAAGGAAAATTCTTAGAAAAAATTCTTAGAAAAGAAAAACCAAGTAGATGGAAATGGAGAGAGAAAGCTGCCACCTACTGTTCCATCCTGAAAACTCAGATGCAGGTGAGCACTGTAACAAACCATCTGCCTACACAGCATTTTCACATTCTAGTGACGCAGATCCCCATGTCCATTTGTTTGGGTTATCAGAGCAGCTTGGTGACAATGAGTTTGCTTCTTTGCTATCTTCTTAGCAGTTGGCAGGTTCGTTTTGTGGTTTGAGGTCATATTTGCAGCCTGAATAAGGTGACTAATCACAGTTGTTCTTTGTAGGTAATAAAACTTCAAGCAATAAAGAGGAATTTTACACTCTGGACTTCTTTAACCTTTACGATCTGTATCTGCTTACCTGCCCTTGTTGCACTAAGTGAGCTTGACAAGTAGTCCATTTGTGTGCTGGAAATGGGTCAGGAATCAGTGTCTAGTCCTAGTGTCCGGGTGATTTCTTTTTTATTCCTCAAATATTCAACAGCTTAAAACCTCTATTGTGTAGAGTTTAATGCACTCACTCTTACTTGCATTCCTGTCACGCTGAGAATCAAATACTGTTGTTCCAAGAACAGCCATGCAGTGAGAAATAGTCTTTTTCCTTACAAGCTATGTGTTTCTTTGACAGTTGTGTACTGCCCTATCAGATATATGCATCTTCCATGTATAATTGAGAGAAATGGCAAAATTTTTAGTGGACTTAATGGGGTCTCTAGAATTTATTTTCTCTCAGGGTAAAGCCTTTTGTTGGTGGAGGTAGGTGTATTTCATTTTACAGGCTTAATTAATTTAATCTTTTGCTGTTGTAGTTTTAAGGGTTTTTTTAAAGGTTTTTGTTCTTTTCTTTGATATATTGATTTTTTAAAATATAAGTGGTATCAGTGTTGTGTTGTGAATATGATTCTTGTGTCAGTGTTGTGAATATGATTCTTATGGCAGAAAGGCCTTTAATGGATATAACGAGAGTGGGAGAGAAGAAACATTGAGTTAACTGAGGCACAGCTTAGGTGGCAGAAGGCCGGGGCTTAGCCCCCACAAACTAATTTCATGGCAGCTGGCAACAGCAGCAGCACCACGGTATGCTCGGCATGCAGCCAGGCCAGCACCCCCCACACACTCAGCTCCATGCGGCTGAGGAAGAAGAGGCTAACCGTGTATGCGTTGTACCACGTAGAACACAATGGGACTTGTAGTTCTCATACTAACACATGCACTCAGCCCCCCTAAATATTTTCTCTCTCCATCTATGGCACAGAGAGATCTTGACTTTTACCAAAATGACTTGTGCACTCTGGGTCAGAGCTCAGAATTAAATATGCAGCTCCCAAGTCCTAGTCTTAATCATGAGACCATCTCTTTTGTGAAGACACAGGAGTTTAGGAAGCGTGCTTCAGGGGAAACAGACCCTCTGTGCTGACTCCTACTGATGTGGATAGAAATTTTGCAATTGACTTCAATGTCAATAGGACTGAGCATACAGTTCTAATTTGATTAGAGCTGGCCCAAAAGTATGATTTCTGGTTTGCAGGAAATGTCTTTTCGTGAAATTTATATTTTAAATATTGTCATAAATTAAATTTTTTTTCCATCTGAATCAGACCAAAGGAACACCTGTTTGAGATGTCTCCTGAACCATGGGATACTGAAGCATTTTGTTCTGGAGATACTGACATCTGATGTTTCCTAAAAAGAAGAATGTTCCCTGGGTCCTATAGCTACTTAGTGAACTTGACAGTCTTGTCTGGGTCACTGCTACTCTTTGAATCCTGGGGCAGTCTGCCTTGCGGATCTGTCTGGAGCTTTGCTTGATACCACTAGGTTCCTGGCCTGGCCTAGTTGGTTTGCCTGAGGGCTAAATGCCTGGGAAGCACCTTATATGTGATTTTAGAAATGCCCGCGATGTGGATTGCCTCAGACCTGGATACCTTGGAAGCAGTACATCTTGCTTGTAGGGCAGTCCACTTGATAGGCCAGGGGTGGGCAAAATGTAGCCTGGGAGCTGGATGCGGCCTGCCAAGCCATTCTATCTGGCCCGCAGGGCCCCTAAAAATTTTAGAAAATTAATATTTATCTGCCCCGGGCTGCCTATCATGTGGCCTTCGATGGCTTGCCAAAACTCAGTAAGCGGCTTTCTGCCCAAAATAATTGCCTGCCCCTGTGATAGGCTCTTTGCTCCAGTGAGCCGGGCTGGCCCTTCCCTTCTGCTCTCTAGCTGAAGCAGGGGCAGGGTGTGGCCAGACACTGGCCTCTCATGGAACCTGAGGCAAATTCCTCCCTCCGTCCCCTCTGCCCCCCACCTCCTCCACTGGCATACCCTGGGGACCACAGCTGGGGTTTGCCAGCCCCAGCCACACCTCCAGGGCTTGCCTGCAGCCAGGCAGGGATGGAGTTAATTCCTCCTTTTATCCCTTCTCTCCCCCAGAACCCCTGGGGGTTTGGCTGCAGCCTCTGCTGCTTGGGAGGCGATTAATTCCACAGCGCGTGGGGCAGGGGGACCCTGTGTGCAGATCCAAGCCCTGTACCTGTGAGCCAAGAGCTAAGCCCTGCAGAACCAGATTGAGAGGTGGGAAGTGTCAGCAAAGACCTGACAACCATCACACATGCTGGAGATGTAGTTAAGGCAAGTTGCAGACAGCTTCACCAAAGAATGCAGAGAGTACATACCTAAACAAAACCTTTCTGAATGCCTGGCTATATGGAGACATTCTGACCTCAGGATCAGAAAGACTAGTTCTTGTCTTCCTGGTTTACATTTTAAGTTAGACTAAGTGGTGGGTGACAGGCTAGCTGGTAGTGATTTGGCCCAGGGATTTTGAAAGGGTAAGAAATGATTGGAGGGCTTGGGATTCCCTTTCCTCATCAATCAGGCCCCAGAGACTCCCCCTCCAAGTCCCCTCATTGGCCCCTCGGGTCACCTGGAGGGGGATAAAAGGGGCAGCGAAGCTGATTCGGGGACATGAGCGAGGGACCATGAGGGAGGAGTTTCAAATTGCTGGGCCAGCGGGGTGGGAGCAGTTGCCCCAGAAGAAGCTGAAGGAGTGAGACCTGCAGGCAGTAGTTGGACCTTCAACAGCGTGGCGTGTGGCCAGCAGGAGAGTCTCCCTGCTGGGCTCCAGGATCCCCTACAAGAGGCTGCAATCATCAGGAGAGGTTCCCCAACTCCAGTAAGAAGCTGAGCAGTGACCTGAGAGGTTCTCAGCTCGGCTTCCAGCTCCTTCAGCAAGTGGGAGGGCAACTTGACATGAGGCAGGGGCTCCTGAAAGGTCAAAACCCCTAAGCAGTTTCAGTTTGTTCCAGCACTGGTGGATATGTAGTAGTACTTTTTGACTACCATGTGGGAGATCTGAGTTCAAGTCCTAGCTGAGTCAAGTAGGGGTGAGTGAAGTGACACGGAGAAACTCTTGTCACAGTGGAAGGGGTCATTGTGTTTTCCCTCCTTCCCCCCTCCAGGTACCTACGTCCTGTATCTCTTGTTATTTGACATTTTCTATTTTGTGCATTTTATATTTCACCAACCAGTATTGTTTGTTCTGTTTTTGTTTTATACTTTGTTAAACCTGTGTTTTGTCAACTGGATGAATATGTCTATGATTGTAAGTGTCTAACCTTTATTGAATCCCACCCCCTCGGGTGGGGTGCCAGGTGGCTGGCATCCCGTGTGTTGTGCTAACTCTGGCTGGTGCCTGCCTGGCCATGCCTCCTCTGCTCTAGCAGGGAGCGGTGAGAGCCTTGGAGGGCATCTATCCTCCCTCCCCTTTGGCAGTGACTGGCAGGCATGATGTAGCGCCCCCTCCGGCTTCTGGTTTGAGCCACTGCAGGCACATGTCTGCATTTCCTGTTTTAACAGAGAATGTCTGTCCAGTTATTAATCAGTTTATGCTGCACAGCTTAGACTAACCTGCAAAGAATGAATCAATTCAGGCTTAGGCTTTTTGAATGTCTGTCCCTAGCCCTGAACTGGTTTGAGCCAAATCAGTTAAGTGTGATACTACATTCAACCAGGTTTATCTCAAACCGGTTTCAGACATCTTCAAACTGGTTTATGTGCACTAAATGTCTGTCCGTAGCCCAGCTGTTTTGGACCCAACAAACTGGCAACATTTAGTCAGGAAATCTAGAACTAGCTCTAAATGGGACTGAATATATTGGAATATAGTTGGGATGCATGCAGATTAATCTCTCTTATCTTGGAACAAGTGTGATTGACTCTGAAGAATGCCAGTGGTCAGGACTTTGGTGGTGATAAATTAAAGATGGCAGACCAGATCCTCAACCATTGTTGTAGACCCATGGACCCAATGACGCTACACTGATTACAGTATTGCCATTCCCAGCAACTCAGCAATCATGACTCAGATGATGATGATGATAATAATAATAATAATAATTTAAAAATAGAATAAATATTAGGTTGTTATTTGCCTTCCAGTTTCTGTGCTTTCTAGGTGCACTTCATTCATATTTTCCAACTTTGCTTTACAAGCAGGAGGGTAAAATATTATGTTGTGTTTATGATTTTAAGAGCCAGCGCTTTAGGAAAGCCCACCCACACCTCTCCCCCATATCATGGGACCTCCAATAACATCACACATTTAGCAATACTGTGATTTATAGCATTTGAAGATCTGGCCAAAGACCTTCCAGAATACATTGCTGAGGTGTTGGTTCACGGGAAACAGTGTTATCGTCAGCATCTCTCCCTGCAATGTTGGGATTTTCTTAGAAGTCTAGAAGTGTATGTATATTTGGATGATTAATTTTTAGGTAGGAGAGTGTGTACTGTAATTGTTATTTTACCTTTTGTATACATCTGCTGTGTACAAAAGCAGAGCTTTAAAATGTAAAAAAACCTGCTGCCTCGATAGTACCACTCACTGTGGTTTTCCACTTACCAGTATACCTCAAGGCCTGACCCAAATCCTACTGAAGTCACTGGAAAACCACTTTTGATTTTGGTAGATTTTGGACCAAGCCCTCAGATAGGGAGGGATACCTTGGTATATCATCTCTTCTTCCTTTATCTTTTCTGTCTAATCATTGCAGTTTATTGATGAATCATCTCTTGGAAGAATCTTTCTTCACATGTAACCTTTGGTGGCTGCATCTGATAATGCAGATTTACATGTATCTGTTCCTCAATGTGATCAACATTACATTGTAGCATGATGGTGTAAGAAAGGCTGTAATTTAATTAACAGTGATTAGTATGCTTTAAAAGAGAGATCTGGCTCTTGGCCTTAGCTCAAGGCTTATGGAGGTGAGCCCTCTTGTGGTCACCAGAAAAAATTACCAAGTGCTGCTGTTCCAAATGTCTGTATGTTGTTCTGTGTTGATTACTGGGGGCGGGGGGGAAAAGCTAGTCAATTATTTTCTGATTTAAACTTGCTTGTCTTCAGAGAAAAAGTTCAGTATCTTTGAAATGTTCTGTTTTTGGCAAAAGTTTCTGTAACAAGGCTGTTTATATTTTTCCATGAGAACCATATTTGTCATCTGAAATCATTCTGAACACCAGTTTGATAAACTTTTGGATTCAAATTTTTGATAAAATATCACAAAAGTTTTCATGGACAGGATTCACTTGGAACCTACAAAAGAGACACAGCTTAAAAAGTTCTTTGAAATTGTTTTTCCATTTTTTAATGAAAAAAATAGCAATATCAAAGGACAAGTTAAGGCTGCCTGCTATATCAAATATTCAGCATACCTCCCGCTTATCATCCTTTTCCAACATACTGCTGAGCCAGATGTATCATATGCTTTTTATTGCAAATAATTATTGGCTGTCAAAATGCCTTGTTTCTGAGATGAAGCACAAAAGATGTGCAAACCTGAATGTTTAGCAAAAAAGTATCAGTTTGTTGAAGCTGCTGTGAGCTTTGTTGGTGCAGGGCAGCACATGCAGTATTTAAACAATGCTGGGGACAGATTTTAGGATAACTTCTTTATCTAATTACCATGAAGAAGTAATTTATAAAGTCAATGCTCCACAGATCCTGCTGTGCTTTAGCCTTGCTGTATTGTTCATCGCAGACTCTGCAGCTGGTTGTGGCATGCATCAATAGGAACATGCATCAATAGGTGCATGGAAACTTTATGCTTCCTGCTGACGTGTAAATAGAGGCATAGCTGCGTAGTCCTGTCCTGAGCAACGCTGGCAAATGGAGCAATAGCAGTGGCTGAGTTGTCTCCAGCAGTGGTGCTGTGTGTCTGCTATATGTGTACCCTCCTCCCCCTCCAGTCAGCATGTGGGCCTGTTTTTCCACTTGCCCTACTTTATTTACACCACAGGGTGTAAATCCTTTATAGTGCCATAGTCTGTCAATTTTTGTGCTTTTTAAATTCAGCTTCATAAATATGCACAGAATATCACTGAGATAGCTCAGGTGGCAGACTAGAGGAAGAAGGAACAATTTTGGCCCAAAGCACTGGGGGAAAATCCTCACTCCTAAAAAAGTGCAGTGGGACCATGGGTAGACTGACATGACCTTGTCATTTATAGTTTCTGCTGGAAGACCATGGCTCATCTGGATATGCTCTATACCTCCCAGTGCTCAGCTTATCTGTCTGAGAAGAAAAATGGCTGTAACAAGAGTTCAGCCCTCACTTACAGGCAATCTTGTTATTCCAGATGTGACCACTGCATTATTCCCTCTGCTAATACATGTCCTTGAGGTGCAAAACATCTTCAAGTCCTCTTGCTTTCTGTAGAAGTTGAAGTTCTATAGAATTTGAAGCTGCTCAGTAAGATGTGGAGTCAGGCCACTCTCATTACACAAATTAAAGGATGGTGAAACTTGCCTAAAAGAGGGATGGTGAGCCTGCAGGACACTGAGTCAAATTAGCTTTTTGCTTGTGGTTTCAGAATGGATGGAACACTTACCCCATGTGTTTTTATTTGCTGTCTTTCAGCTTGGATGTTCACTGTTACATAGGCTGCTGTGGTACAGTATAGCAGAATGAACCTCAGCTGAAGTTCCCTTCTGCATCTCAGTGCAATTAAGTGTAAAAGACTGGTGCAAGGGCAGAATTGGTGCGTCTGTCATGACATGTTTCTATTGTCCTTTCCCCTTTTTGAAGCAGGTGGGTTCTGCAGCCTCTGGCCTTCAGGAGTTGCCAAAGGACACCATAATCCTCTACGCTAACTCCAGTCGCTTCACTTCTTCTGGCTTCTGAAAGGAGGATGAATGTCTCTAAGCCTGTGTTCTCTCATTTCCAGCTCCATAGCCATATTCTTGAATATCTCTCTTCATTGTCAGGTTTTTTTTCCAGAATATGTACAGGTATATGGAAGAAGCAAGGAAAATACTGATATGTAATTGACATTATCTATCTGAAACTGCAGGCTGGGAATGTTTTGCTGGTGGGTTGATACTGTTAGATCCAGGGTGGGCAAAATATAGTCCATGGGCCAGATCTGGTCCACCACGGGCCAGTGGTGGGTCCCTCAGCCCCTCTTGGCCTAGGTTTAGGGGGCAGCAAGGGCTGTGGCACATGTGGCTGGTCCTGCTGCCCCTGGGCATGAAGCAGGGTTGGGGCGGTGTGGCAGCTGGACTCCGCTTCTCAATAGGCCTGGCAGTGGTGGCTCCTTCTTGTTGCCTCTACTAATGTCACTGCCACTGCTGGACCCAGCCCTGCTGCTCAGACACCCCAGGCCATCCTCCCCGCATGCCCACTGCCCAGGGCGCCAGATGGAGTGTGCAGGCAGGGTCTTCATTGAGACTGGCCTGGAGTCCCTGCAGGTAGGGTGCACTCAGCTGGGTGGATGGGATGGGGCCTCAGGCAAGCTAGGAGTCATGTCTGGGACTAGAACAGGCGGACAGGGCTGGGGCAGGGGCAGGGATTGCAGGTGATGACAGTGTGGGGCTGCGTGGGAAATGGATTGTAGCTGAGTCCTGGGCCCCGGCCCAGCACTGTCGCCACCCAGCAATCCTGGCCTCGGCCCCAGCTTCGGCCCCACATGCCCATTCTGCTCCCAGACACCACTCCCCACCAACCTGTAGTCCCATCTGATCTACTCAGCTGAGTGTGATCTGCCTGCAGGGGTCCTGAGCCAGCCTCCATGGAGAACCTGTCCACCTGCTTCATCAGGTGCTCCGGTCTAGTAAACTACCGCTTAGGGAGTTTTGGTGAGCTGTTGAGGAACCGGGGGGGGGGGGGGGG
>NW_017729022.1:169053027-169066540 GCF_001723915.1 Gavialis gangeticus | reverse complement strand
GGGGGGGGGGGGGGGGGGGGGGGGGGGATAGGGAAGGTGCTGACCTGGCCTGCAGCAGCTCAGCAAAACTCCCTAAGTGTCCCTCTAATACAAATAATTGTATTAACCACCCCTGGGTTAGATTATACTGCCAATATACTCTGAGTGTGGCTAAGATGATATTTATACCTGTGTAGTAAAACCACCATCATGAATAATATAAACTATGCAGGTAAAAACAAAATGTTGCCAGTGTAACCATGCCTAGTCTAGGGGTTTCTACTGACACAACGATGCTGGTCAGTGTTCACACCACTTCACGTACTTGACCAAAATAGCTGGGCTGACAGAAGTCTACGCTGCAACTTACATGTATTATCTGAACAGCTTTTTCTTCTCCCAGGCATCTCTGTGGAACATCATAACTAGTGGGTCTCCTTATATCATACCTTTGTACAGTAAAGGTCATTTAACAAAAAAAGGACTTAGATTTGCCTGGTTTACAAACTAATTCAGAGATGCTCTTTCTCTTATCTGTGTAGCAGAATTACCTCTTGATCTCTGGATGAGTCCTGGGCTCGAGATCCTGCAGTTCCGATTGGTGGAGCCCATCCACCAATCCAAAGCAAACCAGGGAAAGCAAGGCCATGCCCTTTTCTGAAGGGAAGGGTCAAGGAGCAGTTTGGACCTGGTTCGAGAGTGTGCCCAGCCAGGTCTGAAGAACTTTGGGGGTGGAGCCCCTGACGTGTATAAAAGGGGAAAGATGCAATGAGGGACGGCGAGGAGAGAGAAACTCTGGAGATGACCATGCTTGCCTTGATGGATACAGATCAATGCAAGGTGATCAGGCTCTAGGAGCTGCTCGAGGCGGCTTGAGCCTGCGAACCCAGCCAGCAGCTGAGTAGTCAGTGCATGGATTGGTACATGGGGAGCTGGCCCTGGGAGCAGCTCAAGGCTGCTTGGGCCCCACCCAGTGCACAGGTCAGCACATGGAGAGTCGGCCTTGGGAGCAGTTTGAGGCTACTCAAGTTAGCCCTGACTCTAGGCTGTGGCTAGAGTGTGAGATGCAGCGTGGCTCCACATTAAACTAAAAGAGCCCTGGTGCTCAGAGCAGGGCCTGGGAAAGGGAACAACATCCAGTGTGAGGCTGGGGAACCGGATGCAGTAAGGGCTTGGCTCCCAAGGGAATGCCCTGGGTGCCCAGTATGGGGCACCAGGCCATTGAGAGGAGCCGGAGGCACCGCTGGGGAGAGGCCCTCGCGGGACTGGCCACTAGGGGACAAGCCTTGGTTGCTTCAGAGCGGGAGCGGGAGTTGCTGGGGAAGCGGATCCCACAGGGGAGGTGGGCTTGGGAGAGGAGGGTATGTCCACATCCCAGGGCGCTAAAGGGGAGGGACTCCAGGGAACACCCCGGGAGGTGCTGAGTGCACTCCTTATTTTGTGATTGCTGTTGCTTTGTATTTAAAAGGTTAATATAGATATGGGTACTCCTTAAGGGAGTTTATATGGGTTTATCTGTCTTTATGTGTTTATTGCCTATTATTGGAATATACCTGTATTGTTGCCTGTATATGTTTAGGGTATTGCTATCTCATCTTACTTGAGTTATTTAAGTTGATCCCCATATGTGTTTATTTTGTTGATGCCTTAACTTACTTGTTCCAATGTGTTAATGCCTGTTTGTGCAGTGGAGGGGTAGGAGGGGAGGTTAATTATTGTATATGCTGTAAGTCACCCGGTTTATGTTTTGTAGTCTCTAAAAGTGGTATTATATGTTGATTGCAGGGTATTATATGTGGTGTCATGTTAATTTTACTGTAAATATTTAATGTTCCTTATTTATATTGTAGCAATCAATTTGTATATAGTTAAGTGCTTGGTCTCGGCCTGGCTCTGTAGAGAGGAGAGGAAACTGCTCCCAGGTGGCAGGCCTCTCTCTCAGCACCCTGCCTGAGCACCACCCCTTCCACTGGAGGACAGGGCACACCCCCTGGGTGTACCTGGGCTACATAAGTCACTGATAGAAACCAAATTATAGATATGCACGGATCCTGGCTTTTGGTCGTCTGATATTTGGTATTGTTATCTTCCCCCTTATTATGTGGAACCACAATTTAATTTTAAAGTGGGAGATGAGGTAGATATTTTTATCAGTGTTCCTAAACTATAGGTTATGATGACTCTGAGTCGGGGTGCGAGCCCCACAGAATTCTAACTGATTAAGTGTTTCACAGGAAGTGGGCTCGTGAGCTTGAAAAGGGTGAGGCCCACTACTTTGTAGCATCATTACTCCTACAGTGGCGGTTTAAGGGAGTGCCATGATTTCTTTTTGATGCCAAGTTGCTATAAAACACCCCATCGCTATAAAGGAATGGAAAATTTTGATTATATACATATATATTTTATAGCCACTTTTATTTGACACATTTTTCATAATGTGTTATTAAACATGATTGAATCTGACATTCTCTATTAAATCAATTTTATACTCATCTAACTCTCTACCTATATCACACCTGTTTCAGTAGTAGTTATAACTCAGTTTAAGTCCATAGAGTTAGTCTGGTATAATACTGGTACTCCGAAGTGGAGAAGCAGGTCTATATTCAATTCCAGAAAGGATTCTCCATCTAGTTTTCAGAGCCTACTTTAGCTACATGTGGAAGTACACTGAATTGAATGGAAAACTGAGGTCACCATCCCACCTAAGTATGTAGTCCCTGTTTTATATGACATTACCCAAATTTTCAAAAATTTCCATTAAATCATGTGGGGCTTCATGTTGGACAGCTATACCTGGAAGACTGGTACAGAACACCTTTAAAAATCAGACCATAGGTGTTTCCTGGTAGGCACCCAGAAATCAAGTCATCCAACATTTAACAGATATACTTAAAAATATTAACTTGTACTCTATATGTGCATTGGCTGCAGAAAGATGCTGGAAAATATTTAAAGCAATTTAGTTGTCCAGATTCTGGTCTGAGTTTAAAGGTAGCATGACTCTTAATTTTACTGGAAGGAAAATCTGGATTTTATTTGGTGTAACTTGGATTAGATGTGACACAGTGTGTCAATTTATTTCACACATCCTTTCATGCCAGTTCTAACAGTTTCATTTTGGCTAAAACAGAATAAAAAGACAAAAGAGAATGGAGTTGTTTGAAGCTCTGACAACAACTGTACTTTTCGTTGATATGAAGCACTATGTTGTCATCTTTGGCACCTAAGTTTGGAGATAAGTCATGATTAGACTAAAGGAGTGTGTCATAGTCACAGGTCATTTGACAAAATTATTAAACCACTGAAAAGTGGAATTAGCTCATTCTGGGCACTTCCCCCTGAATAATGTTAGATCGTTTATTCATGACCCACTTTAGAATTTCAAACAGTTTGTAGCAACTTTTTTGTTACAAAGAGCAGTTAAAAATGATATCAAGCCTGATTTCTAAACACCTTTAAATTTCAAGAGCTGAAGCACTGTGATTGGAGCTGAGTCAGTGTCTTGGCTTGGTGGGTTCCCCCATTGGAAAATAAATTGGGAATATGCCTGCTTAATTTGTGGCTGCCTTCTAAGACTGACAGGGGGCTGCCCCACAGATATTTTACGGGGCTGCCTGGCCCTACTGTATCCTGTGGAAACAGGAGTTGTGCCTAATTCAGTTGCTCCAAGGTCTTACAGACACTATAAAAGGTCTTACAACATGGAGAGCAAAACAGTGCAAACTGATTTAGCATCAAGGATGTGAGTCTGGAGGAGTCACCAGAAGGACTTGTAAAAGATCAGTGGAACATGGCACAAGGATGGAGCATCCAGTTGCCCACACTCCTTTCTGCTCTTGTTTAATGTTCAATTATTGGAAACCTTTCCATTATCTTCAGTGTATTTGGAGAAGATCCTTGCTGAATATGTTTAACATGCATACTGATCTTGCCTGTAGTAGCTCCACATTATTCAGCCTTAACTGTACAGCTTGCTTCCATATCCAAACTTTTCCATAGTTTGGGGATATTCTGACCTAAGTTTTCAGAAGAGAAATTCAGAAGTCAACATCTGCTCATCTCCTGATTACTTTTCATTTGATTTCCTATTTAATCTTTTTTTTTTGAGAGGTCGTGCAAGGATAAGTATCTCACTGAGTTATACAACCGTGAGTAATCAGTATGAATATATTCATTACCCTAATTATTTGGTTGCACCAAGGAACAGCATGTTAGCTAATGATGCCCCATCACTGTGTTCTTCCAGCATTTGTTTCATGTACAGTCTACAGGAAGTGAAAGCAATTTATGCAATTATGTAGATTTTTTAAACAATCAGACCTGACAAGCCATAGGTTTCTGGGGAGCATTATTTTATGCCTTGAGAGTGCTTTTAGGCAGGGGGTGACTTTGACAGTACAATGAACCCGATAGTCACCCAGGAGTGCACACCCACAGGGTCTTATTGCTTCTCTGAATGTTATTTTTTTTAAGTATAGGTTATACCCATACAATGAATTAGGATTTCAACACAGGTATTACATCATTGGCAGCCAATCACATGGCTATCTCTTGCTCATCATTCTAAAAGCATGTCAAAATTGTTAACGTCAAGCATTTCCAAGGTTATTAGAAAGTGACTCTGTGGAAGACACAGGCAACTTGAATCAGTAATATGAAATATTTAATTTTTTGACCTGTTTTTTTCCAATGGTGAGTTCTGCTGTGAACAGCACATCCTTTATCAGTAGAAATCCTTGTTTGCTCGCATGAGGATTCCATTGATTTGTGATATATATTTTACTTTGGGGAACCAAGAAATGATTACCATTTAACAGGGAATATTCACTTAGTGGACACAAAATTAAGAGAGCTATGGTATATTTATGAAAATATAGTGCAATCTTGTTGCTTGAAGGTTTCGTAGCATTTGGTTGAAAAAGGTAGGTGGAAAGCTAGATTTGAAAATACTATACTTCAGCCAGTTCTGAAGAGCAATGAGAAGAAAATGTTCTCATAGACATTTGAAAACCCTAGGAAACATCCACAGCTTGAATTAACCAGGAATTTGCTCTAACCAGGAATTTCAACCAAGCAATTTAGAGAATACTGAAAACAGAAAAAATTTCCATGACAAATTTCATAAAAATGTTGTCCCTATAAAAAAAATAAAAATTTGACCCCCCCAACAAAAAACACACCACTTGTAAACTAAGCCTAGTTGTCTTTTATTTAAATTTCCTCTATGGGAAAGTATATGCTCTGACTTCCTAAGGGTCTAGAAAGATATTATTTGGGTGATATTTCAGCTAACAACAAAAAATTCAGTATTCGTTCACCAGGACCATAGTCAGGATTTTGATTGAGTAGATTCAGTAGTGGATCCAGGAATGGGGCAAGGGAGGGCGTGCCTCCCACCCCCCGGCCATCCCACTTTGGGTGTCATATGTGCACAGTGAGATTTGAGCCAACTGCTTGATCAGTGCAGGCTCCTACTGGAACCCTGCATGAGTTGTGAGCTCTGAGCTCACCAGTTAATCAGGGTCTGCCCAGAGCCCCTGCTTTTACATAGCTCTGGAGCCCCAGGGGTGAATGCTGCTGCTGTTTGCCCTTTCCTCCCCACTGATTTCAGCAGTAGGGAAAAGAAGGGGAAGAGGGCCAGTGGGAGCAGTCACCCCCGGGGCTCTGGAGCCATGTGAAATCAGAGGCTCCAGCCAGACCCAAAGCCCACTCACATGCAGCACAGCCAAAATAGGGGTGTGACTGCACCACCACATCCCCTCTGGTTCCCTTGCTGAGAAGCTCATAGATTACCATTTACCTGCCCTGATAGGAATTTAGACTTGGTTCAGAATATGAAACTTTCAACTGCACAAACCCATTTGAGATAAAAGGCATAGTTTGATGGAATGGCTTTGCCTTCATTATTAAAAGTATTGTACAAGAATATGGTGCAAGTACTGACAGTACACTCCAGTTCTGTTTAAATGATTACAGGAACAGGAGAGAGATCTTAATTTTTTGGTTGTAAGTACTGCAGGTGGTCATTGCAGCCTGTAAGAGTGAAACCTAATACCTAAGAGAACTTTCTCACTCATTAAAGAGGAGGTGATGAAATTTATCACTTGAGTGTGGTAGTAAAAGTAGAAATTAGTGGTGCATTTTATGAGAGGTGGACTTGGTATAGACAATTTATAGAATATGTTATCACTGTTATATACACTTGGGAATGCATTGGCAAATGCGACTGAAAGTATTTCTCAGCTGATATGGAGTGTGTTCAAATATTAATTTGTGTGCTTTTTCAAATTGCATAAGTTAGGGTTTTCAAATATTTGACATGAAGATTTGGTTTCCAAGGCTATTTTCTCCTACCTGCTCTTCATCCCTGTCTAATAGGTATGAAGTAACTGAGCTCCTTCTCTGCTTCCTGTTGTCCTTTCTGTACACTGTTTAGGGCAAGCACTTGTCTGAGGGGGATTTTGATATTTAGGAAGTTATTTGTTTTTGCAGCTAGATAGTTGATTCTTTGCAAAAGGCTTTACTTGAGCTGGAAATAGTGTTTTGGTCCACTGACATTTTGACTGCAAACCCTCCCCCCCAAACCCTGTTTTCTAATCAGTTGAATCTTAACCCTTTTAAAAGTTTTCCACAGAGAGGGAGAAGAAAGGAAGTGAGCCATTTATTCCAGAATAGCTTGGTGGTTAGGATGCTCACCTAAGATGTGGGAGACCCAGATTTAAAACCCTACTCCAGTGATAGTTCATCATTTTTACAAGATGGAAAAATCTACAGTATCATAACCAACAGCTTAGTAGCCTTGACACTTGCATAGGATGTGGGGGACTGCATTCAAATCCTGGTCTGAATTAGGTAAAGCAGGGCTGCTTAACTGGTAGCCAGCAAGAGTCCCCAAGCTCTCACCAAGTTGCTGTCCCCATATCACTGGCTGTACTGGCAATGGCATCCAGAGTCTCCTCTCCCATCTCTGGCAGCTGTTTTCTGTCCTCACCCCAATGGGGTGGGGCAGTGTGGCAGCGTGGTGAGGTGAGGGCCAGTCTGGGGCCACATCTTGGGGGAGGAGTGGGCAGGGCATGGGGCTGCATGTCATGGGGGTGGGGTTGTGCCTGCATGGTGCACTGATGGTGGGGGTACATGTTGCAGTGGGGGCAGGGAGCATCTGCATAACATGCCTGATGCACCCCTTGTGGTATGGGGTCCCTGCTGGTGCGACCCCCAAGAGTACAGCTCCCGAGCCCTCACGGGCTTAGAAGCTGGTCATCCCTGAGTTAAGCATGGCCTTTTACCTGGGTGTTTTGTACCTCCAGTGTGCACTGACCACTAGGGCCTTTTCTGGTTTTGACCAGAAGTTCTGTTTTGGACCTGAGGAAGTATTTTTTGTGACATTGATACATTTCTACAAAAAGTCTTGGTTTCAACAAATCCTAATTATCTGATACACAGCATTTTAGTAAAATTCCCAGCTAGCTCTATGTACAGTCCTAACTTGCATGGTTGAGGAGAATAGTCCCATCAAAGTCCAATCCATCAAATTACTAAACCAATACCTACTCCGCAGCATGAATAAAGATTGTAGAATTGTGAATGCATGAGCTTCATGATGTCATTTGGGGTGGGATTGTTGGCAAACTGAGAGAGACCTGATTATCAAATTAGCATGGGTTTAATTGTACATGTGGAAAATATCAAATAATTTAGGGATTGAAATACAAAGTATGGCCAGGAAGGTCACATGCAAGATGGGGTTGTAACTAAAGCTTTCAAGATGCAGTTGCTGTTTGGTGGTTCTTTATCTTAACACTCAATGTCCCTGGCACTCATTCTGGACAGGGATATATCTATTTTTGTACATATAGCAGACTGCCTGGAAACTGTATTTAAGCTCCTATTACCCATAGTAAATGGTGAATGAAAGAAATGTGTGGAAAAGCTTTGTAAAAAACTTGTAACATTTCAGCCACTATGTGGGATTGCTACTTTATGGTTATTGGACATATCAAAAGTCAGCTATCTGCTCACTCAGAAGGATGGACAGTTCTGGGACTTACAAGTGGTGCAGTGAGTTAATCTTCGGTCTGGTCTATACTTCACAGTTTTGCTGGCATAGTTATGTTAAGCAGTGTTAAAAATATCACTGGTGCTGGTAAGAAGTTGGATTTCACTAGGCGGGTTTGTTGACTTAGCCATCCTGGCAAAGCCCTTCTAGTGCAGATAAAGCCCTTACTTTTTCCACGCAAATCTTCTACTGCTTTTGTAGGTCCAGAGACATCAACAAAAGCACAGAACGTCCTCCTTGTTAATGAGACAGTAGACTTTTTTTACTACTTAAAAATAACTTATTTCTCCTCCCTGCTTTCTTTACATGCCCCTCAAAAATCTAATTTGTTCATATTTTTTGGAACATATCAGCAAGCCTTCCACAGCAGTGCTTTCACTAGAAAACCTATTTGTGGGACTCGTGTAGAATCATAGAAAGTTAGGGTTGGAAGGGACCTCAGGAAGTCGTCTAGTCCACCCTTCTGCTCAAAGCAGGACCAGCCCCACAGCCAAAGCTTTGTTTAGCCGAGTTTTGAAAGCTTCCAAGGATGGAGCTTTCACCACCTCTCTGGGTAACCTGTTCCAGTGTTTTTCTATCCTCCTAGTGAGAAAATTCTTCCTAATATCTAACCTAAACTTCCCTTGCTGCAACTTGAGAGAGTTGCTTCTTGTTCTGTCATCTGCCACCACTGAGAACAGTCTAGCTCTGTCCTCTTTTGAACCCCACTTCAGGTAGTTGAAGGCTGCTATTAAGTCCCCTTTCAGTCTCCTCTTCTCTAGGCTAAATAAGCCCAGTTCCCTAAGTCTTTCCTCAGAAATCATGTGCCCCAATCCCCAAAACATTTTTGTCACCATCCTCTGCTGGACTCTCTCCAATTTGTCCACATCCTTTCTGTAATGGGGGGACCAAAACTGAACACAGTACTCCAGATGTGGCTTCACCAGTACTGAATAGAGGGGAATAATCACTTCCCTTGATCTGCTGGCAATACTCCTCCCAATGTAGCCTAGTATGCCATTAGCCTTCCTGGCAACAAGGGCATGCTGCTGGCTTATATTCATCTTATAAGCTTATATTTAGCCACTGTAACCCCCAGGTCCTTTTCTGTAGAACTGCTGCCCAGTCAGTCAGCCCCCAGCCTGTAGCAGTGCATGGGATTGTTCTGTCCTAAGCGCAGGACTTTGCATTTGTCCTTGTTCAACCTCATGGGAGGTTTTGCCCAATCCTGCAATGTGTCTAGGTCACTCTGAATCCTACCCCTACCCTCCAGCATGTCTACTACTCCCCGCAGCTTGGTGTCATCTGCAGACTTGTTGAGTGTGCACTCTGTGCCATCTTCCAGGTTGCTGATGAAGACATTGAACAAAACCAGCCTCAGGACCAACCTCTGGGGCACTCCACTTGATACTGGCTGCCAACTAGACAATGTGCCATTGATTACTATGCTCCAGCCAATTTTCTATCCACCTCACAGTCCATTCATCCAGCCCATACTTCCTTAGCTTGCCTGGGAGAACGTTGTGGGAGACTTTATTAAAAGCCTTGCTAAAATCAAGGTACACCACATCCAGCCATCTCCCCGCATCCACAGAGACAGTCATCTCATCATAGAAGGCAATGAGGTTGGTCAGGCATGATTTGCCCCCGGTGTATCCATGCTGAGTAGGATTGCTTCTCTGTAAATTACCTCAAAATTGCTATATACAAGAGGGTACAGACTTTTTCACAGAATTTCAGTTACATAACAATCTAATAGTACATAAACAGAAATGGTGTAGCAATTCAGCTAAATTGATTTTAAATAGACTTTTACTCATATCACTGCAACAGTGTAAAGTGAGCCTAAATTCTTCAGTTTTATTTTGTTCTTCTATACAATTGTTCAAATGAGTAAATGAATAAATTAGGATTAGTGTATGTGCATCTATCAGCATGCTCACTCTCCCTTTTTTTCTAAACATGGCTCTAGATAGTTCTGTTTCCTGGAGGGAAAAAGTACATGGTAACTAAATTGCCCCACTTACTTTTGCAATGCCCCAGGATCAGATTTGCAGCCTACAGGCAGAAGACAAGCTCACTTTCCTCCTAGGCAGAGACCTAAACTAGGCTCAGAGAGCACCAGGGTATGGGCTGGTGTTGTTCATCAAGGTAATTCTACAATATTTTGGTTAGTAGGAATCTTTGTAAAAAGCTTGTAACATTTCAGTCACTATGTGGGATTGCTAAATCTAAATGTTAAATAAATCGTGCCCCTCAACATCATTTTGAAAACCAGATTAACCTCTCATTACACACTGAGCTATTGCAACACACTCGGTTCAAATTTTCTGTGAAACCGTGAGCATTTTTAATAGAAAAGAAAATACATATGTATTCAAATAAACTCAGTAGTTGATCCTTTAAGACAACCACTAGATGTTTGTGATATCCACCAAAGAATCATAAGTTCACAACACTGGATGTCTTTTTTAACATATCATTTTTGACTTTGTGATTCTTTGTATTTATTTCATTGGATACAACTGGCAAAAAGAAGTAGATTTACATAAAAAGTGGATTGTATTTTTGCTCTAGAATGTTAGCTTCCATTACTTACGTGATGCATGTTTGAGGTGGTTACAAGCTGTAAGGTGAATTTTCTGGAAGTGGTGTTTCAAAGATTTGTTTTCCTTCATTTAAGCTGAGAAAATATTCAATTATTTCAGCTATATAACATGCAGAAAATGAAGTGATTTTTAGATAGGAAGTGGGAGAAAACTTGGAAGCTTTATGTTTCTTTGACTTGCTTTTGGATGTGGACATTTGCAAGGTAATCATGAATTAGATATTTCAAAGCCTGACCACAGAAATTCAAGAGTTTATTAGTGGGATAGATTTGGTGAAATATCTTGTACTGGTTTAGTTTGCTATGGAAAATGAACTTAGCTCACTAGATAGTGGTATTTGCCACAATGAAAAAAGGATGTGGCATGGGACTTTAGACTATTGGATAGCCCAGCAAGTTTTGGAAAGGATTTTGGAGAAAGGTGATGATTTGAAAGTTAATCTTCAAAGCTTTATCAATAATGCATTGGATATCAGGATTGTTGGCATATCTTCAGATATTTTGAGATAGGAATATGAATGTTATGTACCTAAGTAAATACTGATGATCAGAACTCTTGTGTGCAGTATGAACTTTTCTCATTGGATGATCTCTCCATCTTCAATGGTAGCAATAGGCATATCCCATGGTAATTTATCTGATAAAGGGTATTTTTTAGGATTACTGGAATTTAAGGAGTGTTGCAGGGTTTGGCTGATAAACGGCACATTCCAGAATAGTATGCTATAAGATAAAGTATCTAATTTGAACAAAATAGTAAGATAGTATGGAATGCTTCACAGTCTTTTCCTATCAACTGTTATGAGCATGCTTTTAAGGAAAGGAGACCACTGGGTGTATCTTATTTTGGTGAGGGAGAGAAGAAAAGAGTCTATTTCAGTCAAGAATCAGTTTCTCCCCACTTAAACGTGACTTTCCAGCATCCCAATTATTGTTTTTTTTAATAATAGGTCAGTTTTTGTTTACAGAAGGCATTTTTTGAAATGCCTGTTGCCACCCTTTCCCCTATGTTAGTTAATCACTAATATATTTTTGAACCTGTGCTTTTGACTCTTGTGATTTTATCTGTGCAAGATTGTTTTGTTTTTGAATTCTTTCTTTTTTTTTCAGATAAGGCTGTAACTGGTACTTCACTACTTCTTTACCTGCCTTACCTAGAAGACCTCTTTGGGTTGTCTTTATCATTTATTTGAACATACCGAACAATGTTCTTCTTAACTGCTGCAATTTGGTTCCTGAAAAGTAAATGATTAATTTTTCCAGGAAGCAGATCTTTTGGTTCTATCCCACACACAAAATATTACTTGCAGTGGGTAGGATCTGACCATAAGAATGGCAGCTTCTGCTGTTATGACCTAATTCATAATTTATATAATTTCATTTGGTTTTTTTAGTACAGAAGATATGGGCATGAATAAAATTTATGCTTTCATTCCATGAAGTGTCATTTTTTCTCCTTAACATACTTTATTTTTTCTGTTTTTTAAAAATATAGAAAACAGCTACCATAGATGTATGCCAGCTTCATTGAAACACACACTTCAAAGTAAACAGCTATAGCTCAGCTGTTCCTTCATTTCTCCCACTCAGCTCTTGCTTAATATTCAGAAACATTGTCAGGTGTCTGAGTCATTTTGTTTGCCTTACTTCTGCCCTTCCTTGTGTGTCTTTCTTTTTTACCATTTGTCCATTTCATGGTTTCAAAGTTGGTTCTGATTTTAGTAGCAGCTTATTGGCATCTTCTTGTGCACCTGGAATGTGGATCTCTATCCCAAGTGACTGAAGTGTCATTTCTCTTGTTTGCAGCTGCTTTCCACCTATATTGGTGGCTCCAACTCAATCCATTGCTTTATGTGTAGTCCCTGAAATTGTCATGGACTGACACTCAAGTCTATCTGAAGAAGGACCAAGAACCACTCATAGAAGGTTATACCTTGAGCCATATGACTGCCGACACTGCAACCTCAAAATATCCTGAGCTGTTTTCCAGGTTTTCTTAGTGATTGACTTTTGGGTTTTTCTATGTTATGGGGCTGCCACTGCTCTGCTGGAAAAGTAATACTGGCAAAGCCCTCTACTACAGATGTAGCTTATAGTGGCAGATGTTTTTTTCTGATGAGTTTGCTACTCCATGGGCATGTCTACATGAGATTAGAGCAAAGTACTGTGCAGTGCACCACTGTCTACATGTGCAGATGCTTACTGAACAGTAATTTGCTGTAATGGTGAATAAATTTGCTAAATACAAGTAGCAAATTTACTCTCAAGTAATTACTGTGCAGTATGGCACAGATAGGTAGCTGACTGGGAGCAAATTTGCTCCTGGTCACTGGGGCAGCAGGGGGTGGGAAATTGCTCCCAGCCTCTGGGAGTTGCCTGCTGTCGGGGCAGGCTCTGCCACTGGAGCCTGGGTAGGGACAAGGTCCCTCTGCCTCAACAGCAGGGAGCTCCTAGCCCCTGCTTCACAATCACAGAGCTGGGGCTGGGAACAATCATCTCCCAGGCCCTGCTCTGTGATCCCAGAGCCAGAGCCAGGAGATAAGAATGCCCTGACCACCACTCTGCAATCACAGAGTTGGGGCTGGGAGCTCTCTGCTGCTGGGGCAGGGGGACACTGTCCTTGCCTGGGCTCTGGTGGCAGAGCCCACCCCAGCAGCAGGAAGCTCCTGGGGGCAGGGAGCAACCTCCAAGTGTCTGCCAGGAGACAGTTGTTTCCTGGCCCCATGCTCCCTGCCATTACCTGGGCTAACAACCAGGGGGAGACTAGAGCTCTCCCTGGCTGCTGCAGGGGGCCAGTACAGAGACACTGGGGGTGGGAGCAGACTGCTGCCATGAGCAGCAAATCTGCTTCTGCTTCTCTGCACATGTAGACACCTGCGGGGGTGGGT
>NW_017729022.1:169050820-169052715 GCF_001723915.1 Gavialis gangeticus | reverse complement strand
GCTGCGGGGGTGGGTGGGGGGGTGGGGTGTTACTCTACAGTAAATTACTCCAGAGTAAACCCACCCTGTAGCATTTGTACATGTAGACATGCCTCATGTCTCCAAATAAAAGGAGCTCTAATTGCAGAAGCTCTTCTTCATTGGCCTTCTGCCACAACTGCATGCAGAGTAGGGGAAAAACTTGGCTAAAATTGCTACATTAGCCATGGACTGAGATCTTTTTATAGCCCTAAATGACACATCTGCTGGCAAAACATAGTAGATTGAGTCTGTGTGTACATAGTTTATATACATTCTGGGGGGAAGAATTTACCATTATTTAGAGACACAGGGATAAGTCCCAGCTCCAAGCCTGAACAACACAGTCATGATCTTGACTGGGGTCTCTGGGGGATACCTCAGTTACTAATAAGGAGAACTTGTTACAACAATTTGCAGTTTCTGCTGGGTAAAACCAATAGTCCACATGAGGGCACCATAGCCTAAGTAATAAGGAGATGAGGCTATCTCTTCAAAGGCTAAGTGTGGAAACCAGTAGCATTCAATTTATATTACAAAGGTGTCTAGCAATGACATGGGGTGGTCAAAGGAACAAACATATCCCATGGTCATAACAACAACTACATAAGGTCAACTCCTGCTCTTGCATTTGTGGGTCATTCTCTAATTGTTGGCATTGTGTCCATCTGAATTAGATTGTAAGGTCCTTGGGGTAGGGACCTGTCTAAGCAATGCATTGCTATGCACACCTATGACACTATGTAAATAATTAACAACAGTAATTAATGTGCCAATAAAGCAGTATTGCTTGACATTGCTACTGGGCAATTACTATCGTTTTCAATTTTTTTAAGAGGGACTGTCAACTAGAGTTAGACCCTGAATTTAACACATGGGTTTAAACCCTCCCCACCCAAACCCTGGTATTATATATTTAAAAATTGTAATGAAAACAGGGTTTTGAAATGCAAACATCTCCCTGCAGTGTTACAAGCATAACAAGGATCAGAAAGTGCCATTGGCTGTCACAATATGGCTGGACATACAAGGAGTAGTGAAAGCTCCCCCCATGTATTTTCATTGCTGGGGTCTGAATGAAATACCACCAGGAAAGGAAATATTATTTTTAAAAGCATGTATTTTGATGGTTCAAAACTGTATTCTTTTCTTTATTGCTGTGACTCTTTGTCATGGGTCTCTGGCACCATTGGATGCAGAGAGAACACTGTGGAAAGGAGAGGAAAAAAAGATTAGCTCAGTCCTGGTCGTGGTAAAACTCCCATGATGTCAATGGGAGGATGAAGAAGCCTTAAGTTAGACAAAGACATCTGAAGCACAGGCTGGTAATTGAAAGGGGTAAGAATGCTATTTCCCTTTAATGGATATCTTTCCAGCTGATGTATACTTGGTATTATTTGGTACAAGAGCAAGCAATGCTTGAAGTCAATCTCTTCAGCACTTATAGGAAGAGCTTTAAAAGCTTGAGCTAAGTTCTAGGGCCAGTAAAGGATTCAGGCTCTTAAAATGGGACTTAGGCATCTATATTGTGTTCAAACTCAAAATTTTGATCCTGAAAACCCTCAGGATGCTGGCCCATAGAGACACTTGAAGTCCAGGGCTACAGCTTTTAAGGGGAGCATATACTAAAGCATAAACTGAGCATATACTGAAGAAGCTTCTGGTTCTGTATTTCACTGTATGATAATTTTAGATTGCATCATTAGAGCCTGCAGCTTATGGCCTATAAAACAAGATATTTTGGGATAATACATGACTGGAAAACAGGATACCAAACATTGCAGGATGCAAGCCTGAAATTTGCCTAAGAGTATTTTACAGATATTGTCTTCCTTAAGAAAAGCATACATGAACATGCAACACACACACACACACAC
>NW_017729022.1:169050244-169050800 GCF_001723915.1 Gavialis gangeticus | reverse complement strand
ACACACACACACACACACACACACACACACACACACACACACACACGGAGTTAGGCTGAAGTTAGTTTGTATGTAATCCAAACAAATGTCCTTTGAATGAAGCATTGAAAAAAATGTGTGACCATTTTTCCCTTAATTCATAAATAAAACATGGTATAAATACAGGATGACCAGTGAGATCTTACATCTAACAAATAGATTTCTGCAGAAATGGATCTGAAATGCCCTTTAGTCGAGGCCCATAGGTTCTTGGAAAACATTGTATTTCCTTCTTGTTGCAGAGTCAGGCTTTGCAACCTATCTAGGATAGTATCTGACATTCCCTGACATTGCAATGAAGGCATAGTGAGAAAATATATATACGTATGTGTATATCGATATCTATATCCAGCTGCGATTCATGAAAATATATATGCATGACAAATATATAGGCAGACAGCATTCTTAGACGTGATGCCTTTTATAAGACCAATTAAAAAGTTGGAAAAATTGTTCTTTGCAAGTTTTCAAGCACAAACACTTTTCTTCAGGCATAAAGAGAGTCTGTCACACACAC
>NW_017729022.1:169033940-169050218 GCF_001723915.1 Gavialis gangeticus | reverse complement strand
AACTTCTCTAGCTGCCCCAGAGCCATTCTCTGGCTCCCCACATCCAGAGCCCCTCTTTAACACACACACACACACTATATATATATATATGTGGTTTTGAAACCTGCACCTGGGCTCCACTCTGCCACCTCCAGGCCACCCAGTGGGGCAGTGGTTGCAGCGCAGGGGACCACAGGGCAGCCTGGGCACAGGCTCCAGGCAGCTGTATTGGAGGGGGGCGCACACAGAAACACATACAAGCATCTGTAGCCTGCATGGTGAGTGTAGAGCAGCTGGTAAGTTTGCGGAGGAGAGGAAAGGCAGGTGGAGGGGGGGAAATTGAGGCCCCCACAGTGGGAGAGGGAATGGGGCAGGGGCAAGCACTGGGGTGAATGGGGCCCCAGGGCTGGGGTGGGTCATGGGTCGCAGGATTGAGCCATGGGAGGCTCATCCAGGGATGGGGGGGAGCTCCCCTGCCCTTTCCCTCTCCCTCCTCCCCTCTCTCCCCACCCCCGACTTATCTGCTGGGCACTGTGTGTGTGTGTGTGTGTGTATGCGTGCCCCTCACTCCAAAGCCATGGCCCCCTCAGCCCTGCTGTTGCCCCTCACTCCTGACCCACAGTACCCCGCATCCTTTACCTTGCATCCTTCCAGGCCATGTAGAGACTCTTCCTCCTCGGGCTTCAACCCCCCCCAACACATCCACAGCCCCCCTTACACCTTCACAAATCCCCCTCCCAACACTCTCCCCATATCCACCCCCCAATCATACAAAGTTCCTGCATAATTTAGCATAATTTTGAGGTTTTCTGTATATAATTTTGAGTTTTCCGCCGTGCAATTAAAATCACAATTAATTGTGGCTAATTTTTTAAATTGTGCGACTATTCATAATCACATTTTAAATCATTTGACAGCCCTAACATATATATAATATAATTTTTTCTCTCACTATGCCTTCATTGCAGTGTCAGGGAATATCAGAGACTATTCTAGATAGATTGCAAAGCCTGACCCTGCAACACAATGTTTTCCAAGAATTTATGGGCCTTGACTAAAGGGCATTTCAGATCCATTTCTGCAGAAATCTATTTGTTAAATGTGAGATCTCATTGGTACCATCCCCACAACCCTTAAAATAAGGTTTAACTGACTTCTTCATAGAAATTAATATGCATCCTATTAATACCAAAAGCTAAGTTCTTCTCTTGGACATGTGTACAGCTCTGTGATACTCAGCATGATCAAATGTAACTGTAACAGGGACCAGAATTTCATCTCAACTATGCAAAACATTTTAAATGAATTATTGAGAGATGAAGAAAGAGAAGGATTTCCAAAGACTAACATAGGTTGTGAATTGGTAAGCGATTAAGTTTTTTGAATCATTGCTCCAGCTTTGTTAATGTAGGTATACATTCATTTAAATTCTTAGTGGATTTCAAACCGCCAATTTCTGAGCTTTCATAGAGCTTTGATCTGATTCCAGAGGTTTATGATGTAAGTGGATTATTTTTTCCTTAATACTGAGAGACCATTTCTCTCCCTGCCTTCTCCAAAAAATTATAGCAATTAGACTGTAAATGAACACTGGTTTTGGCCCACAATGGATTTTAACCCACTCTGTGCTGGAGGCCATGTTCTCTGTACTGCTACAGAGAGTTAAGTGTGAGTATGATGAAGACGCTAATAATGAACTGCTATTTTAAATAGGAAAGATCCTAAAACATGCAACAGACCACATAATCCAGTTCCAAACTGAATACATAAAGAACACTTAATCCATCATTTAAATGCAGCCAAGTTAGGGTGGGCCACATACAGCTCTTTAACAACAAAACACAATCATTTAGGTTAGACAATGAGAATAGCTGACCCAGCAGAAATTGAAGGGGAAATATAGGCAGGATGAATGTAATTACTGAGATAGGATTTAGCCAAGATATCTATGTTTAACTCCGTATTCTTGCTGAAGTGCCATAGAAGTTTTACTGAAGGCATGGGATCGAGGTCTTAGTTGTCTATCTCATCCAACAGATGTCCTCCTATAGGGTTTGGTGGAGTACCAAGTGTACTCTGTCAGCGTATAGGTTCACTGAGTTCAGACAATCACCCAGAATTTTGGTTTCTTACATAAACTGAGCATTAGGGTATTTTGAGGATCATCCACTGCAAGATTTCAGAGATGTAAGTGATGAGTACTGTGCCCTGGTCAGTCTTTTATTCCTCCTTCTCCTGTACTGTCCCACTTTCCCTATGGGGGATGGGAAGGTGAGTGCCCCCTCTTCCCCCCGACACCATTCTGGTACCTCTATGCTTTAGGCAGTGCCTGGGGCTTATGCCCTGTTCATGCTACCGCAAGATTTAGTAGGTATGTTGTGTGTGCTTGGTACTTTATGCAATATACTGAATTTTCAGTATTTTTTGGAATTGTATTAATTTAAAATGTTCTCATACTGAAAAAATATTAAAAAATTAGATTTTTTAAACCCCTTATTAAGAGGTATTAATAAAACACAATTACGATATACTTTTTAATTTTTTTGACTGTCCAGTGACTTTATTCTAGGTCAGGTCTTCACTTTCTGATGGTAGTATGTGGCTGAGGTTATTAATCTGACTCGAAAAATGGAGGGTGGCATGGAAACTTGTGGTGAGATTGGTTATGAATCTGCCAATATGTGGGGAGGAAAATGGATTCCCCAGTATACAGAAAGCTAGCCTTAATGCAATGTTAACCTGGTTATTTTATATTGGCTTGGAATGGTCATTTTAGAGGAGGCTGCAATCTCTGAAACTATATAATAAGTAATGGGCTTGAATGTTAAAATTACCTTTATGAAAATACTGGTGTAATCTAGTGTCCTGTTCCCAGTAGATGGCAGTGTTTTATTGCTCATGCACAATAGTTTGCCTAGGGATGAGTTTGCAATAATATTCCAGGAAACTTGGCATTCAAATAGTTGCTATGTTTAAAATACTGGTAAACAAAATCAGTGCCTCATGCTGTATCTGACTGTTGCCATTTAATGTAGTTTGGCTCAAAGCAGAACCCTAGGTCTCATGGGCCAGCAGGGGAGCTCCGATCTAGGTCTAGATTCCCAACTCAGGGCCAAACTGGATCAACAAAGACAAAATCCATTAAGATTTGGGGACAGTCTACCTCTGCTTCTTGGCTTTGCAGTTCCTATCTGTGTAATAGGGATGACAATCCTTTCTTTTCTCTTAGTTTTGTCTCTTACCTGCCATGATAAGGTGCTCCTATCCCAGTTGGGGACCTCCTTCAGGAGTAATAGCTCTTCATAACAAAAGTTCATGTATGTCAATATGAAGCTATAATGAATACCTGAGAGTGAGCTTCATCACTAGCATCATAGAAAATGTACTGTCTGGAATCAAGAATGAAAATAAAAAAGTTAGAGCTCTCTCACCTTTCATAGCATTGTTGTGGTAGCAACAGTAATAGCACATTGTATGGGAAGCAGTACTACAAGATCAACTACAACATTGTTTTTGCCCAGTACAAATATGGGTTTGTTTGAACAATTTTGGGATTCTCAGCTGTAGTTATGGCCACGAGATTACATCCACACTAATCATGGGTGACAGAAATTTTCAGCTCTGTGGCCATTTATTCTTTGAAATGTGAGCATCTGACACCAATCTAGGCGCGTAAATTCAAATGTGTCCAAGTGAAAGTGACCTGATATTTCAGGGATGTTGAGCAGATGCTTTTACTGAAGTCAAAGGGAATGGCACTTTTACTTAGTGCTTCACATTACAAATGCAAGATTTAATTTAAGGTTTCAATTCAGCAGTTCAAATCCAGCCCAGGTTGGTAATAACTTAATGGAGTTACTCGTTAGTGAAGGGCAGGTTCCATATACGATGCAGTCTCAAAAAAACCATTGCACACCACTCTTTAAAAAACAAACACTGTCAGTCTTATGAGTACAGGGAGGCCAAAGGCTAAATGAACCCCTCCAGGTTCAGGCATGTTGGCAGGATGGAGCGGAGAAGCTTGCACTGCGACTCTCCCCTGTTCTATGGATAAAGAAAGAGCTTTATTTTCTAGGGCTGCTACACATACATATTTCACCCATCACTAAAGACACATATGTGTTAAAGCTGTTCTGCTATATTTATTTTCCTTTGACATTATGGCCTTCAGAAGTACCCAGCCAGTAGATACTTCTACGGTAGTGTGTGTCCGTGCTGTCTGGAGTAGTTGTTCTCGACCAGCATGCTAGGGCACTGGGAGGTGCTGTGAGATCTTTTGAAGGGGGCTGCAGGAAATGTAAAGAGATAAACAAGGGGTGAAGTGACAAGCAGATAAAGGCAGGCTCAGGTTGTCTCTGCCTACCTGCCCCTGACCCTCCGCTTCCTGCCACCTCTGAATTGAAACAGGGTGCCCCTCAATTCACAGAAGTTATGGAGGGGTGCCTTGAGTCTGACAAGTGGTGCCTTGAGTCTGAGAAAGGTTGAGAATCTCTGCTCCAGAGACTCATTTCAGCCAAAAAATGTGGAGTGACTTCACTGGAACTTGGAGAAAGCCTGAAGATGGGATCCCCAACATGATGTTCCTTGTGAGTCAGTGCAGAGCTTGAACCTGGCTCTTCCACAACGGGGAAATGAGAACAACAACTCTGTTTGGCACCTAAGCACTTTTGCAAAACAGACAGACCTTCCAGGCAGTTCTTAGGAGGCAAAGAGCTCCTTTACTGTGCCAAAAGGAAGGTTCTCTCTGTTTGCATTCACTAGATGGCACAAAAGCATAGCAGATGGATTTGGAATGGTTTTTTTTTCTGCTGTTTTTATAGTTGATATTGTAACTGTGCCTAGGGTAGTTCTGAATGCACAGCCAGAGCCCCAGAGCCCATTTCTGCAGCAAGACGCATGCTGGCTGTGATGTGCATATTCATTTGGGGGCAAGTTACCCTTCCAAGCATTTGCTGCCTAAGTCCTTCTTGTCCTGCTGCTGTGGTGCTCCGAAGGAGTCGTACATGCTGCTTGCAGCAATCTTGCCATGTGGGTGTCTCTCTACATTTGACTTGTATTTTGTCCCAAGTGTCCAGTACTCATCCAAACAGTGAGGCAGACGGATGCTTTTTCTTTTGCCAGAACAATGCTGACACAGATCATAATGCACAGTTCTGTTTGCTAGGCAGGGAAACTATTTGGATTTTAGAATAAATCTGATTTCAGCTTTCTGGTTCTAACCCACTGTATTCTAAAGTAGAAGAAATGAATTAAGTACACCCTGTTCCTTTACTCAGGTATTCAGATATTAGATGCTATTTTCCCCATAACTAAGTAGAGTGGGATAAAAAATGGAAACTATTTCTCATGAAAAATGCTGAAAGCCATTTTCATTCTACAGGTTTAGTAAAGAAACAATGTTGTTTTCAGTCTTTTTCTTGCAAAACACTTAATAGAAATATGTTAAAAACTATTTTGGTTTTTCAGTTTTTCTTTTTCCTTCTGTAGCTTTTGCTTTCCCATTCTTTTTCCCCTTTTGATTTTTTTAGGGTAGTCAAAAGGGAAAGCCAAAGGGAGGAAGAGTGAAAATAAACTTAAAACCCAAGGTAGAAATGCAGGGTAAAACTAATTGTACAGTTTTGTTAAAAAATGGATTTCAGAACTAATATCCCTACCTCCTCCAATGTTTACATTTTGGGGATTTATATAGAGAAATCATCCATTTGAAAAATGCTGACCAGCTCTAGTCAAAATAAAAAAGTGATGGAAATTTCTGTAGTGCAGCAAGGTTGGCCTGGTACTATTAAAATGGTGTCAGAGGGAAGCTGAGATAAGTTATTCTTCAGCTCCTCTGGGGAATAGAGTTCAGGGAAGGTAAAAAAAAGTAGCCTTATGTTTGTAATGCTACAGTGCAGGGTTGAGAAGAAGAGCCAGATAGTTTGATTGCCTTTCTGTCTCCTCTGTCTGGGGGTTATAGTGCTGGAGAGCACTGCCAGGGGCTTACGAGGTGAGAGAGGATGGAGCACTGTTGATTAGATTCACATTCTTCCTCTCTCTGCATGCTTTGATTTCTCTACCCACCTGTTTTATCATTAGATCATTTTTATCTTCCATGGGAAGGAGCTGGAACCAATTTCTGAAATCCTGGAGAAGGTGGGGTACTGTATTCCTGCTGGGGATGAGAGTGAGAGGAGCAGGGCCTCAGCTTCTGTAACTGCTTGTTTTGTATGTTGCTTGTCCTTTGGGGGGGGTGGGATTCAGCTGATGATATGAACTTTGAAGTGTCAGTTCTTTCTCTGAAGCCCATTTTGAGTTGAGTTGTTCAGTTTTGCACTCAGTGCTTCTGTTTTTAGGAACTGCTAGCTCAGATCCCTGCAGATCTGTCTCCTCTGTGCTCCTCCCCAATCCCCTTTCTAAGGATCTAATTTGCTACTTAAGATTCTACCGACTTAGCTTTTGCCAAGTACAATGTGTGATATTTTTTTGACTTTAGACCTCAGTAAATTCCTTCTTCTAGGGGAAAATGAGCCATGGGGCTCCTTCCCTGCCTCTGCTGTTGTAAGAGAGAGGCTGACAGAAGTCATGTGATTTCAAAGTCAAGGGTGAATACAAGATCTGCTGATTCCAGAGGTTTGTACTGCTGCTAAGGAGGTAACAGGTAGTGGCAAAAAGCCACCACAGGCATTGAAATGCAAATGGAACACTGAAGTTAGGGAGGGCTCAGGCTTTGAAAGTGAATAACCCAAACATTTTCTTTCCAAACATCTGCAAATTGTTAGCCTGATTTATTTTGAATTTAAAAAATCTTTCTTAGCAGACTGACAGCTTATTTTCATTTTCAGCTGTTAAACGTTTTCAGCCATTTGAAGTACGGGCTGTGCCACTGCCTTTGATGTTGGCGGAATGTGCCTTTCCTAGGCAGGTACACCTGGAGTGTTACCAATGATGGTGGCTTTCTGCCATGATGGAGATAGCTTTTTAACAGCTTTACTTCCTTCTGCCTGAAGCTGTGAGTTTTCCCTACGTGCAGTCAGACTGCAGTGTGGCTTCTAAACCTGCTAACAGCAAAACAGACTTGGTTCTTCTTACAGTCAGATGAGGCACCCTCCAGTTATAAGGGCTGCTTCCAAAAAGGTATGGCAGTAGAAGTGAAACCTTGGGCTTTCTGCCTTTCCCTGGGGGATGCCTCTTTGGCTTGAAATTATATCCAATAAAAAAAGTTTCAGAACCTGAAAAGCTCCTCCCCCAGCTTTCTCTTTCATTGCTGGCATTTCACTGTAGCCACAGTGGTTACTGTTTGTTAGAGGAACATTGTGTACTCAGATTCTTTACCTGGGAAGCTCAAACTCCATTAGCAGCCAGTTTAGCAGTTGTTCACCTGTAGATCTCCAACAGCTTTATACAAGGTGGCACATTTCTTTATTCCCATTTCTTACAATTCAGCAACCTAAGACAGGGAGGTTTTAAATTTGTTTATGGCTAAGTATGGGCCAGATTCAAATGTTCTGTTGGGTGCCTCGACTTAGGAGTCACAGGGTATGCCCCTATGAGCATGCATGTGCAGTTTACGGCACCTCAAAGTCATCTGAGACATCACAAACTGCATATGGCACATGTGCACCCGTGCACTGTGCTGCTAATTAGCAGTGTTTTTTTGACACTGGGAGATTCTGGTGTAAAAAAAAACACCGCTAAAAAAATTGGCGCGGTACATGTGGCAGCAGTGTGTGCTGCTAGTAACTGGAGCCTGGCCAGCAAGAGCCATGCTCTGGCTGCTGACCAGGCTCTTGAGTGCCCAGCTTGGTGCCACTGCTGCCCCAGGAGGCCCCCAGGACCTCAAGGAAAGCTGCTGGGGCCAGCACCTCCCCTACCCCACCCAGACCCCACCCAGATTGCTGGAGCACGTGTGCAGGGGTGTGCCCAAGGACAAATAGCAGTGGCACAAATATGTGCCACTGCTATTTGTCCCACGGAAAATGTGTGCCCCTGCATGTGCACACTCGTAGAGATTAGGGCTGTGCAAAGCTTCAGTCCCTGATTTGATTTGGTGGAAATTTGGCCTGAATCGGTGGCCGAGTCTCCGAATCTGAATCAAATCAGAGGCACAGCTGGAGCAGAGCTGAGAGGAGCTTGTGGGGGGCAAGGGTGGATGCAGGCTGCCTGCTGTGGCCTTGGGGCTCCCTGCCCTGCTGCTGTTGCCTCAGGAGTCCTGTGCCAGTCATGCTGCCATGGCAAGTTGCCCTCTGGCTGCCCAGCAGCACAGGTGGGCACAACTCCACGCTGCTGCCCTTTCCGTTGGCAGGTGGGCAGGGGGTACCTCACCATGGTGGCATGGCTGGTGCAGGGCTCCTAGGGGGACAGCAGCAGGGAAGGGAGCCCCAAGGCCACAGCGGACAGCATCCATCCACCCCTGCCCCATGCACAAATCTGGGGGGGCATGTGCCCCCCCAATTGCCCCTCCCTGGAGTGTGTACAGCAGCAGGGAGCTGGCCCCCACCCTGCACTGGATGAGCCCCGGATGAGCCGCCCATGTACGAGCAGTGTCCCTAACCCCTGCCCCACTCCCTCCCTCACCGTTGGGGCCTCAATCTGTTCCCCCACCCATAGGCTTACCTGCAGGCAGCTGGGGGAGATGCTTTCCATTGCTGTCTGGGGCTGTATTCCTGGCCATATGCATGTGGTGCCTCCTGTGTTCCACTCCCTGCAGCTCCAAGCAGCCAGTCCCAAGCAGCTAGCCAGCCTGTGCCAGCCTGCAATGGGAAACCTGCCATTACCCATATTTTTCCATGGTGAATGGAAAACCCAGATCCCTGCATGGCCAATTTCCGGAGAGCCACAAGTACCATGCTGGCAAGCTGCATGAGGCTTACGAGCTGTGGTTTGGCCACCGTGGTACTATTCTATGGTGGAGTTATTTATAATAGCCATAATGAACATGTAGATGGTTACTAGGGCTGTCTGGGACACAAGGGTGCTAAAGTGTGGGGCTGCCTGTTGGCTAGCTCCACACTGCCAGCCAGCTCCTCTGCAGCATGTTGAGCTAGGTTGGAGCCACTCTGGGCTGGCACGCTGACCGCCCCAGATCCTTTGCCACCTGGGGTGCACTGCCTCAGCTCAACATGCTGTGGTCCCAGGCACACATGTAAATGCTGCGCCTGGGAGTTTTAAACTCTGGCATGAACTGTGCTGGAGTTTATTCAGGCATACTAATTTCACATATAGATGCACTTGTGATGTACAAAATTAGGTGCCTGGCCCCAGCATTGTGATCCAAATTGGCAGGGTTAGGCATGTAAGATTCCTGGAGAGTTAATAGAGTGAGACATCTCCAAAAGGCAGTATGGAGCATCTAGATATTGAGAAGAGGGTGGCTATCATGAGCCACTAGAACAAGGTAGGCATAGAATCACTGGAGATTTTGTCTCTGATATGATCTGTAGTGGTGCCTATTGGTTAAGTTCATACCCAAGACAAATGAAGTATAGATTCTAGACCCTACTCAGCTGGAGGGAGTCAAGCCCACATCTTTCAGTTTCCATGACACTGAGGTAACTGCTATAGAATACTTGAGAGGGGGTACTTTTCATCCTCTGAAGGTAGCCCTCTGGACAGCCAAGAGATTAAGACTTATGGGGCCAGGAGAACAAGTAAAAGGAAGCCTGAACCTATAACCCAGTGAGTATAACAGGGCTGTTCCAGTTTTTTTAACAAACAACTGTCCAATGGACAATATAAATAGATCTGGCAGCAGGGATCAGAACCCAGAAACCCTCTCTTCCAGAGGAGTATGCTCATTACTGAACTAACCAAAAATCTTAAAACATATCTGAGTGTGACCACAGGGCCTCGAACGCACGGTCATGTGTGGTCTTGGTTTGAGTGGCCAGTGGTATATGCCCCACAGTCTCCAATAAGCCACCAAGTAGGTGTCTGCTCTTTGAGTGGCCATCCCCAATCTCGCCTGCCACGACTTTGAATGTTCCCCAGTGGTGGGGTGGCTACTTGGGGTTCCTTGGCAGCGTGAGATCTGTCCGGCGGTCACCTGTGGGGCTCCACCACCCCTACACCCCGACCTTATGCCACCTTGATGGGTCAACGGGTTTTCCTGGCCATGCTCCCGTTCTTGTCGAGTCGTGGAAGCCTTGCACACCCCTTTCCATCCTGGGTAACTGGTTCTCGGGATGAACTCACTAGTTCAGCTTAGGATCACTTGCAGTCCATATTCCCCAGCCTCCTAACCTATTCCCTCCAGGGAATGACTTCTGGCTAGTACTTTAAACAAAAATAGCGGAGCCCATAATGGCTCTGCAGCAGCTACCTCAGCCATGGTGTTTACTCTTGCCTCTCAACACCTCCAAACGGGGAAACACAAAGAAAAATACAAACTAACAATCTACTCTGTTGCAAAAGGGGTCTGTGTAGTTCCTCCCAGGCCCCTACATTGGGGTGTCGGGTGCTTTATTCCCTAAATCTCTCCAGGGGATGATCCCCACCTGGGGGTCAGGTACCCATGACCCCTCACTTGGGTCGCCTCTCCCCCTCCTTCTGGCTCTTCCCCAGTTATGGCTCCAGTCATCTTCCCCTCCTTTAGTGGAATCACTACTTGGGTGCCTTGTGGCCCCTCTGTGTATGCCCGGTTGCTCCTCACACCCAGAAGTGGCACTCTGCCTCTTTACAGCCCTTCACACTGCTCCTGCTTAGAGCCTTTTGAAGAGGGGTTTTCTTCCACTTCCCAAATGTCCTCGCTGCTCCCATTTGTTAGGGTGTCGAACATCGCGTCCCTCTCTCTGCTCCCTCCGCTTTTGCCATCTTCACCAGCTGCAGGAGCTTTCTCTGGCTTGTCCTTCCCTCTGGTGAGCTTTCTCTGGCTTGTTCTTCCCTCACTGCTGTTGTCCCAGTCGGCATCAGGACCTCCCTTTGGCTCCTTGTTAGCCCATGTGGGCTGTCCTTCTGTCTCCCTGTGGGATTCCCAAGAGGCACACCGTGGTGGTGCCTCCCTCGGGTCTGTTTTCCCCCTCCCACTTCCTCTACCGGCGGTTTGTTTTATTCTTACCGGCTGGTAATTGCCGGTGATGTCGCCAGCTGGCCTCAGCTGTATGAAGACATGGCTGATGAGCCGCACGGGTTTCCCTCCTCGTTCCAGCTGTGTCGCTGTTCCTGCTACTGGTTAGTATTTTCTTTATTTTATTTTTATGTTTGTTTTCTTTTCTTCATGGGGTTTTCTTTCCCAGGGTTCCCCCTTTTGGGTACAGGGTCCTTCCTCCCGCTCTTTCCCGGGACACTGAGCTAGATGTATAGTTCTCTCTGACTTCAGGTCAAAGCCATGCAAAACTATGGAGTTTCTCAGTTTTAATCAGACCCCATTAATTATTTGTCAGAATTTGAAAAGCCAGCCTATATACTCAAAAGTAGATCCAGGGTCACTAAAACTTTGTTTGAATAGATTGCATTTTTGGTTCCTGAACTGGATCATCGCTGGTAAGCTAAGTACAGACAGTCAAAAAGCCTGAGGCTGAATCAGTTCAGTCTTTGCAGGTTAGTCTAAGCTGCAGAGGTTAAACTGAGAAACAACTGGACAAACATTTACTTTTGATTCAAGAAATGCAACCACATGCCTGCAATGGCTCAGGCCAGTACCAGGGGGCACTAAAGCATGGCTTTCTGGTGCATGGGCTGTGTGTTTGCTTCCTCTTGCTGCTGCCCCTGAGGTCTCTAGGATTTGCAGTCCAGAATCACAGCAGCAGGACTCTTCAGGGTTGCTCATCACTTCTTTTTCCTGCTTCTATATGTCTCTGGGATAAGCAGTAAGTTTAGCAGGGCAGGGCAGGGCAGCTCTGTACTCAGGAGGAAGGGGGGGTTTAACTACCTTCCCTGGCCCCAGAACCCAGCCCGGGTTTGCCCGGAAGGGCCAGTCCCTGCCTCCCCCCACTCCCCTCTCCTTCCCTCTCCTTTCCTCCAACCCTTCTGTGATAGAGCAGATGGCACAGCCCAGCCCAGGCCTAGAAAGCATGCTAGGATTCTGAGGGACTGTGATTTAACTTGAACCAGCAAGGGGTCTGGGACAGAAGTTTCAAAAACTCGTTTGACCCAAATCAGTTAAGTCTGATACTTTATCTTAAACCAGTTTCAGCCATTTTGAAACTGGTTTATGAGCACTGAACTTCTGTTCTGTTACAGGTTTAAATCAGTTTCTGATGATTTAAACTGATTTATGTGTAACTTCTCTCCCTAGCCATAAAGGCCTGGACTTGCTCCCACTGAAATTCAGTGGAACTTCAATAGCAGCAGCACAGTTGAGCCCTGCATAAAATTCCATAGACTTTCCATAACATTGTCACTGAATATTATAAAGTTTTACAGTGGGCAGTTGATCAATTCTATCTTTTTCTTCTTAAGGTATTCTGGACATTCTGTAATAAAACGAATACACAGTATCTTAACTTGTTTCTATGAGTTATATTTTAAAGCCTATTTTAATGCCCTGTTACTTCTATTAATTCCTCTTTTCAGTAATTTCTAAATGTTTAACCTCTGCGACAAGTTTTCCATGGAATGTAGTGCTAGTACATCTGTGTAAAAGTTCAGCTGTATGAACTGTACCTCTTTAAGTGTACTTAGCCAGAGATATTACCAACGTATGAAATAGGATTTCTAAATTTAGAGCTCCAGTCTAAAATTTTTAATGCCGATCTTCCTGAGTAGCTCTTTCCTGCACATGAAAATATAGATACAATGATTATAGGGAGTTCAGTAGAAAGTGCTGAAGAGACACTTGTCACAATATTAATTGACAAAGAAGCAGATCCTTGATGGATCCTGCAATGTGGATATCCCTCATTATCACTTCCCACTCTCTTTAGCTGTGCCAGATGTAAACTCAGCTGAGGATTTAGCTTTACATATTCTAAGGCATACATTTCCAATAACTACTAAAGTTATACTGTATCATAATAGAAGGGTGGATACCCAGGCATTGACCTAAGTGGCATAAACTTGCAAATGTGGATTTAATGTCTGTGCATCTGTTTTGGTTCTTAATTCTTAAAGCATTTGTAAACTGCTTTTGAAGTCCTCAGACCATATAAAAGACAATATTTCAGATAGTGCTTAATGACTGGCCACTGTTAAAACCAAATGCTATTACTGCTGATCCAGCCTAGAGATTATGTCAAGCATCTAAAAATTCAGATACTTTTAGATACTTCAGAAATTGGACTGAAAATTTTGCCAGATTAGCCTTCCTTGTGTGATTAATGGTATTATTTTTCTATTGGGAGCAGATTACTCAGGAAACATTTCTTTCTTATGGCATTTCATCTCTTCTGCTTCTAATCTCTTTTGAAAATAAAGGGGAAGTCAACTGATCTCGATCATTAGAAAAGGTATTCTATTTAGTGTCAGTGAAGTTTTGTATGAAGCACGTTAGTTTTAACCAGCTAATCTAAGCCCATATGCTTTACTAGATTATACTGCAAAATGTGTATATCTTTCTAGTAAATTGAGAATGAAGAGCATCTCATCAAATTGTAGGAAATCCAGAATTGTTTCATGGGAGGTCTGAATGGCTTTTCCATATCTCAAGTGGCTGGCTATTCCTCTTTGTAAGTCTCCCAACAGCAGTTCTTGGTTGAAGAGTTTCACTGGCCACCAATACACTGACAAGATAATATAACTTAAGAGCTCAGGGAAACCCACAATAGTTGCTGTAATTTGTCCTTTCAGTTTAATTAATGGCTTGTGAAGGTGGAAATCTTTGCTGTGAATGTGATAGATTTTTCTTGGAAATTGACCCTTTTGAGAGCGTTCCAGGAGACAACGCATGTTCAGGGAAATTTATGTAAAGCAATACTCATCCTAAAATATACAGCCAGGGCAGAGACAGAAGAGCAATTCGCCATGTTTTAAAATGCCTTGCATGTATTTAGTATGCACACAATAATGCTGGGTGATTGTTAAAGCTTGAAGAAGCAGAAAATGTGGGGTCCACATTGGTTGATACAGATTTTGAAGAAGCAAGGAATCTTTTAACTATGGGCAGGCTCACATCTATACTCTTCTCTTTTTTTTAAATGCATACATCAGACTTTGAGTTCTCTTTGCTCACTGTCTTTCCCATGGCAGTGGGCCAACAAAGAGGGTCATAATGGCAATCCAGGAGGAAAAGGTCAGACATTCTTATCCCACAAAAGAGAACTTATCAATTTAGTTGTCAAGACATGAAGTGAGAACGTCAGATCCTAAAGAATGTCTCAAATAGATCATCATAAACACCTTGCAGCTCTTCTGTAAGATGTGTGTGTGTGAGGAACGTGGGAGGAACCTAGCTGGCCATTACTTCAGGTCTAAAAGAAAGTGTCATCTTTCAAAACCCCTTTGATAAACCGTCTTCCAGTTCCAGTAAAAACAATACACAAAGACAACTGTCTGCAGTATATTGTCATCTCCCTATCTGTTCTCTGGTTAGGGATTTTAGACCAGAAAAGGAGGGGGCAGGAGAAGGTAGAAGAAGAGGAGAGCAGCTATTAGGGATTCAGATGGGCTGTTTTAGTTTTCTCTTTGCTGTTAATTGTTTAAATAATTGAATTGTTGTTGCAATATGGTTTTTTGGGTTTTTTTTTTTTTGCTTTGTGTATTAACTATCTCAGGATCCTGATTTACATGCATTAAAAATATATAACTACATCTCTGCTCTGAAGATATAGGACAATCACTATTAGTGGCAACCTGGGGTATTTCTTACAGATACAAGTGCACAAAGGTTTCACAGAAAATGTGGGGTCCACATTGGTTGATATAGATTTTGAAGAAGCAAGGAATCTTTTAACTTTGGGGAGGCTCACATCCTTACTCTGTCTTCCCCTGGCCTTTAGAGTTGTCTGAACCTTAATCTGAAGTGATATAATTTATAAACTAACTATTACCCTAAAGGGAGCAAAGGCAACTCCAGATGCAAATTCCATCAGATTGTGAGGAAGTTTAGGATCTGGTTATGGCCTTTGTGGATGTAGTCCGTTCTTCACATTTGAGTTGCAGATGTTAAACTTGAGCCACAAGGTGACGTGAAATTAGTCACAGTTCAATACTGTAAACTGATGGTTTGGTTTACAGCCACTGACTGTCTTGAGAGCTTTATGGGGCTTTTGAGGCCTTTGCTGTTTTTGCATACACCCTTATCAGAGGCCACTTCATTTCAAATCTGAACCACAGGTTCTAAGAAGTCTCTTACTAGTCAAATTGTGGTGTTTTACAATTATGGCCAGAAATCCTATTTTTGGTTAAGCCAGTGAACTTCTATGAAAAACTGTGGGTGATTTTTTCAAATAAGTTTTAGGCTTTTTATATTTCAATCTTACTGTATTTGTGTGAAATACTGGTAGTTTCATTCCTACAGTGTGTATGAGGTGCGTATATACATGCATTTAATCTATAAACCTGACTCATTCCATGGATGTGCAAATTGCTAGTGGTAATTATCTTACTTCTGTGCCCATAATGAGATCTAACCTGTGAAAATGAGATTCAAGAGAGACTGGAAATTTTTTATTCATGAAAATGAAGAATGAAGACAAAAATATTTGATCTCATTCTCAGCTAACTACAGAGGAGTAAAAACAGCTCTAGGTTTCAGTACATATGAGCAGATTGGGGTGGGGGGACATTCATTTCTGCAGCCCCTTATTGGTTCTGGTTTATTTAGGAAGTGCAAAAGCAAAGATGGCTGAAATCCAGGTCCCCTTTTGTTAAAGCATCCAAAGGTGCACAGTGGAGAAGGGTTCCTATTAATGGAGACATAAACTCAAGGGTTGGACCCATATTTTAAATGCTCCAGTATTCTGATTCTGGGGGTGGTGCTATTAGGCTCATTATAATAGAAGCCACTTGCTAATTTCAGATGTAGATCTTGGCTTGGCATTGGGTCTTTCTGGAGGCTGAAGATGGGCAAAATGATTGCAACTTTGCCTGTTGCCAGCTGGAGTAATTTTAAAAAGAGTGGGAAGAGGGTTGGTTAATATGTTAGTACCCTGGAGATAGTTTGTTTAGTCCTCACACCAGGGATTATACCAAGCAGCCATAAATAAGACACACACATTCCAAGATGATGAAGGAAATAAGGACTGATATTTTGGTTTCATTCCATTTCTGTTACCAGTGGCCAATTCTTTATAGTCCCCACCCTGACTATAATGGTTAAAGCCAAACTACAGAATCATTGTGAACTTCCTTCCAGCATTGCCAGCTATCACAATAACTGCAGTCAATAAGTTAACATTGCTAAGCCCCATCTTTCTCTGTAACTACAACTAAAAGTATGCAAATGTT
>NW_017729022.1:169015309-169028940 GCF_001723915.1 Gavialis gangeticus | reverse complement strand
CCATTTCTGTTACCAGTGGCCAATTCTTTATAGTCCCCACCCTGACTATAATGGTTAAAGCCAAACTACAGAATCATTGTGAACTTCCTTCCAGCATTGCCAGCTATCACAATAACTGCAGTCAATAAGTTAACATTGCTAAGCCCCATCTTTCTCTGTAACTACAACTAAAAGTATGCAAATGATCCCAAGCCCATAGGTACCATATTTAATATCTTCCTCCTGTGCACAGCAACCATATGTTGCACCCGTCAACTGTTGAAGCTCATGCTGATGTGTGTGAATGCACATGATGGGGAAGGGTTCTGATTAGCTAGACCCTACTGTGCTGAGACATGCCTCCTGCCCAGCTTGGCTGTCGCTTTGGCACCACCAGCCACAGATACCTCCTAGCTGGAGACCTGCAGGATGTTTCTTTTTAGTCCAGCTGCTGCTGAAGTCACAAGTCCATTTTTCGCCAGCATTTCTTGTTAATGAACTGTTCAGTTCCACCCCAGGAGGGGAAGATCAGCTGCAGCTGAGAACTCAATGAACTAAAATAAAAAGGATGAAGCAGGGAAAAGAAAAGAAATCTTTTAATGGGATTTTGGCTTTTGAACTGTGTGTCTTTACATGCTTACATGAAAAAGTTGTATGACAGCCTCCTGAACTTCATGCTTTATGTGTAAAAGACTTTAGGGAGCAAAATCATTATTCTCAATGCTCTGCAGTTTGCACTACTTCTGGTTCTGGTTATTGTTATCAACCCAGGTGTGGCACTGTAAAGAGCTTAATTCAGACCGTGGATAGGCAGAATAAATACCTTGAAGGCAGTGCGACATGATGGTAGCTATGCTGTTTCCCACTCAGGAGCTAGCAGGAAGCAGTATCAACCTGGTGCTGCACCCAAGTTAATTATCTCTGGCTCTCAGTGGAGCTAATTAGTATAGCCACAATGACAAGCAGGGCTAATTAGTTGGCCTAGGTACAGCACTCTGTGAATGTTGCTACACTGACTTCATGCTGCATCTTTTCAGCAGATGTAGATAACTGCCTGGTGCCAATCTGGGAGCAGATGCTGACATTTGGGGTAAAAGGTTTCTTTTTGGGAATCTTCTGAGATGACAATTTGGACAGGTCTAGAATGTCTTCGCTCGGGGGGTTCTGCAAGGCTTTGGGAAGGTGTCACTGGAAGTCCTTAGGAGCCACCCTGGATGCTAGTGGCCAGGAGCCACTTCTTTGGTAGGGTGGGACCTGCAGGCACTTTGTACTGTGCAAATCCAGGACAGCTGGTCCCTTTATGCAAAATGCAAAACCCCTACACCAGTGATGACCTGCTGCCTAGTGGGCAGGGATCACTTGTTTTTGCAAGGTGGAAAGCTGCTTCATGCTAGGGATTCCCTTAGGGAAAACAAATGACCAATGTGAGTGGGACTCCTACCGGCCTTTCCTTAGGTACTTTGTATGGTGCAAATCCTTTTCAGATTTTTTTCTTTTTTAACCAACAGGGTTCTCCTCTCTCTGCATAACCAAGGCCTGAAACTGCCACCAATTTTCTCTCTCTCTCTTCCCCTGTTAGTGCTAAGAAATTTGTGTGCGTCATTGGCTCCATCTATACAAGATGCTGACTACGTAGTAGCTTGTTACTACTGCACAGTAGTATTGTGCAGCATGAAGCATGACGCTACATTACTGTGCAGTAGTAATGAGCTACTGTGCCATCAGCATCACCAAGAAGCTGTGAGGGGAGGCTACTGTTCAGTAAAGTCACGCCGGTTACTACTCAGTCATTTAGTAGTTGTGTATGCAAGTACCAAATCACTGTGCAGTAACAACTGTGCAGTCAGTGTCTTGTGTAGATACAGCCACTGTGTTGTTCACTGTAGCCCAGAACTTCATGAGACTAGGAAGGAAAAGAATTTAGATCTTCTTCCTCCAAAACAACATGTTCTTCCCACAAACTACAGTAAAGCAGTCTCCACTGGCTCTTAGCAATTGAGGCCTATCATGTACTTCTGATTACATCCAGTAAAGGGCTATGGTTCACATTCGTCCTTAGGGGTTCATTACAAAAATTAAATTTTCTCTCAGGTATGCATACATGTGAAACTGACATAAAGCAGCAGTGAATCAGATCTACTGCATGTGCCTATCTCTAAACACATGCACAATATTTAGAAGCAAGAATCAGGTTTTCCATCTTAAGGTACATTTTACTCCATTGGTAGAAGTGCAGCAGGATTGTATATATACTTTCCCCTTTTCCAGATGTGAGGAAAGGACACCTAATTAGTTGGCATAAGCTGCAGAAATATCCCATCAGCACAAAGGAAGGATAACTCACAACAGTCTTAGCCTACGCCACTTTGGAGGGCACCACTTTTGTCATTTTCTCACTTCCTCAGGAATTTTTCCTCTCTGGGACAGTTCTATTTCTCTGTTCGGTTAGGCACTCCTATTTCAGAATACTCAACCATCCAGCCTAATTATATGTGACGTTTTACTCATAGTATCATGCTCTTCTTCAGAGTAAATGCAAAACAGATTGTCTCCTTGGCAGTGCAGAAAAACAAATGTGCTCCACAGAATAGTTGTCAGATGAAAAAGGGCTGCAATCTGCCTTCATGCCAGCCAGTGTTAAGGACACCATAAGAGGCAGAAGCTGCTTGCAGCTCCTGAGATTTTTAATAGTGCTCTTCAGTACAGTTAATGTTCTTTCCTTTAGATTATTTTGCAGGGTTCTAAGTGGAACTGCTTAAAATTTTGAAATGTTGGTATTTTATTTTGACAAAATTTCATTGGGGGTGGGGTTACAAATTTGAAGTGAAGTGTTTCCTTATCAGAATAGAATGTTTTGATATTTTTGTTCTGAATCAACCTTTTTATTTTAAAAAAATTGCCATTTAAAAATAATTACTAACCCCATCATTTTAAAAGAATATAAAATAAAAATGTTTAAAAAGACAACATCAAATGTGCTGTTTTGCTTTCATTAATACAAATGTTTTGATTGATTTGAAACTTAATTTCTAAATTTGGGGGTTTTTTTGTTTTAATTTGGAACAAAAAATATCTAGAGAATGGGAGCGCCAAGTTTTGACTACTTCTATGGCTAGTTCTTTAGCAGCGTAAAAGTTATGCTGATAGAGATCAGTCATAGGCACCACGGCAGATTCCTCTGCTCTACATTTTTGAGAAACCCCTTCCTTGGATGCAGGAATTAAAAGTCAGGGTAGTTTCTATGACCTTACAGAGCTGCAAAGACCCCTGTTATGATGTTCTCTTGGTAAGGTTTACAGATATTCCCTGATGAGATCAAACCCCCCACAAAAATTCTTGAGCCATAAGTTTAAAAAAATAAGTATCCCCCCCAGCTGTGTTCTGCTTTTCTGTTTGCACAGGCTAAGATACAACCTAATCTATTCCAGCATTTTGGTACTCCTCCTTTACCTGCCATAGTGGTATCTGAATGTGGTTAGGATTTGGAATGCAGTGTCACATGTTGAGCTGAACAGGGAGAAGCCAGCAGCTCACCACTGCAAACTGCTGCAGGCAGCAGAGATCTAAATACTGTTCCTGGAACTGGGCCAAGTTGTTAACTATTTGGCCAACCCTTGCTCTAGTATTTTCAACCTTTCTGATCAAAATGTGCCTGTCTCTTATTTTATCTTCGTCTTTTCTCATATTACCCTGCTTTGTCCATGGTCATGGTCCATGGTCAGTTTTGACACTCATTTGGTTGCCTATTCCTTTCTAATCTGTAGAAGCTGTAGTGCCAATAGCTTTCATTTGACATGAAGTGTGGTTCTTTCCATAATGGATTCGAATTGATACCCTATCTTGAAAGCTATATTTCAAGCTTTATGGAATCTGAAAGCTTCATCAAGAATTTATTTATTTATCTATGCCACCCTTCCCAACTAAAGCTTAGGGCAACTTATAATAAGGGGACAGAATAATTTACAGTAAGAGGACAGAATAACTTACAAAGCTGGAGTGTGACAAGAGACCAAAACTACTTAAAAGGGAACTAGAATATCGATGTAAAACAGATACTTCCCCCCCTCCCCAATATCTCAGCCTAGGTTTTTTTGCTAAATTCCTGCCCAACTAGGAAGGCTTACTACATTGCTTTTGAAAGATGTCCAGACTCTGCTGGGTATCAAGAGGGAGGGAGTCCCAGTGCCGATGAGCAATTGCTGAGAATGTCCAAGTGCATAGACTTGGTGTACTGATGTTATTTGGAGGAGATTACTCCCAGGTAGTGATGGGGTGTACAGGAGAAGCTGGTCCCTTAGGTAAATAAGGCCTGGACTGTTTAGGGCCTTATAGGTCAAAACCAGCCCACCCCTGTCAGAAGGTAGGCTGTCATGTTCTGCACCAGCTGCAGCTTATGGATGGTTTTCAAAAGCAGCTCTATATAGAGCTCATTGCACTAGCCTAGCCTTAAGGTTGTAAAGGCATGGATGTGGTAGTCAGATCCAAAACTGGAAGAAAGGGTCGCAACCTACACCAGATGGAATTGGTGAAAAGTGCTAGTACTGCCACATGGAGATCCAGGTGCAGCAGAGGATCCAGGAGCTCCCCTAGGCTGAGAATCTGAGTGACAATGGGAGTCTGAATCCCATCAATGATAGATGTCCCACTCCTCTCCCAGTCATACAGTATGCCCATCACCATCACCGCTAGCTTGTCTGGATTAATTTTTAATTGGTTCACCCACATTCAGTCTCCAACTGCAGCCAGGCACTGGGATATGTAAGCCTATGGCATATCATCGTTAGAGCTGGCTTACCTCCTGAGCATCATATATTCAGATACAAGTAAATTCTGTCCACTTTTGACTTAAAGAAGAAGAACCTAATTACTTTCAATGGTAACATAAGAAATGTCCAGACTTAAGTATTTTGTTTAGTAGCTAGACTTGGTCCTGGAATAGCACCAATGGCAGCAGCAAAGCAAAGTTTCCTGAGCTAGAGAAGCTTGGGAGAGCATTATGAATGGCAGAGGAAGCTAAGCATCAGGAAAACACTTGATGAGGTTAGGTGAGAATAGACTTGCATAGTGTGGAGAAGGGGGACCTACTGTTGGGAAGAGAGGGAGTTTGATTGGGCCAAGGGATTTTGTAGTATGGAGTATCTAGGACTTAACGCATTGCTGCCTCACTTTACAAATGCGCTCACATTTTCTTGTTGTGGAATCAGTCCAGACATCCAGACAGATTTTGCAGCTTATGGGGGCTGGGGAGAGGAGGGGTGAGGGTGTCAGGGGGTGTATAGAGAAGGGTTATAGAGTGAGGAGAGAAATAAATTTAACAGAGTTTACAGATTTTAGAATTTTTTTGTATCTATAACAAGTAACTTTACTGTGTAGCACAGTCAAATCTCAGTCTTAATTTCTGCTTAGCTTCTCTTTATGACTTATTTTCAGTGTAGGTCAATTCATCTCAGAAAGGATACTTTTTTTCAAAATTGTCCCTACTTTTCCATACAGTCCTTTCCTTTCTACCAGCTTGAACCACAGTGATATATTCACATAGTTGAAGTTGGCATTTTGACATGTGTACACACCATTTTCATCTCTTTCCTGGGGATGGCTCTAATGCCTGAGGTTTCTTTTGACAGTGTGAAAAGCCTCTGCCTTTAAGTGAGGCTGGCATTCCCAGATAATATACTAACACTGTGGTTTAGCTAATGTTTACCTAATTTGTGGGAGAACTTTTTAATATTAGAAGGAAAACATTCCACAGAGGTAGATGGGGTTTGCACTTTTACAAAGAAAAAAGGAAGAAAAAAAAAACCCCAGGCCCCAAAAAACACTAGTTGCCATTTCAGGGGAAGAGTCAGGACTACAATCAAATGATGGTTGTGGGAGGATGAAAAGATAAACAGAAATTGTTTTACAAAGTCAGAGGGGTGATTAAGAATGTGTCTGCTTTTTGAGTCTTCTCTAAAAATAGGCAGGGAAGATTGGTGGTGGGAAGCAACTGCCTTTTGACTCTTGAGAGAGAATCAGTTAATCTGGTCAACTTTTATGGAGACAGGCATAGAACATTAGTTATAGGGCCAAATACTGCATTAAGCTGATTTAAATGCAGGTAGCTCCAGTGACTATCTGGTTTTGTTGATTTATACCAGCAGAGGATGTGGCCTGATGTATCACACAGAAAGATGGTTCTAAAATGTTTGACCATGTTATCGGACCCTGATCTTTTTCCCATGGAAGTCCATGGTAAATTTCCCAAGCACTTCAGTGCAAGTGGAGTTGGATCATTATTTAGAAAATCTGGTGATGTTAAGGACAACATGCCTCTGTTGTCTGAGTAATAACTAAGCATATAGCATGGGGGCAAAGAGGACAAGAAGCAGATCTGAGCCATTTATTATACAGTTATGGCTCCCAAAGTGGCTGAATTAAATTAATTTGTGAATAGCATATACTCTGGAACCTAAAGCAGGCAGTGTATGCAATATATGGGTTGCCTGCTTAGGTGCATGTTGCAAGGAGCAGGAATTTTTTGGGGATTCTTCTCAGGTACTGAATTTCTATTGCTGACCAAACCTATTTTGTTGGGTCTAACAGAAGCAAGGGATACTAGAACATGAGAACTGGTGGTAATGGGCTTTCACTGGGGATTCAGCACATTATTCTCTTTAACTTGAGAAACATGCTGTCAGTGCTCACATGCATGGGCTGAAGACAGTTCATTCTAAGAACTACAAAGAGATTGCTCAAAGGAAGTATAATCAAAGTAAGCTTTATAAAGATGAGCTTTCATTCAGGGCAAATAAACTGACCCACAGCTTACTTTTTCTGCTGTAATGACCCTTCATACCTTGTCTCCTGCTCAGCAGTTTATCCTTTTTTATGGTGCTACAAAATACAATGATGAACCATTTGTTTTGTTCCCATGCAAGATACATCTCAGTTGTTTCATGCGTTTTCAAATATTGTGCAATCAGCCTCATTAAACTAGCACAGCCTACAGTATTTAGCCCTGACAGTTTCACAAATGTGAAGAAAGAAGGTGCTGCTTTGTTGTTCTGAATCATTTCATGAAGATCAGCCAATTCAAACAGATTTTATTTGGGTGTAAGAATTTTTTGTTGTTGTTGCCAAGACAGCTTCATGCACAATTAAAAACAAAATATGCTGAAGTCCAGAACTTTATACCAATTCCAAATCTGCTAATGATGTCACACTGGGCAGATGTGCACTGAGGAGACATCTATCAGTGAGGGGTGCAAACATCAGTGAGTAAGGATGGGCTTGTGGTTAAGCCACAGAATTAGGACTCAGGAGAACTATATTCAGTTTTTGAGCTCTGCCACACAATTTGTGTATGACCTAGAAAAAACAACTTAATCCCTTTCTGTCTGGGTTTCCCATATTAAATTAGCTTTGATAATTTTTACTTTCACACAGTGTCTGTTTAGGCTGTCGGCCCTTTGGCTGAGATTGTTTCTTTACTGGGTGGATCTACACATGCTATTAATGCACCTGAATAACTCTGGTGCAGTTTGGGCCAGAGTCAGCTGCTTTCTGGGTGCTGTGTCTTCACGTGTGCCGGGGGCTGCAGCAATTCGAGCTGGGGCAGAGGAGCCCTGGGCTGGTAGGGGGGTGTGGGGGTCAGCCCCAGGCTCTGGGTGATGGCATTGGGGCTGGCTGGGGCATGTGGGTGCTACAGTGCAGCTCCCGCACTGTAGCACCCTCATGCCCCAGCCAGCCGCAGTGACAGTCTACACATGTGTTTAAGTGCGCATATTATTCTGCTGTAGGATAGTCTGGTCCCAGACAGTGCTACCTTACAGCAGAGTGAATTAATTTACTGCTCTGTAATAGGGCCGCACATGTAGTCTGTGACGCTTTACTGGAGAGCCAGTTAGTCGACTGCAGTAAAGTGCACATGTAGATGAACAAATTCTAGATCAGGTTCTGCCATTTTAAACCAATCTGTGTGTGCTGCAGTTCTGCTCTGTTATGGGTACAGACAGATTTTGTGTGCCAAACTTCTGTTCTGTTATTGGTATAGATTGGTTTCCAATCACTTATAATGGTAAAAGTGTAAAGTCTGTACCTGCCTGATGTGATTATGTAATTTTCCAAAGCCTCTGTTTAGTTGCTGTCTGAGTTTCTAAGTGCCTTAGTTTTTGACATCAAAGTTTCCTAAAATTCTGAGACCCAGAAGTATCTCATTCTTGACATTGTGGAGCAATTCAGTGCCTATATCACATCTTAGCCCCATGAGATCCACAAGTAGGTGTTTCTCTACCTATTATGTCATCTGGGGGGCTTGTGCTGGTACAATTTTTTAGAGAATATGTAAGAAATTGTGCTCTACATAAAACACAGAAAGTGAGAGAGACCATGCTTTTCCTTTTTTATGCTCCTTTTGTCCAATAAATCCATGGTTAAAAGGCTCGCCCAGGAAGTGGGAAATGAGTACTTTTCACTCTTGTCTGAAGGGATTCTAAATTTTCTCTTAGGAGCATGGTTTAACTTTTAGACTACAGGCTATTCTGGGATTCAGGACACTCTCAATTCCCTCCTGCTGAAGCAGTTCTACCACACATGGGATAATCAGAAATTCTTTGGGAGAGTGAGAGGATGACTAAGAGTGAGCTTGACTCAACTACTTGGTTCAGACGCTCCCAGTGGTGGGGAGAGATGTGGTTTCCAGTCCCACCTACAATGAATGTTTACATAGTTTATATTGAACAGTCATTGGATAAAATGTGTAAACTGTCTGTGGAGCAGGAATTGTGACCCAGGTGTCCTCTTTCGTAGCTTAGTGCTGTGTCCAGTGTCCACTAGGCTAGAAAGTCATGCTCACATTGACTATTTGTGACTCTGGTTCAATGTATCTTTCATTGTATTTTGGGAAGTTAAACCACTTCAGAGGCCAAGACTGAAAAAAGTTACCATAGCCTGTTACTTAGAAACAAGGATTTTTTTGGGTGATATCTTGTTAATTAGGGCACTCTGCTAGAAGGTAAGAAATGTGGTTTTGAATCCTTTCACACAGAAGCAGGGCAAATGCTCTAACCAGTTAGCTATCTGATAAAAGGAGAATTGTTCCTCCTTCAGCTTTGGAAAAAGGGCTTAGGCATCAAATTATGACAAAAGGTTCAGGGCCGGGATCCTGAATAGAGAGCTAGGCAATTTCCTTTACCCAAAGGGAGACACCTGGCATAAGTTGCCAAGCTGGCTCTCTTGAATTCCACCTAACCCTATTCCTATCCCTATCTCTAACCCTTCCTAAGCACTGTATAACTAGTTTAGATACCTAAATCAAGCAGGCCTCTAAAAGCTAGGCACAACTGTGTTCAGTCTTGAAGGGTGCAAGTTCTTTTACAAATTTAGGATGTAGGAATCTCTGAAAATTTTATTCAAGGTCAGCGTGTTTCAATATAATAAAAATCAACTGAAACACTTTTCAGAAACTCAAGACTCCTGAAATAGAGCATAACTTGAGAAGTTAAGAAATAAGATAATAGGAAAGCAGGGCTGGAAAGGACGTCACAAGTTCATGTAGTTCATGCCCCTTACTTAAGGCAGGAGCATCCCTGACTAAAAAATTCCTGCCAAGTATCTGTCTAACCTGCTCTTGAAAACCTTCCAGGATGGAGATTCTACAGTTTTTCTATGTAGCATTTTCCAATACTTGACCACACACAAAGTCCTAGTCCTGTCCTCTATGGCTACAGAGAAAAGCTGATCTCCATCCTCTCTGTAATGTCCCTTTAGGTATTTAAAGACCTCTATCAAATCTCCAACTCCACCCAGTCTTTTCTTTTCCAGAGTAAATAGCCTCAGTTCTTTCAACATTTCCTCATAAGTCTTGCCTCCCAGACCCCTAATTATTTTTGTTGCTCTGTACTGGACTCCTTCCAAATTGTCCATATCTTTCTTAAAGTGTGGGGCCTAAAACTGAACACTGTAATCCAGGTGAGACCTCCCAGTGCTGAATAGAGCAGAAGAATCACTTCCCTTTATATGCAACCCAGTATGCCATTTTTCTTTTTTCCCAACAAGAGCACGCTGTTGGTGCAGATTTAGGTTATAGTCTACTGTAATGCCCAGGTCCTTCTCAGCAGTACTGTTGCTTAGTGAGTTATACCCCAATCTGTATTTGTGCATGCAATTATTTTGTCCCAAGGGCAGGATTTTACATTTGTCCTTGTTGACTCTCATCTGGTTAATTGTGGACCATTTCTCCTGTCTTTCCAGGTCATTCTGGATTCTGTTTGCAACTCCACCCACATAGTGTTGTCCACAAATTTGTTAAGTGTGCACTCAATCCCATAATTAATGAACATATTAAACAGTACCAGACCCAGGACAGAATCCTAGGGAACTCTGTTCAATGCCTTCTCTTAACTAGACATTGAGTCATTGATGAATACTCATTGAACATGGTGATCTAGCCAGTTATGTTTCCACCTTATAGTATTTTCATCTTGTCTGTATTTCCTTACCTCATTAATAAGATTGTCCTGGGAGACAGTGTCAAAAGCATTGCTAAGGTCAAGGTATAACAGATTCACTGCTCTCTCCCCATTCACAGAGTCTGTCACCCTATCATAGAAGAAAATCACGTTGGTCAGGTATGACTTCCTCTTGGTAAATCCAGGCTGACTGTTCCTGGTCATCTTGTTCTCTTCTAGGTGCTTCAGAATAGATTCCTTGATGACCTGCTCCATGATCGTTCCAGATATCAAGGTCAGACTGTCTGGTCTGTAATTCCCCAGATCCTCCCTTTTCTCTTTCTTAAAGATGGGCACTATATTTGCCTCTTTTCAGTTATCCAGGACCTTACCCAACCTCCATAAATTCTTGGAGATGATAGCCAATGGATCTGAAATTATCTCAGTAAATTCCTTCAGTACTCTACGGTGCATCCTATCCAGACCTGATGACATGAAAGCATCTAGCTTCTCTAAGAAGTTGCTAACTTGTTCTTCTACAATTCTATGCCGTTTGTCTCCTTCCCTGTTTTTGCAGACAACTGCATTTATCATCTAATAGCTGCTTCTACTTGTGAAGACTGCAGTAACAAAGTTATCAAATATTTCAGCTTTCTCTACATTATCTGTAACAAGATTGCCTTTCTTCTTCTGTAAGGGACTTATGGTTTCTCTGGTCTTCCTCTTATTTTTGACACACTGGTAGAATCCCTTTCTATTGTCTTTTATATCCCTTGCCAGCTACATCTCAAATTATGCCTTGCCTTTCCTAATTTTCTCTCTGCATGCTCATGCAATACTCTTATACTCTTCCCGAATACCACATTTCCACTTTTTGGAAGATTGCTATTTGAGTTTCAGCTCTTTCAAGAAACTTCTGTCTAGCCAGGCTGGTCTCCTGTTGTGTTTCCCATTCATCTGTTGGATAGCTTGCTTCTGTACCTTTTAATATGATCTTCTTAAAGTAAAGCCAGCTCTCGTGACCTTCTTTTTCTCTCAGACTTGCCTCCTAGGGCATTCTTCCCACCAGTTCTCTGACTTTGTTGAAGTCTGCTTTTCTGAAGTCCAAAGTCCTTATTCTGCTGCTCTTCTTTTCTCTCATTAGGAGTTTGAACACTATCATTTCATGGTCATTTTCACCCAAGTTACCTTCCACTTTCACATTCTTAACCAATTCCTGTTTGTTTGCAGTAAGTCAAGAAGAACTTTTGCCCCAGTTGGCTTCTAACACCTGTATCAAAATGTTATCCCCAAAATGCTCTAAAAATGTGTTGGATTGCATATGCACTGCTGTGTTTTCCTTCAGAAGATGTTCCAATTATTAAAGTCCTCCATGAGAAACAAGTCTTGGGATTTGGAAACTTCTGTCAGTTGTTTAAAGAAGGCCTCGTCTACTTCCTCATCCTGGTTTGGAGGGCTGTGGCAGATGCCCACCATGACATCTTACCTGCTGCTCTCCTTTCTGACCTTTATCTTTTAAGTAGGATACCTTTAAAAAAATCTTTAAAAATGTAAGTAAGGTTTCTTTAAAAATAATGATTCAATAATAATAATAATAATAATACACACACACATACAATCACATACACACACACACACATGCAAATGCACGCATGTATACAAACTCTGACATTCTCTGACAACTATGTAAATAATTGAATATATGCTTTGGTAACTGAAAAAAAACCGTTTTGGGTAAACTCACAGTGAATTTTTTTTTTTTTACAAAGCACTCCCGAAAGTTCCCACAGCACTCCCAAAATTTCATTTAAGGTCAAACAGAACATATTCTTCAACCTGAAACAAAATGTTTAATTTTTGGCATGTTTTATTTTTAAGTAAATTTATTCTCAAAGTTTTATTTCAAAATAAAATGAAACAGAAATATTTTATATTTCCATTTACAAATGTTGTTTTCTGCTTTCTTCAGGTGCAACTATTCTATGAATTCTAGGCCAGTTCATGAATACTGATGGTAACCCAACTCTGATTTTTTTTGGTGAACAAAATATTAATATAAAAAAAAATCCCTTAGCTTGACCCCAGCTCTAATTGATCTCCACTTTTCTTCTTTGGTTGAAGAAGATGTGTCATGTCAAAAAGTTATACTCATGGCATTCCTGCTTTGGCTGATTTAAGGAAAAAATAGACCAAGAAAAAAATAGAAACATGGGTTGACAGCATAAAAATTACTTTCTCTTTAAGTCTTTATTGATTTCATTATACATTTGATAGATGTAGCATTACAGCATATATGTATGCTGTAACTCTACCTGTAGGCAGCCCTATTTAAATCAGTAGAACTACTTGCAGAGTGAAATGCTTTTCTGTCTGAGTGAATCAGAGAACCTTGCCCTTAGTAATGTATTATTCTAAAAATAACCGAGTAAGTATGCTATTTTCTTCCTAGAGTTTGTTGTAATTTGCCTTTTTGTTGGATTACAAAGAAAGCTGATAGTAAATTCATAACAGTGGTAGAATGGAAGTGTGCTCTTCAGTAGAAGCAGCATGTGTTTTATTGGGACTGACGGAGGAGGCGTTGCTTTGTACCGGTGAATGCTGTCTTTGTTTGGAGATTGTGTGCCACAGACAGAAAGGCTTTCAAATATAATTTGGATAAATTGCCAAACTGAGCATCATGTGATTTAAAATGGACTGGATCAAGACTTTTTGTTTTCTGTAATATGATTTTACTATTGAAGTTTGAGTTTGACATTGTGGTGGGAAGGAAGTTCATTCTCAACCATTGGTTACAAGCTAAACCAATAGAACTCCATGAAATGGGGTTGATATTCTCTTTTTAGTGACCAGTATTTATGACACTTCCCCCATCTGGCTTTAATGGCTGTACTTATTAGCAATATTGAAGACAGGTGAAGGAATGGACTGTGGCTAATGCATTGTGTTTTACCATGATCTCAAAATCTTGATCAAGGAATATTTTGTGGCCACTGTCCTTACTCTGTAGACAAATAGGGTATTTTATTATTCAGGGCTATCCATCTGACCTTTCATCATCTCAAGGCTTGGATTTTCCAAAGGGGTCTAGGAGAGTCGAGTGCACAATTTCCACTGAATTTTGGTGGAATATGAATACCTAACTCCTTTGAAAATCCAATCTGAACATCTGAACACACCATCTAGTCAACCAAAGACTGTGGCGCTGGTGTCATAGGGAAGGCTTTG
>NW_017729022.1:169013629-169015298 GCF_001723915.1 Gavialis gangeticus | reverse complement strand
GCAGGAGCCCTGCTAGAGCAAGCAGGGCAGTGTTGTGTGTTGCTGTGCGGATACAGGGTGGAGAGGACCCTGGCCAGGATGAGAGAAGGTTAGCCAGGTTGGCTTAAGATTTACGTAGTAGCCAGGGGCTTTGCGTTTCTGTTTTGGTTAATTGTTGTGATTACACCGGAGGACCGGGCGAGGCTGTAGGGGTGGAGGAGGCCTCATTAGGAGCTCTCCAGTAAGGTGGGGTTGTTCGTAGTACCGCAGGAGGCGCTGCGTTTTGGGGTGTCCTGACCCTGGCCCAGTGTGGGCAGGTTTGGGAAGAGCTCAGTGTTGTGTGTAGGCAGAAGCCCCAGTGGGGCATAGGCCCGAGGAGGCGGGTCTGGGGCCAGGTAAGGCCGAGGCCGCCTGAGCCCCGATTACAAGGAGTGCAAGAAGTGCGAGCATAGGCCCCAGTGCGGGCAAGGAGCGCGAGAAGTGCGAGCAAGACCCCAGTGTGGGCAAGGAGTGCGAGAAGCGCGAGCAAGGGCCCCAGTGCGGGCGGAGAGCACGAGAAAAGCGAGGCACAGGCTCCGGTGGGGGTGGGAGTGCGGGGAGAAGCCAAGGAGAGGGCAGTAGTAGGACTTACAGGTAGCCCTAACGATAGAGTGCACCGGGCAACTGGACATCAAGGCACCGTGTCAAGGTAGATAGAAAAGGCAGCCTCCCTGAAACATTTAAACATCAAAGACGTGGCAGGCGAGATTGGTGAGGGTGCGTTGACACCGGTTTGACATGGTAGCCAGGGGGCGCTAGGGGAGGTCACAGCACCCTAAGGGCGCCCTGCCACAGTAGGTCTTGCTTGACCAATCTCATTTCCTTCTATGACCAGGTGACTTATCGCCTGGACAAGGGAGAAGAGCTTGATGTCATATATCTTGACTACAAAAAAGCCTTCTATCTGGTATCCCATGATCACCTCTTGGTGAAACTGGCCAATTGTGGCCTTGGGTCCACCACAATCTGCTGGCTGGGAAATTGGCTCCGTGGTCGGACCCAGAGGGTAGTAATTGATGGCAGTCACTCATCATGGTGCCCTGTGACCAGTGGGGTCCCCAAAGGCTCTGTCCTTGGGCCCATATTGTTCAACATCTTCATTAATGCTGTGGACATTGGAGTCAGCAGCGGACTGGCCAAGTTCACCGATGACACCAAACTTTGGGGCAAAGCATCCACGCCAGAAGACAGGCGGGTGATCCAGGCTGACCTGGACAGGCTCAGCAAATGGGCGGACGAGAACCTGATGGTGTTTAACACCGAAAAATGCAAGGTTCTCCACCTTGGGAAGAAAAACCTGCAGCATCCTTATAGGCTCGGCAGTGCTACGCTGGCTAGCACTACGGAAGAAAGAGACTTGGGGGTCATCATTGACCACAAGATGAACATGAGCCTGCAATGCGATGCTGCGGCTAGTAAAGTGACCAAAACGCTGGCTTGCCATCCATAGATGCTTCTCAAGCAAATCTCGGGACGTCAATCTCCCCTTGTACTCGGCCTTGGTGAGGTCGCAGCTGGAGTACTGTATCCAGTTTTGGGCTCCACGATTCAAAAAGGATGTGGAGAAGCTTGAGAGAGTTCAGAGAAGAGCCACGTGCACGATCAAAGGTCAGGAAAACAGACCTTATGATGACAGGCTGAGAGCTATGGG
>NW_017729022.1:169004589-169008629 GCF_001723915.1 Gavialis gangeticus | reverse complement strand
AAGCGCAGGCTCAGGGGTGATCTGATGGCCACCTATAAGTTTATCAGGGGTGACCACCAGTTACTGGGGGAACGTTTGTTCACCAGAGCGCCCCAAGGGATGACGAGGTCGAACGGTTATAAACTACTGCAAGACCATTTCAGGCTGGACATAAGAAAGAATTTCTTTACTGTCTGAACCCCCAAGGTCTGGAACAGCCTGCCATTGGAGGTGGTTCAAGCACCTACATTGAACACCTTCAAGAGCAAATTGGATGCTTATCTTGCTGGGATCCTATGACCTCAGCTGACTTCCTGCCCTTCGGGCGGGGGGCTGGACTCGATGATCTTCTGAGGTCCCTTCCAGCCCTAATGTCTATGAAATCTATGAAATCTCCAAAATCCTGAGGAGAGGAAACAATAGAATTTGAAGCCCAAGTGAGCAGATGAACAGAAGACAATAAGCTCTAAAATATATTTTCTTTAATTAATTCCAAGCAATGCAATTGCTACAGGTTCTTCTCCGACTCCAGCAGAAACATTTGTTTGGAAAAGTTAATATGGGTCATGGTATGAGAAAGAGAAGTGAACCGAGTGGCACATGGCAGGGAAGGGAATTGGATGCAAAGTAGGAATGCAGTGTTTGGACAAGAAATGTTACTGCACTGAGCCAAGGGAAAAGCTTAAGATCAATCAGCCAGAAGACAAAAAGCTTTAAAGGCAGAAGAAATGCTAAAGTTAGCATGTGTGGCTTACTATAAATTGGGGTAATCTGAAACAGATATTCTCTGAAGAATACTTTCAATGTTTCCTGGCTCTGCTCCAGTTACTTCAAAGCCCTGTTATCAGTGAATTGTGGTCCCAGTGTTAGGAAAGCTGGGCGATGTTCTGAGGAAATGTCAGCTTCAGATCACAGTTTCCTCTCATTTCTGTGAAAAGAGGTCAAATTAGCACAAGCACTGCCCACATGCTGCCTCTGTCACAGCCGTACACGTTTTAATGTTTGAGTTAATCCTCAGGTTAGAGAATGAAATTGCATTGAAACAGTAGGCCATTTGATTTAGGAAGCAAAGTTTAAAATAATACCCCATTGCCCAGCAATGTGTGTTGCCAAAAATGTGCTTTGCTCTACCGTTCATTAGGGATGTGCAGAACAATTAAGGGAAGCATTGACTGCCCTTCTCCACCTTTGGCTCCTTCCTCCCTTTGGGGTCTCCCATTAAACTGAACCTTTGTGATTATGTTCTGATTAGTACAGCCAAAGCTTGAAATGTAGTCATGGAGCAAAGAACTGTTTACACTCGGTCTTCCAGATGTCCCTACACATTCCCTTTCTCTGCCAGCAAGGCTCTCACCATGCTCCTGCTTACTATGTGCTCCCATGAGGCTTGCCTGACAGAGTAGGAATTGTTTGCTTTTCTGTTTTATATGTTTCTGCTGCACAAATCTGGATGTGCCACTTACATTAAAAATGTAAATGGCTCAGTATGTTGAAACTTTGGCTTGGTAGTTTCAGATCTCTCTTTGATTATAGCTCATATATAAAACAACTCCATTATCTCAAAGTTATTTTGATGTTTAAAAGACTTGTTTTTGGACAATGCTAGAGCAGCTCTGTATGGAATGAATACAGGCCAAGATTTGTCAGATGTGCAGTGACACTGTACAGCTGAGAGAAGTTCTTATGAGCTAAGAGCTCTTAAGAGCCATAATGTTTAGTTGTAGTTCCATTTAGACATCTACAGTGTCATCATCCTACATAGAGAATCCCTTTTGCATTCACAGATGGATTCAATCTCTCCTCTGTTATGAGATGTTACATTTATCCTGATATGTGTAAAAGGTAGGGAATTGATAGAAACACCAGAGGTTTGAACCAAACCTAAAGGATGCAGCAGCAAAGTCTGTAGTTTCACATATTGCCAGAATAGAAACGAGCTAATATGTTATATAATTAATAAGGGCAGAGCTGTGAATGGACAGCAGGAGATGCTCAGTAATGTCATCATGATCAACACAAAGAGGGAATCTGGCATCATCTTCTTAGCTAAATTTGAATTCTCCAGACTACTAACCTAACGCTTTTGAAGGGGAAAGCATAGCTTGCTGTTAACATAACTTGTTTTAAGGGCGGTGTGCATATATGCATATGGATGCACCTTTCACATTATATGTTTCTACATTCACACAGTCATAGAAAAATATGATAGGAAGGACTAAAGGTAACTGAAAACTGATTGTTCAATAATTGTAAAAATAGATGAGAAAAATCATAATAAACTGCTTCTAATGTATGTTTCCTGATCAATGCTACAGTAGAATATGAAAGTTTTCCTACAAGTAGGTCACACAAGAACGTCTATTATCCTAATCATTTCAGCCCTTTCCTTGTGAGCAAGAATCATTTGAATCAAGCACCAGTACCACCTATACCCCAAGACCCTATTTAAGATCCAAAAAACTGTCCAATATTTCCTCTTTGAATCCAACTTGTGTACAGAAATAACAGTGTTTATGTCATTTCACATTTCCAAAATACATAAAGGTCATATTCCATCCAGCTGATACACACAGACCCCTGAATAGAGAGAGTGGTAATACTCAGTAGTGTCACTCTGCCAGCATTTCCTGAAGCTCAGGATATGTTGATTCAATAATGGAACAAAAATGTTTCACTGGTGTGTTTTAATCTATAACTGTGCTAAGTTTCTTTAAGTGTCCTGCCCATGACTTTTCCAACTGTTGCTTATAAAAAATAGATCCCTATCTCAAGCAGAAGGAAAGAATTATCATTTTTCAAACAGTCTTCTTTTTGCCCCACTGAAAACACCAGTTATACCTCAAACTTTGGAGATACATATTGACAAGGAATTCTAAGATAACCGTGCTTTGGATGTGTTTATTCTTGCTGCCTCTGGGAGTATTAATATCTGTCAGGTACAATCATTTACTTGACTGACCACAGATGCAGTTCTAGTAAGATAGGTGGCCTCATGAAAAACAATCAGCAAATACAAATACACCCATATGCATTTCTCTCTCTCTCTCTCTCTCTCTCTCTCTCTCTCTCTCTCTCTCTCTCTCTCTCTCTCTCACACACACACACACACACACACACACACACACTGCGTGCAACATTTTATACCTTCAAGGTGTCTTGTCTTGCATTTATCCTACAGCTCATATAAACAAGGAAGCCTGTGAAGTAGGTGATATTTGTTGTTATATTATTATTTATTAATATTTCTGCAGGATTGTGGCCTAGTTTCAGACATGATGACAGGAAGGGAAGAGTGGCACTAACACAACAGCAGGGAGGGGATGCAGGAGGCAGGAGGGGTAACAGCAATAATATGCTAGTGCACATCATGATATTAACTTAAATCAGAGAATCCCAGAACCTCTGGAAACAAAACATTCCATTGCATGCTCAGTACTTCCCTGACTTGCAGGTGGCCAGATACTGCTATAAGTGTGGTGTGAGAACGTACATAGAGCAGAAGAGAATAACTGAGTCAGAAATGTAGAGCAAGTTGCTGAGGCCACAAACATAATTAATGGCATGTATAGGTAGCACAATACAGTGCCCTACAGAGATACTTGAGCCAGCTGTGAATGAGAAAGCTTGGGTACAAGAAGCAATATGACTTTTAGTGTTGTGCTCCGCCTAGCTAATTAGCTATATAGCGAAGCACAGTATAGCATCAAGATTCATAGCACTGCATTCTATCATGTAAACATGAGCTCAAGAGTTTTGACTTCCGTCCTGTTGTGTACAGCAACTTCTTTAGTTTATGTTTTGAGTAAGTCTCTTCATTTGGCTTACGAGTTACTGCTGTTTTTCCCCCAGTTTCATGTGCTAGCTCATCCTCCTTTTTAACGAATTGATCAGTCAGGGAACAGTCAGCTGGATCCAGCACCAACAACAACGCTCCAAGCACAGTCTAAAGAATCATTTTACAAACAAGTCAGAGGGGACCAGCAGGCACTGGGGAAGTCCCTGTTCCCCTGAGCACTGCCAGGAGTGACCAGGAATAACAGTCACAAGCTGGCAGGGGGTAG
>NW_017729022.1:168997434-168999589 GCF_001723915.1 Gavialis gangeticus | reverse complement strand
AGTGGTGCTGGTTCCTACCCTGGGGGATCTTTAAAAGGAGGCTAGATGTACACCTTGCTGGGGTTGTTTGACCCCAGTACTCTTTCCTGCCATGGCAGGGGGTTGGACTTGATGATCTACTCAGGTCCCTTCTGACCCTAGAAACTATGAAACTATCTTTTTTAATGTTACTCTGTTATTCATTTAAGGTTTGTTTTGATATTTTGAAATATTTTACTATTTTAAAGAGTAATATATCACAGTCAAATATTGTAGCAGATAACTTGGGAAGTATTGTCCATTGCTCCATTTGTACATGCTTATGAACCGTTATAATTTGTTTGATTAGCCTGAAGTTGTCTATTTAAGACAATTTAAGATTATGGTTGGTTCATGGAGTGCTTGCATTCCAGCGGTGCGTTTTACAATTTGTAGAATAAGACTTGTTGCTTATGTCCATGTTTGTGTCTGTTTCCTGATTTGCTGACTGGAATCTTAGTGAATGTGAGAACTAAGCAAGTTTTTAATATGATTTATTTAATGCTTTGGATGCAACACTTCTTTTCTTAGAAGCTGCCACGTGAATTATCATAAGGCTTTCACTTTCCCAAAACTGTCTAGTGGACCCAGAAGCATTTACATATAATTGCAGAAAACTACTAAAATTATTTGTGAATCCTATCAAAGTTAATTCCTCTTTTCCATTTGAACAAATGTTCATAAATACTGTTGACAATTCTACATTGGGAAGAATGAGCCATCATGACATTCCATCAGTGGCAGGAGATGCCCATTCTGTTTATTGTAGAAAGCTTGTGATCTCATGAATTTCTGATCCCTAAGGATTTAAGCTTCTCAGAAATGGAACTTCCTCCAAATCCATGCTCTCCTGTTCCCAGAAAATCATCCAAACATGTAGAGCTCATGTAATTGAATAAATGATTGTGTCTATGGAAAGGGATTCATCTAAGGCCAGGTCTCAAATTTATCATAACATTCCTTCCTGAGGTACAGCAAGAAAAAAGAAATTAGGATTTTGTTGATGGAAACATTTTTCAAAGGGGAGGAATCCCACTACCATAATGAGGGAGGACAGGCTGGATATTGTATTTTAAACATATGGACGGGGGTAGCCTAGTAATTTTTCTTCCTTGCTCTTTCCTTTCCACTTAGCCTTCAACAAAAACAGAGCTGTCAAGAGAACTTTGGGTGGGCAATGCGTTTTCTGGGTCTGACATAAAAATGAGCAAGTTTCACGGATCCCGTAGGACTTGAGATGCAAGGAATCAAAGAATCATAGAAAAGCATGGCTGGGAAGGATTTCCAGAGGCCACCTAGTCCAACCCCCTGCCTGAAAGGAGAGGAGGGGTCCAAACCATCCTATATAAATCCATAACCTATTAGCTAAACTGCAGTCAACCATGAGATATAACACCCTAACCTGTCACAGGTAAAGCAGAGGGACAACAGTGGCCAATGTCCTGTTTCTGTGTAGGTTGTTAAAAAATACTCTAGAGCTCCAAGGAAGAGGGACATGCCTCCCTACTACAGAGGAACGCAATGACCCTCCCCTCCCTTCCCAGTCCATACCAATCTGACTGTGGGATAAAATTCTTTCCTGACTCCAAATATAGTGATTGGTCTGAGCCTGAGCAGAGGGGCAAGGCCCTCTTGCCAGGACTCTCCAGGTTTAAGTCCTAGCAGTGGCGACGTGTAGGGGGCACATGGGGGTGCATGTGCAGCCCCTGAGAACACCGGCATACTCCCTGACTGCTGCACTTACCAATTAGGCGATGGGCAGGGGGAGCAGGCAGGAGTGTCAGTGCCCCTCCTGCAAGTGCCAACTGGGGAGCAGAGCACCATGGTGCTCCCAGAAGCTGCCACAGCCACTTTTGGAAGCAGCTGCAACAATTGCCTGCAGCCATTGGCTGTCTTGTGATTGGCTGTGAGATTGCCCAGGGGGACACTCCCCCCAGTCAGTGGGATTGGCTGTGGGGGACCCTGACCATCAGTGAGATTGGCCATGGGGGGGGAGACTTCCCCTGTCACTGACTGGTCACTGGGGGGGGCACATGCCCCCCCGACTAAGGCAGAACCAATCACCCAGTGAGTAAGTGCAGTTGATACATAAGGCACCCTAGTCCAGGACAGGGCTAGAAGGAGAACCGTGGAATTC
>NW_017729022.1:168991301-168992434 GCF_001723915.1 Gavialis gangeticus | reverse complement strand
ATCACCCATGAGTCCTGGCAAGAACGCTGGCACATGCCATTCAACATTACCAGACTTGGCTGCAGTCAACACCCAATGCTTATGAGGAAAGTGAAAAAAGAAAACCCTGACACACAGCAGAAGTAGGGGGAATAAATTCCTTCCTGGCCCTATGTGGCAACCAGCAAAGCCCAGAAGCCTGGGAAAGATCTATAGTAGAACATAGACATACACATAGCTACTCCTAGATCATTGCCGATCAATGCTTATTCAACCTCTTCTTGAACTTGGGCGGGGGGCTGGACTCAATGATCTTCCAAGGTCCCTTCCAGCCTTAACATCTATGAAATCTATGAAACTCTATCAACGATGGAGATTCCAGTTTTCATTAGCAGTCTATTCCACTGTCTGACTGTTCTGATCATGAAGAAGTCTAAACCTAATTTGCTGCAGGTTCAAGCCCCTGGTCCATACTCTTCTTTGCAAAAAGAGAGAAAAGGTGTTTTCCCTCTTCTTTATGGCAGCCCTTCAAGTCCTTGAAAACTGCTATCATGTCCCCTTTTAAGTGCCTTTTCTGCAAGCTGACCATGACTGGTTCCTTCAGTATATATCCTTGTATGACTTACCTTCCAAGTCCCTTACCATTTTTATTGCCCACCTCTGGATCCTCTCTAATTTCTCCATTTTTAAAATGTGGAGCCCAAAATCCCATACAATACTCTATATGAGGCCTAACCAGTCCCACATAACTAGGCACTATTACCTCCTCTGTCTTGCACCTAATGCTTCTATTGATGCATCCCAAAATGACATTTGCCTTTTGGGCAGCAACATCACACTGCAGACTTGTATTGAGTCTGCAATCTACTGAGACGCCTAGATCCTTCTCCATAGTATTGCTGTCTAGCCAGATGTCACCCATTTTATATTTGTATCTTTGATTATTCTTCCCAAGGTGTAGCACCTTGCATTTGTCAGGACTGAACTTCATCCTGTTGGCTGTACCCCAGCTTTCCAAACTGTCAAAATCCTTCTGGACTGCATTCCTGTCCTCCAATTTGTTCCCAATCCTTCCTAGTTTTGTGTCATCAAATTTACTCAAGAAGCTCTCTATTTCAGCATCCAAATCATTAATAAACATGTTGAACAGCACT
>NW_017729022.1:168986476-168991290 GCF_001723915.1 Gavialis gangeticus | reverse complement strand
TCAGCATCCAAATCATTAATAAACATGTTGAACAGCACTGGGTCCAGGACATACCCCTGCAAGATGTCACTCAACCTCCTGCCATTCTGACACAGATCCATTTATAATTACCCTATGCTTGAGGCTATTGAGGCTGTTGTCTGTCCGCCTTGTAGTAGTTTTTTCTAGCCCTTATTTCTACAATTTGTTTATGGAAAAGGTCATGTTGGACTTTCTCAAGAGCCTTGCTGAAGTTTACATCCAGCATTATCTTCATACGTCCAAGTACTTAATGGTAAAGACCTTATTACAGTTTTAGTCTTGTTCCTTTTCATAGCTGGCTCTCTCTGGCCCTGTTTAAAACTTTAAAAGTATCATTTTAGCAATACCCTTTGTAAAGGAATTCAGAATGGTAGTTTGTGGTACAGCTCATGAGTTATAGCAAAACCTCATGGTTACCCAATGGAGTTATGGCAAAACCCCATGATTATCCCATTACCCCTTAGGGTAATGATACTAGAAGTAACTTTGGGGAAGATCATTGGCCAGGCTGTGAATCATTAGTGCACACATCAAGAACAGTTGCTCATACAGGCAGTTCCATTGATTCCATTGGGGTTACTTGTGGGAATAACTATTCACAACATAGAGTAAAGGGTTCACAATTGGTATCTTAAAACTGAAATAAATAAAACATCTCTACTTGTTATTCCCATCATATCATCATTTGTACCTACCATTAGGTATGACAGTGATGCTGCAGTCATTTGAAAAAAAATGTATAAGAAAGCCTGGTGTGGTAATGTCTTCCTTATCTCCTTCTGAAGCAGGATATTTCACTCTCTTCCACCCTGCAAATTGGACTTCCTTCCTTGAACTGGCTTTTAGTGTCACTTACTGATAGTAACAAAATACAACAATGCTGCAAGGGTCTGGTTAATAAAGCTTGGCACTGATCAAGGATGGTTATTCCAGGCCTCTAGTTCAAAGATCCTTGGCTTCCTCTCAAATCTCTTGAAAAGCTCTGTGTACATAGGGAGGAGGTATGGGTGAGGGGGAGTTCAAAGAGAAGAGTTCACTAATTGTAGTTCTCTTGTTAGACTAATAATGTGTTTTTACATTTACCTAACTAAATAGCTACATAGAGACACACACATACAGAATAGCAGTGGTACCATAGCAAACACCAAACTCCCACTTTCATTCTTACTTTAATTTTTAAATTGTTCTTAACTTTCTGTTATATTCTAGTTCATCATCCTCATAATTTTCCTTCCCCTGATGTTTTAAGAAAGTTTGAATGGTCACTTTGACCTTTACCCAGTCACTGCAAAAATAAGCTTAATGTAACATTAAATTTGTGAAGCCAAGAATTCAAAATTAAGAAGTTCTGAAGACTGGTGTTGCTCCAGCAGCTCTAATTTAGCAGTTAATTTAGCAATTCTCTTGCCTATGCCTTTCTTGATTTACATCATTCATGAAGAGCAGACCATTTAGATTCAGATTTAATAAGGTAAAAGGGTATTAAAAAGTTTAAACGGTCAACTGCCATTATTAAAATTAACAAAAGTTCTGGCATTGATTTAAGTGGGAACAGGATAGAGCTACATATATGTAAATGTCTCAGCATTAATGTAAGGGCAACCCCAGTGTGTGGAATTTCCTGATTTGTTTTGGTGCTGAAATAGTTGAGTCTAGTAATTTTGTTGAAAGGGGGTAACATTTTCCATTGTGTACTACCCTTACTGGGGGACAAGTAGTGTGGATAACTGGACAGAATACTGGACTTATAGGGATCATTTGGTTCAATAATTACAGGCATAAAATGAATGAGAAGAACTAACAACAAACTTTAATGATGGAACAGTAGGCAACCTCTGCAGACCCTTTGTCTGGCTATAACTAACAACTACAACCTACCTGAGGGATCCCCTCACAATTCCCCAAACTCTAAATTGGGGGATGTCTCTACATAATAGCTTTTATCTTCCCTCTTAATAGCTACAAAAATCAATACACCCCAAAATCTATTTATGCCTGTCTATACAAGAGAGGTCACTAGACTCTGAAATGAGTCCTTACCACTCACTTTCCTATCCCCCATTTTCTGAAGCTCTTTTAACAAATCTCTAATAGTCTTTTAGGAGGTTTCCTTTTTACCCCCAGACCTATGAGACTAGAGGGGTATGTTTGTTGATGATCTGGTTGTGTTTCTATTTCTGGTGCTAAGGTAGGAACTATTGTCTGAGAACAGTCCACATTCACTTCTTTTTTACAGTCTTGAGAGTTCTCTAGCAGTGTTCTTAGATCCTGATGATTGCTTTTCAATGTTGTCCCCCTGGTCTGTTCAGACCAGGTCTGACTATGGATGCACTGGGCATCTGACAGTGCACACTGACCCCATGTATTTGAGGCATAGTTTGTTAGATTTCCTCTGTCCCTAGATTTTGTTTCTGCTTCTGTGTTTATTTTATTTCTCTGACAGGTTCATTATCCTGATCTTTTAGTAAGCTGTCATAGATTGGTAGGCTAGAACATATCCATTGACCCATTAATAGCAGCTCTGGCAACCAGTCATTTGCCATAGGTGTACTTTGATATACCAATAGCACTTTCAGAAAATCACTCCCATTGGAAAATGTTTTGTACAGTAGTTTTTTTTAATGGTCAGAATAGATTATTCCATAAGACCATTCAACTAGGAATAATTAGGGCTTGATGTACTGTGCTGAAACTTCAGATCCTCAGCAAATTGCTAAAATTAAGAACCAGAGAATTGAGGCTAAAAATTTCCTCTGAAATCCCATGCTTTGCAAATATGACCTTCATGGTGCGAAGCATCTTATCTCTGAAATGTTGCAAAGTTTCACAATAGGCTTCTGAATCTTGCCTCCACAGGGCCTGCATCTGGACATGGGGGAGAGGCCACTGGCCCTGGGATGCCACTGGGATACCACTGGGCCCGGGATGCCATGGGTCAGGGACGCCACCACCCAGCTCTGGAGCCCTGAGGATGCCCCAGCTGCACCAATGACGCATGCAGAAACAGACCCACCCTTCTCTAGTGGCTTGTTGCGGTGGCTGAGGAGTAGAAGGAGTGGGCTCAGGCCAGGTGGGAGGAGGACCTGGCCTGTCTTTCTTGAGAGGTGGTGGGTGGAAGATATCATCCAGGAAACTGCCTGGGATGAAGCATGGGACCAGGTGGTGCATGAGTTTTAGGCCAAACTCCTGGCCCTAGAACAGGAGTACCTGAAGGTCCTGTGGGCCCAAAATGACATCCTGGGCTAGACCATGGGGGCCATGGGTGATGACCCTGGACACTGTCCTGGGCCTGGTGGTCTTGTGTGTGCTCCCCACTACCCAGCCTCCTGCCCCAGTCATGCAGGCTTCTTGGCAGCTAAATCTAGTGCCAGGTTCCTGCATATGTAGACACCTACCCAAAATTGCTTACTGCTCAGTAAGTTTAGTTGCGACTAAAAGCATATGTAGACATGTCCAGTAGCTATTAATTCTTTGAATTCCACATAAATAAATCAATGCTGACCTTTTCAGATGCCTGGGATGGAACCAGATGAGGTTGTAGTGGCTCAGCATGCTAACATAGCTGAAACTTTAATTAGTTGTAGCAGATTTCTACTATGTTTCCAATGTCATTATGTATCCCGGGCAAGTACAACATTTTGAGTGCTTGCTTTTTTACATTTCTTGATTCCTTAATGGCCCTCAGAGATCTTATGTTGCATTTCCTTTTGGAGGTTCCTTGATATCACCAATGTACTGCTTCTAAACCACCCTTTTACTACTGAAAGTTTGTGCCTGCAATTCTAGTAAGCTGTTATATCTATGTTGCACTCACTTTTGTACACAGGCCAACCTTTAACTATCATTTCTTTCATGAGTCCCAACAAATTGTCTTTCTCTGTTTCTTTTTGCTGCAGTTTCTTATTTGCTGTAGGGAGTGACTTGATAATTAAATCTGCATAGGTTTGCACTTCTGTCTCAAAGATCTTTTCTGGATATATAGCTTTAAAGAGTTCATCTGCAGTAAAAATAAATTTAACTGGCATGTAGGTCACAACTAAATCACTCTTGCAGCTTCAGCATCATGTTTTGAATCCTCAAAATACAGTCATTTAAATGCTTATTAAACAATGGTATCAGGAGTTTGTGGTTTGTTTCCACATATGCTGTCTGGCCATAGGTATATTGGTGAAATCTCTCACAGGTAAACAGTATTCCCAATAACCCATTCTTAATCTGCACATATCTGGTTTCTGCCTCAGTCTTGATTTGGAACCATATGCTACTGGTTGTCAATTGTTGTATTTTTGCAAAATCATTGCACCAACCCCTGACTGTGATGTATCCGATGACATTTTTATAGGTTTTCTAGGTGTATTACATTTTAATACTGGCTCTTGCATCAGCTGTTGTTTCAACTCAAGCCATGTTTCCTCCTGTTCTGCATTCCAGCATCACTCATTTTTCTTCTCGAGGAGTATCTTCAATGGTGTTGTTTTGGTATGCATTTACCATTCCAAGAAACCATTGTACCTCTTTCTTTACTAGGGCATGGCATAATTTCAATAGCCTTAATTTTTATCTTGTCAGGCTTTGGTCCTTTAGTGAAAATGATAACCCCTGTGCAAGACAGTTCAGTAATGTACTTTGCTCTATTCAATTTCAAATTTGTAGCTGTCATACCTCCAACACATCCCAAAGCCTGAAATCATATTTTTCTTTGGTGGAGCCCCAGATGATAATATCATCCATAGAGATGTCTGTCAGCATGTCCGTGGAGTACCCCCTCTATCCTCGTGTTTCCTTCCTGCCAC
>NW_017729022.1:168986203-168986465 GCF_001723915.1 Gavialis gangeticus | reverse complement strand
CGGGGTCCTGGAGTCACCCAGACTCTTCAGGGGTCTGGGTGGGAGTAATCCCTCCCGCTGCCCGTCTGACTCAATGTCATCCCCGATCCTGAACGCTGGCTGCAGCTCCAGCCTGCGGCATGGCCCCACTTCTCCCTGCACTCACCGCCGCTCTGGTGGAGTCAAGGTAAGGTAAGGCGAAGTCTGGGTTCTGTGATCCCTCTGATCCTGCGCCGGCGTCTCTCTTCCCAGATCCTTCTCTTTGGGGGGATCTCTCTCGCAG
>NW_017729022.1:168979876-168981203 GCF_001723915.1 Gavialis gangeticus | reverse complement strand
AGTCAAGGTAAGATAAGGTGAAGTCTGGGTTCTGCAATCCCTCTGATCCTGCGCCAGTGTCTCTCTTCCCAGATCCTTCCCTCGGGGGGGATCTCTCTTGCAGCTCCTCCTCTCTCTCTCACTCTCTGGGGTGCCCGAAGGCACCTTTCCTTTTCTTCCTCTACTTTTTATCCTCCGGGGTTTAGCCACCATTGGCCCTAAGGATCTCTGGGGGGATCTCTCTCGCAGCCCTCCTCATGGTGTAACTATTTCCAGCTGCCCCTCTTTTCCTTAACAACAGGGTTTCAACGAGAACCCTGTTACAGTGTCCATACCAGGAATAGGCTTGTCATGGAGTGGGGTCCTAGGGATGGCCGTGATTTCCCCTAGCGCCTCCTTACCATGCCGAGTTCACTTCAAAGCACCCTTGAATCTCGCCCGCCACATCTTTGATCTTATATATATTAAAGGGAGGCTGCCTTTCATTCTCTTGGTTATGGTTCTCCTGCTATCCCTTGTCTAGTTTCTATAATGGGGGGCTTCATGCACCCTGGCCTTATAGGCTATGCGTGGCTGTAACCACCCCTGTACCACGCCCCAAGCCTCTCAAATGTACCGGACATTGTTCAGTCTTAGCCATAGCCCTTGCCTCTCTCTGTGCCCTCTGGTGCTCTGGCTTTCCTCAGCCTTGTCTCTCACCGTGCCCTCTCTGGCGCTCTGGCTTTCCGCAGCCTTGTCTCTCACTGTGCCCCACAGGAGCTCTGACTTTCCACAGCTTTGTCTCTTACCGTGTGCCACAGGTGCTCGTCAATCGCTGCCCCCGTCTGGGGCTTCTTGCTCTGCCCCCTTTGTCTGGGGCTTCTCATGCTGCCCCCTTGTGCCTGGGGCTTCTCATGCTGCCCCCTGCTCTGGGGCTGGGGTCAGTGCACCCCAAAATGCTGTGCTGTCTCTGATGCCGGGGTCCCCACGCTACCGTGGATCCCCTATGAGGCCTCCTCCAACCCCTAATAGCCTTACCCAAACCACCTGTAGTAAACAGTAAACAGAAAACTCAAGCCCCTAGGCTATAATATAAACCTTTGCCAATCAACTACAACAATCTCCGAGCCACCCCCAAGGGTGCTCCATCATAAACTACTACAAGACTGTTTCAGGCTGGACATAAGGAAGAATTTCTTTAATGTCTGAGCCCCCAAGGTCTGGAACAGCCTGCCATTGGTGGTGGTTCAAGCACCTACATTGAACACCTTCAAGAGCAAACTGGATGCTTATCTTGCTGGGATCCTATGACCCCAGCTGACTTCCTGCCCTTTGGGTGGGGGGCTGGACTCAATGATCTTCTGAGGTC
>NW_017729022.1:168966704-168974876 GCF_001723915.1 Gavialis gangeticus | reverse complement strand
GGTGCAGGGGGCTGGACTCAATGATCTTCTGAGGTCCCTTCTAGCCCTAATGTCTATGAAATCTATGAAATCTATGAAATCATTCACCTGTAACAACAGTTCGTGCATTCTGGCTTCTTCTCTGTTCTTGCTCTGGCAGAGTTCCCACCCCCTTGGCTGCCAGCAGGGAACTGCCTGCCTGGCCTCAGCCTGGGAGTTATATAGGAGCCAAGCCCTGCCCCTTCCGGTCAACTGACTCCCACCGGTGGCCCTAGCAACCTGCAACTGTGCCTCTCCATTACAACTCCATAAGTGTAGCAGGCACCTTAGTGCCCTGCTACAAGGCTCATAAATCATGTTTATTGTTTTATGGTACACTTTAGGAGTGGAGGCAATACCAAAAGGTAGATACAGAAATCTGTACCTTCCAAAGGGAGTATTAAATTTACACAATTTTGAGTTTTCCTCACTGAACTTCAGCTGCCAAAATTTATGAGGAGGCATCCAATTTAGTGAAAAATCATGCATTTGTGATTGGGCCATAATTTCTTCTATAGTTGGCAATTTTAAATGTTGTCATTAGGTAGCCTTGTTGAGGTGCCTCAGATCCAAGCATAGACATAACTGTTTATCATTTTTCTCCAGTTCCCCAGGAGCTAACCCATTCTGTAGGTTCCTGCATTTTCTGTATCACTTGTAATTTTTCTGTTCTTGCTAACTCTGCCTTAAGTGTATCATGGAAACCAAAAGTCACTTTTCTTCATGTCTGACTAGCAGGACACACTTGCTTATTTATCTGAATTATATGTTCACCTGGCGAGCAACCTAGCCCTTCAAATAAATTCTTGTATTTTGATGTGAGTGTCTCATATTACGAGCCTGAGCCTTCTTGTACGGCAAGCACATACTTGAGGTTTTCATAAGCTTCCAGACTAAAAACTGGTGTCACCTTCCTAGGTACCACAATGAATGGGAATTTTTTATGCTCAATTTTTACATTGAATGCTATCACTGCATCTCCCTTCACTGGTATATTTATTCCTGAGTAGCTAGCCAGTTATTTTGATGCTTGTTGAACTCACCTTTTGTCTCAGGTTTAATATTCTATATTCATGCTCTGGTAAAATATTAACCTGAAAGCCAGTGTCCAATTTAAATGAAACCATCGTTTTTTCCATGTCCACAGGCATAATTTAGTTCTTACTGATTTTGCTTGATTCAACCATATCTATAAAAAAAACTCCTTTTCCATTTCATGCTCAACAGTATGCACTTGAGGTTTGTGTGTTTGGGATCTGCAGTACTTTGCAAAATGCTTTCTCTTGTGATAGTTAAAACAGCTTTCCAAATGCAGCACAGCATTTGGGGCCATGTCACCTTCCACACTTTGTACCCATCTGTTTATATGCTCTTTCTCTCTCATAGAATGGAAAATTCTGCCCTGTGAGGTGTCATCTTTTGGTCATATTCTTTCATGCTTACTGCATGAATGACACCTTTTGGTGATTCAGCTCTGCACCCTGGGCCTTCACAGTTTCTGCTGGCCTGCACATTTGGATAGTTTTTTCTTAGGAGAAATCTCTCTTATGCAATAGCCATTCTTGTAATGCGGTATCTGCGATGCTATAAATAATCCTATCTCTAACTGGAGATTCTGTCAAGATCAGTGTATTACTGACTTTACTTTCACAAGTTGTTTGCTTGAAAATAAAATAAATCCCTTTATTTCAGGGATCTAATTCTTTCTGGGGATTCACTACTCCTCAAATTTGGGCAGTCTTACACTTAACTGCTTATTTTGGCCTTTTGCAAAGGTAAAGGTGTTATAAACATCCAGGGCTTCCTCCCAGACAATAATGAAGAAAATTGAGGGTTTGACTTGGTCTTTTTTCTCTTGTGCTCCTGTGGCTGCAAGGTACCACTCAAACCTTTGTCTGAATGCTATATTGTCCAACATCAGAAGGACAGGTGGGGGTTACAAAATGTCCATGACCAATTGTCCATTTACTTAGACTATGACTGTGCAGGCAGATCACTTACAGTGGCCTTTTTCCTTCCATGTGGCTGTGTCGCTCTACTTCCAACTTCTTTTTCAGGTTGGAAATCAAATTCTTTCAAGGTCTTTCTCATTTGCCACTTCTGAACCATGTAGTGGTCATTGGGTTCAGTAAACATAGGCATACAATGACTCAAAAGAGCTAACAAGAAACTTTAATTTTTTGAGCAGTTGGCAACTTCTGCAGACCCTTTGTCTGTCTCTGACTAACAGATGCAAAGTAACTAAGGGGCTGTGTCCTAAATCCCAACTTTTCTAAATTAGGGAGCGTCTCTAAATTATAACTTTTATTAAGTCCGTAACAGGGAGTCAGGCAGGAGCCCTGTTACTTAGGCAAAGTTGGGCAAGGTTGACCTACGGATGAACCCTGCCAGATGGAGAAACTTACACACCCGAAAAGGTATCAGGTGATTAACCCACCAAAAACTGGCATAAAAGCTGGCAGTGGGGAGAGACCCCTTTCCTTTGGGCATGAGAGGACAATGAGGGGCAGCCAAAGCCCCAGACAGAGAGAGAAAAGACAAAAGTCTTATCTAACGACTTCAGAAAGACACCAGGACCCCAGAATCTGAGTCTGAGAAACACGAGGCAAGCCCTGTACCTTATATTCTCCAGCAGCTCTGGTGAGTGAAGGAAGAACTGGGGCTGGGCAGAGCAGCATGGTGGGGAAACCCTGAGCGGCAATAAGGGACCCCGAGACTTTGGGTTGGCAGAAAGAGTCCATGCCAGACCCCAACCCCCAGATTGATAGTGTTGCCAAGAGCGGTGGCATGGGAAACAGGGGAACAGCCAGTACAGCTCCTGATAAGCAGCGGATGGGGGAGACGCGGGGAACACACCTCATTAATAAGACAATCAGCGCTTGGAATGTTCAGTACTACATTCTATCTGTAAGGTGTTTGATGCTGCATTATCTGTCCTGCAACCCTGAAGTGCTTTGCTAATGGAGTAATTAGTGAGGCTATTGGTCTGGAGTTACTATATTTTGAGAAAATAAAATCACAGTGAGCATGTTCCATCTGGGTGGCATTTATCGATCACTTTCCTTAAGAAAATCATTGAACTCCTCCCATTTCCTTTCAATCTAAGTTGTGGCAGATGAGTACGGAGGCAAGACAATGCTAAGCTCACCCGACATGGTCATGAAGTCTATTAGTGACATTCTGGCTTTCTTAAGCTACTGTTTTATCAGTGTGCTTGCTGCTTTACAGAGAAATAGGAATAACTAGTTTCTGCTATCAGGATCTGGTTACAAAATGCAGAATATTGTTTAATGAAAATATTTAATCCACGTGTTTTGTTTTGTTTTTTAAATCATGACCATGATTGTTGGTCACAAAGAGCAACATTTAATTTCTGTTGAAATTTTGAAAACGTTCCCACCAGTTTTAACTCATGAACAAAATAAGCCTGGGATGGTAGTGTGAGCTACAAGAGGATTGAGAAGAAAGCAGGGGCCATTTCTGAAAAGCTTAGGGGAAACATACATGTTTTGTGAATGATTTAGGAAGGAAAAGGCAACTACTTGGAGTGCAAAAAAAGAGATGACTGCTATAGGGGAAGGTGTGGAATCCCAAAAGCCATGAAGAGAATGGTGGTAAAAAGCTACAAAAGGGGTAGATAGGGTGGACAATAAGTCTGAGTAAAGGGAGCAAGAGAATATGAAAGCAAAATTTAAAAATAGTCTGCACCCATTGAAGTCAGCAGCAGTTTTGCCATTTATTTAACTGGGGCCAGGATTTCACCCTTTTGGTCAGACTGGAAGTGTTCTATAAACAGCTGCTTTTGTGGCATCTTTTCTTTCACTTCCAGCCTGAGTCAGAACTTACACTGTGGCACAAATATGAAAAATATAGTATGGGGACAAATGCTGTCCAAAACAAATGTGGCTCAGGTTCAGGTCAAACATCTGGGTGAGTTTTGACTTGAGTTCTTATTTCCTCCACCCCAGCCCATCCATTCTTTGTCTGAGTCATTCTCAGGCAGACAGCCTCTAGTTTAAAATTAGAAATTAGAATTGGCTACTGAGAGAAATGACTTGGGGAATTTTGCAGGCAGAGTCTGTTTAATTTTCATGTATGGCTGCAGCAGGCAGCTATCTTATGTGGTGCCGCTGGCTATTTAGATTTGTAGATGTCTGTAAACTAAGATTTCCGTATGTGATTCAGATTTGCCAAATGTAAGCAAATATATGCTCTGAATGCATCTTGTGGTTGGTAAACAAAGTCTAAAATTGGTGTTTGATGTACCCAGTATGAACACTGTGGGGTTTCACTCATTACAGAGTTCCATTTCCATAGTCAGGTTCTGTAAAAGAAATTTGCACAATAGGCCATCTTCAAGAAACACTCCTGAAGGATAAGTACACATTAGCTATCATGAGCAATGGCATTTATTAAGCATATAGACTTTTGAAAGATGTGTCTGGCACCCATATGCAAACAAAGGTTTCAAATGCATTCACAAGGAGAGTCAAAGGACATTTTTAAAGATGTAGAAATGACAGAATAAAACAAACTCTCTCACTCTTTTATTCTAGTCATTATGATATTATCTCAAGAGTCTCATTCAGGGCCCAGGCCAGGGAAAATGTTTATCAAAAGCCAGATAATTTATCAGACTACTGAGCCAGCTAATTCCCCGGGGATGTAAAACATACTTAACCAAACTATCTACAGTCAACAATCATTTGGATTGAACCTGACATCACTATATGAATACATAAAAAGAACACCTATTCCATCAAGATATTTAAAATCTGGTTGGAAAAAGTTAGGAGACCTGATTCTGATACCTTTGTTTTTATACTGGGGTAACTATGCTTGCGATAGCCTAAGGACATGACCTGTGGGGATCACCCAATGCATTCTTTTACATGTATTATTACTATTGTAACACTTAGGAGCCAAGTCATGGAATAGGACAAACACTACCTACTAAAATGGACTAGAACATTTTCATATGCCACTGGGTGCATCTATATGACACTGTGAAGTAGCATAATTTACTGGGCAGTAAGCATGTGTGTCGACACATGAACATGCTTATTGCACAGTAAATTTCACTAATTGCAAGTAAAATTTGCTACCTGCAAATGCAAGTTGTATATTTACTTGCCATTACTGACTGCACAGTAGAGCTCATGTAGATGCCTAACTGGGACCAGATTTGCTCCTGATCAGCCAGCCACCAGGGGTGGGAGATTGCTCCCTACCCCTGGTTGCTGCCTGCTGCCAGGGTGGGCCTTGCCACTAGAGCACAGCTGGGAGCTATGTCCCCATGCTCTGGGAGCAGGGAGCTCCAAGCCCCCTGCTCTGAGATTGCAACTGGGGAGCGGAGGGGTGGGAGGTCCTTATTTCTCAGTGCCGGCTCCACAGTTGCAGGGCCAGTTCTGGGAGATCTTTATCTCCCAGAGTCAGCTCTGGAGTTTCCGAGCTGGTTTCATAGATTTCATAGATGTTAGGACTGGAAGGAACCTCAAAGATCATCAAGTCCAGCCCCCTGCCCCAGGGGCAGGACGTCAGCTAGGATCAAAAGATCCCAGCAAGATAAAGATCCAAATGTTTCATGAATGAGTCCAGAGTAGGTGCCTGCACCACTTCTGGAGGGAGTCTATTCCAGTTCCTGAGGGCTTGGACAGTAAAGAAATGTTTTCTTACGCCCAGCCTAAAATGGTCTTGGAGGAGTTTATGACTTATGGTCCTTGTTTTCCCCCCCTTTTTTTTGTTTTTCCTTGGAGCACTCTGATGAACAGATGTTCTCCCAGATCCTGATGTACACCCCTTATGTATTTATAAGCAGCCACCAGGTCACCCCTGAGTCTGCACTTTTCCCGGCTGAAGAGTCCCATGACTCTCAGCCTCTTGTCATAAGGCCTATTCTCTTGCCCTCCAGTCATACACGTGGCTTTCCTCTGGACTCTCTCAAGCTTCTCAACATCCTTCTTGAATTGAGGAGCCCAGAATTGGACGCAGCACTCCAGCTATGGCCTCACCAAGGCTGAGTACAGCGGGAGGATGACATCCTGAGATTTACTTGGGAAGCATCTATGGATGCAAGCCAGAGTTTTGGTTGCTTTTCTAGCTGTGATATCACATTGGTGGCTCATGTTCATCTGGTGGTCAATCATGACTCCCAAGTCTCTTTCAGCAGTGGTGCTAGCAAGCATAGCACTGCCCAGCCTATAAGCAAGCTCCTGTTTTTTTCCCCCGAGGTGGAGTACCTTACATTTATTGGTATTGAATGTCATCAGGTTTGTATCCTCCCACTTACTAAGTTTATCCTAGTCAGCCTGGATCACTAGCCTGCCCTCAGGTGTGGAGGCTATGCCCCGAAGTTTAGTGTCATTGGCGAACTTAGCCAGTGTGCTTCTGACACCAATGTCCACATCGTTGATAAAGATGTTAAAGAGAACCAGTCCAAGAATAGAGCCCTGGGGGATGCCACTGATCACGGAGTGCCATAATGATTTGCTACCGTCGTTCACTACTCTCTGGGTCCAACCTCGGAGCCAATTTCCCAGCCATTGGACTATGGTGTAGCCAAGGCCACAGCTGGCCAATTTTTCCATTAGGAGGTCAAGGGACACCAGATCAAAAGCTTTTTTAAAGTTCAGATATATGACGTCAATCTCTTCTGCCTTGTCAAGGTGATATGGCACCTGGTCATAGAAGGAGATGAGATTGGTCAGGCAAGACCTACCTGTGACAAATCCTTGCTAACTGTCCCTCAGGATGTTGCCCTCAGCCAGCTTATCCAGAGCAGTTTCCTTGATAATTTTCTCCAGAAACTTTCTGGGGATTGAGGTAAATCTGATTGGCCTGTAATTCCTGGGATCTACTTTCTGCCCTTTCTTGAAGATGGGTACCTGTAACAGGGGGCCCGCTCGGGGCTGTTCCAACCATGGCCCACCCACCTGTTCCTAGGCTAACCACCCGCCTTCTTGTCCACCATGCCTTGTTGTTAATTAATTAGTTAAAGATGTAATTAAGCGGGGGGCTGCCCATTTCATGCCTTGATGCCAGGGGGGCGCTATCTGCAGCTCCATTCCTCCCCTACACCACAGCCCAAGCCTCGCAGATGCATCTAGATGCTCTCATTATCACTGGCCCCCATGTTGGGCCCTAGAATCCTACTATTGAACCCCACCTGGATTCCTCTCCTCAGGTGGTCTCTTCCGCCTTCATACTGGACAACATACCTCTCTGAACTGATTCCCCTTCGGGTGTGATCCCCCCACTGGGACCTTTGGCTCACTAGCCCTGGCCCACCTTCAGGCCAGTCAGAACCCCAGGCCTTCAGCTCTTGGGCGTTCCTTGCGTTGGGCTCCTTGGCCCTTCAACCCTTCCAGTCCTGGCCCCAGCATGGGCCAGTCAGGGGAAATTCCGACAGGCCTGAGTCTATTGCCCTTTTCTCTCTCTCCGGGGGTCCACCCTCCAGGCCCTCCACACAAAGGGGTAACCCACCCGGTTATGGGGGCTAGGGGTTAAGGTGCCCTGACCTGCCTTTCACCGGGGTGGTAACTGGCCTGGCATTTCCTGGGGGCTCCTGCACCACTGGAAGCCCCACCAGGCCACCCACTCCTGGCAGGGTGCAGTTTTAGGTTGTACCCAAGACCAGGAGCCTCCTTACCATCCCCTACAGCTTCTCCCTTACCTCCAGATGATATCAGCAGCCCTCCGGCCAGGCGATGTTGTTGCCTGGCCCCTGGCAGCAGAACTGCCCTGTTTATATGGGCAGCCCCAGATCTAAAATGGCTGCCCTCATCATGCACCTGGCAGCTGCCAGCTCCAGGCCCTTAAAGTGGCAGGCACAAACAGTGCCCTGCCACAGTACCATATTGGCCTTCTTCCAGTCTTCAGGTACTTCACCTGAGTGCCATGAGTTTTCGAATATTTTTGCCAGTGGTTGGGCTATGATACCTGCCAGCTCTGTGAGTACTCTAGGGTGTAATCTGTCAGGACCAGCTGACTTGAAAGTGTCCAGTCTCTCAAGGTGATCCTTTAGTAGATCAACACCGATGCTGGGTATAAATGCACCCTCATTCTGGCCATCCCACATCTTGCTAGGCAGCTGGACTGATGAAAGACTGACACAAAGTACCCATTAAGCAGATTGGCCTTTTCCTGGGTGTCGGT
>NW_017729022.1:168966321-168966693 GCF_001723915.1 Gavialis gangeticus | reverse complement strand
GGGGGTTGCTGTGCCCTTTTGCTACCCTTCCTCCGAGATGGCATGGCTATCCCTTTGCACTGTCAGGATCGCTCCCTTGAGCAGCAACCACTCCTCTTGGACTCCTCTTCCTGTCGAGTCGTATACCTTAGGTCCTCGAAAATGAGCCTCCTGAGCTTGTCAAAGTCAGCTTTCCTGAAGTCGAGGACTTCTGTATTGCTGACTGACTTGCTAACCTTGCGATGGATAGTAAAGGTAATCAGCTCGTGGTCACTATCACCCAGCTTTCCATCGATTCTTAAGTCACTGACTAGGGCATCCCCTTTGGCCAGTACCAAGTCCAGTAACACTTTACCTCTCATCAGCCCATAGACTTCTTGAGTCAGGTAGAGC
>NW_017729022.1:168956514-168961321 GCF_001723915.1 Gavialis gangeticus | reverse complement strand
CATGTGAGGAAGCTTTGTGACAGATCGGATTTGACTGAGTGCTTTTCCCATGAGATATCTGGGTAGTTAAAGTCTCCCATGACAACCATGCACTGAGAGCATGCAGCCTTAGCCAATTCCCTGGCAAATTCCTGGTCCAGCTCTTGTTTCTGGTTAGGAGGTCTGTAGTAGACTCCTACCATGATGTCCCCTGTGCCACATTCCCCACGTATTTTAACCCATCCTTCCTGGGTGCCAATGTCAATTTGCAGGGATGTGTAGCTGTCCTTGACATACAGGGCTACACTCCCACCCCTTTTATCTGCACGATCTTGCCTGTACAGGGTATAGCCATTTATACCTGTGGCCCAGTCACAGGTGGAGTCCCACCAGGTCTCCGTTATCCCTATGATGTTGTAGTCATTCTTGTTTAGCAGGAGGACCAGTTCCTCCTGTTTATTTCCCAAGCTTTTGACATTGGTGTACAGGCAGGCAGGTGTCCCATTGAGGGCCCCTGCCTTCCCTACAGATTGTTCTAGGGCTAGGGTAGGAGTGAGTTCCCTTAAGTGCCTTAGCCTGCTGGATTTACAAAGGTTTCTCAGTGGGCTTGCAGTGGCGGTAATACCCACAACCTTTGGTGGGCTTAGTTTAAAGCCCGGTCGAGCAGGTCAGCCAGTCTGGCTGAGAAGAACCTCCTCCCCAGCAGAGTGAGGTGGAAGCTGTCTGTCCCCAGCAGATGCGGGAAGCTTCCTGCTGTCAGGGCTGGGGAGCCTGTTTCCCCACCCAGCTCTGCAATTGCAGAGCTGAGCAGGGAACAATCTCCCCATACCCCACACGCAAAAATGGAGTGGGGACTGGGAACTGTCCTGGTCAGGGGCTAAGGGTATGGGGTTCAGCTAAGGGTTCACTCCTGCTGCACCCCAATTAGGGGACTGGGGCTGGGAGCTCCCTGCTGCTGGGGCAGGGGCACATTGTCCCTGCCCTGGCAGCAGGCAGTCCCTCCAGCAGCAGGGAGCAATGTCCCAGACTTGGCCAGGTCCATATCACCATCACTGAATTTAAGTGGGTTCATACGAGTATTAACTACAGGGTTGGGCCTGAATTTTTTAGTAATAGGTTTGGATAACAAGCACACAAAATCAGGAATGATTCTTTGAAGCCTACATCCAAAGAAGTAATTTGAGAATAACCTATACTGTTTTCGGGATTTAAAATTCTGCCCTTCTCTGTTAGAAGAAGGGCTGAGTATTAAATTAGCCTGCACCAAATCAAAATGATAGTTTAACCGAGGAATACCATATTTTACAGTGTACAAGTCTACATGGCATATAAGCTGACCCCATATTTCTGTTAAAAAAAGTTAGGATTTTTGTAGATCCAGTGTATAAGATAACCCTGCCACTCTGCCACTGCTTGCAGCTGTGCCACTCACAGCTCCACTCACTGCTGTGCCACTCACAGTGCCCCTCATTTCTTCCTCTCTGTGCTCTGGTGCTGCTGGTGGCAGGCCGCTCTCTGCTGCAGCTCCTGTGCTGTTGTATGGCGGCTCCACCCACCTGGCCAAGATCTACCTGTGGGGCAACCACTGGGCTGTGGGTAAATGTCTCCAGGCCAGACTCAATGGGTGCAGAGTTTGGGCACCCAGCCTGGCTCCAGGGTGTCGGACAGGGGCAGTGGGGAGGCAGAAGCCTGGCCTGGTCTCAGTCAGTGATGGGGAAGCCCCTAGACTCCAGCACACCACCTCCCCATGGGCTGGGTTTGGCAGGGCACTGGCATGGGGTCCAGGTTTGTATTGATGTAGTGTATAAGTTGAGGTGGAAATTTAAGGGTAACTATTTTGGCTTCAAACTTTGACTTATACACCATGAAATATGGTAATTCTGCCCCGACAAGCGCATTCTTTATTTACGTATTCATTGTCTACTCAGAAATCAAAATCCTTTATTGCATATATATTTCTTCTTTGTTTATTCTCATGTAAATAACCAAAAGTGGTGTTGGAGGTTTTTGGAGGAAAGTGTACTACCTGGTTCTCTGGGAAAAATATACCCTTGAGAACTAAGCCTTCATATGTGCTTTGAAAACCTGAATAATACTATTCCTGGCAACTTTTTCACAGCAAATGCTGAGTGGGCAAGAAGGCCGTATAAGAGTACAAAGTAGCAGTGAATAAGGTCATTATAACTGTACATTTTCTTTTTAAAAACAATAGCTAGTTTATTCAAATATGTTCTATGTTGAAGGAACAGATTTTCTGTTCCATTCTGCTCCACTTAAAATAGCACTTAGGTTTCAGGCTTGAAAAAGGGTTCACGCAGCATGCACAGTTGCACTCTGAAACATGCTTTTATGTTTACCTCTCTGAATAGCTACTAAAATTTGATGTGAAACAAGACAAAGGGTTGGACTGAAACAAAAGTCTTTTAAGTCCTAGTATTATTTTAAAATAGGTCTGAATTGGAAGTGGATTTGCTGCTGTTCTAAAATATCTTTTAGTCTCCTCTTGATGAAGTTCTGTCTTTAAAATTTCAGTACACATTTGTATAGAAAATTCTATTAAAGAAACTAGACTAGGTTTTGCTAAATAGATTGTGCTTCCAAAACCACAGCCTTCAAGGCATTCTGATACTAGGGTGATGAGCAAGATACAAAAATGTAGATAACTAGGCTCTAGAATACAGATAATTTTTTCCTTATGAAAGTGTTCTATAAAATAGCTTAGTCTTAAGGGCTAAGAAGCAATATTTGCTGACTGCTAAAATGGCATTGGCTGGCTGTCATGATCATGCTCTTTATATGCAGCATAGCAACAACTAACAAATTAAGCTATAAAATACCCCAATGAGGCAGAAAGTTATGTACATGGGTAAGTTCCCTAAATCAAAATTCCCTAAATAAGTATCTCACCTCTGGAGTAGAGCAAAACAGAAGTTTCACAGTCAACAGAAAAGTTTCCTAACATTTTAGGAGAGGATGTGGAGAAACTAATGTACCCAGTTGAAACCCAGTTGAGCTCATAATTTAAGTATTTGGACTGAAATTTCTGGGAAACTGAAATTAAAACACAAACGTATATTGGAAAGAGCTGGGGTATCTTTTCCAGATTCAGGAACTTTCTGGTGCACTTCTTCTGAAAGATCCTCACCTCCATTTGCAAAATGGCCCTTAACATGTGCAGGGTCATTGGTTCAAAACAGACTCAGATGGAAGAGACCCATCTGTGCACTACTTCCTGAAATAATTACGTGTTCCTTGGAGGTCTCTTGTCCAAGTACAGAACTAGTTTGACCCTGCTCATTTTTTGAGATTCAATGGTGAGATCTTTAAAAAGTACATAATGAGATTTATAATGGTTTCACTGGCAGAAAATGGCACATACAGCTGGGAGACCACAGGAAAAATAACACCCACATGGTAATGCTTGAATGATTACATGGTAGGGGGTGGTAAGTACACACTTTGACACTAGTCCAAATTTATACTCAGATGGCTCATAGTTTGTTTGTAGCAGTCTTAATGTGCAGTAATATTGCCCTGTAGGATTACTAGGGTCAGGGTGGAATTATGTTGGGATCAAGGGACAACTCCTTTCTGAGGTGATGTTAAACTAGGTTTCATTACCCTGTAAGACACCTGAAATGAAAATATTTTGGATTGAATGAGATCAGTCTGTTTACCTTTCCATTCTGTATCTGAGAGTTGGCACATAAGCCTTTTATTGTTGGGCCAGCATGTCTAGCCTCTGAGTAGTTACCATTTGGTAACAGGCTCCAAAAATTACATTCTTGATGCATGGTATATCTTGCTTCACAGCAGTTGTATTGTAGATAGGGCGCCATAACTGCTGTTGAGCTTGAGGTTAATACAGGCAACCCCCGCTTAGCACTCTTAATTGGTTCCTGAAAAACCAAGCGCCAAGTGAAATGACTGTTAAGCGAAACTGAAAGTATTTGATGAACCAAGATGGCAACCACAGTTGTTTTTAATGACCCAAGAGATGGGCCATTAAAAACATGGCGACTGTAAGCGTTATAATGAAACTCACTGAGCACTAAGTGAAATCAGGTATCAATTTCAAGTGAGCATTATAGTGAAATAGTGCGAAGTGAAACAGTGTTAAGCGGGGGTTGCCTGTATATTTTGTATATTCTTTAAGATTATCTTCTAGTGCATTATTCATTACACACAGTGGTTCTGTAGCTTTGGGAACTCAGGCTTTCTGTTGTATGCTCTCTAATATGGACAATATCTTAGAAAAAGTTAAGTAAAAATTAGTATAATTTGATGCCATTGTAAAATTAATCTTAACAGTGCAAGAATAGTTGAAAACATGTACAGTTGTTATATTTGGTTGAGCTCCAGATGTTACATTTCATTATTTGTCCTTGATCTTTTTACGACCCAAGTAGATAAAACCTTGGCTGGGATGTTCTAGTTGGGGATGGTCTTGCTTTAAGCAGGGGTTTGACTAGATGACTTCCTGAGGTCCCTTCCAACCCTCAACTTCTTATGATTCTATGTCTATTTTATAATGTAGGTTTGTATGTTCCATGTAGGTACCTCAAATACACTTGGGCAGCATTATGACGTATTCTAAGATATTTCATTTTTACAGCCAGGATTTACTTTTTGGACAAAACAGTGGCTCATATCCTGTATGTATCCCTTCTCTTCACAAGGAAAAAAAAAGATGAGTTTTGTCTCATATCTATTAACATGTAGTTTCTAATATGAGGTAAAATTCTAGGGAAGAGAGGGCAGTTCTTAATTTTAATACGTGTTAGTAGATTGGAGTAGATCTCTTGTATCCCTATAGTCTTTACCTGAA
>NW_017729022.1:168949687-168951514 GCF_001723915.1 Gavialis gangeticus | reverse complement strand
ATGAGTTTTGTCTCATATCTATTAACATGTAGTTTCTAATATGAGGTAAAATTCTAGGGAAGAGAGGGCAGTTCTTAATTTTAATACATGTTAGTAGATTGGAGTAGATCTCTTGTATCCCTATAGTCTTTACCTGAACCTACCAACTTGTGAGAAAGCTACAAATTGCCTTCAATAGGAATGGATAGTTACCATATGCTAGCTGCCTCAGGCAGTGGCTACCAACAAATGCTTCAGAGGAATGTAGAATGAACTTCCCTTATGTAGTAACCAGGCCACTGTGGAAGTTTCTTCCTAACCCCTGTCATTTCAACATTGACTTATGCCACAGAACATGTGTCTTTGAATCCCTTTTTGTTTTTGATTCTTTGGGGTAACTTTGGATATTCTTATCATCTATACAGAACTAATTTGAAACTGAACACCCTTCTCCTTGGTTCATATGTAGTGTTAAAATACTAGGTTAATCGAAGTTTAGGTGGGAGGCCAAGTCAGAAAAATTCAGGGCAAAGCTGTCTTTTTGTACATACATCGGGGTTGCAGGTGAGAGGAACAGTGGAAAAAACCCTGGGCATACCCTATTCACTCTCCCTTTTAGCATCCACTGTCTGCCACTGTGATACAGGATAGTGGGCAAGATGGACCTATGGTCTGACCCAGTAAATGCCAGTTCTTATGTTTCTACTGACTCTTCTATAATCACCCCATGAATGAAAACCTAATTAGCCACTCATTCCTATCCTAGATTATACCTAAGTAATGCCTCAGTAATGATCTAAGGGTGATACCCTCCATCTTATGTTTCAATACAATGTGACATCCAAGCATCAGTTTCAACTGTGAATTGTCTTTAAATACATCTATATTTAAAAATGTATAAACATTCCAAATTGATTTTTTCTTTTTCTTTTTTTTGCAAAAGAAAGAAGAAATACTTAAAAATGTATTTTCAGCTATCTTTGTAATGCAATGTATTCAAAATCATTCTTAACATGTTTATTACTTACAGACTTTTATGAATGAATGTTTTGTGTTATCCATTTATACCAGGCAGAGCTAGAAAGAGACAATCTCTTATTTGGTACAGTTCCAAAAATGGAGAAGGATGCCGCTTAATGTGATTAGGTATATGATTTAGTTCCCAGGTCATAAAGATTTCTTTTAGCTTATTATTTTGGGTGCATCAATGAAAATGCTGTCCATCTCTGGATGGTGTTACTCAATTAAACCTATTTTCCAAGGTCTTCTATCCCCATGGTGGAAGCAAGCAGTGCAGATGTGTGTCTGCTGAGCTGGTACAGTATTTCCTGCTAGCTCAGCAGCTTAAAGTCATTTAAATACTTTCCAAGAGGAAGAAACCACTCTAAAGAATTATCTGCTGTAATGATTCTTTCAGATCAGAAAACTGTTTCTTTTTTCAGTACATCCACCTCGTATGGCACTTTTGAATGCATGACTTTAACATGTATTATTTGCAAGTTGTGTGCTACCATTTATAATCAACATGCATCTGCCAGCAGATCTCATTTGGGATGACAAGACTCAGTGCACCCAATGGTTTTTGTCAAACATAGATTAATAGATTCATAGATGTTAGGGTCGGAAGGGACCTCAATAGATCATCGAGTCTGACCCCCTGCATAGGCAGGAAAGTGTTCTGGGTTCAGATGCCCCCAGCCAGATGCCTATCTAACCTCCTCTTGAAGGGCCCCAGGGTAGGGGAGAGCACCATCTCCCTTGGGAGACCATTCCAGACCTTGGCCACTCTAACTGTGAAGAAGTTCTTCTTAAAGTCCAGTCTAAATCTGCTCTCTGCTAGCTTATGGC
>NW_017729022.1:168947248-168949371 GCF_001723915.1 Gavialis gangeticus | reverse complement strand
CCCCCATGATGAATTTATAGGCAGCCACAAGGTCGCCTCTCAACCTTCTCTTGTGGAGGCTGAAGAGGTCCAGGTGCCCTAGTCTCTCCTCATAGGGCTTGGCCTGCAAGCCCTTAACCATACAAGTGGCCCTTCTCTGGACCCTCTCCAGGTTATCCACATCCCTCTTGAATTGTGGTGCCCAAAACTGGACGCAGTATTCCAACTGCAGTCTGACCAGTGCCTGACAGAGGGGACGTATCACCTCCTTGGTTTTGTTTGTCATGCATCTGTTGATACATGATAAAGTGCAGTTAGCTTTGCTGATGACTTCATCACACTGACAACTCATGTTTATCTTGGAGTCTACTAGGACTCTGAGATCCCTTTCTGCTTCCGTGCTACTGAGCAGGTCATTTTGTAGGCAGTAGGTGCACTGGACATTTTTCCTCCCTAGGTGCAGCACTTTGCATTTCTCCTTGTTAAAGCGTGTTCTATTGATTTCTGCCCATTTGTCCAATCTGTCCAGGTCTGCCTGTAGTTGTTCCCTGCCCTCTGGTGTGTCCACTTCTCCCCACAGTTTTGTATCATCCACAAACTTGGACAGAGTACACTTCACTCCCTCGTTCAAGTCACTGATGAAGACATTGAAGAGTATCAGTCCAAGGACCGAGCCCTGTGGGATGCCACTGCCCATGTCCTTCCAGGTCGATACCGACCCATCCACTACCACCACTCTCTGGGTACGACCCTCTAGCCAATTTGCCACCCACCGGACTGTGTAAGCACATGTCAGCACAAGATTAGTAATAATATTGATATGAAAGAATACCAACTAAGTAGAAGCACGGCAGTGTTAAGTGACATCTACTTCTTGCAAAGCAGGCAGCATGAAAAAAATAGGCTATACTTTCCTTTTCTTCTGTTTTCTCACCATTTTGTGGGCATTGGACCACTCATAGCTTTTCTTATATCGTGGTCCTATTCCTGTACTCACTAACTTTAGTAGGGACAAGATAAGTCACTTGGACAAGTTTTCATTTGAAGAATGCGAGGCTCAGGTCTATGACTGCCTGGGGGGATCTCAGCCCCATTCCAGGAGGTTCTGAATTCATGGACCAAGCTTTCTTACTTAAATCCTTATGGATGTGTTTGTGTGTTTACTCCCCATGCAATACTGAGAGTGTATCTACTGGGTGCACTCAGAAAAGTCAAGATGAATTAATTAAAGGAGTAAAGTGAGAGTATATTAGTAGCAGTACAGCAAATATCTTTAGGGATGCTCTTATTCAGAGGGAAAATGGGCATTGCTTAGTATAATCTGCAGTATAACTTAGTAACCTGCTTAGTATAATCTTGCTTAGTATAACATCAGTACTGTGTCTGAAGTGGTTGCAGAGCAAACATCAGTGGCCAGAGGTTTGCTCATGCTAGGGAAGATGCCCAAAATGGTATATGCTGACAACTCAACATGCATGCCAGCAGCAAAAAAAGGAGGTGACATCTCTTGCAGTAGCAACAAACCAATGACTGATGTTGCCACTGCTTCTCTGATCTCCTTGTTGCTGGAGTTGGAGCTATAGTGGCTGCAAGGAAGGTGTGGGGGAAGAGGGATGGGAGGGTGAGACACTCCCTCCCCCTTTTAGCCAGTGCCTGGTGTTCATGCCCTACTTGCCCACCCACTGTTATGCTACTGAGAATTTGGTTAAACCACAGTTTACTTCTAAATGAGAGCATGAACATCTCATTGCAACCCATATTAGAAGAAGACCCAACTCTTAAAGAGATCTTTCCAGAACAACCTGTCCTAGCCTTTAAACAAGCACCAAACCTTGCTAACCTCATCACCAGAAGCAAACTTCCTATGACCCAAACCACACCCAATGGATCCAGACCATGCCAGGGCAAGAAATATAAACCTGCCAACACATCTCCATCATGCCCACAATAACCACACCATACAACAGAACCATTGCCATTCATAGATTTCATAGATCTTAGGGGCTGGAAAAGACCTCATGAGATCATCGGGTCCAGCCCCACCTGCCATAGGCAGGAAGTCAGCTGGGATCAAGTGACCCCAGCAAGAAATATATTCAGCTGTTTTTTGAAAGAGGTGGTGCTTGCACCACCTCTGGGGGGGG
>NW_017729022.1:168941251-168946930 GCF_001723915.1 Gavialis gangeticus | reverse complement strand
TGTAGGCTGCCACCAAGTCCCCCCTGAGCCTCTTCTGAGCCTTCTCTTCTCCAGACTGAAGAGTCCCAAGTCCCTCAGTCTCTCCTCAAATGGCCTGCCCTCCAGGCCTTGGATCATATGAGTGGCTCTCCTCTGGACTCTCTCAAGCTTCTCCACATCCTTCCTGAAGTGGGGGCTCAATACTGGATGCAGTACTCCAGCTCTGGTCTCACCAGGTCTAAGTAAAGTGGGAGGATGACTTCCCTGGTTTTGCTTGAGATGCATCGATTGATGCACGCCAGAGTTTGGTTTGCTTTGCCAGCCATTCTTGGATCTTATTCCTGCACCTCCAGAAATGTAGTATATCTCATCCAGTGCATCACATGCCCTGATGAAAATATGTAGGAGAAACAAAACAACAACTGTGTACCAGAATGAATGCACACCGAAAATCCATCAAAGACAGAAAATATCCAATTACCTGTGGGGGCACACTTCTCACAAAACAATCACTCCTCTCTGATTTCTGTTCTAATCCTCAAAGCAAATTGAAAAAACACCTTTTGTAGATGAGCCTATGAACTTCACTTCATAAATCTATTGGATATAAAAAATCATGGACTTAATATAGACATTGGATTTATGACACATTGCAACCTGCCTGACATCTGATACCCCAGGTAACCTGCCTCCAGATGACGACTTGCATTCCTTCACACATTTCCCTCCCTTTCCCATTCCCCTCCTATCTCCATCCATTGTCTTCCTAACTTCCGCTTATTTGCATTTTCACAGACATGCTTGTTGTAAATTAGCTTCTTTTCTACCTTGGAGAACACATAACAGCAGCAGAGTCTCCCTTTGCCTGATGAAGGCTGTTTGTGCCAGAAAGCTTGCAAAGAACTTTTCCCTGACTATTTCAACTATTCTAATAAAAGATATATTGCATCTACCCAAAGAACCTTGCCTAAACACTCTCATGCACTTTAAGTAATTTACTGTCAGTGTATGAATTTAGCTGCTTTCTTTTAATTGTCCTTAATTGTAGTTAAGACCCAAGAGTACAGGGCAACCACAAAAAGCCATTGGCTTCTGAATAACCATTTTTACTAACTCGGTAGAGGGCTCACAATGTATTTGAACAGATGTTACCCAACTCCTGCATGCTAATCACTGGATTTTCACTGGATCAGCAAAACACATGTCTGACCTCAGGTCAAACTTTAACTTGTTTCTCTTCCTGCTGAGATGGTGAAATGTTCAAAATAAAAAGGTTACTAGCTTTTTTTTGAAAAACAAAAATAAAAATTATCCACATTCATTACCTACATACTCAAAAAGTGACTTAACTCTTTGTGGTCAAGTTAAAGTAAAAAAAGGCATCGTTGAGCAGAAATTAGATCTGTACAGTTATGGCTTAAAACAGCTGAATACTAGATGAAGCTATAAGCAATTGGAAAAGATCCTTTGAAATGGAAAGGGTGAAGCAGCCATACTGATTGCTGTTCTGTCTCAGATGTACAGGATAATTCTATATTTTTGTTCAGGATTTCTGACAATATAAAAAGGATCTGCTGCCTCTCATGGCCTGAGACAGTGAGGGGGATCATTAGTTTCGAAAGGCAAAAGCTTCAGACTGCGGAAGTAAAAGCTAACAGGTAGTGCTCAGAAACTTTTACAAAGGGAAGAGGTGGGTCTGGGTATGTGTCTGGTTTTTTTTAGCTGTCTTTTCTTCCTAATCTGAGACAAGGAGATTGTGTTTATTTTTCCAGCCTGAGGGCTTTAGTTTCCATCTTAAAGGAGAAGGACTTGAGATTGTTTAAAGAAAAAAATAAAGTTTTCAAGGGTTTCCTGTCTCCCCAGAAGGGAAGATCCATGGACTGTTTGTATGTACAAGCCCACGAGATCTTGCCTTTGCATTGGTTCATGTTCTAATTTGGTGCAGCTGAATGGGTACAAATCATGGTTTACAGCAGCATGGTACACCTCTATGTAAGAGGCTTATTCTGATGAAGCTATGTCTGGAAACTATGGTCAACTCTGGAGTCATTTGGAGGGAATGTGGCTGGTAGGCAGGAGGAAGTAATTGTGGCTGTCCTAGACCTGATATGAGCTCCAAGAGTGGAACTGTAAAGGGTAGTGGAGGCTGGTGTCTCTCTTGCCATAGTACTGAGGATCCATAAGGAAATGACTCAATGTCATGCTGAATGGGCTTGTTTGGCTTAAGGACGTGTCCGACTAAGAAACAATAAATGAAATCTAGTACTAGGAAACACCAGTGAAGCACATGTTAAGCCAATTGAAAATGACTAACTGACATCTAAAAAAAGGTAGTCATCAGTGGGGCATTATCATCAAAGGGACACTTTTTCCTACTGGAGGATTCAGTACTAGCTAAAACACTATGATGTTTTCACTTATGATTTGGAAGCCTGCATAAGACTAGTGCTGATCAAATTTGTGGGCAATACAAAGCTTGGTGGAATGGTAAATAACATTGAGGAGAGGGCAGATATTCAGAGTGATCTGGATTGCTCTATATGCTGAGCCTTTGAATACAGCCAGATTGAAAGAATGTAGGCCATGCCTATAGTGTGTGGACTGCATATTGGAAAGTAGTGACTTTGAAAGGTTTTAAGTTTGACTATGAACAAGCAAGTGAACATTAACTCTCAGTGTGATGCTGTAGCAACAAGGGCTTGGATATATGAAGAGGTGATCTCTGAGTAGGAGAAGAGAGATGATTTTTCTTTTGCACAGGGCACTGGTAAGAATGCAGCTGGAATACTGCATCCATTTCTGGTGTTCATGTTTTAAGAACGATGTTGGAAAACTGGAGAGGATGAAGAACCACAAAAAATATTAGAGGTCTGGAAAAAAAAAAACCTTACAATGAGAGACTGAAGGAGCATAATTTGCTCAGTGTATCAAAAAGAACAGGCTACTTGACTAGATTGTGGTGTAGAACACCTTAATGGGGAGAAAATATCAGGGTCTATAAGGCTATATAATATTTCAAGAACAGGCATAATATGAATCAATAATTGGAAGTTAAAGCCAGACCAATTCACATTTTAGAAACATGGCACTATTTTTAACAGTAGGGCTGATTAAACAAACTCCTAAGGGCAGTGGTGGATTCTCCACCTCTTCAAAGGACATCATCAGTGAATGATGGCTGACCTGAACTCTGATTCTATTCAATATTTTCTTCAGTAATTTAGAAATAGCTATAAAACCACTCTTAAAAAATGTAGAAGACACTAAAGCCATGTCTACACAGCAAACTTACTAGGCCAGGCTACTTTGTGTAGACTACCTGCTAAATTACCTGCCTCAAGGTAGTGCACCGAAGATGGGCTAATTAACTGGATTATTGGTACTGTCACTCACCAGTGTTAATTACCCTGCCTGAAACTCCACTTGGATATAAATGGACTGCTTCAAGTTTAGAAAGAAGACGGTGTAAACTAACTTGGCATATTTGAGGACACCACTGGCTGGCGTGGTAAGTTTGCTGTGCAGACATGCCTAGTGATTTGGTGGAGTGGTAGATAGTGATGAGGATGGGGCAGCCATATAAGCTTTCTGGAGAATGTGTGCTAATCCGACACAAGTTATTTGCCTCAATACAGGACTAAACATCTAAAATTCTAGATCTTGTATTATACGGGAGGTCAACCTTGATGCTGAGGTGTAATGGCAGCTGGGTGCCCTGGATAGCATTGACTTCCGGCTGCCAGTGTGGCTGTGTGGTGTGGTGGCAACTGTTGTCCTTCCCGCTGCCTCCCCCCACCCACACAAGTTTGCACCTGGACTGCTGCCTTGGTGCTCCAGCCTCAGTTGTCTTACCACCTAGGTGATCTAATGATACCTTTGGTCTTAACATTTGTGTTAATGGGATGGCTCATGTGAATGAGGAGAGTAGGTCTGGGGCCACTGACCTTGAGCCCTAGTGTAACACATGCATCTTTTACACTGTTATAAAATATTAGGAGCCTAGCCTATGTATGCTTACCTACATTTTAAAATATTTTAAAGCTTATACAAATCTTTCTGTGGCAGTAAAAATTATAGATACATCTGGTGAGAGTTTGCTATTGAACTTCTTTATAACTACTCAGGGTTGTGAAAGAGATATCTCTATTGATTTTTAATCTTACTTACCATAATTTTATGTAATGGTATATTATGATCAGTGACAGTAAGGTGTAAAATACAAAGCTTCAAAGGTGTAAGAATTCCAAGGTACTAAATACTGGTGCACTATGTTCATATAAACCTGGGACAATCTCAGAGCATAGAAGTACATATTTGGGGTACTTGTTTTACCAACACAGAGACTTTGTTTATTTGAAACATTATCTAATTACTTTCCATGTTCCAAGAGGTTTCCCAGAGCTTGTCTTGAAATCAGTTGAGTCTGATTACAAAAATGACAATAGGGACTAATATCAAAGTTCTGCAAGGTTCTAACAAAGATAAAAGAAATGCATGTATGCCAGCACACAGCTCTAGTTCTCAATGCCTTATTCAACTTAAGTATCATAATACATGGTTAACAATAACGTAGTTCTTTATATATGACAATGATCTGAAAAAGCTTTGTCTTTTCATGTGCTGTCCTACCTCCAGAAGAAGACTGGGCAAATATGACCGCACCAACCTTATGCCCTCCCATTCTGGGTTCTATCAGTGCCTGAAACAGGCTCTTCCATGAATAAGAGCAGGCTCCAGTTGCCTAACTTGCAGACCCCTGTCACAGGCTACTTATGAGATTCTTGGCTGAAGTGCAACTCAAAGGGTGTGTCTACATGTGTGTTTTAAGGTGTAGTAGCTTATTTTAATGCACGTTAAAGCATCATTTAAAATCCTGTGCTATTTAGCTAATCCGCATTAAAATAAGACACTATGCATTAGGCGTCACTTAAAAATGGTGCTCTTTTGTTCATGCACATTAAGACACGCTAATGTGCATTTTCATAGTACCTCACAATGGAAGGCATTTATATACATGCTCTGGGAACTGGGGGTGGGGTGGGGGAGGGCCTTTAATTAGAGCAGTTTTGAAAGCCGCTCTAATTAAAGCTCCAGAGTGTCACATGTATCAGCGTCCCGTGCTGAAAAATGGTGGCCGGGGCACTGTAACAATACTTGTCAAAGGAGCTTTAGTTAAAGTGCCCCTGCCACCATTTTTCAGTGTGGGGATGCTGATACACATGACACATGTATGGTAATTGCCACACTCCAGCAGACACAATTGATCAATTGAGTCTGCTCTGACACGGTGTGATTACAGTGTGTTAGAGCAGCCTTGCTGCACATGTATTGGTGTCTGGAGGTACTAGATTTAATGAGCATTAACTAAAGTGCGTTAAGGCATGTATATACACACCCAAAGGTATTATGTTCTACAGCCCTACTTTCACAATGGATCACTAGTCCTGATTTGTGTCTTCTGGTCACTACAATACAACCCCCCCACATCTTTCAAGGTACCATCATTTTATTATCTAGCCACTAAATAAAAAATAGAAATTGCAATGTTTGAAAATGAAGGAACCAGCTTCTCTCTACCTTAGTTTTAACTGTCTATTCCTGGATAATTTTTCCTTAGTTCTTTGTAGCAGTCTCTGCTGTGATGTGAACTTGTTTTCAGCACTTTCTAAATAATCACTAGATTCCATAGAGCTTTTAAAG
>NW_017729022.1:168932915-168936251 GCF_001723915.1 Gavialis gangeticus | reverse complement strand
ACTTGTTTTCAGCGCTTTCTAAATAATCACTAGATTCCATAGAGCTTTTAAAGGAGTTATATAATCTGCAGTTTAATGAATATATGTGTGTCTTGTTAAGGAAACCCTAAAAATAGTGCTGATTTCTTCTTTAGGGATGTTAAAAATTCCTGTGCTCTTCCTGTAGGGAGTTTATGCTCTTTTCTTTGCTCTAACCTTCTGCCTCATTCCCTTATTTTGCAGTACTTTGTGTTTCATCTGGCAGCATTTTGATCATGTGAATCCAGTTTATGAAAGACTTTGGGATTATGTTCCCCTTTCTGTTAGTCAAATAAAAAAAATCTTATTTTTAATGGTCATCTTCCTCCTGAGTTAAGAGTGACATTTTGTGTATATATGGCAGGGGAGGAAGGGGAATGGAACAATGTATACTAGCATAAGTATCTAAATTGAAATTTGTGTCTTCAGAGGCATGTCTACATGTGTCGCTGTGATGATAGTTACTATGCTGTCATTTAGCACTTCCTTTTGGAAGTGCTAAAAGACAGAGCAGTAACAGCCTGTACTGCACCGTGAAGTTATTTTTAGGCACTACATCACTGTAGCAACATGCTATAATGAGGTAGCGTGTCGCTATGGCAGTGTAGCTGCAGTGTCACAGTTTTTGCCCATGGATGCTATGTCGCCATAGCGTGTTGCTATGGTGACATAGTGTCATATGTATATGTACCCCAGTTATCCCAAAAAGCTTCCCCAGATAGACTGTAGTAGACTTAGTCTTCCCTGTTGGCCTTGGTGGTGTCCTCCTACCATGATCCTTCCTTCAACAGCATGCCAGGGCTTGTGGGGTGCTCTCATAAGGCATTCTTATATTGCATCCCACAGGGCCTACTCAGGGAGAATTCTTCCTCTGACACATATGAGATTTTTAGAAACTCTTTATACCACTCTTGCCCTCTTACTTGGCATAAGGAGTATCATCTTGGGGGTAAGAGCTAAAATATTCTTCTAAGCGCATTTGACAAGGTGCTTAATTTCACAGGACCTAAGCATGTCCCTTCTTGTGAAGTCCAAGTAAACAGACAGTGCAATGCGGGACTCTCCCCAGCTGGGTAGACTCCTGCTTGCAGGGGGCCAGGAGTGGGGCACGGGGCTACCCCCACCTGCAATGTAGGTCAGAGGAAGAGACTTGCTGGGGGTGGGACTGTGTAGTTGGGCCCAGCCAGGTGTCTGGGGGGAGGAAACATGCATGGCATGGGACTCCACCCACTGGGCAGACTCGAGTTTGGGTGGAACCCAGGACAGGATGGAAACTACCGCCCTCCATGGAGGGGCCAGGGCAGATGGACTCTGTTCCCCTGACTCCTCTCCTCCCTGCTGTCTGGCCACATACTGCACATTCAGGTGTTCTCTGCACTACAAGGTAGCAGCACAGGGGGTTTTTTTGACCCTGGAAGATCTTGGAGCAAAAAAACCCTGCACAAAAAAAAAAAAGAAAAAAGCAGGTCAGTATATGCAGGGACAGGCTTTGAACTGCTAGCTGGGCTCTGAGCAGCAGGATCCCTGCTGCTGCAGTGTCAGGAGGCCCCCAGGTCAGGGTGCTGGGGTCAGCTCAGTGCTGGGGTCAGCTTCCCCTACTCCACCCACGGTAACCTACCACCCTCTAGAGGGTGTGTGGCACAGGCATTCCCTGGGCTCAAGTAGCAGCAGCACACCTTATGCTGCTGCTTCTTGTCCTTGGGGAAACAAATGTCCACTCTCGTGTGGATGCAGCCATTGTTTTGGTTCTGCTGCTTTTTGGATGCTACAGAAGATTTGGTCCACCCTGAATACTGTGTTCACTCAGTTATACTGGCTTGCTTACTTCGCATGAACAAGTTGGAGAGCTGTGCTCTGTTTATCCCGAGTGCTTTGAAATGTGAATCACTTCAGGCCAGCCTAGGAAAGCTTATTATCACTGATTTACAAGTCTTTAGAGATCAAAATGGGCCAAACCAACATTTCCTCACTTCTCCTCTAAAAACCACAATAGAACCTCTGTCTGCTTTTGAAAATAAAAATTCTTTCCGTAATGATTTTACTCTTTGCACTTTGACTGACAAATGCTTTACTAATTCCACCTCCCTCCCTTGTTTTCAATGGTGCTTGACACTAAAATGAATTTTTTTAAATTTCATTTATGCTTTTTGTTAAGGCAGAACCATCATGACTAGTTTCAGTCCTACTCTGGGAATAATGAGCCTGATCTTGAGGCCATTCTGTAACAGTAACAAACACATGTGTTGAAGTCAATGGACACAATCCTATAACCAGTAGGACTTAAGGAGTAGAACTGTGAACCAAAACATAGGCCACTTTAGCCAAAGTTGAGTTCTTGAAGCAGCTGTGGCATTAAATCTCATATCCTTTTTTTGGCTGTGCCACTAGAGGAAAATACTACTCACTCAGCCACATAGCTATAATACTAATACTATGCCTATGAAATTCCCATTGAAATCAAAGGGGGCTCTGAAGGGGAAACAGGCGTCTGGGCCAGAAGCTGTTAGTTAACTTCTGTTTCAGACACAGCAGGGGAAGCATTATATTTTAGATTAGGTCCCATAAAAAGTGACTTATTTTTCTTAATCTATTTTTTTAGCAGAGGGGTGCAGGATTGCAAATGAACATAACCAAAATATTTAAATCCACAAGACCACCAGTTCACCATATTTGTAAGGCAGATCATTTGATGGTATCTCTAAATAATTAAAATATTTCCTTAGTTTTTGGTGCAGAGGTCTATATATTAGGCTTCTGCCAGAAGGCAGTTTTAAAGGTCATTCTGCGTGCTTTAGACTATTGTTCTAGATTGCTAGTCAGAACATATGTGTTCAATTCACTGTCCTGCTGTTATCTACCTTTGTCTCACTTAGGCAAGTCATTCTACTCACTGTACCTCAGTTTCCCAAGGACTGTGATAGAGATTGTAAAGTATTATTAGTGACAGAGCTGTAAAATTTCATAAACAAGGGCAGCTCATGTAACTATCAACTTCTTAGACTCTGATAGCCCTAGCTGGAAATTCTGTCATGAAATAATTAATTATGAAAGAGCATAAAAAAGGAGAGCTAAAGATATAATGTGGCCCAAGGCAACACTGCATTTTTTGCCACTAACTTGCATACAACTTATAGTTTCATAGTTTCATAGTTGGTAGGGTCAGAAGGGACCTAAGCAGATCATCTAGTCTGACCCCCTGCTATGGGCAGGAAAGGATGCTGGGATCAAATGACCCCAGCTAGGTGGCTGCCTAGCCTCCTTTTGAAGACCCCCCAGGGTAGGGGCAAGCACCACTTCCCTTGGAAGTTGGTTCCAGCT
>NW_017729022.1:168932554-168932863 GCF_001723915.1 Gavialis gangeticus | reverse complement strand
TCTAGTTTGAATCTACTCTCAGTCAACTTATGGCCATTGTTCCTCGCAGTACTGCAACTGCAGCCTGACCAATGTCGCATAGAGGGGGAAGATCACTTCCTTGGACCTGTTCGTGATGCATCCATGGATGCATGACAAAGTGCGGTTAGCCTTCCTGACCACATCCCTGCATTGGCGGCCCATGTTCATCTTGGAATCAATAATGACTCCAAGATCCTTCTCTGCCTCTGTGCTGATGAGAAGGGAGTTCTCCAGCCTATAGGTATGCTGCTGGTTCTTCCTTCCCAGGTGCAACACCTTGCACTTGTC
>NW_017729022.1:168931065-168931411 GCF_001723915.1 Gavialis gangeticus | reverse complement strand
TCTGTGAATTCCCTAAGCACTCTGGGGTGGAGATCGTCAGGACCTGCTGATTTGAACACATCTAGTCCCTCCAGAAGTTCCCTGACTAGGTCCTCACTGACCCTGGGCCTCCCCTGGGTTCATACGGTATCCCAGTGTGGGGGATGTCCCTGTCCGTGATCAGAAAAATGGAAGCAAATAATCTGTTAAATTAGCTTTGTCATCTCGTGCTACCACCAGATTACCAAGCATATCTTGCAGAGGTCCCACATTATTTGGTGCCTTCTTTTTACCTCCTATTTATTTAAAAAAGGACTTCTTGTTATGGTTTCATAGTTAGCAGGGTCGGAAGGGACCTGAGCAGATC
>NW_017729022.1:168930748-168931054 GCF_001723915.1 Gavialis gangeticus | reverse complement strand
ATGTTGAACAGTGTGGGCCCAAGGACTGAGCCCTGGGGGGACCCAATGCCCGCATCCCTCTAGGTCAAAAATGACCCATCCACCACTACTGTCTGGGTGCAGCCTTGAGCCAGTTAGCGACCCATTTGACCGTGTAGGTGTCGACACCACAGTCCCCTAGTTTTTTAATGATAATGGGGTGAGAGACAGTGTTGAAGGCTTTCCTAAAGTCCAGAAAGACTATGTCCACTGCTACCCCTGCATCTAAGGGTTTGGTGACCTGGACATAGAAGGCCACCAGGTTGGTCTGACAGGATCTGCCTCAAA
>NW_017729022.1:168917972-168925748 GCF_001723915.1 Gavialis gangeticus | reverse complement strand
TACCCCTGCATCTAAGGGTTTGGTGACCTGGTCATAGAAGGCCACCAGGTTGGTCTGACAGGACCTGCCTCTAATGAACCCGTGTTGGTTGCCCCTAAGTATAACCTCCTTCGCTGGCCCCTCTTGGACATACACCAGGATAATTCTCTCAAAAATCTTCCCCAGGATTGAGGTAAGACTTGAGGTAAGAGGTTTTTTGGGTAAATCTGATATCTTTTATTAGAGTGACTCAGATAGTTGGAAAAATTTTTCTTAGCAAGCTTTTGGGTTTCAATATCCTTAGTTAGGCTGAGGAAGCCTCTGCAGTTGGTGTGTGCTCTTCCTATTCATTCCATCCAGGAAGAGCACTGGTGAGATGGCAGCTGGAGTACTGTGTACAGTTCTGGACTCCACAGCTTAACAAGGATGTGGTAAAGCTTGAAAAGTCCAGAGAAGGGCTACCTATATGATCAGAGACTTGCACGGCAAGCCATATGAGGAAAGGCTGAGGCATCTGGGACTCTTCTGCCTGAAAAAGAAAAGGCTGAGAGAGGACCTGGTAGCAGCTTACTGCTACACCAGAAGTGTACATCTAGGGCTCGGTGAACAACTGTTCAACAAGGCACCCTTGGGAAAAACCAGGAGTAATGGCTGCGGTCTCACCAGTGCTGGGTAGAGCCGAGTAGAGCAGGAGAATCACTTCTTTGTAATGGTTTTGCTGGAGATGCATCAATTGATGCATGCCAGCGTATTGTTGGCCCTGCTGGCTACAGCATCACACTGCTGGCTCATGTTCATACTGTGGTCAATTATTACCCACCAGGTCTGTGGTTGCAAGTGATGGGGGATCTTCAGTCCTGCTGCCTGATGAGAGGCAGCAGTTGCACAAGCACCCATGTCACAAGTTTTGTCTGTCAGCAAACAGGGGTGCAGGGCCCCAGAACCCCCCTGCACCAATCTCCTCAGCAGCTGGCAGGCTTAGTGGCTGCAGCAGGGCCTAGCAGCCAGGTGTGCAGTAGTTTCCCCTCCCCTGTTCCCAAGACAGACATAGTTGCACAAGCACCCATGACATGAGTTTTGCCTGTCAGCAGCCAGAGGTGCAGGGCCTCAGAACCCAGAAGCCCTGCACCTATCTCCTCAACAGCTGGCAGGCTTTGTGGCTGCAGCAGGGGCAAGCAGGCCTGCAGCTTTCACCCCACTGCGCCTTAGCACACAGTGTCACCCATGTCATAAGTTTTGCTTGTCTGCAGCTTGAGGTGCTTCCCCCAACCTCCTGCACCTATCTTCTTGAAACTTGGCAGGCTTTGTGGCCTCAACAGGGGCTAGCATGCCTGCAGTTTTGACCCTGCTGTGGCTTAACACATACACGACACAAGTTTGGCTCTCAAGATTTTGGGGTGCAGTTTCTCCAAACCCCCTGCACCTATCTTCTTGAAACTTGGCAGGCTCTATGCCCTGAGAAGGGGTTACCATTTCTGCAAGTTTTATCCAAATATGGCCAGAAATGATAAAATTATAGGCTGTTTCAATCTTCCCCATTATAGCTTACGGGCGAAACGTCGAAACAGCGTCGAAACGGCAAGACGTTTCGACTTGCCTTGTTTTGTTTCGAGGCTGTTTTGACCATATCTGTTTCATTTTGATTTTGCTATTTTGACCTCAAAACAGGTCAAAACAATGTTGAAACTAAACTGGCAGTGAAATTTTGCACAGCCCTAGTACTCAGATACTATAGTGTTTAGCACAACATAAGATCTTATAGGATATAGAATAAAATGCACAGTAGTCTTTAGCATGGAATCCAAACCTTAATCTAGAACTGGCCTAAAACTTGAATTCCTAGTTAGAATGTAAACTTGATCTGAATGGCACCTCCATGGTTCATGTGTAATACTGGATATTGAGTATTTGGTACTAAGCTGCCTACACTGTGCATGTGTGTGTGTACGAGAGTGTGAGACAGAGAACTATGTTTTGGCCTTTTGTCCAGTTATTCTGCAGAATCAAAGAGTTCATTCTGGCATCCTGAACCATTCTCTCCCCTCCCCCCTTGCCTCCAACCACATCAAAAGCATTCCTGGCATTTTCCTTAGGAGGTTACAATCATTTCAATCATAACTTGAACCAAAAATGTTGGCATTTGTCAACACATTTATAAAACCTTCACCTGGAATCTCTCTGTTCTTGTTAATGAAAAACACCTGACTTCAGAAAGGCATTAATTGACATTAAAAGGGCTGGCAGGGAGCAGTACAAACAGCAGATAAGGTCCTCAGGATTCTGTTCATACCATGGCTTTTGTATGTTAAAGTTCTAAATACTTTGGCCCAAATTATGGCTGCCTCTTATGGTAGTGTGCTGGGGAAGGGAGAGGGTTCAAAACACCTGGCCAAAACCTCCTTTATGGGAGTACAAGAAATGAAGAAAACTGAATAATGCTGTCGGCCTTGTGGTTGGAATGTAGAGAAAAATGAAATGTACGTAGATGGTATCACAGTCATTTTTCTGCATAATGGGAAGAGTAACACTTGCTCAGGTTTTCATGAGATGCTTATTAAGAACACTAAATAACTGGGGAAATTCCTTTATTCCAAGAAATTCTTACATGCCACTGTTTCTTCAGAAGATGGCAGCAGTGACAGAAGTGGCCTGGGGTTTGATTTTGAAAATACCACCATCTGTATGGATCCTTTAGCCTTCTCCATTCTTGAAACCCCACAAACATAATGCCTTCTCTCTTTGGGACACAGAGTGTGTCTTCATCCCTTTCTGGAGAAGATAATTGTTGTAAGAGGATATTTAAGTTTTTAGTTTGGCACAATAATGCAATTATAAGTTAACTTTTTAGTTCCTGTGCGTTAATAGAGTAGTAATAATATGGCTCATTACTCTGAACACCTCCGCAAGGGAGGGGTGCAGAACTACCTTGATGACTCAGATTAGCAGCTGCACCAGGCAGGTTTCATTAGCTTCTGCTCAGGCATATCATGGTTTGAAGTTGAGATTTTCAAAGTCAATGAGGGAATTTAGCCACCTAATTCCTACTATTTTCCAAAGCTCTAAAATTCTCAACCACGGTCAGTTTCTCATTCATTGGAAAGCTGAGGGGTGTGACAGGAGGAAACGTGTGCTGTAGTTCATACTTGTCATTACTTAACTTAAAGGAAAACCCCAGGAAGCAGAAAGTGAAATTGGAACAATAACCACTTACGTCTGTGTGTTGTGTTGAGAACAGGAGGGAGACCCTGCCCTGGGTGACCTGTTCTGTTCTTCCTCTTCTTGTGAGATGGCCAAGGAGAGCTGACTAAGGGAGATCACATTTCAAAACCATGTGAGGCAGCAAGTGAGAGTTCTAATACATATCTAATTCTATCCAAAGCAATCGCCTGCATAAAGGCAGTCTCCAAGTTGTAAAAAAGTCAGGGCTGGGGATCTGAATAAAGCACTGGCTCTTTTCAGAAGGTTTATAGTGACAGTGGACAATAACATTTCATCAGTGCAACATGTACCCCGTTGCTGCCCCTGAAAAGTAACATCAAGTAGGCCACCTGGTCAGGGCAAGAGCACAAAAAGCCAAACACCTGTATGCCAGGCACAGCTGGAGATAGGCTATTGTGGACCCATGTGCAGAACAAGCCACATGCTGGTTGTTTGATCTGACTGGTTTGAGAACAGAGAACATTAGAGAAAAATTTACAGCAAAATTAAGAAGCTGTGTTTTTCCTGGCTGACTTCATTTCCCTCCCCTTACATTAAAATTCTCCTTGGTTTTTAATGACACTTGCTTTAGGCATGTAGTCAGGGAAGGAGAACTTGGATAATTTTCATTACAGGCAACCATGTATGCTTGCCAGACTGATTTTCTCAAAGGAACCAGTTCCACCTTGCAAAAGAGTCAGCTGTATGGTAATATCACTGCTGTATAGTGAGGAAGCCTTGCAAGTAGAAGTAAGTTGCATAGATTAACCAAGCATAGGAAGAATTTGCACAAACGAACCAGCCACAAGAATTATATCTTAAGAGGCTTTGAGACAGTGGTGTACAAGTGTCATTGGTCAATGCAAATGACACTGGAAAGGAAAAAGAGGCTTAAGGAGAAAAGGAGGAAGAGTGAAGAGTCAGGGATGAGGAAGAGAGAGAATTGGGGAGTGAGAAACAGATGATGATTTTGACAGAAAGAAAATGTGACTAATAAAATGAGAGAGAATGTTAATCAGAGGCTGTAGACAGACAAAATAACTATACACTTTTAAGAGGTAGAGCGGTGTACCACTCATAAGTATGTGTTAGCTGGTCTGTTGTAATTGTTTCACATGTCTGCTCTCTCCCACAGGAAGCACAAGCTAAACAGGGGTACTTACTCCAGGATGAAAAAAGCCTCTAATCATTATGGTTTAGGTTCCTCTATTGAGATTGAGGGAACTCACAAAAGTTACTGTCCTTCAAGTTGTAATGAGTAAAAAAAGCAGCTAGAAGAGATGGGGGAATTAGAAAGAAAGGGTTAAAGAAGGGAAAGAACATTGGGGAGGTCAGTTCTATAATTTAGTAGATTATTACTATTAATTTAATATTCATAACAGTACCTAGATGCCTTATATGGTTGCGTCTCAATTTTCCAGACACTATGCAGGCACAGAGTAGGTCATAGCCTCTGCATCAAATGGTGCTTCTTTATCTTATTATGTATTGCCTGGTTATTAGGGCTGTGCAAAATGGCACCATTCTGTTTTACTTTGAGTTCCGATGGTTTGATGGAACAGTGTTTCATATCGAATTTCATTTTGAGTCGAAACAGCTGTTCTGTTCCATTCCGTCAAAACAGAAAGGCTGTTTGATGCTATTTCAAGTTTCACTGGGGATGGGGAGACTTTCCATCCCCAGTGCTAGACTGCGCTGGGGGCGGGAGGCAGCTCAGCTGGGCTGCTTTCCCGTCCCCCATGCTACAGCGCACTGGGGGTGGGAGGCAGCCCAACTGGACTGACTTTCCATCCCCAGCCTATGGTCAAAAGATTTCGACTTTTTAAACATTTCAACCAGCCTCGTTTTGTTTCAAGGCTATTTCAAGGGCCTTTGTTTCATTCTGATTTTGTTGTTTCGACTTCAAAATTGGTCGAAACAGCGTTGGAATGAAATGGCCAGTGAAAATTTGCAGTCTTATTGGTTATATACTATACACTGCTCTGATGGGGGCTGGACAAGATGACTTTGTGAGGTCCCTTTCAGCCCTACTTCCCTATGATCCTAGCTGTTATCTCTTAATATAGTCCTTCCTTAGCTTAGGAACCAGTGGGCAGATTCCTACAGAGCATCCAACCTGGGGACTGGCTTTCATAAAAGCTCAGTGCTTATTTAGATACCCAAATAAAATGGCCTGATGTTTGGAAGTGTGCAGCCATCTGGCCATTTCATTAGGTGCCTAAATAGGAGGTTGAGCTGTTTTTAAAATTGGACCCCTAGAGGCTCCCATGTCATTGGCTTATTTGAAAGAATGTTCTTTGGGAAAAGAGTAGTATGTTGTCAGCAGTTCACAGAGACAGTGTGCCCTTGTTGCCAAGAAGGCTAATGGCATACTAGGCTGCATTGGTAGAAGTATTGCAAACAGATCAAAGGAAGTGATTATTCCCTTCTATTTAGCACTGGTGAGACCACATCTGGAGTACTGTATCCAGTTTTGGGCCCCCCACTACAGAAAGGATGTGGACAAATTGGAGAAAGTCCAGCATAGGGTGACAAAAATTGTGAGGGGCCTGTGGGACATGACTTCTGAGGAGAAGCTGGGGGATTGGTCTTATTTAGTCTAGAGAAGAGAAAACTGAGGGGGAATTTAATAGCAGCCTTCAGCTACCTGAAGGGCAGTTGCAGAGAGGATGGAGCTAGACTGTTCTCAGTGGTGGCAGATGACAGAACAAGGAGCAATGGTCTTATGTTGCAGCATGTTTAGATTAGATATTAGGAAGAATTTTCTCACTAGGAGGAGAATAAAACACTGGAACAGGTTACCCAGAGAGGTGGTGGAATCTCCATCCTTGGAGGTTTTCAAGATCCAGCTAGACAAAGCCTTGACTGGGATGATCTAGTTGGGGATGGTCCTGCTTGGAGCAGGGGGTTGGACTAGATGACCTCCTGAGGTCCTTTCCAACCTAATTTTCTATGACTCTATGAGAGACTGGGCTCTGCTGCATCTATGGAACTTTTCACCAATTCAGGATCTGCATGTTACACTTAACTGATGGAGACAGATTCACACACCTAGTCATTTGTCCTGTTTTTATGGATATGGAGTGACCAAAGTTTTCCGCTGAAGTATAATTGAGCCTATATTTTTTAGAGTTGAATGTCACTGTAATTTCCTTCCCATCTTTCCAATCTGTCTTCAGTGGTATGTGCAGTTCTACCCTCTTCTGCAGGGTGCATTCCACTAAATAACCTTGAATTCCTATGAAAAGAGACACTGACTTTCTGAAGGACAACTGGACTTTTGAAGTGCCTAGGAGTACATGTTCCACAAGGATTATATTTATTTACTGTGGTTTTCAACATACTTTAAAAACAGAAAGTATTGAGTCACCTCGAGATGAGTCTCAGCCACAAAACTAAGATCATGGTCAAAACTCCCCAAGCAGGTGTCTGCTGGCTACTAGTGATGCAAATAATGGCATCCAAGAGCAAGTCTCATTCCAGCCCCTACTCTGAAGTTAGGTTTTAGCATTTCACATTCAGTGAACTAGCTATCACCATTTTATCATCTCATGATAGCTGGTGATCTTAAAGCTGCAATTCCTGGATTAGAGATTATGAGAATCTCAGCATTCCTATAAATAGGTAAGAAAGTCCATTTCTAGTCCTGATAATTGTGGAGGATGAACATGCACCTGAGAAACTTAGAAACCAAAAGCCAAATGCAAAAGTACCCAGTGACTAATCATGTTTTTTTAAAGCAATCTCATGATTCTTAGAGTTTGTCTCATAATTTTTTAATACAAAGGATGGCAATACTGACATAAAATAAGGTAATTCCCCATGACCCAAATTTAGCTCTTTTTCTTCTTTTCCAAAACTTTTCAGCTACCTTTATTTGCTGTCACACTCTTTCTTGTCCCTCAGACTTGCAAGGAGTTTCAAAGAGTGTGATTAATTCTTTTCTTACCCTCATTCTCCAAACCCTATTCAAGTCCCTCCACTTTTTACCCCCTCTCTGTGATCAGTCATTCCCTCTACAAAGCTCTTGTTCAGGCACTTGTTCTTTCTCTTGTATACACTGTAACTTCTTTCTTTCTGGCTTCCCAAAACATACGTTCTAGTCCAACAAATTTCTGCCCTAAAAGCCAGTCCCCTTGCCCATCCTTCTGATCTGGGTTCCAGTTCTTTCTCTGCACTGAGTTCCAAACTTCTTTAAACTCCACCTTCATATCCCCACAAAGTTTTCCCTTCCTTATTGCCCTAGGGCATTTCTACACAACACGGGGGGGGTATAATTCTCCCTAAATTGAAGCAATGTTTTTTTAAAAACACTGCTTGAATTCAGGGCAAAGTAAACCCCCATGTCATGTACACTTATGATCCTTACCTGCCTCTCCAGCGGCAGCTCAGGCAGGCAGGCTCTGCAGGGCTGGGAGAATCAGCCTCACCACTTTTTTTGTCCCCCTTCTGTGGAGCCTGCCTTCCTGGGCTGCCTCTATGGCCCCTGAGCTGCACAGAGCCCGGTGCTTCCCTCTGCTGCTGTATGGTAAGAAACTAAAACTCTTCAGAGGTGTTTTAAAGTGTTGTCTACAAATGCCCCTAGTCCCATTCTTTCTC
>NW_017729022.1:168910801-168912972 GCF_001723915.1 Gavialis gangeticus | reverse complement strand
CCTCACCACTTTTTTTGTCCCGCTTCTGTGGAGCCTGCCTTCCTGGGCTGCCTCTATGGCCCCTGAGCTGCACAGAGCCCGGTGCTTCCCTCTGCTGCTGTATGGTAAGAAACTAAAACTCTTCAGAGGTGTTTTAAAGTGTTGTCTACAAATGCCCCTAGTCCCATTCTTTCTCTCCTCTGCCAGAACTCCCCTCTGTTTCCTTGTTCATTTGTCCCTATCATCTTTTTCACCCAAATACCTTTGTGCCTTCCTCATTATGCCCGATCAGCCCTGCCTGGGCTGATCGGGCATAATTTATGACCGTGGTCAGCATCTACACGTGCATTTAATCACAATTAATTACCCTGCTGTAAGATAGTATTGTCCCCACAGAACAGTACTATCAGGGACAATACTATCTTACAGCAATGTTAATTAGTTTACTGTGGCCTAATAGCATCACACATGTAGACAGTGATGTTTTACTCCACAGCTAATTAGTCTACTCCACAGTTAAGCACACGTGCATGTGCGACTCCTGTGTGCAAAATAAGGTCTGCATTCATTTCCTGGCACTTTGCATGCACAAACTCCTCATTGCTACCCTGCCCTTCTATGGAACACCCTTCCTAAAGTGATCTGCAAGTGATTTTAGTGTCTTCCTGAAGACCTTCTTCACATATGGGAAACTGTCTTATATTGACTTGCTTGAGGAATCCTTCTGGTCAGTTTATAAATTGTGGGAGGATGGTGTGGGGAGGGGAGGCTGCTCAGTTTATATAACCATATTATGAATAAAGACCACCTTGACAAATTGAGAAATATGCTTTTACTGCCTCTACCCCTTGTTTCTTTGTTTTTAGACTGTTTCTTTGTCTTTAGACTGTCTTTAGATTCTGTGGTGCAGAAACTGCACCCTTTTCCTTCTTTTTTTTGAAAACCGAGTGTAGGTGAAAATGTAATATATAAGAAATATTAAAGTTCCCCATCTCTCTTTCTCTCTGTGCACATAAGTTTGTGTCCTTCAGGTTGGTTATTTGCAGAGAAAACATAATCCCCTAGGTTTCTGGAGGTTTCTTTAGTATGTGCAAGACAAATGGGTCCAGGGAGGTGATACTTCCTGTCTATGTGGCATTGGTCAGGCCACAGTTGGAGTACTGCATCCAGTTCTGGGCGCCGCACTTCAAGAGGGATGTGGACAACGTGGATAGGGTCCAGAGGTGGGCCACTCATATGGTTAGGGGCCTGCAAACAAAGCCGTACGAGGAGAGATGGAAGGCCCTATATCTTCAGCCTCCACGAGAGAGGACTAAGAGGTGATCTTGTGACCACCTACAAATTCATTGCGGGGCAGGAGTGGGGAGCAAGGAATAGGAGATGCTGTGTTTACCAGGGCACCCCTTGGAGTAACTAGGAACAACGGCCACAAACTAAGAGCAGAATTAGGTTAGACATTAGGAAAAACTTTATGGTAAGGGTTGCAAGGATCTGGAATGGGCTTCCAAGGGAGGTGGGGGTCTTTAAGAGGAGGCTAGACATTCACGTGGCTGGGGTCGTCTGACCCCAATGCTCTTTCCTGCCCAGGGCAGGGGGTTGGACTCGATGATCTGCTAAGGTCCCTTCCAACCCAAACATCTAGGAATCTATGAATTATAGGAGGAAGCAGCAAGTATGTTGTATGTTCCTACTCCCATTTATCATCTGAAATAGGAGCACCTAGGAATTTTCATAAGGTCTTTTGTTCACTGTACTATGGGGAATGAATGTATGCTTGTTCTAACTCAAGAACAGTGTAATACAGTTTTCTCAGATGCTGTTCTTTGGTAACTTACTCCTATCTAAATCTTGAAGGCTTTCTCCCCACATCCAGTTGTGTAGGAATATTTTTAGCTGGCTTCTCTTGACTTTAAAATGCGTCGTGGTTTCATTCAACCAGGGAGCTCAATAAATGATTTTGTTCAGAAAACAAACTGAGTGTGGGTGTCTGAGCTCATACCCTAGGTTCAAAAGTTCACAACACAAAATCCCATCTCTATCTATTGTTGTTCATACTATCAACAGTTTTTACTCTGAGGGGTCTAGAACATGAACAAGTTTTAAAGATTCAGCTCCACTTCAATCCCCGGAGCAAACTTTGAGAGGAAAAAAGTGACTGTTTATGTCCCTCACATCTCTGACACCTGTGGTTG
>NW_017729022.1:168905143-168905801 GCF_001723915.1 Gavialis gangeticus | reverse complement strand
GTGACTGTTTATGTCCCTCACATCTCTGACACCTGTGGTTGGACTTGAGAGGAAGCCACACCTAAAGGAAATGCATGTGCACTCTTGTGCACACATGTGTGTGTGCACGCACATGCGCGCGCACACACACACACACGCACGCACGCACGCATGGCATCCAAACCTGCTCACTTTTTTCTTCAGTCTTAATTAAAACAATATTGTTTATTGCATGGGTCTGTTTTCTTTCTTTCAACACCTCTGATTTTAGATTATAATTCCTTTATATCTTCTTTGTTTTTAATAATTGGACAAAGTGTTTCCCGGCTTAGCTTTTTAGAGAATGGCAAGAATCCCAGCAGTCATGTTACTGGGCCAGGATTGCAGCCTTTCCAGAGCCACACATTTGTCCAGGATATTTATGTCGTATTTAGCTTGGTTACTAGAAGCAGAATTTTAAGAGTGGAAAATTTTTTTTAACACAGATTTACTTCTATAAATCTGGGATTAGTACTGTAGCAGCTATGTGTTTGACTTTGAGTCTAGGTGCTTAGGCCAAAATCCTGGGCCCAGCCCTGACTGTTTTGCGGCACTCTGGTGGCTTAAAGCTGTTGTAAAGCTTTCCAAATGGGGAATTGTGGTTCCTAGGTTACCACAGCCCTCTCTCCTCCCAACCTCA
>NW_017729022.1:168897686-168900143 GCF_001723915.1 Gavialis gangeticus | reverse complement strand
CTGACTGTTTCGCGGCACTCTGGTGGCTTAAAGCTGTTGTAAAGCTTTCCAAATGGGGAATTGTGGTTCCTAGGTTACCACAGCCCTCTCTCCTCCCAACCTCAGTGTAAGGAGCATGCCAGGTTGAAAGGTAAATAGGAATGCCAGGTTGAAGGAAGAGTCTGTCAGCTAGCCACAGGACTGACAGAGCCAAAAGTCCCCCTTCCACACAGCACTGCCCTTCTTGTTCCAGGCAGAGTGCAGTGACACTAGGACAGGGATCTGGTTCTTGTAGCTTATGGGCCAGATCCTCATTTGGCATCAACTTCAACTGAGTGTTGTCAAATAGCATGAGGTGGGAGTCTGGCCTTATGTTTTAAGCCCAAGGGGAGTGCAGTGGAAACTAATTTTCCCATCTAAAAATGTATTTTTAAAAATAATTTAATCTCAGAAAGGGCATAAAGCTTGTGGAAAACAATTCCACTAAGAGTAGGGAGAGGTGGTTAGCTGTGTTAGTTCCAAGTTAGACTAACTCTAAATGAATTAGTCTATAAGGTGCCATACCGCCCTGCTTTCTGCCTATCAGGTGCCACACTGCCTTGTCTTTTACTCATGATATATCAAGCTCTGATTTTCACGGCTTCCTGAACATTGGTGAATGTCCAGGTCCTCTTCCCACAGCTGTTTTGACTTGCATCAAATGATTCTTTGTTGTAGACTCCAAGGCAGTCCTTAGAGTAGGGACCAGAACCCAGGGCTTGCTTGTCCCAAATGAAACATTTCTCTAGATTGCTTTGAAAATCTCAAGTCTTGCCAGCTAAGGAATGACTCCTGTGTGGTCCTGAACCACCTTGCCTCCCATTACCTACAATGGGTGCAGAACTTACTGGTTTGTACATTATAGTACCTTGTAGGATTGAGCTTGAATTTTTTTTTAGCGCATTCTTCTTGAGTTACACTCATAAAATATGAATTTGCAAAACACTCATTTGAGCATGCAAAGTGCCAGGAAATGAATGCAGACCTTATTTTGCACACAGGAGTCGCACATGCACGTGTGCTTAACTGTGGAGTAGACTAATTAGCTGTGGAGTAAAGCATCACTGTCTACATGTGTGATGCTATTAGGCCACAGTAAACTAATTAACATTGCTGTAAGATAGTATTGTCCCTGATAGTACTGTTCTGTGGGGACAATACTATCTTAAGGCAGGGTAATTAATTGCGATTAAATGCATGTGTAGATGCTGACCACGGTCATAAATTATGCCCGATCAGCCCAGGCAGCAGGGCGCCAGATGCCTGTCTGTCACCTAGCCACATGGTTCTGCATTTTCAGCACCGTTGTGCTTAAATTGCTGCTGTCCCAGGTGCACATGTGGATGCTGTGCCCAGGAGTAGTTTACTTTGGCTCAAACTGCTCTGCAGTTTATTGCTTTGAATTAATTGCATGTGTAGATGCACCCAAAGATGCACACTGTGCACCTTTTACTTATAAGCCTAGCCATAAGATCCCATGTTCCTTGTATATCCAGGATTCTCCCTGACTTCACAAGGGTCGTCAGTGAGATTTGTTAGTGCTTGAAGAATACAGGTTTAAAAGTTATGCTTGGAAATTTGGCTCTAAGTACTTCTTTAGTTCATGTATAGTACTATCTACAATTGGTCATTTAAGCATAAATACTGTAAGCATGTCAAAAAATTCTGTGTCTCTTTAGCTTGTTTGCTAGATTTTTCAGTAGACATTCTTCTGTCTGAAGACCCTTTAAAGGGTTTGTTAGATGACATTAGATACCTCCTTAATAGACAGTTCCAGATTCTTTGGAGTCTGTCAGCATCACAGGATTAGGAAGGTCGCCAGCCTGACCTCCTCAGTCCCCATAGGCTGCAATCATAAACCTGCTCTAGAATTTCCTGGCAGAGATAACTAGATCACTCTGAATTTTTCCCTTTTATTTTATTGCCTTTTAAAAATATACATAAGTTTATATTTAAGTGGAAAGTTACAATAAGCAAACATTTCCAGTAATCCTGCTGGCTTCTCCCTTGCCTTCATTCAGTAGGCATGAAAAAATGATGGAAAGAGTGTACCCAGAATAAGGTTGGAATGAAGGTGGAAAGGAAATGATCTTTTTAGATGTGCATGGCATAATTTGCCATCTGCAAATGGCACTCCACTCCATTTACTGCAATGGAGTGACAAGAGGCTTTTAATATCAGGCTTATTATATGTAAAAAACTCCTATGTATGTAATGCTAAGGCTGCATAATCAAAATAACCATAATCAAAATACAACAGGCGATAGACATGTAAAAATTCCATCAGCAAAGTTAGCTCAGCCATATAATATGTCTTGTATAATAAAAGATAGAAATATATATGTATAAAAATATATATGTATAATATATGTATTATATATATGTAATAAATCCTGTATTATATATGTAATACTCTTTAGTCTTTTAAATTCTTCTACT
>NW_017729022.1:168897080-168897449 GCF_001723915.1 Gavialis gangeticus | reverse complement strand
TTAGTCTTTTAAATTCTTCTACTTATTAGGATCATCCATTGTTACAACTAAAATAGTTGTGCATTTCTGTGACCTAGTGAGACTCATTGGTTTGCAAAATACAAACAGAAATAGATGGGAGTTGTGAAGTATTTGTAGGACTGGACTTTATAAAATACACAAATGTTTGCTAATTGTAAGCTGCAGTCTTAAAAATATGATTACAGCCAAATATAGCCCCAGTTAAAATATTCATGATATAGCAATTATCACCTGTGGGAAAATGAGAAATCAATCAGTTGTATTTCTACAAAAAAAAAAAAAAGAACAGAAGACTTAGGCTACTAACATGGATTAATGCTTTCCCCCAAGGTAGATTTTAGGCACCTA
>NW_017729022.1:168882128-168892080 GCF_001723915.1 Gavialis gangeticus | reverse complement strand
AAAAAAAAAAAAAGAACAGAAGACTTAGGCTACTAACATGGATTAATGCTTTCCCCCAAGGTAGATTTTAGGCACCTAAATACAAAATGGTGATCATGTAAACCCCTGCTCAGCTACAGTCAAACTCTGGGCATGCTCTTATCCAACCACTTTCCGGCTTTGAAATCCTCAGGAACTAGACCTGTGCTACTGTGTGCACCCAGAAGTCTCACCGTCTTGACAGGACTGAGCAGCACAGCCCTTAAATCATGCCTAAGTCTGACCCTGATCCAGAAACTAGGTTTTACTCTGCTTAAGTTATCGGAGAGATTTCATCTGCTAGGCACTCTCATGGTAGGTCTAAAACACACTGATAGCATAGGGTTCCCTACAAACTGAAGTAGTGGTTACTCCTGTCTTTTAAAGCACAGCCAGAGAAGGACTAGCTTAGTGGTTTGAGCACTCATCCAGGCTATTGGAGGCCTTTTCTGCCTGTGACACTCACCCATGCCTCTCCTCAAACCCATTTTACCTACCTCACAGGAGCATATCCTAACCACAAATCTATAGGCTATTTTCAGGTGAAACGAAAAGAATTCAGGATTCATTCTATGGTAGAGATAGTGTTAGCATGTATTGCCCAATATTTAGATCATTGTTTTGGAACAAGCAAGCCCTGGGTTCTGGTCTTTGCTCTAAAGACTGTCTATATTTTACAGTACAATACAATAACCATTCTTGGAAGACTTGCTGACAATGTTGACTGTAGGAGGCTCACTACTCCTTATGTTGGTATTTTTGGATTCCATCCAGGTGCCTGACTCTCCCAGTGCACTGAATACAGGGAGCCAATGCACCTAACATAGGGTGTTGGATTCCACTCCGGAGCTAGATGTTAGGCATGACAATGCTCTTCATGGGTCCTGCCATTTACCTCATTTTAGAAAGCCTCTACTGCTGGCCAGTGTTTGTGTAGAGACATTTAGTCGTTGTACTGGTCCCATCTAAAATACACTTGAGGCTCTGGCTCAGTATATTCAGCTATTATAAATCATCAAAGCAGCATTGGCAGTCCAAAGATTGAAGATAAAATATTCCATGACCTACTGTACCCCTGAGTCCCTGGATCTGCAAAACATTTTGGGCTTTGAGTTAGGATATTAAAATTAAGTAATTTGGGGGCATTGTGGATGCTGCTAGTACCCGTGTTGGGGTCCAAGACTGAGTGAACAACAGGAATCAGCTGCTGCAGTGGAGCTTTGTGGTATAATTTATTTAGTCAGTTTTATGGAAATATGCTTGTGTGATCTAGATGGTGGGAAAAGGGGATGCAATGCATCCCAAACTAAAAATGGACAAGGCACATTGTTGTCAATGAACTCAAGCTTTTTGCTTGACTTCCTTTTCCTGTGGCCTTCCTTTAAATCACCTAGTTGCCTTTTTTCTATTATGGATGCTAAATAGTTAAACTTTCAGTCAATTTACATTTTATTTTGCACCATTCTTCTTTTTAAAGCAACTGACCCCCTCCCCCAGCAAATAACTCCTATCATGAAGTACTTGTTTTGTAATAAAGATCATCTTGTAATTAGTGTATTTATTTTCAGCCTGGGTCTGTGCCAATTAAGAAGAGTATACTGAACTGCAAACAGGTGGCAGCTGTGAAAAACTGGGAATATTTCTCTGCTCAGTCAGTTACATTGAAACAATGGGGAATGGCTTTCCAAGAATACAGCCTTTTTGGTGGCCTGTAAATGGAGTACATAAACTCAGAATTGCATATAGCTTATGCATGATACTTTCTAGTTATATTACCCACCTTTTTCAGTTAGGATATACTTTTTATGTTGTGTCACTGAAGAATGTATTCCTTTTCAATTATCCCCAAGTAAACTCCAGTTCAATAGATGTGTGGCTGCATTTTTATGTTGTAACATTTGTTTATTTAAGTGTGTGTGTGTGTGTGTGTGTGTGTGTGTGTGTGTGTACATGTGCAAACTCTGGAGAAAGGACTTTAATGAGAACAGTTTGCTGGTCATCAAAATGCTGGGTTTTTTGCTTGTTCTTATTAAGCAGACATTTTAATCTACAGAAACAACCGAAACCATCTGCATTTTCTTTGAATTAGGATGTTCCTTTCAGCTGAAGGTCCCGATGTTGTAATGCCTCATCACGCACACAGTAGGGAAAAACACTCACACCTTTTGCTCTCTCCATATACACATGTTGGAAGCTGCCAGACGTGGAATTATGCATGCGTCACTAGAAGAGAGCTAAAACAATTTGTGTCTTATTGCTGCTATTCTGTGTTTCTAAGTGACCGACTCAGAACATAGCGGAGGAGCTAGGTACAAAAGATTTGTGGGTCCCAGTGACCTCTGTCTTTGGGCCCTGAGGTCCCCATAAGACCCATCTCAGGCAATTTTCCTGATGGAGGGGAGCTCCTCACCATGCATAGAATTGGAGTAGCTAATTCCATATTGTACTGGAAAGAGTTCCTGGCTTACCAAGGGAGGGAGGAAGTGTGGCTAGGCCAGTAGCATTACTAAAGTGAGGTGCAGGGGAGGCTGGAGCACCTGACTTGAGGTGGAGAGGGGGGCACGTAAAAATACGTGTTGCCACTGTTCTCCAGGGTGCTGCAGTGCTGCTGGCAGTCTGACTGTGGCCACTGTCCTGTGTGCTGTTGCTTCCCAGGGCACAGAATTACCCAGTTACACCTCTGGGCTGGGCATTTTTATACTCCCACTATTCCTATCATTCACAGTGGCATATAGGATCTACTGTGGACTGAAGTGACCTCTGACCAGCAGAGGAATTGCAAGTGAGTTGTGAAGCCACCTCTTCTAAGTACAGCACAAGAGTTGGGTTTAAATGGGCCCTAATGGCCTTGATACACATCCAAGTGATTTATCTAAAAGTGGATTCAGCTTCATCCGATTTAGATGCACCCACTGTCTACAGGGGTGGTATACATTCATTGGATCATGTGTTAAGTTATGTATCTCATTGCAGCACTGGATGATGCTTACACGCCATGATTTTTTTACAGAGAAGATTCATATAGTTTGAATTTTCATGCTTCGGGTAGTGCTGTTCCAGACAGACAATCGATCTATTTAATTTTAATTTAGCTTTAATTACTTAGCTTTAGTTTAAATACTCTGAAAGCTTAAATATTTAACCTTAAATAAACTAATATCACAAGCTTAAGTAAATAGTAGGCTTTAATAGCTTAGCTTTAATTTACCTGTAATTAATATGTATGTATGTGTGTGTATATATATATATATATATAGCAAGCAACTTAAAGCTTTCCTCTCTGTAAAGAAAAATATTTGCGTGCTATTCTGAGCTTCTTTTTTTCTTGAGGGAGTGGGGAGGGGGAGGGGGAGGGAGATGGCCATCCCACCATTGATTGTGGTCAAGGGGCTACTTGACTTTACAATGGTAGCAACTATGTGTTGGCCTTCCTATGTGCTGGCCTTCCAGTTTCAATCCATTTGCTTGTGAAACTTTATTGTTGTGGATTGAAAAGCGGATTTCAGAAAGATCTTTTCTGAATACTAAGTCAGCCTTTGGGGGTGTAGGTTGGTTCAGATGCTTCCTCTGCCTGACAAAGAGTTATTGTACCTGAAAGGTTGGAAAGAAGAATTTTTCCAACTATTTGAGTTGGTCTAACAAAAAATACCAGATTTACCCAAAGAAGTCAGCCTTCGGGGATTGGTTTAGCAAATATTGTGCTACAGGACTGGCACAGCTCTTCTGTTAACATGTCAGTCACAGTGTGGCCCATATGTCACAGAATGGCTTATCTTCACCTACCTTCCAGTGCATGTTCGCCTAGCATGGATGAGTGGATAAAACTTAAAGTAAAAATTATCTCCAGCAATGTGTCAATGGGAGACAGCAGTGCAGAACTGTTGTAGAAAAGCTGTGAATGGGGAAAGACTTACCATTCAGTTGGCCCTAACATCTCTCCAAACAGCCTATCTGACCACTGTTTTCTCACAGTCCAAAATATAAGGAAACTATGCAGGCAGGGGAAAGGGGCAAGGGGAAGGATGTGCCTGAAAATAACTGCATTTCTATTTCACAGCCTCATTCCCAGCAGCTAGCTAGCAGTGTGCGAGTATGCAAGTGAAGTAGTGTGCATGAACAATGTGAAAGCAGAAACATGTACAGCAATAAGTGACTTGCTTCCGCCTGAATCTGGAGGACAGCTTCCACCTTCTGAGCTGGAGAAGTGGTAGAGCAAGCCCCTCAGCCCATCATGGACAAAAACAGTGCATGTCTGGGAATCCCCAAGGAATGGGAGACATGGAGCATTTAAAAATACAAGAAATCTCTGTATTAAAGAGTCATTATCTTTGTAGCTTTGGGTGCATTGTAGGTGGCAAGGAAAGAAGTTGGATCTAAACCTTATTTTTCCTTTACTTTCCCTTACAAAAAAAAAGACCACTGATTTATCTCTGTTTCTCTAAGAATCCTGTTTTCTTGAATGGTTACTATAGAAACTATAAGAAAACACATACATGCATGATCAATATATTAAATAGAAATATATACATATCGTCTAGAGGCAGCTAGTGTCAGTCATTCCCTTAGCCCAGCTGTAATCCTGGCAATGTTTACAGAAAAGGGCAATTTGCCTGACCCCTTCAGGGAAAACAGCCCAAGCCTGCATTCCTTAATGAACAACTTGAACAAGGAAGAAGGCAAATTCAACACCCTGCCTAGCATCTGACACCTTCAGGTAACCAGATGCTTCCATCATTATCTGCTCCTAATTTACATTCACTCAGAGCAGCTTTTTACAAACTGACCTTTCCACTCAGGAGAAACCCCACTGTCTCTGATCTCTCCTCTGCAAGATATTCTACCTGGGGGAACTCCTAACATCTTTGATTTCTCTTTTGCCTGATGAAGGACATCTGAACCTGAAATCTTGCAAAGAATTTTTTTTTTGCAACTATTTAGTTGGTTTAATAAAAGATATCACCCCACCCCAAGAGTTTTGTCTTTCTTAATGAATGACATTTAAGAGTCATATACCCCAGCCCCCACAGCAGTAACAACACAATGTTGGTAACAAAAGAACTGTCTTTATTTGGAGGATCTGAGTTTGCAGAACTTGCCATGATTCCTGGCAGAAAACTAGCAGTTTCAATACATGTCACGCTCCAGCTTAAGCCTGACCTACAAGTTGCAGAACCTAGTTCAACTACATCTGGTTCAGCTAAACTACATCCATGGAGCTTTAGTTATCATGTGATGATTGGGCCCCTAAACAAGATTTAATTCCATGCATGTGTATCATGTTACAGGTTATAACACATTATCAGGTTGGAAAGTGTAACATCTATCATGGCCTTTTAAGAGACTATAGATCAGACTTTAGAAAACACAAAAGCCCTCATTGTAATCAATGGGAAACAGGTGCCTGAACTGCCTAACCTTGGCCCTGCCCCGCAATTGCAGGATTATTAGTACTATCAAGACTGGGGCTGCTTCAGGTGCTGTGTTGATTGCACCAGTCACAACCCTGAAAATGATATTCAATAAAGAGAAAATATGGAGGTAAGTTCAGTCCAGTCAGGCCGAAAAGGAAGAGAGTTTTTGAGTGCTTTATATAATTCGGATGAACACTTTCCCTAAACTTTTTCTGAGTAGTACACATTAGGGCTGTGCGAAGCTTCAGTCCTTGATTTGATTCAGCAGAGATTCGGCCTGATTTGGTGGCTGACTATCCAAATTCAAATCGAATCAGTGGACCCTTTAATCTCGCTGAATCGAATTGGAAGCCTCCAAATAGATTTGGAGAGATTCGGAAAGGTTTGGTGATTTGGACTGATGAGGAATGGAAAAGTACTGAAAGAAGTGTATACGTGTCGGGTCAGGATGGGGGGGGAAGATCTGGGTGAAGGCCGAGCAGGAATAACACAGAAGCCTTCAGGATAAGCTTATCAGAAAGCAGCTTGAGAAAACTCACTCGGCTCAGCCAGACACCGAGATGAGTTGCTTTCAGACTGCCAAGAGCCTGCTGTGAGGCAGGTTGACCTGTATGTGATTTATCAGTATATAAACCAGCCTGATTTTACTCTCGTTGAGCATCAGCCACCTCTTGCTGTTCTCCCATGGCCATGCAAAATAAAGCACTTCTGTTAGCCAAACAGTGATCCTGTCTGAATTTCTACATCAGGACATAGACACGGCTTAAATTTTTTTTTCTATGTACCACTAGGTACCAGGCAGCTCATGAATGCTGTGATATTGGGGTGCATGGAATGTCCCACAGAAGCACGGGGAGCTCCCCAGTGTGTTTGACAGAGGACCTGGAAGCGGACCAGAAGCACTTCCAGTGCACTTCTGGGTCCACTGGGGGGCGTGCAGGGGGCCTCTCTGCGTGCCCCCTGGATTGGCAACTGGTGCCTCCTGGGTCTGGGGGGGCACCTGGGGTCCCCCCATGGCTGATTGCCAAGCTGAGGGTATGCAGGGGGGCCCCCATGCACTCAGCAGCGGACACAGAAATGCACCAGAACTGCTTCCGGTCCACTTACGGGTTCACTGCCAAACACATGGGGGGTCCTCCCGTGCTTCTGTGGGATGCTCCATCTGCCCCAGCATTGCAGGGTTAATGAGCCATGCTGGTACCTCAAGGTATGTAGAAAAAACATTTAAAGCTGTGTCTATGTCCAAATCGCTGATTCTCTGAATCAGCATCGAATCTTCATATTTGGATTCAGCTGAACTGAATCAAGGACAGTAATCTGAATTAATGAATTGAATCACTGTCCATGATTTGGGCTAAATCCAAATCCAGCTGAATAGGGCCTTCTTCGCACACCTCTAGTATATATTACTCATAAGCAGTGGGAGAAAATATTATTTGCGGGGGCCTGCCTGCCCCCGCCCCTCCCCCCCTCAGGGCTGTTGCAGGGGATGGTGGTGTGCTGTTGCTGTACATGTGGTGGTGGTGGAGTGCATGGCAGGGATGCAGGGCATAGTGCTGCAGTAGCTGGGCATGGCAGTGGCACTGTTGTTGGCTGCCACAAAATTAGTTTGGGGGGGCTAAGCGCCCTTAGCCCGGGCCTTCCACTGCCTGTGATATTACTTTTAAAAGACTTAAAAGACCAAAAGTAGTCTTCATGGAAACCACTTACAACATTGCTGATTTTAATGGAGTCACACAGGTAAAACTAAAAGTTAGGATTTTACCCTAGCAGTAAGTAGCAGGAGGTGCAGTGTACTCTGTTTCAGAGCATACTCTTGTGGCTGTAAAGAAGCTATGGATTTGCATGGAGCATGTATTCGATGCAAATAATACCCATTAATTATAGGGAACAGCATATATTAAAGCCTTTTGCATCACATTAAGGCTCTGTACTTTGTTTTGTAAAGCCTTATGCCTTTAAGAGTAGCCTTGAAATTGACAGGACCTAATCCACTGAGGGTTGCTTTAGAAACTTTGAAAATATTGGCTCCTCGTCAGCATTATCAATTGTTCAGATAAATAGAGTACAATTAAGTTATAAATAAGACAGTGGAGGTATGCACTTCAGCCATTTAAGTGCTTAATGCAGATAAGCATTTTTTGCCGCACTGTAAACAATTAGCAGCAATTCAGTACTGGTATTGTGTCCTACAATTAAGCAAAATATGCATGTGGGCTAAAATACTCTATAATGAAAGTTTTTTTCCTCCTTTTAATATGGGGAGGGGGGGAAGTCCCTTATCTTAGAACTGAATGTGAGGTGGTGGCAGTCAGTCAGCTGCTGCCTGTTCCCACCCTGCTTCTGCACCCTCTGCCTCTCCCCCTCACAGCCTTGGGGCCTCTCCCCAATCTACCCCTGCTCCACTTTCCCTGTCTCCTCTCTGTCCTGCTCCTGCCCCCCACCCCCGCAGCTTTGGGACCTCTCCCCACCTTCTCTTGTCTCCCCCTGCCCACAGCCTCTGCCCCTTCCCTGCTGCTGTTCCCCCAACCACTTGTGTTTGATCTGCAACAGCTGGCTCCATCCTTGCCACAGCCTGAGGCACGGAGCACAGCCCCAGAAGCTCCCATAGCAGTGGTGACAGGTCAGTGCCACTGTGATGGAGCCAGACCGGGGTTGTGCTCCATGCTCCAGGCTGTGGTGAGAATAAAGCCTGCTGGGGATGGAGCCTGTTGATGCTGGAGCAAGGGTAAGTGGTTGGTGGGGAGGGGGAAGAGTGGAGGGGGAGGCTAGAGGCAGAGGCTGTGCAGGGAGGGAAAGGGAGGAGGATTCAGAAGCAGTGGGGGGGAGATGGAGGGCAGAGATTGCAGGGGCAGCCACAAGGCGGGGTGAGTGGGAGCAGGTTGCAGGGGATAAGCTGCTTGCCCTCCCACCTGTCCTCCACTGCCTTCACACTGCCTTCCCCCTACCATCTGCTCTCTACTGTCTGTCTCCTTGCTCCCCCACTGCCTTCCCCCTTATTGCTTCTCTCATACCTGACCCCCCACCACCTGTCCCACTACCACTGCTTTCCCCGCTGCAATGGTGAGGATGAATCTAAGATGATCCTCCAGCAATTAGATTGTATACATAGAAAATTATAACCAATTGATAATTTTTCCTATGTATAAAATCTAATTACGGGGGCAGGGGTCTTTTTAAATTCATCAGAATTATCTTGTAATTGGGCAAATACAGCATATCATGCATTATCTATTAAAAAACACAACAAATTAATAACAGCAAAAATAATCAGAAGAGCTGCTTAAAGATGTTAAAACCCCTCCCCAAAAATGCTCTTTACCAGAAGAAGCAGTGTGTGACTTTGACTTGGCTTCACAGTGTCTGTATAGATCGGGTGCTTTGGTGGGGCTTTTTGGTGCTTTTAGCTAAAGCTGATTCAATTGGCTATTAGATAAAAGTGCCAACAAAGCCCCATTAAAGTGCCTGATCTATACAGACATGGGGCAAGCCAGGTCCAACTAACACGATGCCTATTCTGGGCATGCACTGGGCTCAGCGTAGGTGTGCAATGAGTTTAAAGTACCATTTTTTTAACACCTGTTAGCAGCCAAGATGTTGTTTCTTTAGTCTTATAGGGCATTTATACACATACCTTTTAGTTCTCGGATGTGCCGGAGATGCACCACTTCGGAGCAGATTCGTTTAATCATTAAGAGATGGTTTCTAACACCTGTGGAATGAAAAGTATAGAAGGAATCAGATAGATTACAATGAATCACAAAGTCAAGTGACATCATCAGCACTGTCTGACTAGAAATGCTGCTGCCATTATTACCAGGCAGTTGTTTTTAAACTTTTGGTGGAGAAGGAATCAAAGGGGGGTGCAAGTGCAACAGCGCAATTCTCTGGATCCACCCCTGTAACTATGAGAAATGCCTACTGGCATGAGGCAAATATTATAAGACTACATAGCCCTTTAACTAAGTGATGAAATTCTATCAAAATGGATTAGGTAGGGCATTGTATTAAAAATATGGACCTGATTTTGATCTCTCAACAGTTTTACACTGTCATATCATTGGGGCTTCTAGAAGGTGTCTTATGATTTACCCTCCCAAAAATGTGAGGGCTGTAATCAGGTCCTTTAGTGTACTGCTGTCTTTGTAAGTGACATCAGACATGGTTGAAAGTATTTTAAAAATCTAGTTTATTTTGCTCTATATTTGCTGCTTTAGTTTGCTTGAGTGGGAGAATGCTAATGGTCTAGTTTCCTTTCTGGTTCTCAGGAGCTATGGGCATTTTTACATGTGCTCTGGGGTTGTGGGGAGGGCACTTTATTAGAATGGCTCTGAGACCCTCTCTAACTGAAGAGCCTGCAGCATCTTGTGTTTAGTTAACCATGCATGCAGTGTTTAGTTAATAGCACCCCCGCTGCTATTTTGAAGTGTGGGAACCTGATGCACAAGACATGGAGGCTGCTGGAGGTGCACTAACTAGCATGTTCCACTAGCGTTGCCAACCTTCCAGGATTGCTCCGGGAA
>NW_017729022.1:168876032-168877128 GCF_001723915.1 Gavialis gangeticus | reverse complement strand
AGCACGTTCCACTAGCGTTGCCAACCTTCCAGGATTGCTCCGGGAATTAGATATATATCTCCAGGGCACTGCTGAGAATCCCTTGGGAGATAAATGATAGGGCAGGGGTGACATGTAGGGAGGGCATGCAGGTGCGCATGCACCCCCTGAGTGTGGCAATGCACCCCCTACAAAAAGGCACTGCCAACACTGTCGGTGGTGCCTGTGGGCGGTTGCTGCTCACCACCCTGCCACTGACACTGGCAGCGGCATCTGTGGGCGGTCTGCGATTGCCGCTGGTGGCTGCTGCTGCTGCTGGTAGGATCTGCAGGTGGTCGCTGACCCCTGGTCGGTGCTCGCCTCCCCTGCCCCGCCACCAACAGTACCGGTGGCATCTGTGGGAGCTCTCGCTTACTGCTGCCATGCTCCTGCCACTGCTGCTATGCTCCTGCTGCTGCTGTGCCCCCGCCCAGCCTCAAGGGCCACACGTCATTCATGTGATAAGGCATTCATTAAAAGAAATATTAAATGTTGAATCTGATTTATACAGTTTAGTGGGTTTTAAAAATGTAATAATAATGTGCATTTGCCTTCCTGACATAAAGTCTACGCACTGTAATTTGTAACTGATATACGCAAGCATGCAGGCGCGTTGGTGCTGTGTGTCGTGGGCACGCTGGTATTCTGGAAACCTCCTGGAATTGATTCAAACAGAGTTGGCAACCCTATACTCCATCAGACTCAATTAATATACATGGCAACAGGCACCCTATGTTGCATGTTTTGATTTCAAATTTACTAGGGAACTGTTTAATTTTTTTGAAGAGAGCCATTTCAGTGACATCAGCAGTAATGATAATGATAAGGATGACATTATTATTAATAAGAACAACAACAAAAATAAAAAATTCAGTTGGGTTTGGAAACCTTTTGTTACAGAAATGAACATTTAGGGCATAAGTAACCTGACCTGATTTTCTTACACTTCGCTTAGATATCAAACACCTGCTCAGCCTTAATGGTTGTTGTTGTTGATGATGATAAACGCAACCCCCCTTCTCCCAGAGGGCCATGTCACCTATTAGTGCTTCTTATTCCTGTGTTTATGCCCGTCTTG
>NW_017729022.1:168868931-168871032 GCF_001723915.1 Gavialis gangeticus | reverse complement strand
ATAATGATAATGATAAGGATGACATTATTATTAATAAGAACAACAACAAAAATAAAAAATTCAGTTGGGTTTGGAAACCTTTTGTTACAGAAATGAACATTTAGGGCATAAGTAACCTGACCTGATTTTCTTACACTTCGCTTAGATATCAAACACCTGCTCAGCCTTAATGGTTGTTGTTGTTGATGATGATAAACGCAACCCCCCTTCTCCCAGAGGGCCATGTCACCTATTAGTGCTTCTTATTCCTGTGTTTATGCCCGTCTTGGGCCTGTTTGTGCACTGCTTTTCATTTCGTTGCCTCCCCACCACTATAATCATTTATAGCTGTGCTAAATGCATGTAAAATGCTACCGCCTGTGTTGGTGAGTGTGGACTTCTGATTTGGCTATGAGTTATATCCCCTCTGCAAAGCTAAGGGTCTGAGGGACAAGTCAGTGGAGAGTTGGGGCCTCACATTTAGGAATGTCTCTTTTGTCAATCTTCACTAATTAATCTCTCTCAAACACAATTCCAAAGTTTCTAATTTTTCCTGTTCTCCATTTCTAGCTGTGTTGTCATGAGATCCCGGAAATCCTGAACTCTTCCTCTGGGTGATGATGACAGGGGTGTCATTGATTAACTGTAAGCTTCTCTGCCTTGAACTCAGCAAACAAGAATCTCCTGATTTCAGCAGATGTTTCTGCTTCTTTGCCAGATGTGAACTTTATGGACCTGTGAAGCGAAAGTCTAGAAACTTATTGCTTAGGCTGTTACCTGGGGCAGCTTCTCTGGCTGTATAAAAACACTTCATCTACATGCATTCAAAGTGACAACTACTTTAAAAAGGAAGGGGGAGCCTGACACTATTTTGGGGCATACTTTAATGACTGCTCAGTTATAAAAATATTGTTTTTAGATCAGGGGTCAGCAACCTATGGCTCATGGAGCCAGATCTGGCCTGAGGAACCATTTGGATCCAGCCAGTGGATGTGGTGCACTGGGGACATCTGGTGGGCAGGGGACTTTTGTTGCAGACACTCTCCTTGTGCTTCTGCTGGGATGAGCACTGGTGGCAACTGGGTTCTTGTGCCAGTCCACCTCCCACCTGCCTCTGGGGTGTGTTATTCTGGCCTACGGTTGGAAAAGATTGACCACTCCTTTGGCTCTGTTTGTGATTGGGGGAGGGGTGCTCTGGGTAGGTTGATCAATAGGGATCCTGGTTTCCTCTGTTTAAAAATAGCAAATTCTCTGTTTAAAACCCCCAAATCCATGATTAAAATGAAATGCCACAATGTAGATAGGTATCAATTGAACGCATTGTTTTATTGATATATTTACAATTTTAAAGCAATATGGAAGCCTACCAGTGCCCCAGTTACTATGAACAAATACATTCTTAATACCTGTACATTTTGGCATTTTTATCATGGAAAATCAGAGCTCCCTCTTGCCCCTTTGCTCACCAAGATGCAGATCCAGGCCCCTCACTCCCCACCCACAGCCTCCCCACCCCCTCCCAGACCTGCTGGAGGAGGCCCTCAGATACCAAGTCTATGGGACCAGGGACCTGGGTCTGCAGCCCCCTGCAGCAGTGCCTGAGCCCTGGCTGCCACCCCGGCTGCAGTGGAGCAGAGCACAGAGCCTGGCTCTGCCTCCCCCCGGGTGGCACAGTAAGAATGGAGCCCATGGTGGGGTGGATGCAGGCTGGCTGCTATGGGCTCAGAGCTCCCCTCTGTGCTGCCCTGTCCCAGGGCCTCCACAGCCCAGCAGGCAGGATTAGGCAGGGTGGCTTGTGCCACTGCTGGGAGCTCTGCGCTGCAATAGTGAGGCACCCCCTGCCCACCTGGCAGCAGCAGGGGGCACAACTCTGCACTGCCACCCCTGCTGCTGCCAGGCAGATAGGGGGTGCCTTGTCATAACAGTGCAGGGTTTGCGGTGGTGGCACTGAACTTCCTCACCCTGCTCTGCCCTGCTGCACTGGGTCCTGAATCCTCCCCTGCCCCATGCACAAATCTGGGTGGTATGTGTACCCCATGGCCCCACTGGGAGTGCATGCAGCAGCAGGGAGGCAGCCCTACCCCCCACCCCCTGAACCACCCATGGCCCCATCCTGCTCCCA
>NW_017729022.1:168863429-168863931 GCF_001723915.1 Gavialis gangeticus | reverse complement strand
CCTACCCCCCACCCCCTGAACCACCCATGGCCCCATCCTGCTCCCAGCCCAGGGAGCCAGCAGGGAGCCAGCCCCACCTGAAGCTGTGCATGACCCTGGGCCCCAAACCCCAAGCACTGCCTTAGGTGGGCAGCAGCCCTAGCCCCAGCCCTGCCTAACTTCCTCCCTCCCTCCCTCACTATGTGGGCCTCAATTCCCCTCATCCAACTTTCCTGCAGGGAACTGTGGAAGCTGTTCTCCAGGCTGCCTGGTGGCCATGTGCATGTGTGTGTGCACATGGTGTGCCTGCTTGACCGCCCTCCTCCCACTCCCCCCAGCCCCTTGCAGGCTGGAATTGTGCCAGCCTGCAAGGAGAAACCCATTCCTTCCCCATTTTTCTCTTTAAAGGAGAAAATCTGGGGTTTTCTCTTTAACATGAGAAAATCTAGGTTTTAGTGTGTTTTTCCACGGCTAACAGAAAACCTGGATCCCTGCTGATCAACATTGTTGCTCAGCAGTATTA
>NW_017729022.1:168843260-168858429 GCF_001723915.1 Gavialis gangeticus | reverse complement strand
ACTGTGGGAGCTGTTCTCCAGGCTGCCTGGTGGCCATGTGCATGTGTGTGTGCACATGGTGTGCCTGCTTGACCGCCCTCCTCCCACTCCCCCCAGCCCCTTGCAGGCTGGAATTGTGCCAGCCTGCAAGGAGAAACCCATTCCTTCCCCATTTTTCTCTTTAAAGGAGAAAATCTGGGGTTTTCTCTTTAACATGAGAAAATCTAGGTTTTAGTGTGTTTTTCCACGGCTAACAGAAAACCTGGATCCCTGCTGATCAACATTGTTGCTCAGCAGTATTAATCAGCTTATCTGAAGAGCTGTGTAGATGGGGCTATTCTTTGCCTTGTTTGCAGGTCAGAGTGCCAGGAGCAGTATGGCATGGTCCAGGATGTTGCTCTGGAGCATGGAACATTTATCACGTTTGTGCTATGTGGTAGCTCAATGAAGTCAGAGGGTCAGAGTACAGAAACTACAGTTTATTGAAAGTAAAAGATAACCCACTAGGGACAACTACTGCTGACTGACCTAGCTAGCTCACACACTGCCCCTGCCCAAGTTCCTTCCATAACAGGCAGATATAATGGTTTTCAGGGCTCTAACAGCTATCAGCACAGTACAGGCAAGGCCTCGGCTTCCTTCAGCCTCGGTTCGCTATCAGTAAAATGGAGATGACAGGACTTTCCTACTTCAGAGTAGAGTAGTGAGGAGGACTATTTAATGTCTGGGAGGTGATAGTGTTCATATTAATACCTAAGGTAAAAACTCATAACAAGAGGCAGGTCAGAAAAGCAGGAAAGCTTATGTAGTTCTTGGCTGTTGCTTATTTCTAAGATGCAATTTCATCCATGACACTGTGTCCACTTTTCTTTGAGGGCAGGATTTGTGTGTACACTGTGAACAAAACAGGCAAGGAGAAACATCTAAAAACAATAATAAACCAGAGTCACAGACAGACCCATCATTTTCTGCAAGTTCAGCCCTAGAGCCTTCAGCAGGACAGAACTTTCTCACTTGAGATGAAGGAAAGGCTTGAGCTGTATGAAAGCAGCAGGCTGAAATTGTCACTGGGATCAAACACTAGAGACAGATCTGACCCATGCACTAAACAACCAATCCTGCGAGATACCCAAGCACTTTCTGAGAACTGAGGCTGGTAACCATCTCCAAGGATCAAGAACACAAGTTTTAATTTGTTATATGTGCATCCCTTGTTTCCCTTCCAACAAGGAATGGACTCACTCTAAATACCCACCTTTTACTGAAACTTGTTTGGTAGATGGGATGATCTAAGTGTATAAGTCTGTGGGACTCAATAGAGGGTCATTGCTTCCTGAGATGTGTATGGTGGTCATTGCTTCCTGAGTAAGATCCATCCAGAGGCAGATCCAGTAGGAGTGCACTGATGCACTTGCACCCTCCTTTGATTCCTTTTCCACCTAAAGTTTAAAATCAACTGGCAGTGGCAGCAGCATTTCTACTCAGGCAGTGTTGAGGGAGCTAATTGGCTACATGGCTCATTATAACCTACCTGACCCCTTCTAACATCTTCATTCTACAGGTGTTAATGGACTTAATGTTTCACCAGTCAAGCTATCCTGTGTTCTGCAATTGTGTGTCTGTTCGCTGGTCCTGGTAATGTAACTCCTATTTCACAGCCGTGCAGACTATTTTAACTCATTCCCATGAAGTTATATTTGTTTTTCCTTCAATGCAGCCTTAGACCCCTAACATATAAGTAATTTATTTTTAACTGGAGAAAAATATGTGTTGTTTCCTATGTGATGATGCACTTCATCACCTGCATACTCCTTTTCAAAATTCTAGATCCACCCATGGAACCATCATATGGATTTCTAAACCCACATGCCAGCAAAAAAAAAAAGAAACCATGTGGTACACAACCAAGGTACAGTATATTATTCACTTCATACTTAAATAACATTCAAGGCTATAATTGGCAATGTGATGGAAATACTGCCTGACATGATATGGATCCTTCCATTTTATGAGCCAACTTAAAGTTTCCAGCTTTATGGTTTGCTTCAAGAAGAGCAGAATTTTTCATCCCTGCAATCTTGACCTCAAATTACATTTTAGTGTTTTCCCCATCATGGAAGGGATGTGATACAGACGGGATTACCTCATGTAATTCATGACAGCAAATTACATTCCATCACTGCATGCATGGTATTACTGCATGCTAGCTCTGGAAAATCCATGCTGTCTCTTTTAATGACAATTTATTTGTTTTCTATAGCAGACAGTCAGGAATGAGGCCCAAGGCAATACTGTGAATACAACACTCCTCAACGTTTTGGAAAAATTCAGCATCAGAATTGCACTTTGTTGCTAAGTCCAATATAAAAATGTCTCAGAGCCAGATCCTAGTTTTAATTTATGTAGCTAGACCCTTGGGTGGTATACATTGGTACAACTCAATCAATTACAATGGTTAGGTCCTTCAGTGGTGGAAACTGATGTGCCCTGCCCATCCTCTGTTACCATTTTTAGTGGATAAGGCTCTGAAATAATATTCAGGAGATTTACTTTCGATTTCTGGTTCTGCCAAAGACTTTATGAAACCTTGGACAATTCAGCTGCAGTTTCCTTGCATCATCAAGGTGTTGAGAATTTCTCAGATGCTCCGTTGATGGTTCTGGGACCTAGTCAGATCAAGTGAACTTCTCTTTAAGGATTGGCTATTTTTATTGTTTTTGACATTTTTATGATCCCTGTTTCGTAAAACATGCTTTTCTCTTGAAGTGTATTTGTACAGAAGCCTAGGAACTCCCTGTTATCTGGATGAAAACAAAACTCCTTAAACTTAGATTTTTTTTTTTAAGGCAAAAAAGGTCTAATGATGGAAAACACTAAACCTTGGTCAAAGAAGAAAAATAAACCTCTTTGAGGCAAGCCTCTTTCCCATAAATCGAAACCTCTGAGTAAGGTTTCTGCCAAAGAATGCGCTTTTTCCTGGAACACAGGGAATAGAGAGCCAGCAACTTGCTTTGAATATGTTCAACGAAGTTTACAGCTATATGTGACTTCTCGACTGACCCCTAGTCTCCTTTTTTTCTTTTGTTTGAAAATATTACTACTGTTTCTTTCATTTCATTGGTTTATTCCTTAAGGATTTCACATTAGCTTGCAGATTTTTGAAAAAGAATGTGTCCTATATACGAAAACAAAAGCTGGTAATAAAGCTACCAGAGACCTAATATTTCTGGCTGGTCATTCTTGTAGTATAAAAATATAACTACTGTTAGTCCAGTGAACAGTAAGACAAACTCTGGAGGGCTCTCTGGAAGGCTGTTTTGGCTATACTATTTCTTTTTCCTGCTTAACTTTGTAAACCTATAATTGGCAATAAAAGAGACCGCACTTTTGCTTTTTTAACTAATATTTATTTAAACTTTACCATAAGGTGTGCCTAGTGGTTTCTTTTGTTTCCAAAAGGATAAAATTTATAAGGAAAGACCATTTTATCTTTTATGAAATTATTTTAAAGTACAATATGCAGAGCTGGAGAAAGTATATTTTTAGAGATTTCATTCTTTCACAGCCTCTTCCCTCATGCATCCTTCAGCCTTCCAAGTTGTACATACACTTTGTCATACATCATGTTATGTCATGGCACTTTTATGTCATACACCAACCTCTGAGCAGGGGTGCAGCAGCCATTTTAACAAAGTATATCTGCTTTTGATATGTAATGGGCTCGATTCTAATCCTGGCTTTGCTGCTGTAAATTTGGAGTTATCTAATTAAATTATGTCAGATTTATGGTTATTCAGTATTTATAGCAAAGAGAAGTCAGAATCTGGTAGTTAGATACCCTGGGTGCTAGTTATGTATTTTGAACTTGACTGTTTTCCTAGTGAAGGCAACAGGAGTGTTGTCCATTAGAACCAGAGGGTAATTTTTCTAAACCAGGTGTGCCAAAGGTATAGCTCACAAGCTGTCTCTGGCCCATGGAGCCCCATCATCTGGCCCCCAGTGCTGCCCCTGAATATCAGAGTTGACCTATATGCTGCATGTGGCATGCACTGGACCAGCCCTGAGTGCAGGGCCTGGCATGCATTCTGCACACTGTGCCCACTCTGGCCAGTTTGGAACATTTGCAGCATGCAGCACCCATGTGGGGGCCAATCTGGAACACGTGTTGCACATGGCACCAGTTCTGGCTGGTCTAGGACCAGTGCTACATGCGGTGCCTACCCCAGACCGGTTGGGGTGGTCCTGGACTGGCCAGAGCCAGAGCCAGAGTGGGCACAGCATGAAGTGTGCATCCTGGACTGGCTGGATCAGGGACGACGTGTTCTGGATCTGGCAGGCAGGGGGTGTGGAGGAGAGGGAGAGATGATGCATGGGCCCAATCTGGCCCCCCACCATTTATCTAGCTTGTAGGGCCAGATGAGTTTGATAGTCCTGTTCTAAACTGGCAATAATAACAAAACAGAAAGACAGAGAGTGAATATTTAGAGATGGACAAAATATTTGCAGTGAAAGATTATAGTTCTTGACATACAGGATTTTTGAGTTTTATTACAAAATAAGGCAACCTTGCATATACTTGTACACTTCTTTAACATCACATTTATGAAGAATCTTATTCATTTCAGGTGAGTTCACTGAAACCAGTAGTACTGGTTAACTGTAACCATATATGCTTGCAGATGTGCAGTCTAAAATTTAATTCTACTATGGCAAAAAAAATAACATGATAATTGTTTGTAAATAATACGTTTTCCCTAGTAATCAACCTATTTCAGGACTAAAATGGGATCTTTCAGCAAAGGTTGATATAACAACTTGAACCCTTTCACCCCCACTCATTCACCTTGTTGCCAAGGCACTTGCAGACACACAGATAAGTGAAATCTATGGCTCAAAAACTGCCTGCCAATAAGATGCCAAATTTTTCCCCACATGAAGTCACATGGATATACAGGGTCTTCATAAAGTCCTTGTGCACAACCTAAGTTATTAAAGTTTAAAAGTTCACAAAGACTTTATGAAGACCCTGTATTCTGTAGTTTTTTTTAAGTAGCAGTACTCTCAGTCCTGTCAATAATGCTGCACTGAGGAAGGTCAGTTGTCACAGAACAGGATTCTCCTTGTGCACATCCTTGGGCTAATTAACTCAATAATAGGATATAGAACATTTGAATGTACCTAAAACATTTTGTATTTATAATTTGCATGGATGAGCAATTAAAAATTATTATTCTCTGATACTGAATCTTTAATGCAAAGCGTCCAAACCATAATGACCCTCATCCCACTAACATAGAATCACAGAAGTATAGGGCTGGAAGGGATCTCAGGAGGTCATCTAATCCAACCCCCTGATCAAGGTAGGATCATCCCTAGCCAAACCATCCTATACAAATCGTTGTCTAACCTATTCCTAGAAATACATAAACAATCCTGTAACACAACTAAGGGTGAGAAGTATTTCCCCATAACACCAAAAGCATCCTAACCTGCCATGGGTAAAACAGGGGGATGATGGCTGTGTCAATGTCTTGTTGCTGCAAGGTTGTTAAAATACACTTGAGAGATTCAAGAAAGAAGGCCACACCTTATCCTAAAGAGGAAGGCAAAAACTCCTACAGTCTCTGCCATTCTGTCTGTGGGATAAAATTCTTCCCTGATCCCATATGTTGTGGTCTGTCTGACCCTGAGCAGAGGGGCAAGCCCTCTCCAACCAAAAATCTCCAGGTTTTAGTCCAGCAGGAGCACTGGCACATCCCCCGCCAAACTTTCCAGGTTTGGCTACAGTCAACACCCAGTGCTTCTGAAGAAGGTGAAAAAAACCCTGAAACATAGCAGCAGAAGGAGGAATAAATTCCTTCCTAGCCCTATGTGGCAACCAGCAAAGACCAGATGCATGAGAGAAACCAAATTATCTGCTCTTTTCTGTAATCTAAGGACAGAAAACACAATTTCACACATCACACCTTCTAACTGGAGGGTCAGAACTCCCTTTTCTGTCATTCTATCATCCCCCATACACCTATCCTACTCCCTTCAGTCTTTTTCTGTTACTAAGGCAGTCATGGATAGTGTTAATATCAATGGCATAGTTATGGTCTATTTGACAGTGGAGAATCAGATCCAATGGGTGTATCTACACATGTAATTAATGGGTGCGTCGACATGAGACATTTACTGTGCAGTAGGCTAATTAGCTGTGCAGTAAATGTCTTGGTGTCTGCATGTGTGCCCTTATTAGACTAGAGTAAACTAATTTACTCTGCAGCAGGATAGTACTTGTATTTACAAATACTATCCTGCTGCAGAGTAAAAAATTCCACAGCAGCACACATGTAGATACTGGAAGGGCTGGCTGGGGCATAAGGGTGCTTCAATGCTGGGACTGCTTGCTGGCTAGCCCTGCACTGAAGCATCCTTATGCCCCAGCCAGCCCCTCTGCAGCATGTTGAGCCAAGGGGAGCATCCCTGGGGTGGCAGGTTGACCCTTGGGGCCCCCTGCCAGCCGGGGCAGCTCTACCTTGGTTCAGTGCACATGCAGACGTGTGCCTGGCAGCAATAATCTATGGATCTTATTGCTTCACATTAATAGGCATGTATAGACATGCCCAATGTGAAGCAATTAACTTTGGAGCAGTCTGAGCTGAAGTAACTATTCCTGAGTGCAGCATCTACATGTGCACCTGGGACAGCAGCAATTTGAGCTGGGGTGGAGCAGGCTCAGACTGGCAGGGGCACAGAGGGTCAGCCCCGGGCTCCAGATGCCAGCATCAGGTGGCAGAGGGGCTGGCTGGGGCACAAGGGTGCTTCAGTGCAGCTAGGTGGCAGGCAGGAATCTGGCCCCCAGCTAGCTGGGCTGATTGGGCACAATTTACCCCCGTGGTCAGCATTATACATGAGTTTAGTCACACTAAATGACCCTAGCATAAGATAGTACTGTCCCTGACAATAGTGGTGTAAATATGCTGGTGTAAATTAATTTACTGGTATAAATATGCTGGTGTAAGTTAGTTTACTGTGGCCTAATACCATTGCACATGTAGATGGTGAGGCTTTACTCTGCAGCTAATTTGTCTACTCTGCAGTAAAGCATATGTAAAGATGTGGCCAATGTGTTTTATTTACAAGTTTGGGAGGAACAAAATCTAGGGATATTTAGCTGAGAGAAGTTTTCTGAAAAAACAGCTTTATCTGTTAGTTCCTCCATTGTAAGCAAATGTATAATAATTGTCATTGTCAGTCCCTTGATATGAGGATGACAGGTTTTCAGTAAAGAGGGAAGTCATCAGTGAGTCCATAGATGACTGAGGAGGCCGATATGAAATCCGCATGTTTGCCTGCAGACATGACAGATAGTTGTGGGAGGAAGAAGCAGATCCTGGTGATGTCAGGTCACAGCTCTTTCCCTGTCTTTCTCATCTATCCACCTTCAGAGTGAAGCAAGTTTGCTCAAAATGATCAATGCCTTGTTATACATCATGGCACCATTGAGGATGATTCAGTGCTTCAGTCTCTCAAATACTGATGTGAATATCATGGCTTTCAAGGTGTCCTTGAATCTTTTGCCCACCTCAAGAACAATGACCATTACTGAGTTGGGAGTATAGGGCCTGTTTGCTGAATCGGTTGTCAGGCATCCTTCTGACATGTCCTGTCCAACAGAGCTGGTGCTGTATAAACAAGGCTTCAATGGTGGTGGTGTTTGCTTGAGCCAGAAGGCTGGTGTTTGTCCTTCCAATTGATATGGAGGATTTTCTGAATGCTTTGCTGTGGGTAACTTTCTGAAGCCTTTAGGTATTTTTAAATATGTAGTGGGTAAAAAGAAGGTACTGGGTAACGTAGGGCCTCTGCAGGATATGCTAGGAAATCTAGTAGTCACACCAGATGACAAAGCTAACCTCTTTAACAATTTATTTGCGTCCATCTTTTTGAGCAGGGACCAGGTTATCCCCCCACTGGGATCCCCAATGGATCCAGTGGAGGCACTGCCAGGCCCAGGGTCAGTGAGGACCTATGGATCATGGATCATGCCTGTCTTGCCCCCCGCAACTGGCAGGTTGCACTGGCCTCCCTTACCCCACCCATAGGTCACATCTGCCCCCCCATCCCACCTTCAGGTCATGCCCCGCTATCCCCCAGAGGACATCTACCCCGCTGCTAACCCCCCCATCCGGCTTTAGCTGATATCGGGCAGCCATTTTGAATTGATTTAACCTCCCCCTACCTAATGCCCCTGCATGTCTGCCCTTAGCTATAAAGCCTGAGCCAACATTCTAGGTTTGGTTTTTTAAAATGATCACTTGGATTGTTTTCATTATCTAAACATGAACAACAGGAAAAATCAGCCAGTATTTGTTGAGATGCATCAAAACAGATAAGATTTTTCTTAGCTCTAATTTCAAACTTTTATAATTAAGCCAGCTGTTTTGGGTCTCATTTGTTTTGTTTTTTGTTAGGGTGGATAATCTCTGAAGACCATTTTTTCACTGTGGTTCAAGGGGAAAGCAGCAATAGGTTTGGCTGTCAAAGAAAGCACAGGATCAGTTTTTGTATACAATGGAAACTTCAAATGGAATTTATAATACTGAGTTCACTAACATAACATAAGAAAATGAATCCTATGGAATTGTGATGGCCACCATTCCGGCTTGCACATCAAGGATGAAACCAGGGATCTCTCCAAAAGTAAAATATGATTTGCTGCCTGGCTGGGATTGCATAAAGCCCCATTTTCTATAGACTGAGGCACCCAGTGGGACTTGTAGCACATTCACCAATGGATTTCAGAAGATACACTGGGAAACCCTGTTATAGTTTAGATGACTTTTGTCATAACACCCTATAGCAAACTAATATTTTATCATTTGAATTTTCTGACTTTTTTAAAGAGACAGAAAGAGCTAATAGCCCTGGCCATGAATGAAGTTAAAGAGAAACAATAAGATAGTATGGCTTATCTGTCCTTGTGGTGTTAAGGAGCTCTCCAAGTTCTTTGGGGCTGATGCTCTGTATACAAGTTGCCATGAATGTTTCTTTCTAAACAGTAGACACTATTCCAGCTGGCTATAGCATAGATCACAGCAGAGTGCCTGCATCAAAGGATTCTGTATTCTTTGTGAACAAGCAAATCTGGTTCTTGACCTGCTCTTCACAGGCTAACACAGGTAAGTCACAGAGAAGAGGGGAAAGAAGAACACAGTGGGTCTATGCTTGTACAGATCCTGTGGCTATGATTCCTTGATTGGCCAATGGACAGGGGTCAGAGCCTATTTTATCTCAGGAATTGAGAAAGTGGCTGTGGAAGGACAGTAGGATTGCTGTGGACTGTAGTTGCAGGTTGGGAGTGGTATCCTTTTGCCCAACATCAACAAGCTATCCTTGAAGCTGTCTAAGTACACCTCCATTTTAATGCCACCCCTCTGTATTCTTCCAGTTCTTCAGCTCTCTTGAGCAGAAACTAGCTGTTAATTATGTGTAATTATAATACACATATGTCTAAGTCAGTGGTTCTTAACCTCAATACACATACGTCTAACCAGTGGTTAGACTCTAGGCACCCCTCATAAAATGCCAGGTCTTAGCTTTCATTCATTTGTTGACTATGGAAAAATAGAGCAATTCTTCTGTTGAAAAGAACTCAGAAAGATAAGAACAGGTTAGAGTGCTTTTGACACTAGGTAGATTTGCTTATTTTCTTGCTTACATACCTAACAGTTCTAATATTGCCTATCACCCTGAAAAGGATCCCATAGTACCCCAGGGTGCCACATTACCCTGGTTGAGAATCACTGGCCTAAGCTCTATAATGCTCTACTTAAACTAGCAGGAAAAGAGTTAGCCCAGGGTTGTCAAACATAAAACTCACGGGCTAAAGCCAACTGATATGATATATTTATACAGTCCCTGTAACTCCCAGGTGTCCTGTTTAATGTGGCACGATTATCAGCTTTGAAACCCAATGGTGACATTTAGGTGTCAACATTAACTGTGTGATCTATGGTAATTTATGGATGAAATAAAGTTAGAGGATGCAAGTGAAGCTTACTTGGCTGGGACTGATGAGCTGTAGTAAGTTAAAACTAGGTGGATTAAAAAAAGGAGGAGCAAAAGACAAAGACATGAGTTAGAACCAGAGGAATCTGAGGAAGGAGAAACAAAGGGCATAGAAAACTGTGGCCAAAAGGGAACAGAATTTGCCACTGTGTTAAAGAAATCAATGTTTGGCTGCCTGTATTTTCCTGTCAATCCCTATGCAAACTCCTACTGACAGAAAATGGGCATTCACTTAGCATTCTAGGAAGTATATACTCTTGAATTCATACCCAAGTGTACACACCACACTTAACATTGTGAATGGGCTTGACACTTTGGGCCTAGTGGAAGCAACACAGCTGGCTGCCCTAAGTGTGCGATTTGCAGGATAGGAAGTCTGGGCCAGCTCTTGGGAATTTATGAACTCTTCCAGCATGCTTTATGAGGGATGCACTATGGGGACTCAGAGGATATTTAGTGAGGGTGTAACTGGGGTAGAAAGAGCTTGAAATGAAGAAAGCAGGAAAGGGTATTTTTCTCTCTTTCCTTCTGTGGGATTTGGCAGAAGCAGGCCATTCTTTTTCCCCTTATTATTTTACTTTTTGGCTAAAAGAAGCCTGTTGTGTTTTACATTTAGAGAGACAGGCATTCTTCATATTAGTTTTCTCTTCTTATATAAAAATAACCCACAAACATTTAAATTCTGACCTTATTTGCAAAATCCCTTCCTACTCAGTGGGTATGTCTACACAAAATGCTTAACTGTGCAGTAGCATAGTTTACTGTGAAGTAAGCATGTGCATCTACACGTGCATATGCTTACTACGCAGTAAACCATGCTAATTGCAAGTATATTTGCAAGTATATTTGCTACCTGAAAATGCTAGTAGCAAATTTACTTTCTATTAGTAACAGATCAGTAGCTGTCATGTAGATGACTGGGAGCATATCTGCTCCCAGTCAGCCATCCACCAGGGGGGCAGGAGATATCTCCCTGCCCCCAGGAGCTGCCTGCTGCTAGGGTGGGCTATGCCACTGGAGCCTGGGCAGGGACTATGTCTCCCTGCCCCGGCAGCAGGGAGCTCCAAGCCCCGTGCTCCAAGATCACAGTCGAGGAGCAGGGGCTGGGAGATCCTTATCTCCCACGCCTTACTCTGCCATCATAGTCACGGAGTTGGTGCTGGGAGATAAGGGTCTCTCAGCACTGGCCCTGTGGTCATAGAGCTGTCACTGGGAGATAAGAATATCCTAGAGCTGGCTCCATGACCATGGAGCTGGTGCTGGGAGATAAGGGTCTCCCAGGGCTGGTCCCACAGTCATGAAACTCGGACTGAGAGATAAGGATCTCCCAGCCCCACCCCTGCAGTGCAGAGCTGGTGCTTGAATCTCCCTGCTGGCAGGGGCTGGCGAGCCTGGCAGGGCTTGGGGAACCTGTTCCATTCCCAGCTCCATGCTTGTGGAGCTGAGTGGGGAACAAGCTCCCCAGCTTGTTCCCCACCCAGCTCTGTGCTCATAAAGTTGAGTGGAGAACAAGCTCCCCAACCTGTTCCCCAGCTTGTTCCTCACGCAGTTCCATGCTTACAGGGCTGAGCAGGGAACAGGCTCCCCAGCCTCTGTGCCAAGTGCAGGGCAGGTCCTGGCATCTGTGTTGGTCAGGGGTAGGTTCCAGCACCATGCCCCGATTAGGTGATCTAGGCACAGGGCTTGGAAAGAGTTGCAGGGGTGGGATAGGTACCAGCCCCCTGTCCTGATCTGCTGGTGGGGCAGCTAGCAGTGAGCTAGCTCCTAGCTGTCCCACCAGCGCATCAGGGCAGGGGGCTGGGACTTGACCCCACCCCAAGCTGTTTCCAAGTCCCTTACCCCTGACTGGGGATCCAGGCCAGAACTACCTGCTGCCGGGGCAGAAGGACATTGTCCCTGCCCTGGCAGCAGGCAGCCCCTGGGGGCAGGATGTAATGTCCCAACCCTGACCAGGAGACAGCTTTCTTCTGGTGGCGTGCTCCCTGCCAGAGCCTGGATTAGCACCCAGGGAGAGCTCCTTCTGATGGTGGCAGGGGCCCACTGCAGGGCCCCATGCTGCCATTAACAGCAAATCTGCTTCCACTACCCTGAATGTGCAGATTCCTGCCCAGGAGTGTTTACTCACGAGTAGTTTACTCACAAGTAAACTGATTCTTGATCATGTGCAGACATGCCCAGTGAGTTGTGGAGTGTATTGAAACTTGTCTTACATATGAAGTAAGCCAGTAATGATTTGGGCTAAATGGAGTGGGGAAAGGCATGAATACTATACGTAGATCCCCAGCTCCTTCCTCCCTTCTTGTTTGGTGACCTACCACATACAGTGTTATTTGGGAGAAGGTCAGACTTTTCTCTGTCTCTCTAACACAGTACACAAAGGATTATTTTCAGCTTATTGCCTTTTTTAAAACCATTCTCTTAAAAATATTCATAAGAAAGTGCCCTAGTTTTATCTGCCAAATAACCAAATTTAGGTTATTTTTAGAAATTACAATTGTTGCCAATTTTCTACTCTTGTTTCTGTGCTGTGACATTTGGGTTAAAACACAAGTTAGGGACTTTATGATCACTTTGGGTCACCAAAAGTGGTACAAATAGGGGTAGAATGAAGAATTAGTCCTTTTGCCCAGAGCATAAAAAATTAAGACAGTAAAAGAGAGAACAGAGGATAGGAAAGTGATTCTGAACCAGGATGTGGGGGCACAATGTTAGTATTGTTAGGTAAGCAACATAATTCACAAGATAAAATCAGAGATGTCAAACAAGAATCCATAGATAGACTTTCTGACCAGTTTTGATCTTTCTGAGTTCTTTGCAGCAGTAAAATTGTCCTACTGTTTTTCTATAGTTACAAACCAAGTGATAGCTATGAGCTGGCATTTTCTGAGAAGTGGCTTGAGTCTAGTGAGGGGTGCCTTGAATCTAGCAAAGGATGTGTTGAGACTGAAAAGGTTGAGACCCACTGGCATAGGCACATGAACAAGTTAGCCTTCGGTAAAGGAAGGGTAGAAGCTTTACAGCATGTCAGCTTCTATGTGGTAATTCCCTGTGTGCATGTTCTTACTCTGCAGTGAGTAAAAGCTAATGGGTAGTTAGTTTGCTCTTTTTCAGTTTTTAAAGCATGCATATTTTAACTGGAGTTGCTTCTGTCCCATTTTTTAAAAACAAAATTATAGGAAAATTTCCATCTTTTAAACAAACTGAAAAGATCTTTTACATATTGTCTATTTATCTTTCTGTTTCTTTTTCAATGCTTGTGCTCTATTTTGTCTGTCTACCTATTTTATCTCTTTCTAAGTCAGTTATCAACTTGGTATATTTGTTTTTCAACAAATTTCTGGTTAGGAACTTGAATTACCATGCCACTACATGGGTTTTGCCCTTGTGGGAGTATACAGTCTTTGATTAGATGTTAATAATAGGGATCACATCTCTGTGGGCATGTCTACACATGCACTTGCTGTGGCACCAGTTTACTCATGAGTAAATTACTCATGAGTAAGCAGTGCTGAACAAGTGTCTACATGTGAAAGGAAGTGCTTATGCCTTCCCATGCTATGACTGCTCCAGCCCTTGCCCCTGACAGAGATGACCAGCACCCCGTGCTCCTGCTGGCTGCTGTGCTGGCCCTGCTGGCCCGCTGTGCCAACTGCTGCCTGGCCCAAGGCCATCTTACCTCTCCTGGCTCTCCCATATGCAGCAACCAACCTCTCACTTGATGTGCGCCATCCCAGGGCTGCCGCCATGCACCTGCCACCTCCACCCTGTCTATCTGGCTGGACTCCAGCAGGAACACTGACAATGAGCTCCAGGATGCCATCACCAGGGCTGCCATTGCCCTCCTGGGCCACCAGCCTTGTCAACTCTGGGCCTGCTGGGCCAGCCAGGACTGGTGGCTGCAAGTTGTCCAGCACACTTGGGATGATGAGCAGTAGCTGGAGGCCTTCTGCATGACCTGGGCCACCTGCCAGGACATTCTAGGACAGCTCTGGCCCCACCTAGAGCTGCAGCACACTGGCGCCCGGCTACCCTTATCTGTGGACACTCACCTGGCCCTAGCCCTGCTGAAGTTGGCAATGCCCATAAGCCTGCGGTACATTGACCACCTGCTTGGTGCGGGCAAGGCTGCTGCTGCCAGAAAGGCCATTTTGGAGGTGTGCTGTGTCCTTCAGGATGTGCTGGGGGACACCATGATCTATGTACATGATCCCCTGGTAGTGGTGGCGAGCTTCCATACCCTGGGAGTCCCCCAGTGCATTGAGGCCCTCAATGGAACCCACTTCCCCATCACCTGCCTGCCCCATGGAGACTGCCTCTATTACAGCCAGAGAGGCTTTCACTCTGTGGTGCTCTGAGCTGTCATGGACCATTGTGGGCCCTTCATGCATGTGAGCGCTGGCTGGTTAGGCAGCGCCTATGACACCCATGTCTTCCACAGCTCCAATCTGGTGGGCCTGGTGGAGAGTGGACGCTTCTCATTGGGGGTGCTGGACCTACAGCTGGGGGCCATGGCTGTCCCATCCCTTCTAACTGGGGACCCTGCCTCCCCACTCCTGCCCTGCTCATGTGGCCCTACACCGGCCACCTGGACCCCCACCAGGCCTACTTCAACTGCTGTCTGGTCTGGACCCACACCCTGGTGGAGTGCACCTTCAGCTGCCTTAGGGGTCACTGGAACACCTTCACCACCCCACTTGAGTTCACCAAGGACAACCTCCCCTGGGTTGTTGTTGCAGCCAGTGTGCTGCATAACATCTGTGAGGCCCAGGGAGCTCTTCCATGAAGGCTGGGTGGAGGGAACATGGTGCATGGAGGACACCTGGCAGTGGGAACACCACTTGCAGCAGTGGCAGCAGCAGTGGCAGCGGTGGCACCCCTCCCCCACACCAGCTTAGGCCTCAGGAGAGCCACGCACCCACCAGCGGGGGCCACAGCATTGGGTGCAGGAGGCATTGGCACACCATCTTCTCCAGCACTCCCCGCTCTAGCCTGCCTGCACCACTGCCCCCCACCTTCAGGCTCCAGCTCCTGGGGGAGGGTGGAGTGGGGGGCCTAGAGGCCCCCAAGTATCCGCTTGCAGGCTAGAACTCTTTCATATATTCTTGCAGCCCACTTTTTGGGTTGTGACACACAGGTT
>NW_017729022.1:168841518-168842923 GCF_001723915.1 Gavialis gangeticus | reverse complement strand
AGCACTCCCCGCTCTAGCCTGCCTGCACCACTGCCCATGGACCCACCATCCCCCCTGACCACCCCTAGCACCATGATCACAGACACATCTCACAAGGACAAGTTTTTATTCCCTTCACATCAAACAGATCCCCCTCCATCACCCTCCACAACCAACAGAGCCCTCCTCCCCACTCAACAAACAAAGTCCCCCTCCTCCTCAACAAACAGAGCTCCTCCACCACCCATCCCACCAACCAACAATAAAACATCTTCTTCCTTGTGAAACCTTTGTTCAATGTCCTTTGTGTGCCATCCCATGGTGGGGGGACATGGGAATGGGGTGACTAGAGGTCATAGCTCAGGGACAGGTGGCCAGCATCTCAGCCCCTGGATGCTTCCCTGTGGGTGCACACACTATGGTGAGTGCAGTGGTTGGGGGCTCACCCAGGGGTGATGGAGGCTGTTACTCCCCCTATGTGGGTGGCTCCCCCTCTGACAGATGCTGTCCAGGCCCACAAGGGCCAGTGTGTGGTCCTGGCCCCAATGCAGGTAACTCCAGCTCTGGAGGTAGCATAGAACCACCTCCCAGGCCCAGGTGCTGGCTTGCTGCTGGGCACAAGGTGGCTGCCATGCAGCAGGCAGGGCTCGGGTCAGGGGCTGGGCAGCAGCTGACATAAAGGCAATTGCCAGTGTCCAGCACCTGGCAGTCATCATCCATGGTTTGTGCAGCCTGGGCCAGTATGGCATTCTGTTACCACAGGACCTCCAACCACTCTTCTCCAGGGCCAAGAGCTGTGCTTGGAGCTCCCAGTCACCCTGGTCTTGTGCCTCCTCACACTGGTCCTGTGCCTCCTCACAGGTAATGTTCTCTGCCCACTACTTGTCCTGGTAGGTCATATCCTCCACCTGGCAGGCCCAAATGTCCCCCAGCCAGTCCTCCAATGCCATGACCAGGCACTCCAGGTTTCTGTCCAGGGTCCTCCTCTGGTGCAGCTGGTGCATCTGCAGATCCTTGGCTGTGGGCGGTGGTGATTCTGTGGCTGCATCCTGACTGCTAAGGTATCATCCTCCCCATGTGCAGCTGCACACCTTGTAGAGCCCTAAGAAAGAAGCTGTTTGAAAGAGTTGGCAATATTTCAGAGATAAGATGTTCTGTACCAGGAGCTGTGCACTGCCCAACCTCAAATCTGGGGTTAAGCATGGCCAGGTGGCCAGGGACCATGGTAAGTCATTCTGGCAGGCCCAGGCCCAGACCCAGGCCCAGGGAGCCATTGGCTGAGTCCCCCATCCCTGTTTGCTCCCCTGGGGTCTGTACCCCTGCCCTCTCTTCAGGGGTCTTCTCCTGGGAGGTGCCCCAGGGCCAACCCCCCTCCCCCCCATGCCACCACCATACCTGAAGCATTCCCGTGCTCTGGGCCATGTAC
>NW_017729022.1:168835982-168836518 GCF_001723915.1 Gavialis gangeticus | reverse complement strand
AAACTGTCCCACATGCCTCTGTATCCAAGAGACACACACAAGGCCAGACCAGGAAGGCATGGCTTCTTCACTATCTCTGGCAGAACTTCCTTGCCCCTTGGCAGCAATCAGGTCTGCCTCATAGAGCCACACTATCTTCTACAGCCAGATTACCTCTTATCTCTGTCATTGAGGTAAGAATACATGTAGAAAAAGAACAGTAGCATTCCAAGCAGTTAACAAACTAGGTGCTGTGGGGCAGTGGCTACTGGTCTACCCTCCCATGCCAATATGGTCAGTCAGCAGCCTTCAACTCAGAGAGACTATAATCAGTGTCCCCAGCTTATCCCAAGAGACACTTTGGATTCTGCCTGAATTGCCATGAGTGGTTGAGTACAAAGTCTGGAACAGGAGATTCCCTAGATCCCTCTTCCTCTGAGGTGGCTGCAATCCAGTCTGTGTGCTATCCATCAGAGAACATAGTGGGTTTATAAGAATTAATGAGGCCAGTTGCTTATTCTGTCAGATTCTCACTGGAGACAGGTGTCAGAGGAGTT
>NW_017729022.1:168830894-168835971 GCF_001723915.1 Gavialis gangeticus | reverse complement strand
CCCATGCCACCACCATACCTGAAGCATTCCCGTGCTCTGGGCCATGTACAAGGAACTATTTGTGTGGATCAAGGGGTGACTAACCCACTAAGCCCTCTTGCTGATTGCCATGCTGCCCTGGGCTCACCTGTGCACCTGATAAGGGACCCTGAACCATGACAGTATGGGGGGCAAGCCTGCAATGCCCTGCAATCTCTGCCACCACATGGAGGGCTACATGTAGCTGCACTACATGTCCCTGCCCATCCCCCCCCACAGCTGAGGAGGACATTGCTGTTGGCATTGTTGCATTCCTCAGTATGTGGGAGGCCCATGCCCACCTAGCTGTGGGGGCATAGGCTGCTCAATAAAGTTTGGCACTGCCTCCCACCTCCCTGTGTGCTGGGGGGGGTGGGAACCTGGGTCCAGGGGAGTGCAGGTGGGCAGGGGCAGAGGCAGGGGCCGGGGTGGGGAGGGCCCTTCCCTCAGAGTGGGGCTTACCACATGGCCAGGGCTGGCTTGGCTGACAGCTCCATGTGTTAACAGCTGTTGGCATTGGCATGTGGGTCCAGGTAGTGCCCTCAGACAGTGGGTTGCAGCGGATGGGTGCCTGGCCAGGGCCCACCCTGGGGAGGAGATGGTGCTGCTGGCAGATTATGGTGTCATGGCCAGCCACGCCTTGTGGCAGGAGCTGGGGCTGTGGAGCTGTCATGGTAGGCGCTGGTCTGGGCTCCCCAAGCTGCTGGTAGAGGGTGCAGGTGGGGAGCACGGCAGGCTGGGCTGCTGGATGCCCAAGGGGCCCTTCCTCAATGATGTGTCACTGGGGGTGCCAGCCTGGGTCTGGGACTTGGGCAGGTCCCCTGTGCTGCTATAGACAGTATGGCTGTGGCCTGGGTCCTGGGACACGAGTATATCTGTCAGTTGCCACATCAAGGGCTGCGGCCTGGGTCCCAGGACATGAGTATATCTGTCAGCTGCCACATAAAGAGCATGGACTTATGGGCACTCCCCAACCAATGACTGTGGTTGGTGGTAGCAACCCACTGCGCCCACAAGGCCTTGGCCTTTTAAAGTTAATCTTCTAACATGACAATAAGCTGTTATAGAGCACATCTACACATGCGCTTTAATGCACATTAGCTTATTTCAATGCATATTAAAGTGTCACAAAAAATGTGCACTTTTGCTAATGCACATTATAATAGGCTAATGTGCCTTTTTCTAGTACCTCACAATGGAGGTACTAAATTTAATGAGCATTAGCAAAAACACATTAATGAATGTGTAGACATGCCCACAGGAAACAATACTTCAATCAAGAATAGTCACTTTGCATGACTGCTGTTTAAAGAACATCCTTCTAATGCATATCACTGCCTCTGAATATCAGATGTTTTTTACAGCTCTGAGGAAGGAGGAAACTATACATGTACGGTGTTTTTTAATTTAAAAGGTAATCTGGTATTTTTATTTTTGGCAAGGTACAAACCTAATTTATAAGCCTCAGATGCTACATGTATAAACGTAGAGAGATAAACAGATAGGAAGAAGGAGTGTGTTTCAAGAGCTAAGCAGCAGAATAGGAAACATGAAGATCTCTGTTTTGTCCTAGCATTCTTCTCTCTGCTACTGACCCAGTGCGGGACACTGGGCAAATCATATCTTTTTGGGCCTTCATTTCCTCATCTGGAAAAGGCTGATGTTTATCTTTCCCATAGAAGTTTTATGGGAATTCAGTTTTTGTATAGTTCCAGTTGATTCAAAGATGCTGTACAATCACAAAGCATTGATTCCCAGTAATCCCTTTCAGGTAGCTCCAACAGTCTGGCTTCTCTGTCTCCTTCGGTTAGCATTGAAATAAAAATCCTTTCTTTATGATTATATTAATTTGTAGCTATAGGAATGAAATAGGACGACAATCTGGCACTATGTCTCTGTTGCAAGATCAAGCAGTAGGAGCATATTATCTGAGAGAGCAAACAATTGACACAGCATGCACACAGTGATACACATTAATAGGGTAATTAGAAAAATGCATTAAAAATAAATGTGAGAAACAGCTGAACACTTGAATGGATTTCAGCTTCAGTTGGGAAATTTCTTCTCATACATGGTCCCTGTTTAAGAATATAATCTTAAGGGATGTGAGGTAACATTTTTTATCATCTGTGATGTCTTTTATTTGACACAGTTATATAGAATATAATAGAGAAGAAAAAATGATTAGTTAAAATATTGATTTGTTTTGTTGGTGTTATACAAAGCAGTCAGAGATGGAACTTCATCCTGAAGCACATCCTTCCTTGTGAAAGTCATTCTCCTGAAGTCTCTGGCTATGATTCACTTCTCCTTTATACTAATGTAACCATTGATTTCCTGCTTTCTGTTGCATAAGAGAAAACCTGGGCCAGTATGTCTCATCATGAGAAAAAAGGGGCTACTTTTCAGAGTACAAAGATGCATGACTAGAGCCTTAGTCCCTGTTAAATAGACAAGTAAGATAATTTGTCTGTATCCTATATGAGAGGCCAGATTCAACTGTAATGAAAATTAAAGGGAACCTTTCCACTGGTTTCAGTGGCATTTGCACTGGTTTTCAGGGGACCAGAATGTGCATTTAATTTTTTTTTAATATAGATCTAGCAACACATCTTGCTTGGTAGGTTTATGTTATATCAGTTGCATGAAATAAATATGTTCAAGAAGGACATTAATGGCAAAAGGGTGGAAGCTTGCATCCCTTTTTTTTTATTGTGCAAAGCCTCTGAAATGTCTCACGAAACAGAGAGTAAGGCTAATGTTTGTATGTTTTACTAGGGATTTGATGGACTTGTTTGATTTGTTAGATATGTGCATTATACTTTTAATTGTTTTTTTAATCTGGTAGTGTACAACTTTTGTAGCCGTGTCTCATATCAATGACAGGGAATGACTGTTTCAATCCATAAGTATTTACTACAAGAACTCACCAGGAATTTATTAACACATTTTTTTTCATTGAAAAATGCCTTTGTGTCAAACCCAAACCTTTTTGTCAAAAATTTTTGGTGGAAAGAAAGATGTAGTTTTGGCATATTTTTCAGTTTGAAAGAATTTTGAAGCAAAAATGTCAAAACTGGTGAGTTTATACTTTTTAAAGATTTTCAAAATGAAGAATTTCAGCTTTCCGGTTTAAAATTACTTTTTGTTTAAAAAATTAAGCTATTTTTTTAAAAAAAGGGTTCAGTTAAAGCATAACATTTAGATATGATTGAAGTAGAACTTTGACTTTAACTTCAGCACATTTTTTAGAATTTTGGTTCACAAAAATCTTTGAAATATAATTTTTTCATCTCAATTTGGGACAGAATAAAAGTCCCCAAATCTGAGAGGCTTAGAGGGTCTATTTAGCTTGGGGGCTGAGCCAAGACTAAGGAGGTCCAGGAGGGACCCAGTGGTGATTTTGTGCAGACTCAGGCTCACTCTAAAGCCCATGGGCAGCTTCCCTGACAATAAGAGCAAGGCATGGTGGGTGAGCAATCAAGGGAGGGCCACATTAGAGCCTGAGCTGGGCAGGTACTGCATGGCCACCAGAGAGCACCATGGCCGTCTCTGTGGACCTGCTACACTTTGCCAGGTTGATATCTTTCTCTTTTTCTCTTTCAAACTAGCATCTAATCTTTGAATTTACTGCTATTTTGGGGCCTAAATTTGCAAACCTTGGAGGAACACTTACATGGGAAGTGCTACTGACTTCGTTATATCTATTACCTTGCATGGAATAGCAATGTAAAAAAAGGATTTTAGAGTTAAACTCTACTCTAGATTATCTTTTTCATGGATAAAGAGAAAATGGCTGAAAGTTGAATAGAATAATAAAATAATGAAAATATCATGTAAAGCTAAGCTGTTCCAGACAACTTTAAAAATGCATATATTTGGAAAGGTATAGGAGCATGCTGTCGAAAAACGAAGTCTGTATTCTAGGTATTTGGCTAGGATGGTTTGGGAATAGTGCACCCTGCATCTCTGCAGGGGGTTGGACTTAGATGGACCTTGAAGTTCCCATTGAATACTATGGCTCTATAAACAAAATGTCAAAACATTAGTTCATTTATACAGACTATATGTCATAATCTGTGGTTATGAGCTCCACTTTCAAGTTTCCCCTTTAAAAGTTACCACTTCAAAGAGGCCTAATGAGCCTAGACCTTCAAAGAATACAATAAATACAGATGTATTAAAATTTAAAGAAAGCCAACAAACAAATTCTAAAAACCAAAAATGATGAACTTCACTAGGCTTGTAGATTTGCCCTGGACTAAAAATATACATGGACAACTGGTTGTCTGTCTGCACTGCTTCCTGGTATAGTTTACCTATGGAAATTATACTGGTGTTGATGTGTCATGTGTTGTTCTTTAGATTGTAAGTGCATTTTCTTGCCGGTAAAGCATCTCACATTAGCAACTTTGTAAAAGTTAAAAAAAAAAGTGATGAATCCCTTTAATGATGCTTTTGAATTGTAGCATTCAGGAAAAAATCTCTAACAATACTCATCCCTAGAGTATTAAGAGGATTATCATACTTGAATTCCACGTGGTAATTAGGAAAAATATGCCGTTTGCTGAAAGTGGGGTACTGTTGTGTTTGATATTTGATGTTTCAGTTGTCTTGTAGTAGACTTCAAAGGTGTAAGTGGTTACTGGAAAGACAAAAGTTAGATATTCTTCTCAATGTCCATGTGGGGTGGAAATAGAAGTCACATTGGCGCTTCATAGATTTTTAGATTAGACATTTGGAAAAACTTTCTAACTGTAAGGATGGCTAAGCACTGGAGGAGATTTCCATAGCCTCCAAAGGCACCTCCCTTACAACATTTTGAGCCTGGTGTTGATGGGGTGACTGAGGTCTTGACCACCCTTGAGATTCCAAGACGCTTTTTCAAGAGCAGGAAACTTACCCTAGCTTCCTAAAAAAATCCCAATTAGGTAAATATAGTCTGCCTCTTCTATCCATTGTGGATTCTAGTTTCAATTGACTACCACTACTTTTCACTTCCTCTCCTAAACTGTTAGGTAATGTTTCTCTGTGCTGCAACTTTCTTTCCCATTTTCAA
>NW_017729022.1:168820642-168825894 GCF_001723915.1 Gavialis gangeticus | reverse complement strand
AATTAGGTAAATATAGTCTGCCTCTTCTATCCATTGTGGATTCTAGTTTCAATTGACTACCACTACTTTTCACTTCCTCTCCTAAACTGTTAGGTAATGTTTCTCTGTGCTGTTAAGTCTCTGCTAATTCCTATCCTGGAAGTGGCTGCTTGAGATCATGTTTGAACATAAGAAGTCAGATGAATGGTTCGTCTAGCCCAGTAGTCTGGCTCTGAGAGTGGCAGAAAAGGAGTGCTGAGAGGGCGATCCCTGAACAAGATAGCTCTAGACTGATCTATCTCCTAGTCAGTCTCATCCCTGGCACCCATTATTATTGGTTTAGAGATGCCAAAGGAAACGTCTCCAACCATTCTGTTCAATCACCACTAATAGATATAACAGCTTGAAGTGGTTGGAGATGTTTCCTGTGTTCTGCTTGAATCACTTTTGAGATGATTCCTCTGTTTAAACTTTATAGCTCATAAAATTCTTTGGGAGCCCTCAAGATAATCGGTGCTTTAATTATGCTCTATTGACTTAACAGAAAGACAATTCTTTGTTGTAAATCAGGGGTTAAGTTTCAGGCTCCTGTTCCACTGCTGTTCCTGCTGTCACTTTAGCTGTGACAGCAGTGAGGAACTCCAAGCTCCCCATCCCTCCTCCAGCTGTCACTTCCTCTAGAGGACAGGGCAGTGCATTGCGCAGCTTGGGGGGCTGGGGGAGGCAGAGGTGAGTCTGGGGCTGCACAGGCATGTGTTGCAGCAGTGTTTGGAGGGAGAGGCAGGATGCTCCTATGGGTATGCAGTGCAGTGATGGGGGTGTCCACACAGCCTAGGGGTCCATTGCTCATTTGGTGCAGCCCATGTGGCATGTGGCCCTCAATGGCCTTTGTGGCTTGCGGCCCCTGGCTGTTTGGAAGTTGGACAGCCCTAATGTAAATAGTGAAGGCACTTGGATTTCAGTGGGAACAGGAATGGTTTTTAATATTTCTCAAACTGAAGAGACAAATACAAACAATATGGTCTCAACACAGGCTGTTTTTTTACTGAGATGCTGAAAAAGACTGACAATTTGACAATATTTTTTCTTGTTTTTCCAGGGTAGGATTCTACAGTGTATCAACTTACAGTGAGAACACACAGATCAAACGCTAAATAACACTTGGAAACATGTATTAATGCAACAAAGATGCCAGAATAATATAGGAGTGGACTCCTGCCAGGGAAAGGAGTTGTTTTTTGCTTTTTCATTCAGTCTATTATAATGTGCTTTAAAAAAAGCAGCTTGTGTGGGCTTTGGAATGTCTCAGATGAGGCTTGTTTTCCCTAGGTACCTTAAACAATACTCTGTATCAATAAATGCACAAGATTGGCGAGGCTAAGCTCTGTGTAACAGAGCTACTGAATGTTTAGAGGAAAGCTCTTTCGATTTATGAGTCAGAGACTGGGGAGTGGGCACCAAGGGCAGCAAATTGAGCTCGCTGAACCATAATTGCCTTATTGTACATTAGACACATGCTAAATTTGCAAGCAATTTAGGCCTCTAAACTTTTCTGTAAATATACATTAAATTTTATGCAATCAGATTTATTCCCCCTCAAAAATAAAAAGTAAAGATGCCATAGGGGATACAATCAGCAGCCTTCCCCTTATCTATCTGGGATATTTATCTCATCGTGATTTTGCCTGCATGCAGATGTGGAGGCATTAATAGCTCTGTTATCCCAAAGCCTATGTTTTTCTTCCTTGCTGACAGGAGGATAATTTTGTGTTCTTCTCATTAGAGTAGAAATGGCATTCGAGATTCAATATGAATGTTTCAAGTGAATTGGACAGGGCCATTTTTATGTCAAAGTGTGTGTTGAAGGGTCTGTTTAATCACACTGGTGAACACTAACAGCACTCCTTTTGAATTATGAGGTAATACCACAGGAAACAGGTTTAAAAAACCAAAAAAAATCCCACTTTATTTTGTAATTCCCCAGGTCTCTCTCTCTCAGACTCTGTATAGATATAATACTACAGAGTACCTTTAACGATTTTTATGGAAACATTTATGAACACTGCCACCACGCATGCACACATGGAGCCAGCTAGCTAGAAACATGGATATACACCAAAAGTCCTTTCCTAGGAGCACACTTTAACAATGTAGAGTCTGAAGATCCCATAGCTGAGCATCCCCAGATTAAAATCATAAACTTACTGAAATTGAGGTGTAACAAGCAGTTTTCGTGCCCTGCAGGGTGCTGGCAGCCAGGCTGTCAGAGCTGGCAGTGGCAGGAGCAGCAGCCACCAATCTTATGCCTCCCCTAAGTTGGGAAGCCTTGCTCACTGGACCCTAGTTACATTACAGCACTGAAGGCTTCTGTCCCCAGCTCTGAGTGTGCTTTAGGAGCCACACTGCCACTGGATGCTCATCTCAAAGGTAGAGGTCTCAGAGCAGGATCAACCCAATTTCAAGTGAATTTCTGCTCTATTAACTTAGTTCCTGATAATAAATGTTCACCACTCTATCCTGTTTACAGTAATGGGAATACATAGACATACATTTTGAAGGTAAAGGCTATGCTTGTCTTACGTTGAAGTTTTCTCATGCTTCATAATAGCATCTGGCAGTAGGGGGAGGTCTAAGACAAGCAGGAGTTGTTGAGGGACTGGCAAAGAAGCTAAAAGAAGCAGCCATACAATGTGAGAGAGACGTGGCCGGAAAAGTTTAAGAAAGTTTCTTTAAAAAAAAAAAAGAAGAAATGTGTGGATGCAAAGAGAGAGGATGGATAGCCAAAAAACAAGAGCAGCCAGAAAGCTAAATACATGCAGCTGAAGAACTTAAAAAATTCAAGAGGAAGACATGAGAGGTGGCCAGAACAGCATTAACAAAACAGACTCTCCCTTCCCTTCCCTGATCATCTTTCATCCCACTACATCCTTCCCCTCAACTCTTGGCTTCCCTTTCTTTCCTCTTCTCTCCTTTTCTCCTATCCATTGTCAAGAATGGCTGCTCCAGAATTGTCAGTTTAGTCTAGTGCAGCAGTGTTAGATGCTAGTGACAGCAGCTAGAGGAATAAATGGATTTGGGAAGGAAACAAACTCTTATAAAAGTAAAAGTCAGAGCACTTCCCCAACTTGAGAACTTTATTACTTGAAAACAAACAACTGTCTCTTTTAGATAAGGGGGCATTTGAAAATAGCTATGCATTAATAATACAGTTGCTTTGGCTCATGAGAAATGTATCATACCCTCTGTATGATTATGACTTCATATTCATTTTACAAACATAGTGCAGCCCTATTCCTAGGGCAGACAGTGGAGTTTTATACTCTAGACTTGCAGACACAGTGTTCATGCTGATAGTCTTTGTGGCATTTTGGAGAATGAAGAATCCACTTCCAATTTATCTTCAGTGTTATTGGATGGCAACAGCCATTCCAAATCTGTCTCTGTAAAACACTTGCTAAACGAGGAGTATTTTTGTTAAACTGAGGCTTTATTTTTAATCTAAGTTTGCAACAGCTGTAGTTTTCACTTAGTATGGCAATTAAAAAGACAATAAAAGGACACTGCCATTGTCTGTCCAGGTCCAGAGAAGCTCTCTTTAAATGCAGGGGAATGGATCTTGAGAGGTAAAATACACTGTTGGTGGTGGGTGGACACTTCTGGAAACATCAGTGCTGAAGATACTGATTACAATCAAAATGGAAATTGCCACAGCACTAATAAAGATCCAATTAAATTAGGCCCCATTGTATTGCACACTGTGAAAATATATAGAATGGTTCACACTCCAAAAAGAACATAATTTTTGCACAAGCCAGGCAGGAGGAAGGAAATACTAGTTTCTCCAATGCAAGGGTGTTTCAGAAACTAATGGTAATTTCAAAATGAAGCCATTTTGTGTGCAGTGATTATTTACTGGATTGCATCACTTCTCCACATGGTTGTCAACAATGGGTACATTTGGCAAAGGTACCATCACTGTGTAGTTTCCCACCCATTGCACACCAAAGATCTTTATTTTGAAATTGCTGTTACTTTCCCAAAAATCCTTGTGTGTGCATAAATAAAATCGAGAGATTTTCAGAGGTGCTCAGCATAAGGTGGGAACTTTACCATCAACTTCTGCAGAAGCGTTATAAGTCATTTGACCAGTGTCATATCCTACGTTTATGGCAGAGCTACAAATAAACTCTGATCTCCTCATTTATCATTCAGTGCCTAAACACCAGAGGATGATTCCTGTTCTTCTTGCTTTGTTACTGGCATGCCTACTGTATGTGGGGTGCTTCTGTGACACTGAGACCCCCCTCTACATGTTACAGGTATCACACAACTAACTGGTTAATTGTGCAATTACTTTGAGACCAACTACATGTGCAAAATACTTATTTCATGATAAAAAGCTCCAACTGGCTATAAAGCCAGATCTTGAAAATGTGTACTAACTTTAGAGCTGGTTGTAATGCTACTGAGCTTTAATTTGTACATGTAGCAGGGTATCCCCTGCACCTGGGAGCTTCTTCACCTGGGACTCTCAGCCACAGCCAAGGATGTGGGTGTCTGAGGGCCCTGACCCACCTTGGGAAGGGGGTTGTCATCTGAAATGCATAAAACTTTCTACGTGTCCATAATCTTAGCCTCCCCTGCTTCTCCAGCAAAAATAAAAGTCGCCGCCTATAGCCCCAGCAGCTGTGGACTCTGGGTCCTGGCAGCACCCTGCAGCTGCTGGGACCTAAAGTCCCACAGCTGCAAAGACTGCATTCCCCAGAAGCACATCTCCTGGTGCTGGGGCCTAGCTGCAGGAAATGGCTATGATATCTCAGCCCCAAGGGTGTGTGGAGCCCCCAGAGTGGGCAGATCACTACTGCATCAATCTCATTGCCTTGAGGGTGTGTGAAACCTCTGAGGCAGGGAGATTGCTGCAGCAGCAATCTCCGAGCTGTGAGGAGTGTATGGGGTGCCCCTGAGGCTGGGAGCCCCTCAGCTGAGGGGGCTCCTGGCTGTGAGAGCTTTCTTTTTGCTGGTACAGGAAGAGTACAGTCCTGGGCTCCCTGAGCACTGCAATAAGGCACAATGGGATCAAATGTGCAATCCCGCAATCATGCTTCCTGTCATGCCCATGTGGAACGAGTGCCGGGGTCATAACACCCCAGCCAAATATCTGTCCAGCCTCCTCTTGAAGACCCCTAAGGTAGGAGAGAGCACCACTTCCCTTGGGAGCCCATTCTAGAGCCTGACAGCCCTAACTGTAAAGTAATGTCTCCTGATGTCTAGCC
>NW_017729022.1:168810676-168815642 GCF_001723915.1 Gavialis gangeticus | reverse complement strand
CTCCTCTTGAAGACCCCTAAGGTAGGAGAGAGTACCACCTCCCTTGGGAGCCCATTCCAGAGCCTGGCAGCCCTAATTGTACAGTAATGTCTCCTGATGTCCAGCCTGAACCTTTTCTCTAACAATTTGTGGCCGTTATTCCTAGTAACCCCTGGTGCTGCCTGGGGGAACAGAGCCTCCCCCAATTCCCGCTGGTCCCCCATGGTGAGTTTGTAAATGGCCACCAGATCCCCTCTCAGCCTCCTCTTGTGGAGACTGAATAGATTCAGGCCCTTCAGCCTCTCTTTGTAGGACCTGCCCTGCTGCCCCTTGACCATGCAAGTGGCCCTCCTCTGGACCCTCTCAATGCTAGCCACATCCCTCTTGAACTGGACATGGTACTCTAACTGAGGCCTGACCAGCACCACATAGAGGGGAAGGATCACCTCCCTGGACCTGCTTGTGATGCATCTGTAGATGCACAATATGGTGCGGTTAGTCTTACTTACCACTTCCTCACATTGGTGGCTCATGTTCATCCTGGAGTCAACAATGACTCCGTGATCCCTTTCTGCCACTATTTTGACAAGAAGGGTGTTCCCCACCCTATACATGTGTTGCTGGTTCCTTCTCCCTAGATGCAGCTCCCTGCATTTGTCTGCATTGAATTCCATCCTATTCTCATCGGCCCACCTCTGTAACTTGTCTAGGTCTAGCTGGATTCTGTCCCTCCCCTCCAGTGTGCCCACCTCGCCCCACGACTTGGTGTCGTTAGTGAATTTGGTTGCAGCAGGACACCCCAAGGAGAGTAAGGAGCTCGTTGTACAACTATTCAACTAGCTGGATTGGTGAAAATATGGAGCCATGATGTTGCTGCATGGTGAACACTTTGAATGTGCTGCAATTGGAGACTGTAGCTCCCCAACTAAATAGAAAAACTTAATCCCTAGCAGGATTGGTACACACAGGATGTGAAAGAAATACATGCAGAAAGGCCAATAATGATTACTTAGATGTCTGGTTTTTAAAAGAGAAATGAAGGAGAGGGAAATTACTTAAAAATTTGTACTGGGCTTGTAATAGTTTTGAATGCTGTGGAGTTGCTGCTATGAAACCATTCCTAAACCAGGCTAATCTTCAAATTTTACAATGATACAAATTGTTCACAAGCTTACAGAAATATTAACTGACTGGCTGGGGACTGACTGGCTGGGCAGCAGCCCTTCAGAAAAAGACCTGAAGGTTACAGTGGACAATAAGCCGAATATGAGACTACAGTGTGCCCTTGTTGCCAAGAAGGCTAATGGTATTCTGGGCTGCATTTGTAGGTGTGTTGCCAGCAGATCAAGGGAAGTGATTATTCCTCACTATTCAGCACTGGTGAGGCCACATCTGGAGTACTGTGTTCAGTTTTGGGTCCCCCAGTACAGAAAGGATGTGGACAAATTGGAGCATGTCCAGTGGAGGGCAACAAAAATGGTTAGAGAACTGGGGCAAATGACTTATGAGGAGAGGCTGAGGCAACTGGGCTTATTGGCCATTTGTACATGCCACGGGGGTTTACTTTGGTTTAATTATCCCTAAATTGAAGTGGTAGGTTTTTAAAAACACCACTTCAATTTAGGGCAAAGTAAACCCCTGTGGCATGTACACAAGGGTCAGGCCCAATCCTTACCTGCCTCTCCAGTGGTAGGGAGGGGAGGGTGAGCTCCCAGTGGGCTGGACAGTCCCTGAGCTGCAGAGGTGGGTGGGGGCTGGTGCTTCCCTCCGCAGCAGCAGTGTCACCCCCCAGGTGGCACCTGCACTTAGGCACCTCGCTTGGGTGATCCTTGGGGGCACTGCAGCCGTGGAGGGAAGCATCAGGCCCCCATGCAGCTCAGGCAGGCCTGCAGGCTCCTGGGAGAGAAAAAAAAAAAGATCATGCACAGCCGCTTTTTTTTTTTCCTTCAGTGGAGCCAGCCTGCATGGGCTGCTGCTGGGCTGCCTGCACAGACCCTGTGCTGCACGGAGCCTGGTGCTTCCCCCTGTGGCTGCAAGGTAACAAACTAAAACACCTAAGACATGTTTTATTTCGCTGTGGTCCCAAAGTCATTTAAAGCGCATTATGCCGCCGACATGTGTAAACAGCTGCACCATTAAAGCAGTGCAAAAGGGCATTAAGCCACTTTGAAGTCCAATTTTGTGGTGTGTACAAATGGCCATTTAGTCTGGAGAAGAGAAAACTGAGAGGGGATTTAATAGCAGCGCTCAACTGCTTCAGGTAGGTTACAAAGAAAATGGAGCTAGACTGTTCTCAGTGGTGGCAGATGACAGAACAAGAAGCAATGGTTTCAAGTTGCAGCAAAGGAAGTTTAGGTTAGATATTAGGAAAAAACTTTCTCACTAGGAGGGTAGTAAAACACTGGAACAGGTTACCCAGAGAGATTGTGAAATCTCAATCCTTGGAGGATTTTTAAGACATGGCTAGACAAAGCCTTGGCTGGGATGATTTATTTGGGGATGGTCCTGCTTTGAACATGGGGTTGGACTAGATAACCTCCTGCAGTCCCTTTCAATCCTCATTTTTTATGATTCTATAAAGCACTTCACAGCTGTAACAGAACAGACATTCACAGCACATAGAGTGCTTTAAAAATACCACTTTAAGTTAACCATGGATGGATGTGGTATTAGACTAAAGCACTTTAGCTCAGAGAGCTTTTTTGAACATCTGTACCATATCCAATCATGCATCAAGTTAGGTCACATTCTGCCAGCATCACAGATAGCTTTGTGCTGGGCAGTGCTCTAGCCTTGGGCCCCGTTCCTTAACTGTCACTGACCCAAGTCAGTGGCAGCCTCTGTTCTCAGCCCCACATCCTCCCTCCAGCCAGCTGTGAGCTTCAGCCTGGCCAGGGGATGATGGCACAGGGCGGTTAGGGGGTAAGGGTCCCACCACAAGCCCCAGCACTAGGGCACCTGCATCCCTGGGCCATGCCCCCCACATCAAAAATCACCCCACAACCATGACATGGAGCCCAGGAGAATCTGTCATGCATGGATACAGCATGGCAGGAGCCTGGCCCTGGCACCAACTCACCCAGCCAGGCAGCTTTAGGCCCAGGCACCCTGCCACTTGGATCCCAGCATGGGGCATTCTCCCTGCCCCTGAGCAGGAGACAGTGCAGCTTGCCTCTGCTAGGTTGGGGAGACAGGGGGCAGAACATCAGCGCTAGGCCTGCATGGAGGTAACCCTGTAGCCTCTGAGGCTCAGACACTGTTGACAGGTATCTGGCCCATGGGCACCCAGCTTGCTGCAATCCTTTTTTGGCCCACAGCTACAGGGCTCTAGAGTAATAGGGCAGGGACTGAGCATCCAAACCAGGTCAGGCAGGCAGATACCCTTGGGAACCTCAGGAGCAAGTCTGGCGTGGACAGCTTCCTCTGTGTTCCAGCTAGAAGACAATGGAAGATTCCAGTCTGGGGTGAAAGGCATTGTCAGAATCATGTGGTGTCTAATGGTCGCTGGAAAGTTTGAGGTTGCTGGGGTGGCCTGACCAGTGTGGCCCCAGTATTTCTGGAACAGGGGCCACACCTAGCTGTACCAGGACCCATACTTTCATGAGTCCTAGTCTTCTTCCAGCCATCCATCTTTCCAGTATTCCCATCACTTTTCCAGCCTTCCAGTCACTCTTATAGCTTTTCATCCCCCCTGCTCCTCTTGCAGCCAAACCCTCACCCACCCACAGATGCCAAGACCCCACGGACACTGCCACAGACCATGGACAACCCTGCTCCATCCTTCTCCAACTGCCAAACCTGGGCACACAACTGGGAATACAGGGAGATGAGGAATCTCATCACCTTTTGGGGGAGGAAGAGATCTAGCACCAGCTCCTGAGAGGGCACTGCAACAGGGATGTCTTCAAGTGCATCACCCAGCAGATGCAGGCATGAGGCCACACCAGGGACTGGTTACAGTGCCATGCCAAGACCAGGGTAATGAAGAGTAAGTATCACTGTGTGCATGATGTAAACAAGAGGTTCAGGAACTAGAGACAGACCATGCCCTTTTATGAGCAACATCCTGAGGGATAGCCAGCATGGGTTTGTTGCAGGTAGGTCTTGCTTGACCAATCTTATTTCCTTTTACAACCAGGTGACCTATCTCCTGGACAAGGGAGAAGAGATTGATGTTGTATATCTTGACTTTAAAAAGCCTTTGATCTGGTACCCGATCACCTCTTGGCAAAACTGGCCAACTGCAGCCTCAGCTTCACCACGATCCGCTGGCTGGGGAATTGGCTCCGTGGTCAGACCCAGAGGGTGGTGGTTGATGGAAGTCAATCATCATGGTGTCTGTGAGCAGTGGGCTCCCCCAAGGCTCTGTCCTTGGGCCAACACTATTCAACATCTTCATTAATGATGTGGATATTGGTGTCAGAAGCAGACTGGCCAAGTTCGCTGGTGACACCAAACTTTGGGGTAAAGCATCCACACCGGAGTACAGGAAGGTGATCCAGGCTGACTTTGACAGGCTCAGGAAATGGGCGGATGATAACCTGATGGTGTTTAACACTAAAAAATACAAGGTTATCCACCTTGGGAAGAAAAACTCAGCATGCTTATTGGCTCGGCAGTCCTATGCTGGCTAATACTACAGACAAAAAGGACTTGGGGGTCATGATTGACCACAAGATGAACATGAGCCTTCAATGTGATGCTGTGGCTAGTAAAATGAGCAAAACACTGACTTGCATCCATAGATGCTTCTCGAGCAAATTCCAGGACACCATTCACCCATTCTACTCGGCCTTGGTGAGGCTGCAGCTGGAGTACTGCATCCAGTTTTGGGCTCCACAATTCAAAAAAGGGTGTGGAGAAGCTTGAGAAAGTCCAGAGGAGAGCCACGCGCATGATCAGAGGTCAGGAAAACAGACTGTATGATGACAGGCTCAGAGCTATGGGACTCTTCAGCCTGGAAAAGCACAGGCTCAGGGGTGATCTG
>NW_017729022.1:168801638-168805676 GCF_001723915.1 Gavialis gangeticus | reverse complement strand
ACACCAAACTTTGGGGTAAAGCATCCACACCGGAGTACAGGAAGGTGATCCAGGCTGACTTTGACAGGCTCAGGAAATGGGCGGATGATAACCTGATGGTGTTTAACACTAAAAAATACAAGGTTATCCACCTTGGGAAGAAAAACTCAGCATGCTTATTGGCTCGGCAGTCCTATGCTGGCTAATACTACAGACAAAAAGGACTTGGGGGTCATGATTGACCACAAGATGAACATGAGCCTTCAATGTGATGCTGTGGCTAGTAAAATGAGCAAAACACTGACTTGCATCCATAGATGCTTCTCGAGCAAATTCCAGGACACCATTCACCCATTCTACTCGGCCTTGGTGAGGCTGCAGCTGGAGTACTGCATCCAGTTTTGGGCTCCACAATTCAAAAAAGGGTGTGGAGAAGCTTGAGAAAGTCCAGAGGAGAGCCACGCGCATGATCAGAGGTCAGGAAAACAGACTGTATGATGACAGGCTCAGAGCTATGGGACTCTTCAGCCTGGAAAAGCACAGGCTCAGGGGTGATCTGATGGCCACCTATAAGTTTATCAGGTGTGCTCACCAGGATCTGGGGGAACATCTGTTCACCAGAGCACCCCAAGGGATGACAAGATTGAACGGTCACAACTCCTCCATGACTGATTCAGGCAGGACAGTCTTTACTGTCCAAGACCCTAAGGCCTGGAATAGACTGCCACTGGAGGTGGTTCAAGCACCTACCTTGAATGCCTTCTAGAGACATTTGGATGTTTATCTTGCTGGGATCCGATAATCCCTGCTGACTTCCTGCCCCTGGGCAGGGGGCTGGACTCGATGATCTTTGGAGGTCCCTTCCAGCCCGAATGTCTATGAAATCTATGAAATCTATGACCTTATGATGAGAGGCTGAGAGCCATGGGACTCTTCAGCCTGGAAAAGTGCAGGCTAAGGGGGGATCTGGTGGCTGGCTATAAGTACATCAGGGGTGTGCATCAGGATCTGGGGGAACGCCTGTTCACCAGAGTGCCCAAGGGATGACAAGGACCAGTGGTCACAAACTTCTTTAAGACCATTTTGGGCTGGACATAAGGAAAAACTTCTTTTCTGTCTGAGCCCCCAAGGCCTGAAATAGACTCCCTCCAGAAGCGGTGCAAGCATCTACTCTGGACTCCTTTAAGAGACATTTGAATGTTTATCTTTGGTCTCCTTTAAGAGACATTTGAATCAAGGGCAGGGCCATCAACACCCTTCAAATCTACAGCATCATAGGTTGGGGAGGGGGCAGAGGAATTGCCAGCGGGATCCCCAGTGGAGGAGATGCAGGGAGGTCCCAGGATGATGGGACAACAGGGTGTCCAGGAGAAGGTCCTCAGGGGCCAAAGGGCAAGAGCACAGCTGCTGGAGCTGGCCCGCAAGGAGTCATGTGCATTGCTGCTGGTCCCTGCATCATCACAGGATGTGGGAGCTGGGGTGCATCTGCAACTGGAAGTGTGCTCTGAGGACATGCTCAGAGCATGGCTGAGAGCATGGTTCATGTTATGCAGGAGGGGGAGGACAGCTCCAACACCATGGGCATTGGGACCCAGGACCCAGAGTCTGGGCATTTGCTCTGCTTCTCAGAGGGGCTCCCCTGTCCCTCCCAGACTTTGACCACACAGGGTGCAGCCAAGCTCACAGGCCTTGGGACACTGTTCCCCACATAGGAGCAATGACTGTCCTAGAGCTACTCCTTTGATACATCACTGCCTCTCTACCAGAGGTGCAGAGCATGTACCAGTCCCCTCACTGCCAGCACAGAGGCCACTGTGCCATCATGACCCACAATCATCCCTTCCTCCACTTCTCCTGATGACTTAAGCCCTGAGCCCTGGTATGGTTCAGCCCCACTCCACACAGCCATGATAGGGACCAAGGCCCTGGGGGAAATGGGGGACCCCTGGAGGGAAGAGGGGAGGAAAGGAAGGAGGAAGGGTGGAACCACAGCTGCTACAGGCCTTCCCTGTGGTCACAGCCCTCTCTCAGGCTGCTGTGGCTGAAAAGCCCAGAAAGGGTTTGGAGCAGGGTTGGAAGGGTGGGCAGTGGGGGCAGGAAGGGGCTAGGATGGTGGGGCATGAGGAGAGCTTGAATCACCCCACCCTGCCCACTCACAGTATGGGGCCTTGGACCACTAAATGCCAGAAAGTTTTCTGTCTTTCAGGACTAAGCAGAAAAGTGACCCCAACCTTTCATTTCCCCTTCCTCCCTCCCTCTCAGTTCAAGACAGGGACAGAGGTGATGGCAGAAGTCCTGCGTGGGAACTGTTATCTTAGCTGCTGTGCTCTTGCTGCCAGGGTGACTCCCATGTTGTGCACCTAAAGAGGTTAGCAACTGGTGCAATAGCACTTTCCAATCCTCCCCACAGATCTAATCCATGGGTAAAGTCCATTGGGTGTCAGCTGATTATGTAGCAAAATCCCCAGTTTTTCTTTTTTTTAATTTAAAAATACACACCCTCCCTTTCCCCTAACCATTTCTGACTTTCTCTCTGCCTTCTCTATCCCTTATAAATGATTACAAGTAATACTAGGTAAGCTAAGTTCTTATACTCCCACATTGTAATAAGCCCCTTTTTTATATTATAAATAGTGTTCTGTTATGTTTGTATTGATTTTTACTGTTTTATATTATATTATATTGTATTCCTAAAATTTATGCATTGATTTTTGTTGTTTCATATTAACATTGTATGATTTAGGCCTGTAATGTATGTTGGCATGAGTGATGTCAAGTATCCAATTTGTGTGTAAGGTTCCCATCTTGTCCCCATGCTCTGTTGTGTATGTTGTACATATGACTCATACCTACCCCTCCTATGTAAATCGGTTCCTGAATGAAAAGGGATGAATGAAGGTGCTTGAGAGACAATGGCAGTAGGTCTAAAAATATCTCCCTCTGAATGACCGAACCATCAGTTTGACGACCCAACCATCACCCTGCATTAACCCACCCTGGCTCAAGATTTGGAAGACAAAGGCTGCTGCAGAAACCAGCGAACTCACCATTACAGACACCTGAAATTGCATGTCCTCACCTGGAATGCACATGCTCAGTACACCAGGGGCTGACCCTTGCCTGGGCATGCCCCCTGCCACTAGGGTCATAGAAGGTCTGCCCCTATAAAAGGGGGCAGTGAAGACAGACCCAGTGGGATGCTTTCTCCATCTGGACCAGCACCATGCCACACCACCTATCCACCCAGAGGCCCTGCTGGCAATCCCCCTCAGGACAACTTCTTGCTGGAGAAGACTGCAACTGGCCATTGAGGATCAACTCACAGCCTGGATAGGTAGCTATCATCCACCTTCCTTCCCCAAGCAAAGGACTTGGACTCTGTTTCTCTTCCTTACCTGGACTCCAACCCTTCCACTGAGTCTCTTTCTCCTGCTACAGTTGTGTCTGTGTGTGTGTGCCTGTGTGTGTAGGAACCAAAAACTTCATGGGGCTGTGTAATGTGTTGTCTGTTTAATAAACATGTTACATTGAAACCCTGACTTGGGTTTTTGTCTGTTTCCTGACTGTTTCCTCCTTGCCACCACTTATCTGCCCCCTGATCTGCCAGCTTTCTGGCTCAGTTTCCAGCCCCAATCTCCCAGCCTTCTGCCTCTCTCTTTCCTGACTGTCTCCTCCTTGCCACTGGGCTTTTTCCCTTGCTTCCACCCCATCACCAGTGACCTTGAGTAACCCTAAGCCTCAGTTCCTCAGCCCAGCTTCTACTGGTTCTAATCCCGGTCCTGGCAACTTTCATTCCCTACACTCTCTCTCTCTCTCCTTAACCTTCCCCCAAGCACACACATATACACACTGTACCATCCAAATTAGGAACTCACCTGTGTGTGTGTGTGTATATATATATATATATATATGTCATCGTGTGCATGATATCTGAATTAGTGATCTGTCTATGTGTACTGAGTGTGTGGGTATTAACAACTGATTGTTGTCTAATTTTTGGTGGGCTGAGCAGCCACAGGTGATTTTGGATTTGGGTGGTTGAGGCAGCCTCAGGAAGAC
>NW_017729022.1:168788890-168796638 GCF_001723915.1 Gavialis gangeticus | reverse complement strand
CACACATATACACACTGTACCATCCAAATTAGGAACTCACCTGTGTGTGTGTGTGTATATATATATATATATATATGTCATCGTGTGCATGATATCTGAATTAGTGATCTGTCTATGTGTACTGAGTGTGTGGGTATTAACAACTGATTGTTGTCTAATTTTTGGTGTGTATGAGCTTGAATTGGTAATAGGTGCCTAGGCTGGTAATTTTGGGTGTGTGTGTGTGTGCCTGAGTTGGTAGTGTGTGTGTATGTGCCTAGTGTTTGTATGTCTTTGCACCTAATTGATTTCTGAGTGTGTGCATGTGCAATTGTACACCACAGCCTCCTGTCTAACAGCGTAATATTGAGATCCTGAAGGTTGGCCTCACCCCACAGGGCAACAATTCAGTTCTCATGGTGCAGGCAGTCACTGTACTGACTGCTCAGGGCAACCACCAAAACCCCCTTCTGTAATCATAGCCTCATCCTGGCCATGTCCAGCAACTCTCCCAGAAGAACTAGAAAAGTCATACCTCTGGGCCTCGCCAACTCACCAGGAGAATGCTGGGAGCATAGACATGGGCTGTCAGGGACGTGGGGCTGAAATGCCTGTCCTGAAAGGGAAGCATGGGGGAAGGTGCAGCATAAAAACTGCATTGTCCCAGCCATGTCTCACTTCAACAATGTTGAGACCTAGGTGCCACTCCTGCAAGGACCCAGCACTGAAATATTTCTCCTGCAAGGGAAGGATGGTGGAAGGGAGCATTGTAAGAGCCCTTCTGGTATTTCCTGGCAGGGGCTCTGGACCCTAGTTTGGGAGTGGGGCAATTGTTTACTGCAGTGCCTGCAGAGCTCTACCTCACTGGCAAATCTTCTCTGCCCTGAAGCCAGTGCTGCTCACCCACAGCACAGCTGGGACCCATGATACTGGTGGAGAGCAGCTACATGGTTCTTGGCCCCAGGTGGGGAAAGGTCTATAGAGGAGACTAACCATAACTCCATCCATGTGTCTGTATGAGTGCCCAGGAGAGTCATGACAGGGTCTGAATTACTTCTCTTTACACTTAATTTTTATCACAAAAAGTTGCATCCTTGCACAAAGGTTCTGTGTTTCCCTTGTCTGCAGACCCTGCATCTGTGTGTGGGAGGCCAGCTCATGGCAGCTGGGATGGTGGCTCAAGGACGGGCAGCTGAACACCTGCAGAGTGCATGAGAGATGTGGATAAGAGGTGCTCACAAAGTAAGGAAGAGATATTACGGGCTCTGGATGTCTCTGAGCTCAGGGTGTGTATCGTGAACTGGCAGCAGAAGCTGCAGGACCAGCATGAGGAATGACTTGAGATGTAGAGGGAGGAAATGGACAAGCTGGGGGCTGCTGAGGTGCAGGAACAGGCTGCTGAGGTACATGAGTGGGGGCTGCAGATGGCCACCCACTGTTTGGAGGAGAAAATCCATGCCTCTGCAGAGCTGCAAGAGTCTCAGCACCATGATAGGGAGTTTCTGCACAGGGTCATAGACCACTTGGGGTCTGCCTATGACATCCCTGACTGGCACCAATACTCCCTCTGACAGAGACCCCATAGCAGGCAAGAGTGGTGGGACAGACTCCTAACGTCACTTACCATCCCACAGCTGTCTCTGACAGAGAGTGGGGCTGGTATCATACACTTGTTCAGCCTCTACCCAGGGAAGTCCCTGCTTTTCACTCCCAACCCCTGAAAATAGGATGCCAGGTCAAAAACCTCCTTACTCCATGCCTCCCCTCCCTAGGTTTCATGTTTGTTGAGTTCATCATCTGTGGCATTCTTTCTAATCCCACCCTCCCTGTCTCTTCCTTGTCTTAATCACCTCTTTCAAACTCTTTCACCCCTTTCTCAACCCTCCCCATGTCCCCTCTAAAGGTTTGCTGGTTTGTCATAACTGGGAAAAGGAACCAAGTTCTGCCATGGGAAATATTCAACAGGTTTTGTTTATTAAACACACCAAAAAGTCTGGCAGTGGCAACATTTTATTAAACTGAAGCTTGTCTCTTCCTTGCACTGCACTCCCCCACACCCCAGTGTGCACCTCTGGGAGGGGCTGAGGAAGAAGAGGGGAAGGGGGATGGGCCTGGGCAGCCTTGGTTGTGGGCAGAGCTGCGTGGGATGCAAGGGCCCCAGGCCAGGAGACACATGGCTCAGTGTCAAGGCATGGACACTTGAAGCCCTCTGACCCTATTCATCTGGAGAGGGCTCCCAGACCATGAGGGTGAGGAGATTATCACCTAGGTCTTCACTGAAAGCCTGCTGCTGTGTGGGGACAGGGCCCCCAACATCGGTGGGGGGGCTTGCTTTCTTACCCCATCCATGCACCATTTTTGCTTGTGCTACCAGGCCTGGTCTGTGCCACGCCTCCTCAGCCCAGGCTTTATGGAAGTCCTCCCCCTGGTCTTGCACATGTTGTGGTGGATATATGCAGTGACTGTGAGTTGCATCAGGGTCTCCTCATCCACCTCAAGTTGCATGCTGAGAGCCTGCCAGTGCACCATGAGTTGTTTGAAAAGGTGCACTCCACTCTCCACTTTCATGTGGCACCTGCTTGGCCAGGGCAGGAGGGGGTAATCTGTGTCTGCAGTGGGGGGACGATGACAATGACATCAACAATGACAAAATTGGGGACCCTGGGAGCATAGCACCCACTTTCCATCAGCCTGGGGAGTGGGGAGTTGCAGAAGACCTGGGCATTGTGGGTACTGTCCTCCTAGCTGGTGAAGATGTGAGTGAAGCGGCCCTGGTGGTTGATGGCACCCTGTAGGATGATGGAGAAGTAGCCCTTGAAGTTGGCAAATAGCTTGACTGGGCAAAGGATGGGGATCCAGGTGCTATCCATGGCCCCCACACAGTTGGGGAAGCCCATGTGATGGAAGCTGACAATCACCTTCTGCAGGTTTATGAGGTAGGTTAAGCAGTTGGCCAGGATGTTCTGGATTACTAGAGTCATGCAGCTTCATGCATATTGTCTAACCCTTCCAGATGGCATCTCCAGCCATGGTTCTGCCCATGCCAAACTGGTTAGCAGTGTAGTGGTAACTGCTGAGGGTGGCCGGCTTCATAACAGGGAGGACCACCTGCTTCTCCAGAGTGAGCAGTGGCCATGTGCTAATGTCCTCGTGTGTGATATGGAGGCCACCTGGGCAACAGTGTCCATGAAAGTGGCTTGGCACATGTGGAAGGTCAGGACCCATTGTTTATCATCCTAGATGCCCATGTTGATCCACTCCCACCAACCACTGCTGGTGGCACAGGTCCAGAACTAGTTCTTAACAGTCTGGAGGTGATTCCACAGCACTCCAGTGTCCATGGCATCCTGGATGGCCTCATCCTCATTGGCCATGTGAAATTTGGTGGTCCAGTCCAGGATGCTTGGCAGGCACAGGGTGTGCAGGTTTGTGGCTGATGGGCATGAGGGTACGTGCTTTGGTCACCTGCTGCTGCATCAGGTCCAGATGGGCACACATGATGTCCTGTAGCCTCCAGTGAGAGTCATGCAGGATGACCAACAGGACCTGCTCCTGTGTCTCTCTCTTTGGGTGTGTGTGGTGGGACACTATGGTGGGGCATGGGCAGGTTGGGACATAGAGGCATGTGCAAGTCACAGCAGCCGGTGCTTGTGCTCATTCTGGAGTTCTTTTGGAAGCCTAGGACTGGGTGCAGGGGAGGGTCCGTGGTGATGTGGCAGATGGATGGGGACATGGTGGCCTATGCTCATCAACCAGTGAGGAGGGCTCACCCGTTTATCTCTGCTTGGGAGTCTTTGGCAGCCTGGGGAGCTCATGCAGCATGCTGAGAGGCATGCAAGAGTGTCCCCTACCTGCTGGTTTTGGCCAGTGCAGGCAGGTTTTGAGCCCCCCATCATTTAATGGTGATCATCTGTTCAGTTTGCTCCTGCTCTAACTTAGATTGATTTAAGTAAAGCACAATAGAACACTTCTGCCTTGGGGTTTTTGAACATCTATACTTAGTCTGTTTGCCTACAATGCTGGCTGCATCTTTGTCATTAATTTTTGAGGCCAGGAAATAGGAAATTGGACTTGAAGAAGCAAAGGTGCAATAGCAGTTAAGACTTTTGCTGGTTTTGAAGGTGCAAATACAGTTTGAACTTACAAACCACCATCATGTGATGAATCTCAGTTGTGACTGAGAGTAGTTCTATTTCAAATTTTGCTAGTAGGAGAGAGGAATTAATTGCTTAAGCTGGAAAGATACAAAATATCAGAGGGTAGTTGTATACAAAGTGAATTACAAGATATGTGAGATACCATCTGTAATGTCTAGCTAATACTTATTTAACCATAGCATATGCCACTAAAAGGGAAATGCCAGTAGTTTTCAGAAATCATTCAGATCCAAGGAATGTGACGAAGGTCTGCTTTAATCAGTATCTGAGTTCTAAATGATCACTACTGAGTATTGTGAGCCTTTCTTCTACAGAATACAAACTAGTTTGAATTGACCCAGCCAGATCCTTTCTAACTGTACAGTGCATCCAGCAATTTTAAAGACTGGATAATGTGAGTCTGTTTCAATTTATTGAAAACATTAAGAATGACAAGTAATTTAAAAGCAGAAGGTAAAGGTGGATTGAAGTGATATGTGAGCCCAAACTAGAGATTTAAACTGGAATAAGCAGTTGGAGTTTGCTGCTATGTAATGTTGGCTACTGCAACCTGAGTTCTTGTTATAGTTACCAGATCAGGACCAGAACTATACAAGGCAACCAGACTGTGCTCTCATGTGGCAGAAGTGTATCAGCCTGTATTTTATTGGACCTACAGCACCTGGGTTTATTGACTCATCAGGTACTAGTTTTCTTTTAGGGCAGCACAGAACCAGTGTTTGTGCGTGATGTTGAAATTCAGAGGTACAGTGCTGCTGGCATCACTCACTTTAAATTAAGACATAAAACAAGATATAGCCCATTTATGGTTGGAAAGGTATTACAGAACCTTTTGCCAGATTAGGTATTATGGTCTTGAAATGCCAGTCAAATCAACTCTGCCTATTTAAATGTTACTACAGTTGGAAGTGTTTACTTCCTCCTCTATAAACAGAGGTATGTGGTGGTATTGGTGAAGAATATCATCTGGATTTTTATCTGGAATGTTTCAGAACTTTGAATTGATTGTAAAGCATACAAATTTTAAAATATAGATTTAAAGGTGCTTAAAAATATTGGGATTAAATCTGATATAAATGGAGGTGTCTGTGGGTGCATCTACATGAGACACTAACTGTACAGTAGCCTGATAACACTGTGCAGTAAAATACCAGATAAAACCCATGCTAATATGCTATGGTACAGAAGTAATGTTTCCAAAAAAATCCATGTGCTGGCACTACCGTGCAGTAGTGCAAATTACTGTGCATTGATTTAGTACTTGGTTATCCAAGAACTAAACTTAATGCATAGTAACTACAGCACATTAATAAACATGTAGATGCACCCTGTAAGTGTGTGTGCATGTACTTGTAGGTATACATATGCATATGCACATTCATGTATTTACGTATACACACATATCTATGCAGACATAAGAATGTGTGTACAAGATACTATCAGTGGGCCAAACATATTTTCAACCTGAAGGTATTTTTTTAACTAACATTAAAAATAAGGACTTTACCAAAAAAAAGAAAAAGAAAACGCCTGAATTTGTTTGTTTTCATACTAGGCTGGAAATTAAGTGGAAAATTCATTTAAATCTTTTACTTCTCTTAATATTTGTAGTTGCTGTTGCTAGCAATGTTAAGGTGTTACTCACTGTAAATTGTGATGAAATGATCCCCTGGGTGCCTTAGCTTCAAACATTATGGGACCTTAAAAACATCATAACCTTCTGTATATCCTCCAAACATTGTGGAGTAAGTTGCAAACAATATTTTGAAGTGCAACTAAATTGCCAGCTTCAGGTTTGGAACAATACTTAAAGTAGCTTGTGTATCCATGGATAATGATAACAATTCCTGTATGTTCAGCAATTTGCACACAACAGCTCCCACAGTGCTTTACAAACCATACATTTCTCAGTACAGAAGCTCCCAAATGTCTTAATTTGGCCAGGACAATCCTATTAGGGTTTTTTTTGGAAAAAGCTGTCCCAGTCACCTGGCACCTAGACAGCACCATTATAAGACAGGTCATGTCTACTCAATGTGTGCTGTCTACTAAATGAGGAGGAGTGCAGCTGTCTTAATGGCATTTGCACCAATAAACTGGTACAAGTAATATGGTAAGGCATCAATCCAGCTACATTATTTTGAGTTTGGACAGGTTCCTGAAACATATATAGTGTAGCATTCCATACCTTAGTGTGCTACTGTGCAAGGTAAATCTAGTGCTTTCCTGAAGAAGTATTAATTTGGTTCAGGCTTCCATAATTTTAATAGCTTTCTAAATACAGCAACAATGGAACACAGACATCTGTGCAATAGGTGGTGACAATGTGTATGCAGTGGACAAAAGACACAAGAGCACACCTACATTCCTTTGAAAAATACCATGGGAATTTAAATTTCCACAGAGGCCCTGGGTTTTTAAGGTCACCTCTCCAAGACATGTAATTAAACACATGACCACAAAAGAGTGATGAACTGAATCTACTTTGCCAATATTTGAACTAGGGTTCCAGGAGGTCTGTTCAGATTAGAAGTTCAGACCACTTAATCCACTCCTTTTAGGAGTAACCATATTGACATTTAATAGACAGCTTAGTGTCTCAGTAATTAAACACTAGTATCCCAGGCTTACTCTGTTTTGTGTTAGAAAACCTCAAAGAAAAACACACTTATTTTAGTGAATACCTGTATGCCAGTGGCTCTACCATTTGTCAGGCAATTGGAATGGTCAGTATGAAAACACTGAAGAAAAGGATGAGTAAAAGGTTCACAATTTTTTAGCAATCCACATAAATAAGTCAACTCTCTCATGCATTTGTCAAGAAAAATGTTATTTTGCTTGGGATCGTATCAGTCAACTACCTGCAACTGAAGTAATACACTAAACATTAGTTTACCAAGATATTTAGCAAGCTGTGCCTTAGGATATGTGCAGATGTTTTCTGTACCAGCTGTATGATCACATGGCTTACTTTAAGCTGTGTGATCATAGATTGGATCCAGCTTGTGCACATGTTCACTGGTATTTGAAGCCACACTGGGAACCTAATCTAAATTAGTCGGGGTGGGAGGAGGGGAAGGCAGGATTGGGAGGTCTATGGGGGAGGTTGTTGGGTCTGGAGGGGAAGAGACTGATGGGTCTGTGGGGTGGGTTTGTGTGTCTATGGCGGGGTGGGGGCTGTCCATCCAGGAGAGGGAGGCACTAAAATTACCCCAGTCAGGGTGAGGGGGGTAGGAAGAGTACAGCCCTGGGCCTAGGGCAAGCTGCTGGGCTGCATTGCATTCAAGTGCAGACATTCGTTAGATTGGGTTAACCCATTCCTGATCTTAACGTCTCCTCAGATGAACTAAGTTAGATCAAGCTGGCCATTTCTGGCTCAGTTTAACCTCCCTGAACATCTGTACAGATTAACACTTAGATTGACCTAACTCTAATTAGGTTGATCTAAATGTTTCATAGTTTCATAGTTTCTAGGGTCGGAAGGGACCTGAGAAGATCATCTAGTCCGACCCCCTGCCATGGCAGGAAAGAGTACTGGGGTCAAACGACCCCAGCAAGGTGTTCATCTAACCTCTTCTTAAAAACCCCCAGGGTAGGAGCCTGCACCACCTC
>NW_017729022.1:168768172-168788447 GCF_001723915.1 Gavialis gangeticus | reverse complement strand
TGAGCTGACCCAAGAAATCTTGGTCAAGCTCCTCACCCTGGTTGGGAGGTCTGTAGTAGACTCCCACTGTTAAGTGTCTTTCGCCTCGACAGCCTTTCACTCTAACCCAAAGCACTTCAGAGTGTCCCTCCCCTGACTCCTTGCCAATGGACGAGTATATGTATTGTGATATCTTACATACCTTTAGACTTCGTTTTGTAGCTAGTGTTCTGTTGGTTTCCTTTTCATTGGTGCTCCCCTTTTCATTTTTGTTCATGCTCTGCCTTTTTATCATAGTGCCATTCTATAAACTCTGAAAAAACTTAATTTCCTGTATCTCTGAGGAGCAGGTTAATGTAATCTTTTGCCTGGCACGGGTTAAGAATTGCACATCCTGTCTTTCTGAAGGGGGTTTGACTAGTTGACTCCAGAGATACCTGCCAACTCTATGAGTCTATGAGTAAACTCCCTACCCCTTTATAATACTCACTGCTCCTCAGATACAATGCTACCTGCTTGTACAATAAATACTTTGTAATTTAAAAAAAATATCTATCAGATGTAAAGGTTCACAAGGCAAATTTTACAGGTGAGAGCAGTCTTTACCTATCTCATTAATAGCTTCCCATGCCCATGGTTGCTACTTTTATTAGTAAAAGTTTATAAGGCCAGGCAGATATTAAGGTGTCTGGGGCAAAGACCTTTTTAAACTTATTTTATAAAGAGCCATGCAGCTTTGTGCACATTCATGGTTGTTTATGTCAGACTAATAATAATAAAATAGCTTTAGAGTTGTGTAAAATCTGCCAAAATGAACTACAAACAGCGACATAACTGGTCAAACTTAGGCTCAAGCCTGAAATGATAGAAAATGTGAGCTAAAAAGCAAATATATAATGATGAGTCCACTACTTTTTTAAAGTGATGATGATAGTAGTAGCAGTAATAATAATAATAATAATAAAAAGAATAACAACACTAGTAATATTAATAAAAATATGTTGGTAGTAACACAGGTAATTATCTTTTTATAATTATAAACAGATCTTTCTAGGATGTTCTTAACAAATGATATAGCAGTTTGTCAGAGAACCTGTAATTATTTACATGTGCTTTTGCATTTATAACATAATTTTGTCATATATGATTTTAGCGAGGAGGATGTGTTCAAGCTACTAAACTGAGGCTGGAATTTGAACATCCCAAATTTTGAGTGCCCAGAGGTGGGTAGAGAAATACTCAGAGCTGTTTTTAAAAATTCAAGACCATGTCTAGCACTGTTTTATTTGCTGCACATTAGTTGTCATCCGTCATTTAACTCTGGCCAGTTTTTATCTGCTTCTCTACTTCTAAATTATACTTAAAAATAAGGGCAGTTTAATTACCTTTCCATTCTCTAAGATAAACCCAAAACAAAAGCAGAAAAAATGCTCTATCATCAGAACACTTTCCCAAGAGTAGTTTTCCTTTTCCCTGTGTTGTCCTGTGATATCCCTTCCACCAATATATTTTAGATTATGCTGAGACACTAGCTGAGAGTGTAAGCCACTCCAGAAATGGACTTTGCATTTTCTGATTATCGGTCACCATGAATTTCAATGCTCTATATAAAACCATACTAGACATTTTGTTAACAAACATATTGACCATCCAGTGTCTCATAGCATAATGGTCCTTATTTTAATGTTTCAAGCTATCTTTGCACTAAGTGTGAAAGCAGTATTTTCTAGTGCTAATGAATTAGTAGCCTGGTACTGCTCTCAAAATAGAACTTTCACATATTTCTGACTCGAGCATATTGTACAGTATTGCTAAGCTGTTCCTTTTTTCTATCTTACATATTAGAGTTGCTTGCACAAGGGAGAAACTGATTTGTGTATAAATGACTTGGATTTGATTAGATGCCTTGTGTGGGTGACTATACAGAGGAGGGCCCCACACTATTTCTTTCTCCTGATAGTATTTCAAGGGTGACCAGGCATTCATAAAAGTATTCACCTTTTTAAAGTTTCGCACAAATTTGCTTGTCATTCATTTTCCCACATAAATATGTTTCGGTCATCAAATCAGGGAGCAGAAACATCTTGAAGCCAAGCACACTCTGCAAACTTCAAATAATTAAATAGTTGCAGCAAAAAGTTTGAGAATTACTCAGTTATTCAGGTGAGTCATTACAAACAATGAACACATTAATACAGGGACATTCTACATCTGCAACCCTGTTAAGAAGGCCTAAATGCATTTTTTCTCATTCTACTCTTACTACATTAACAGCTTTATAATTTATGAAAGGGATGGCTATTTTCAGCTCATCAGTGGAAAATGATTGTAGCGTTACCTGTGTTGGATGAAGCTGATTTCTGAATTATATTCTCTCTTGCAGTGAATCAGGTTCACGAATGGTATGAGCAAAAGGAAAACCGTATGTACTTAATTGCTCAGTTTTGGCTAAGAAAACAATCCATGACAATAACAGCTTCAGAGAACAAATCCATGGACCCCAAGCCCTCCAGCAAAGTGACTGGAAATTTCCTTTGTTGTTTCATATGCTGGCAAGCCCAACAGATGTGCTTGGTTCGTAAATGGAAGAATAACAACCATATAATACTCTTTCTCCAAATACTGGGGCATCAATCTTAAATTCACACATAGCTTTTTTTAATATTAAAAATGGCTTTGCCCCGAAACCTGTTGGCTCTTAATGAATATTATTCATGTGCACCCGAGATATGTTACATGAAAATGTATTCCGTAAAAAAGCCTAGAATCCCTACCTCATACTCTGTCGTCTTTTATCTCTTTGAAGCTTAGACCATTCAGATTTTACATCCCTTGCCCAGCAGTTTGCCTATCATTGCCTCCAAGTCTGAATTCTAAACATATCAATGACTTTATCTCTCTTCATATCCAATTCTTTTCACTCACAATCACTTTTGGAATTTATATCTTTTAATAGTCAGTCCCTCTTATACCATCACAGTCCTCTCTGGGATTGATTTGGTGCAATGATTTTTTATTGTTCTTTTTCCTTAGAACCACAGAAATTTGAGATGGAAAAGGCTGATTAGGTCATCTTGTCCATTCCCACTGCCAATGTTGAATTGTTTCCTACAGTCTAATTTTAAAATTACTCATGCAATTGGGTTTCTACCACCTCTCTGAGAAGATTATTCCACAGTAGAATACTCTATATCTCACCATTAGGAAAAACTTTCCCAATAATTATCTTAAATTTTCCTTCTCATTTTTATATTCCATAATTGCAAGTTATATCTTATTGGATCCTGTGCACAATATTTCCCTCTCCTTTGGTACTAACATGCTTCAAAACCCATTTACTCTTCTATTCTTCTAATTTAATCAGATGCTATAGTTACTTTCCTGATCCCCACAATAGCACAACATTTTGCACCTGATCATCTGTTTTCCTGATGTCTAGATAAAATTAACAGAAGGCAGTTGGTATCATCAGTGTTCCCTTAACAGTCTTATTTACCCTCCCAAGTTACTGGCATTCATTTTATTGATGAGAATTGTATTTAATAACTCTGTAGTGTTAAGTGTACCTCACAACTGACTTCTTTGAACCTTTGATCACTTCCATGGTTAATATTAGACTGCCTTGAGATGAGGATAGAGTGAAGTTGTATATAGCCTGAGTGGGAGATAAAGGAAGCAGAAATCGTTTCCAAAGCTTCCTGGCTTAAGGGGTACCTCTGCACTGTCACATCAGATGGTGAAGCCAGGGATACATCTAGGCCACAAATGGAGGGAATAATGTTTTCCCCTCCCATAAGCCCTACCAAGAGAAATACACATCTCCATGAGTCCATGGGCATAGCATGTGCTCCCCCTGTAGCAGAAATACTGATTGTCTCATAATCCTCACATAGAGATTGCAAGGAGGGTGTCCTCTTGCTTGTCCTCCCTCATGCCTGAGCAATAGCAATGGACAATAGGCCCTGGGTCCCAGGGATGTTCTGGCCCTCTGTGAGTTCATCCATATCGGAATACAGAACTGGAAAGGGCCTCCCAGGCCACTGAATCCAGTTCCCTGTGCTTTTTGGCCCTCATTTACTCCAAACCTAGAGAAGCCACTTCAAACCCTCACACACAACTACAAGGCACAATCCTGAAATCACCGAGTACAGTCTACCATATGCTACAGGTAAAAGCAGGAGAAGGGAAGGTGCTGCGAAGCCTCTGTCACTGCAACAGCAAGCTTAGAGGTCCTGGGACAAGGACCACACGCCATACCCCCCTCCCCCCAAGTTCTTACTGATATGATTGGGGGGGAAATTACTTCCCAGCCCCAAGTGAGGGGAATGGGTGGCCAGTGTCCCAGTATTTCATACAAGCTTTTACATTATGTTATTAAATCTAGCACTTTTGAAGCTCTTTCCCCCAGCTGTGTACTGAGTACTACTGGCTATTAATGAAATTGTGCCCTACTTTTAAGCAGCTTTTGTTTGCCTTCCTGCCCCTCTGCTTTTTGTTGATCTGAACTGGACTAAGCCTTGCTCAGGCTCAGCAAGAACAATATGCCTGGTGCCTATTACCGTATAACACGTCATAAGAATTAAAGGAAGAGTGTCAGCAAAAACAGACACCTGCTGCTCACATGAACTTCAGTTTAGTTCCTTTTGGTTTCCTTTAATAAAATAAATATTGCCGGGAAGAGCTTTTCTTAACCAGTTCCAAATCTGACAATTATCTTGGTAGGGTTGGCTCCATGGAGTCCTATGGAACATCAGTGATCTGGTCAGGATTGAAATAGACAGGCCATGAATAGTTTCTGTAGGAGGGAAATGAGAGGGATGATTTAGATGAGCTCACCACTTAAGAAGTATATGGGCAGGCAGAAAAGTACATATGCAGTAAGGGCCCTGGCTTACTGGGACACATTTACAGCAGACTATAAGATATGGCAGATGGATTGATGGTCAGGGTGTTACAGAGTGGAATTGACTGGAGTATGGTTACACCCAGAACTGAGACACAGCAATTTTTTTCCCCCTCTCTCCACAAGTTTTGCTCTCTTGAAGTCAACACTCATTGCTCTGTTTGAGATTCATTCTACCCATGTGGCCTTATGTGTGGTGCCTTTTTTCTTTTTGCTTAATTGCTGCCACAGTAGCTCACTGAGGATTATTTTTGGCAGTTGCTGCCTGGCCCCTTTCATTGCCTTTGTCTCTGTCTTTCTCGTTCCACTGTAAGTATGACTGTTATTACACTCCAAGGGTACATGACGACGGCATAAGAGAGGGATTATTGCACTCCAAGGGTACGCAGGGAAAGAAATAAAATCAGTGAATTGTGTAGCTCATAATGGATTGTATGGTAGCTACTTCCACCCTTCTCTTACTGTGTTCCCTTCTGCAAATGAAGCTTTTCAAGCTATTTTGTTGTTTAGACTGGATCACCCCACCTCTTGCTTTTTTTCTTGTTGAGTAGCAATTTGTTTCTTCTGCATGTCCCAAGACTGCCACTCAGGGGAGCTGATCCTACACAAACTGAAATCAATGGAAACTGGCTCACGGCTGTACAGTTTGAGCCTTATTTTGCAATCCAGTTAATTTGCACCCACTGTGCTGATGTCTTTCCTCGTGTTTTCCTTACATAGTTAGCTCTGCAGGACAAGGACCTTATTCTCTTTATAACTGCAGCAAGACGCACATGTCTGGTTCATGGTTCTCTGTAAAAGCATTATATAGCTAATAACCACAGTCATACTTTCTGCTGGCACAAGGAGGGAATCCTGTTCGGTTTTAGTACTACTCCTATTATTGAGGAATGAAGTATATTTTGTTATTTGATCCATGGGTCCAAAATTAGGCCACAGCATCTGTGCAGCTTAGAACCATACCATGAGATGTGTAAAATGGTACCTTGATTTTCCTTAAAGAAAAGAATAAGTTCGTAGCAGTTTTCATGGGAAAGATGAGCCTTTGTTTGAAGTTTACTCTTTATATTTCCTAGAGATCTGAGGAATCACCCTGGGATGCTTCTTGGGTCACCAACTGCCATGACGGCTTGGAAATTTTTTAAATAACTCTTTTATGTTTATAGCTCTGGGGACAGGAGTGGGGAAGCACTAGGGTTGCTAGAAGTTCCCACTGAACCTACTGCATACAGGCAACCCCCATGTGCTCTTAATTGGTTCCCGAAAAACTGAGCGTTAGGCAAAACCGAAAGTATTTGATGACCCAAGATGGCAACTGTGAGTGTTATAACAAAACTCACTGAGCGCTAAGTGAAATCAGGTATCAATTTCAAATGAGCATTTATAGCGAAATAGTGTTTAGCGAGGGTTGCCTGTACAAGCAAAGCTTTCTCCAGAACAAGTAATTCACTATGGCTAGGGACAAAAATTACACATAAACCAGTATAAGTGATCAGAAACCGGTTCAAATCTGTAACACAACAGAAGTTCAGTGCACCTAAACTGCTTTCAAAATAGCTGAACCTGGTTTAAGATAAACCTGGATGGATGTAGTAACAGACTTAACTGATTTACGTTAAATCTGTTTATTGAACTTCTGTTGTAGATCCCTTCCAGATTCAAGTTAACTCACAGTCCCCTAGCACCCCAGGATGCTTTGCACCTCCCATGCAACCCCCTTGCAGGGTAGGCAGATGAGCTAGCCTTGGAAAAATTTTTCTCAATAGGAGGGTGATGAAGCACTGGAACAAGTTACCTAGAAAGGTGGTGGAATTTCCATTCTTGGAGGTTTTTAAGGCCTGTCTTGACAAAGCCCTGGATAGAATGATCTAGCTGGGGCTGGTCCTGACTTGAGCAGGGGGTTGCACTAGATGACCTCCTGAGGTCCCTTCCAACCCTCATTTCTATGATTCTATGATTCTATAATAGCATTGGCATGCAGGCCTGATCCAGCACATGGTCCCAGCTCTGTGTCCTGGACTGGCCCCCAGCCTTCCTATGGCCCCAGCCTTATGTGCACTGGATCGATCTCACTGCCCTGACCCCATGTGTGCTAGATTGGGCATGCTGCCTCAGCCCTGCATGCATCAGATCAGGCCTGTAACCTTGGCCCTGTGAGTGCTGGCTTGGGCCCCACACTTCAATCTCATGCAACTTGATCTGGCACATGGAGCATATGGGGATCAACTTGATCTGGCACATGGGGCCATGCCATCTTCCTGTAGAGCTTGGAAATTTGATGACGGGGCAGCGCTAATTGCCAGTGTGCCTCTGCTGCCAGATTTCCAGGTCTGTGGGGAGCCCTGCAGGCTGAATTTGGTCTATACAAAGGATGTGTTGCTGGCACGCCCTGGGGAATGTTGTATTCCATTAATCTGTTTCTGTTTTCAGGGATCAAACCCAGACATGAGGCAATGAAGCCACTTTGCACTTTCCGTCCTCCCCAACCACTGCTCCTAAACATATAAAAGGCATATATCTTAATGCCAAGATCAGAAGCTTGATCCCCGGTTGGACTAGATGATGTTTGAGGTCCCTTTCTCTATGAAAGTGGAAGTTCTTGGAGTGGATTTACCATCCCATTTCTGGGGTTGATATGTGTGGAAGTGGGTGGGTGTGTTTGAGAGCAGTGCTCCTGGGGAGTTCTGGGCATACTGTGCAGACATACCTCAAACATATTATCATTTCTGGGGACCAAAACCAATAGACTGAGATAGGAATACAGGTTTTGGCCATGTTGATCTACAGGCAAAATTATGCAGAACTCTTATTTCTACCTGGGAGAAATGCTACAATCTGTGCATTCTCCTTTGCCTGAGGAAGGGTGAGTGAGCCCGAAAGCTTGCAGATAAAGAACATTTTTTGCAACTATTTAGTTGGTCTAATAAATGATATCACCTCTGCCAAGAGACTGAGACAGAACTTATATGTTAGCAGTTGTGGCCAGACCCACAGCACAAGCAGCTTCACCCACTTCTGAAGCAGGCTCTTGTGAGGGACATAGAATATTATATCTATGTTTTATCTATGATAATTCAGTAAAGTTTGGGAAATATCCCAAAGAAGTATCTTGCTAACAACCCTCCCCAGAACCCTCAGGCTGCCCTACACAGTGGTACAAAGGGAAAGTTGCGTTTGAAAGAGAGTATTGTTTCATAGACCGGCTCAAAAATGTGAGGGCTGACTCTAATACAGCCTTCTTGTTCCCAGCAAGAACAAAGGCCAAACTTTTCAAAAGTGACTTATGAATTTGGACAGCCAGCTTGAGGCACTTTCAAAGAGGCTGTTTTTTATAAAAGGCTGAGCACCCACATCCTGATGGTCAGGTACGCTGGGCGCATCTGCATGAGCTGCCCACTGCACAGTTGTTAAGCAAATACTAAATGACTGTGCAGTAACTGAGGTTACTATGTAGTACTATTTCTGCCTGTTTTTTTTAGATGCTACTGCACAGTAGCAATGAGTTACTGTATAGTAGCTTGTTAATACTATACAGTAGCATGACCATCATGGTTCGTGCTTCTGGTGCCCCTACGGCATTGTAGCAATGAGCTATAGCACAGTAGCTCGTTGCTACTGCACCATAGTGTCTCATGTGGATGGATGTGCCTGCTGCTAGTCATTTCAGATCAGACATCCATAATCATGTGTAACTTTTGAAAAAAAAATCTTGGCCAAAATCCTTGCAACTGCCAAACAAAAGTATGGAAAAAAGGAATGTCTGGGTTTGAACTAGAAAGTGTGTCTCTATAAAGAACATGGGCCAAAACTGGCCTCAGTGAATTACACTGGCTCAGGACTTAAACTTTATGTGTCATTGCTCAAAGCTGTGAAAGCTTAGGAAGTATCTCAGTGGTGATATGTAGGGGCCCTTTCTCTGCAGTTTGATTTTTCCAGACAGACAGCTTTCCTTTGCAATGTTACCTCATGAAACTCAAAGTTCATGTCCAGAGCCTACCTCCTGAATTCCCATGCTCTTGGGTCCAGATTTCCTCACCTCTTAAGGGGAAACAGTTTTAATTTACAAAACAGACAAGGTCTTTGTCAAATGCCAATGAACTTGCAATAATTTCATAGTAAATTCTTTAGCTAGTCTGAAGATAATGTTTGAACCCATGTAATGTTGTTATAGAACATTGTAGAAAATTATAGAAAATGTGTTTTCTGTGTTCACTCCTTTTCCATTTGCCGTTTTGTGCTGCAACATGTGAGTACTTCCACAGCACATTATACAATTACCCATGTGTATTATCCATAGTACCTTATAGAATATTATGTTCCATAAGTAATTCAACCTTTCCAGCTGGTTCAATTTTCAGGTTAGCCAGGAAAAGGGAACAGGAACATATAATACCTACAGAAATCCTTGAATTTTAGGTGATGTTTTAATACAGAGGGTTACTGTTTTGGTTGGGTTTTAAAATTTTATTATATTTCTTCTCAAATATAATAGTTGATACATGTCTACTCTGTTGGGGTATCTGGGTTATTCTTACACGCTCTGAACAAGGAACTGAGCCTGTGGAATTCTAGCTTCTTTTTCTGGGATAGAGTAGGAGTGTTGAGAAGTTTGAATTGTCGTGTCATCTAGGGAAATCATTTAGGGCTAAATTTTTCTATTCTTACTAATGCTATGAAATGTCTTAATCCACAAATCTACCCATTTATTTTAAAAGGATGACTCCTAAAGTTACATATTACTGAGAATAAATAAAGATAGTTGATTCTTCCCCTTGTTTTTTAAATTTATGCTCCATAGAACTTCAACACACTTTATAAACATTAACTTCCACAAAATTTCTGTGAGCTGTTGTATCACTGGGTGCTCTGTGTAAGTCTATATATACCATGTATAGGATGACTGAATTACAAGTAATTTTATGCTTACATTTTCAAAAGCATCCACTAAATCTTAGAGTTTTAGTGGTTGAAAGTCCAACGTCATATAAGTAAGGCTTTATTTTTAAAAGTGATAGGTAAAACAAAAGACAGGTATTTAATACAAACTGTCAGTATAAAAGCAAATCAATGTAGTATTTAAATGATAATTTGAGGACATTTGAGTTTTAGCAAATAAAATCCTTATCCCGAGTTAAATAATCCCTGAGGCCAAAGACCTCCTTCTACAGATGAAGGGTGAAATTCTGATTCCGTTGAAGTCAATAGCAAAATTGACTAACAGTTTGATAGGGAGCATTATGCGATTGACCTTGATACCAGTCTGAATATACTCAGATGATACTGTTTCTGGAAACTGTTTTCCTAGAAGTGAGGTATCTGGGGTTTGTACAAGGGTGATTGTGCTACTGAGTGGGAGGGTTTCTTGTCAAATCATGACACTGTACCTCTAAGAGTACCCAGGACATACACTAAAATGATTTTAGTCTTATCCTGTAGGTTTCCAGAGGCAGTATATGAGCTCTGCTTTGCTTTACTGTAATGTGGAGGAAATTTCGTCTAGTGGTTAGAAATTGAGATATGAGATTTCTTAGCTCAGTTCCCAGCTTTCCCATTTAATACTTGTACCTTTGAATAAGTCAGTTCTTCTCTTATTTTCTCTTTTAAACTGATGTCACTTGGGTGGCACTCAATTATGTACCCCCTTTTCCAAATGAAGGGAATGTTAGCAGAGCTGGAGCATTGAGGGGGTGTGGCTGCCTAGCTATGTGCAAATTTCCTTCTACCCTATAGCGCAGAGCCAGGACACAAATGGAGGCTTAACTATATACAATTTAATAAGAGATAAAAAAATTAAAATATAACATATATAAAGAGGACATAGGAACTATAGGCAGTATATGTACAAATCTATGCAAATGCTTTATATACATAGGTGAGGGTTCAGGTAGTCAGAAAAGGTAGCCACAATAAATGTTATGCAGTTTTACACTCTAATAGGGCACAGAGGTTACAAAGCTTGAGGCACAGATTTTACATAGCTTGAGGTGTAGAGTCTGGGAGGAAAGGAAAGAAAAGTAATAAGCTATAATACAACCATATTAATGCCCCAGGAAAAGTGGGGCCCCAGATGAGAGGAGAGGAGTGGGGATTCCCAGATACCCCAGCTACCCCTTTAACCAATTTAAATACCCAGCCACTTGCCAGGGGGAAATAACTCACCCTCCCAGTGGAAATACCTTCCCAAGTTCCCAGGCAACTCACGACTCCTCCAGGGACTGATGAGTCTGCACCCGTCTCCTGGGATAAGCCGTCTCCTCCTTCTGTTGAGGGTCCCCAGCTGCTTGGGTGCTCTCCCAGCCATTGGCCCACTCTTGGCTCTGTGCACCATCCTGTGCACTGTTGGCCCCTATTCACCCCGTGCCCAGCCTTGTGCCGGGGTTGGAGACCCAAGATGCCTTGTGCAGCTCCAGGGTCTTGGTCTGCTCCCAGACCCTCCATGCACCAATCTGTGCACTGCTCTCCCTGCCCCGTGCAGGGGTTGGAGATACCAACCTGCCACATGCAGCACTGGGGTCTCGGCCCCCTCCTGGACCCTCCGTGCACTGCCTGTGCACCATCATACCTGCCCTGTGCAGGGGGTTGGAGACCCACGTCTCATCTGCTCCCGGACTCTCTGTACACTGCCTGTGCACTGCTTGCCTTCCCTCGTGCAGGGGGTTGGAGACCCAAGCTGCCTCAGCAGCTGTGGGTCTTGGTCCACTCCTGGATCTTCTGTGCACCGATTGTGCACCAACGCTGTGCTCCCTTGTGGTGGGGCTGCGGGTCGTAGCCACTTATGCTTCCTGTCCAGTGAGGAGTCTTCTGGGCTCTTTTGGGGCCACCACTCTGCCCCGCTATTCAGCTCAGCCAGCTCTTTTCAACACTCTTCGCCATTCCTCATTGAAGTTGCCCATGTGCCGGGTATGCTGCCTTTTTATTCTTTCCAGGGCTCTGCCCCCAGATTGAAGATAGACCAATCAGAGAGAGGGGAGTTAGTCTTCTCTCTGGTCCATCCTTTTTGCCTGGCCCCTGAGTAAAGGCAGGACAAGCCTTTCTCTGGGCCAAGCCTTTTCAAGCAAGCGAGCCAGGCTGCTGCCGGCAAGCCCACCAAACTGAGGATAATTATATTTACTTCACAGAGGTTTAAATATCTAGAACAGACTTAGAGTTTATTTGAGATTAACACTATCAAACCCTGGTATTTGATTCTTCAGACACTTTTCACCTTCTTTCAGAAAACTGAACAGGGGAAAAAAAAGAAAGAAATTTGTTGAGTAAGGAGCAATAAAATCATAAAATATATAATAAACCCACATGGAAAAAGAATATAGTTGGTTTCCTGCATCTCTTTGAGTTATATTTCAGAAAATAGACAGCACGTATACTGCGTGTAAAAAAGATTTGTCAACATATAAAACATTAAAAATATGATGACATTGACCAATAATTTATGATGCATATTTCCACACATAAAATATATTGTGTCATGTCATCGATTTTAAATAGCATGGAAATTAGTCATGTCATAATATTTTAGAGTTTTCTATACATTGTCAGAGCTATTTTAAATATACATGCTCAGCATTTTCTGAAACTTCCAACACATGGACATACGGAAAATATATTCTGGGTCCACATGAGACCATTCTAAATGTAAGGTTTAGCCAATACACGTTGGCTAAAATAAGAGGACCTTTCTGGTATGCTGCTAAAGCTACAATATATCTGCCTTGTACAGAGTTACAGATTTACATCTGTGGCACACAGCTTATAACAGTGTTTGGCTTGATCAAGTAGTCCTAACGGAGACAGGACTTCTGGTGAAGTTTTGCAGAATTGGACCTTTGGTAAAACAAAAACAAAACAAAACCCAGAGAGCCTCAGGAAAAGAAATGCTATTTAGAGTACAAATATGTAAATAATGATAGTCTGCACTTCCAGATGGCACTTTCCATCTTGGAATCTCAAAGCACTACAAACATTTATGGAGTGAGACTCGGAAGGCTCCTGTGAGGTCAGTTAATGTGTTTACAGATGTAGAAATTGGCAAATGGAAAGGTTAAAGTACTTACTCAAGGTCACTAGGAAATTTGTAGCAAAGCCAGGAAATAGATACTTGACTTCCAGTTCTGTGATTTAGTAATGAGACCAGCCTTGAGTTTAACAAACTTGTTGGAAATTAATTCTTTATAATAACTGCTCTTCCATCACACAAACCTAAAGGTGAGTTATTTAAGCCAAAGTTTACAAATCCCTTCAATGACTGCTGCACAAATACAGATTTAACTAATTGTCCCTCCTTCTCTCTCTTACTCTCACTCTCTTATGTTTTAACCTTAATTATTCCTTTTAGGTACAGAACACATTGTTTCCAGGGTCTTTGCTTAACACTGTCTTGAACTCCACATAATGGTATGCCATCCATGAGGCAGGGTGGCAAAGCTAAGGCAGGGGCAATAGAGCAACTTACTGCTTCTTTACCTGCCCAAAGGGTACAAATTGGGTTTAAACCCATAATGTTCATCTGCTTTTTGCCAGGCCACTTTTTTCTGTATGTGTGGAGACAGCTGGAGACCTGGGGCCTTCATAAAGATTCTGGGGTTTGATTTTCTTTGTATTATTTGGAAAATAGCTGTAGACAGGCCACTGTTTGCAAGGACTCTCTTGGTCTCTAGGGCGGCCTTGGGGAGTGGAAGATGGATGACTTTCAGGGACGATTGAAATGTCAATGACAAGCTCTGTACAGGACAATTATAACTATGGGCATCAAAATAATGCATTTTGACCGAGGACAAGCAAGAAAAAGGGCCTGGTTCCACCCATTCCTTTAGCAACATCACTGCCTTTACCTACATTAATGCTGAGCCTTGTGACACTGCTCTAATTGGCACTCTCAAATATTGCTTCCCTTTTTGGCTCCTTCATGCTGGTATGGCAATTCCCTTAGCTAAATATGTGTCAAATTGAAACAGCAGCTTTTATAAGAAGGGTTCGCTTGGAGACTTTTTAAAAACAGCTACAATTTGTAAATAAAGCTCTCCCCCAACTAGATTTGGCTTTTTTTCTATTTTGCTGGCTGATACAAAATGTTATTTCAGCACTTCCAGGAACATGAGGCTTCATGAGTCAGTCCAATTGGTTCAGCTTAGATAGTGTAGATTTCCACTTGTGATTTATCTGATTTTTTTTACAGTGTAGCATAAAGGCACAGATTTCTCCAGACCAAGTTATTGCTTTTACATATGTTCCACATGCTCCTTTTTTGACAGAATTGAGGACATATGGGTGCTTCCATGCCGTTCATTGTTTCCATACCTTTCCCGTTAATTTTTGTAAGTGAGTCCTTATTTGATTGTTGCCAGAATCCTCATTTTATATTTTAGGTAAACACAAGCAGACAAAAGACCTGTAGTATCTTGCTCCTTTAACTGATAGGGGATAGAACTATTGCTTAGCCCCCTGTGGAGAAAAGGGAAACTACCTAAATAGCAGTTTCCTATTGCCAAATCGGGCAAGCACTTTAAAAGAAAAGCATGTATTTTACAAAGAGATACAAAGGCTCTTATTGTTTCCCTATGTGGACAAAAAACCTGGTTATGGAGACAGGCATTTCCATCAGCAGCCTGGACTTATTTCTGAGCTAAACCTATGCAAAAGTGGGCACTTAACATTTTCTCATGGTCAGGGTTTCAGAGAAGATATCAGCCTGGCTGCCACTCAGTAAGCGAATCTAAATGCTGGGCAAAGTGTGCTTAAATTCACAATAGGCACAGAAGCATATACATGTACTGTAACTCAAGCACAGAATGTTAAAGTAATTAAGGAGAATACACAGTGCACCATGAGAAGAAACAAAGCGAGATCTTTCTGCTGAGAGAAAGGGTGGGAGACAGCAGGCACGGGCAAGCATGTTTAACATAAAGCAAATGTGAGATTAACAACACAATTGCCATGTGTTTGGAAATCTACATAGCAGAAGTGATTTTGAGACCTAAGATCAGGCTGCTTAACTGTCCCTTATGACAGAATCAAATGTAGGATTTGATTGTGGGATTTTATTTTACTGTGAGCTGTTGGCATCAGAAACCAAATCATGAACCTAAAGTTATAGACAGGTTGAGAGGTACAACACAAAATACAGGAATACTGCCACAGCCCAAGAAGCATAATGCAGAAGCTAGGTTTGAAATGCAAAATAATGCACGATTTACTGATTATGCCCTGTCCTTTGACATGCTTTTTAATGCTGGGGTTAAACTAAGTCAAGTGCAAATTTTATTGTTAAGGAGACAGAAACAAAAGAGGCCTTCAAACAAAAAGCATACTAGATTTTTCTTGCATATCACACGCACCTTGCTTTTGGAAAGGCGGAGTAAGTTTAAAAAGATTTTCCCAGAGCTATGGCTGCATAGATCAAGGATGGAGCCTAAATTTTAGCTCACTCACTCTTTCCTGCTTAACTAAAAACTGAAACCCTAGCTGCTGCTGAAGACTGGTTTTCATGGGTGGATCTAAGATTCTGAAAAGAGCTGAAGAGTTTCCAGGGCTGATAAATAGGAGGAGAAAGAGCAGGAGCAGCTAGCAGAAAGCTGCAAAGAATGGTTAGCATGATTAGTGGGACATCAAGACCATTAAAAAGGAGATATAATCCTTAACACCTGTGAAGTGAAGAACAATGATTAAGTCTACTGACTCCCTCATCTGAATAATAATGTAAGAGTTACTACATTCTGGAGTAGGAATCAAAGTGGGGTGCTTCTATTCTGGGCAGAAAAATCAGTTTTCCTGCTTAAGACACAGATTTTGGTGGGAAAAGTACATGTAATATGCAGATAAATATGGTATTGAAAAGATATATGTAAGTTATACACATAGTTATAGCTGTATTTGGTAAGTTTCCTCCATCAGCTGCTCAAACGAGGGTACAATTTCATATGGAAAGCACAAGATTTATGTCAGAAAATCTTCCAGGACATGGTTGACTTCCCACATTACCAATATGGTTGTGTGTAGTACAGGAGACCTACAGAAATGACTTTTGCTCCAAAGGCTGCCAAGCTTTCAGCTTACCCCATGTAAGTGAGATCTCTTGATTTCAATGTAATTCTGCATGTGTACAGGGGGCCTGAGTCCTTAATAGGATCAGGGCCAAAGTGTTATTTTTAAAGAGAAGAGCACTGAATCTCTAGGCACCAAAATCTCAACCAAAGATAACCAGCTTGAGCAGAACCTGTCTGCCCTAATCCATAATACCACTGCCTCACTCCATATATTTAAAGAGAGTAGGAAGCATAAGATTCACTTTAAAGTGCTGCAGTTGGAATTATGATTGTTCCCATGAAACAAAGGAAATTCACATTTCTAGCGCATCTGGGCATGTTAAATTCTGTAAGTAGCTAGAGTGCAGATCAGCTCCCACCCCCAACAATAGCTATAATCATAGAATCATAAAAAATGAGGGTTGGAAGGGACTTTAAGAGGTCATCTAGTCCAAACCCCTGCTCAAAGCAGAACCATCCCCAACTAGATCATCTCAGCCAAGGCTTTGTCTAGTTGGGTCTTAAAAACCTCCAAGGATGGAGATTCCACCACCTCTTCAGGTAACCTATTCCAATGTTTTACTACCCTCCTAGTGAGAAAATTGTTCCTAATATCTAACCTAAACTTCCCTTGCTGCAACTTGAGACTTGAGACATCTGCCACCACTGAGAACAGTCTAGCTCCATCCTCTGAGAACCACCCTGCAGGTAGTTGAAGACTACTACTAAATCTTCCCTCAGTCTTTTCTCTAGATTAAATAAGTCTAGTTCCCTCAGCCTCCAATCATAAGTCATTTGCCCTAGCCCCTTACCATTTTTGTTGCCCTTCACTGGACTTCCTCCAGTTTGTCCACATTGTTTCTGTGGGGAGGTGGGGGTAGGAGGGCAAAACTGGAGCCAGTACTTCAGATGTGGCCGCACCAGTGCTGAATTATGGGAATAATCACTTCCCTTGACTTGCTGGCAACACTCCTACCAATGCTGCTCAGTATGCCATTAGCCTTCTTGGCAAGAAAGGCACACTGTTGGCTCATATTCAGCTTATTGTATACTGTAACCCCCAGGTTATAATCTTTCATTGCTGATTCTTCACTGTAACTGGTACATTATCCACATCAATTAATACCCTACTGAAATGAACTGAACGTCATTCCCTACCTGGAGTGGTCACCTGGGTTGGGCCTTGAGGTATGTAGAAGCTAGTTGGGTAGTTCAGCAGTACCATGGAGTCTATGCAAAATACTTGGTGTTTTCTCAGGAGTCATCAACCTGGGAAATCCAAAGGAGGAAAAGGGTAAAATTGCCAATGTGTTAAAAATGAATAAATAATAAAAAAGCTTTTAGATAGCTGTTATTTTGAGCATCTAGTACATCAATGACTTTTACCTTTCTTTGTTTCTTACTCACAACTCCCTGGCCAAGAAAAAGCATAAAGGTGGCGTGAGTTGAGTTATAAGGAGATTCCAGTTTCTGACTGATATACAGGATAAGAAAAGGTTATAAACAAGGATCTTTATAACTATGTGTGCATTGTTAGCCCTATGTCAATTATCAACTATTCATAGATGAAGATGATGGGGAACAAGCAGGATGAACTAGCACTTCTGCTTGCAGAAAACACTTATGACTTAGTGGGGTTAACAGAAACCTGGTGGTACTCTACCCATGACTGGGTGGTACACATAGAGGGCTATAACCTGTAAAGGATAGAGTAGGGAGGGGAGGGGCAGGGCTTGCGCTCTATGTCAAGGAGTGTTATATGTCGACCTTTATCAAAATGGAATTGAAGGAGGAGAAAGTAGAAGGATTGTGTGTTAGGATACATGGAGGTCAAGGGGAAAGGGATTTGGTGGTAGGGGTCTGCTACAGAACCCCACACAAGGGGGAAGAATTAGATTTGGAACCCCTGAGGCAGCTCTTGGAGACCATAAAGACTAGGGAACTGGCAGTCATGGGGGACCTAAACTACCCTGACATCTGCTGGGAGACGCAGACAGTAAATTCCCATCATTCATGCAGGTTCCTATCCTGTGTGCAGGACCTCCACCTGATGCAGGAGATACATGGTCCCACTAGGGGGAATGCCTTACTGGACCTGGTACTGGCAATGTGGGCTGACATGGTAGGCAACCTACAGATCAGTGGTCACCTGGGGGACAGTGATCACCAAATAATAGAATTCACCATAAGGCATAGAGTAGGAAAGGTAACTAGTAGGGTGGAAGTGCTAGACTTTAGGAAGGCTGACTTCAGTGAGCTCAGGCGTTTAGTCAATGATGCACTGCAGGGTAAGAGATTTGGTGAGATGGGAGCCCAGGAAAGGTGGCTGTGCCTTAAGGAAGAGATCCTTTGGGCACAGAGGGAGACGATCCCAATGCGGGGGAAAAAGGGGAAAGGGGCCAAGAGGCTTCCTTGGCTAATCAGAGAAATCCAGAGCAGCCTAAGGGCAAAAAGGGGGGCATATAAGCATAGATTCATAGATTATGATTCATAGATTAAGGGTCGGAAGGGACCTAGTAGATCTTCTAGCCCGACCCCCCGCCAGGGCGGGAGAACAACAAAAAACCCCAAAAGAGAAAAACGGGACTCAAATGAGTCCAGCCAGGTAGGCATCCAGCCTCTTCTTAAAGACCCCCAGGGTAGGGGCCAGCACCACTTCCCTTGGAAGTTGGTTCCAGCTCCTAGCCGCCCTAACTGTGAAGTAGTTTTTGCGGATGTCCAATCTATACCTCCTCTCCATCAACTTGTGCCCATTGCTCCTTGTTATGCCAGCGGGCGCTAGGGGAAACAGCGTCTCCCCCAAACCCTTCTGGTCCCCCCTAGTGAGTCTATAGACGGTCACCAGGTCCCCCCTCAGCCTTCTCTTGTGGAGGCTGAATAGGTTCAGGTTCAGCAGTGGAAACAGGGAGAGATTACTAAAGAGGAGTATACTTTCTCAGCTTGCAGTTGTAGGGAGGCAATTAGAAAGGCCAAAGCTACCATGGAGCTGAGAATGGCATCTCAAGTTAAGGATAACAAAAAATTGTTTTTCAGATATATAGGGAGTAAAAGGAAGGCCCAGGGCAGTATAGGACCACTACTGAATGGGCAAAAGCACTTGGTGACAGACAGGGGGGACAAGGCTGAACTCCTTTGCCTCAGTGTTCCTAAACAAGGGGCAAGATAAGTCTCACAATGGGATCGTAGATAGACAACAGCAGGGTGCCAGACCACCAAGCGTTGACCCTGAGATGGTGCAGAGTCACTCGTGGCACATGGGCCAGGTCCGGAGGACTGGAAAAGGGCCAATGTGGACCCTATTTTCAAGAAGGGGAGGAAGGAGGATCCAGGCAACTATAGGCCAGTGAGTCTCACCTCCATCCTTGGTAAAGTCTTTGAAAAGATTATTAAGGCTCATATATGTGAGAGCCCAGCAGGAAAAATTATGCTGAAGGGAAACCAGCACGGGTTCATAGAAGGTAGATCATGCCTGACTAATCTAGTCTCTTTTTATGACCAGGTTACAAAACACCTGGACACAGGAGTAGGGGTAGATATCGTTTACGTAGATTTCAGGAAGGCCTTTGATACGGTATCCCACCCCATACTGGTGAACAAATTAAGGGGCTGTGACTTGGATGATTACACAGTTTAGTGGGTGGCAAATAGGTTAGAGAGTCGTACGCAGAGAGTGGTGGTGGGTGGGTTGGTATTGACCTGGAAGGACGTGGGCGGTAGGGTCCCGCAGGGCTCGGTGCTTGGACCGATACTCTTCAATGTCTTCATCAGTGACTTGGACGAGGGAGTGAAGTGTACTCTGTCCAAGTTTGCAGGTGATACAAAACTGTGGGGAGAAGTGGACACACTGGAGGGCAGGGAACAACTACAGGCAGACCTGGACAGGTTGGACAAATGGGCAGAAAACAACAGAATACGATTTAACAAGGAGAAATGCAAAGTGCTGCACCTAGGGAGGAAAAATGTCCAGCACACCTACTGCCTAGGATATGACCTGCTCCGCAGCACGGAAGCGGAAAGGGATCTTGAAGTCCTAGTGGACTCCAAGATGAACATGAGTCATCAGTGTGACAAAGTCATCAGCAAATCTAACTGCACTTTATCATGCATCAGCAGATGCATGACAAACAGAACCAAGGAGGTGATACATTCCCTTTACTGGGCACTGGTCAGACTGCAGTTGGAATACTGCATCTGGTTTTGGGAGCCACACTTTAAGAGGGATGTGGATAACCTGGAGAGGGTCCAGAGAAGGGCCACTTGTATGGTTAAGGGCTTGCAGGCCAAGCCGTATGAGGAGAGACTAGGGCACCTGGACCTCTTCAGCCTCCGCAAGAGAAGGTTGAGAAGTGACCTTGTGGCTGCCTATAAATTCATC
>NW_017729022.1:168749556-168768081 GCF_001723915.1 Gavialis gangeticus | reverse complement strand
GGCTCCCAAGGGAGGTGGTGCTCTCCCCTACCCTGGGGGTCTTCAAGAGAAGGTTGGATGGGCATCTGGCTGGGGTCATCTGAACCCAGCACTCTTTCCTGCCTATGCAGGGGGTCAGACTCAATGATCTATTGAGGTCCCTTCCGACCCTAACATCTATGAATCTATGATGATGATGAAGAAGAAGAAAATGGTGAAAAAAACAGGAGTCTTACTTCTTATTCAAGATGTATCCAGGATTGGTTATATCTCCATTAAAGGAGACTGAGGCACAGTTCTGATATAAGTAAACTAATCTAATAACATGTGTGCTGGATACTGATAAAGGTTTTTCATTTAATTTAAAATTTGGCCCAAAATGACTTTACAGGAGCAGCTGGAGCAACAGTTTTTTTACATTGTCCTTTTCATTCTTGTTGGCTTGCTAAGATCAAACACATTAATACTACATATTCTGTGAACTTACATTATAGGCACTGATATATGTCACAGAATATGTATTATAGATATATTTCTAAGAGTTTTAAACCATTTGCAGGGTCTCCCTGCCTATAAAACACCTAGGCATTATCAGCCCAACTGAGGGAACTGTAAAAGAAACTGAAAAAATTATTTGAAAGAGATTTTTTCATAGCACAGCTTTAAAATCTGCTATATTCCAGCTATTCAGGGGTAGAAAAAAGTGTGGCATATCCCACTGGTAAAATGGGAAATCTCTCATTTATATGATACAAATATTTTACTTCTAGTTATGAGTACTGGGTAAAAGACATCATGTTTTTATTTATAGAAATGATGTTACAGATTCATTATATAAATCCCAGGTTTTAAGTTCAGGTAATTTGGAGAAAAGAAAGAGCAAATATTTCTTTAGCAAGTTTTGATTTTAATGGGACTGTGAGTAGGCAGACAGGATGGTACTACTGGATTGCATTGGAGATTGGACCAAAATCATACTCAAACAGGCTCTACTTCCTCTTGCCTTGATGCATGTTGGAACAGTTTCCATGACCATACCTCTGTTTGGTTAGGGTCTGATCCAAAACACATTGAAATCACTGAAAAAACTCCCATTGACTTTATTGGGCTTTGGATCAGGTACACAGGGAAGTAGTTGCAAGAATAAAATTTGAAGAGAGACCTTTAGCTACCTTTCCCCCGTGTCTGAAAAATGCCCATTCAGAATGAGGTTAGCAGCATGCAAATACTCCCTTATGAAGCTTGCAGAGAAAATCCATGCTTTAAGCACAAAACCCAGCAAAACCTTTTGCTCCAGTTCTTGCTGAGGACTGTTTATGAAGCGCATAATGGGCCCATCCATATTTTAAACATGGCATTTATAAAAATAGATCAAATGGCTTAAATACGATACCATTCTGCACTTTGGGGAAAGTTAAATCTTTCCTCCAGAATATAAAATATTCCCAATACTGAGCACTGTAAAAATTTAAAAAAATGCAGTTTATAAAAAGCATGCTGACACTGTAAAAAAATTAATAGTATGCTTGGAACCCTTTGAGTTCTTAAAACGGTCAGTTCAATAGAAAAAAAAATGCACATTTTTTCCTTATATAATTAATTGAGTTGCCTGTCTTGGGTTTTCCCTAATGAAACCTTTTTGGAGGGAATAAAGCTCACATTGAGTGTTCACAACCCATCTCCCCTTCAGTGTGTAATTTAACCAGCCAGCTCTGTGGCCTGGAACACTTTAGGTTACAACTTTAATGGTTATTTTGGAAAAAAATGGTAGCCAAATATTCAACCTTTAGAATATTATGTATAAGGGTTTTTCTTCTCTTAAATGTCATAGGAAATTATGATGATTTTTTTTGTACTTAAGCAAAATAAATTTACTATTTCATGCTACTGGATTCCATTACTTGAAACCTTGACAGCTATAGCTCTGGGAGGGGTAATGAAGTTAGGCCAAATTCACAGTCATTCTAAAATGGGCCATATTAGTGCTGCTTTAAAGATCAACTCTATAAATAGCTCGGCAAATCTAATGTTGGGTAGTATTGGACTAGCCCTGGCCTGGGTTCCATTATTTCAAGTAAAGGAGACATATTTATGTAGCAGGGCTGCTCTTAAGGATATGTTAGAAAAAAGGAACAGCTAGTGGTATTACACAGAAGTCACTTATTTCTATGACTGTATGACTCCCATGGTTAAACTAAGCTGAAATCACTGACAAAATAAGAATCATATATTATCAGCTTTCAGAAACTCACAACTGTGTTTAATGTTTTATTTTCTCAAATTAGCAACAAAATTTCCAGATCCAGAAAACACAGTTTTCCTAATTACTGAAGGGATTGATTCTGCGCTCAATTAAAGTCAGTGGGGGTTTTCCCACTGCCTTGCAAGGGAATGGGATCAGATCACTAATAGACTTAAAAACATCTGCCTCACTCATTTCTTGTTTCTTGTCTTTAAAAAAAAAAAGAAGAAATTATGAATTTAGTGCACTATTTGCAGTTCACATATTTAGCACTGCAGTATTTTACTGGTTTATATCTTGCCCTAAATACCAGGTAAATGAAATGTATATTTTAGTATTTGAAGTGAGTTTCAGTAATAAGGAAGTACATTAAGGGCTAGTCATTAGGGGCTCCTACAGACTTGAGGGAGCCTGCTCCTATGCACTGGAAATCCAATGCATCGGAGCAGACCCAATTAATTGAGTCTGCTGGAGCATGGAAGTTGACGCGCTCCTGCAGCCTTCTACATCACATGTATCAGTGTCCCTGTGCTGAAAAAATGGCAACGTAGCACTTTGAAATAAAACATGTTCAATGAGATTTAGTTCAAAGCACCCCACCACCAATTTTTCAGTGCAGGGATGTGTGGGGACACTGATACATGTGATGCATGTGTGCTTTTAATTAGCACAGCTCACTAATTAAAGCACCTGGCACTTGGAGCACATGTAAAAATGTCCTAGAGTTCAAGTCTTGCAACATACTAAATATTCTTCTATGGACTTTATTGGGACCCTGTGGGCTTGTCTACTCATGTGGTTTAATGTGCATTAGCTTATTTTAATGTGCATTAAAGCATCATGTAAAAAACTGTGCTTTTCACTTAATGTACAGTAAAATAGCTTAATGTGCATTAAATGTCACTTTAAAAGCATGCTGTTTAGTTAATGCACATTAACCTGGGCTAATGTGAATTTCCCTAATACCTCACAACAGAAGGTGTTTACAAACAAGTGCGGAGGCTGCTCCAATGTTCTGTAATTACAGCATGTTGGAGAAGACTCAATTAATCAAGTCTTCTGGAGCATGATAATTACTGTGCTCCAGCACCCCCTCACATCTAATGCATCAGAATCCTTGTGCCTCAAAACGGTGGCAGGGGGTGCTTTAAAGCTTATTGAATGAGCTTTAGTTCAAGTGCCCCCACTACCATTTTGAAGCACAAGGATGCTGATATACAAGATGCTGTGGCACTTTTATTACAGTGGCTCTTAGAGCTGCTCTAAGTAAAGCTCCACCCCTGGAGTATATGTAAAAGTGCTCAGAGGTACTAGATTTAATGCTCATTAATTAAAGCACATTAATGCATGTGTAGATGTGCCCACTGTTGATTTGTACCTTCCTGGATTATGTTCTTGATGGCAGCACAACAAGAGCAGTACACCTCTGTTAGAAGTCAGTCCATGTCCCGTATCGCTTTGACACATACAAGAAGAAGTGGAACATCAGTTGTTGACAGTTCTCCAAAAAGTCTATGAGCATTTATACACGCACTCTGGGAGGTGGGGGATGAGGATGTTTTTATTAGAGCAGATCTGAGTGCTGCTTTAATTAAAGCTCCCAGAGCATCACGTGTATCAGCATCCCTATGCTGAAAAATGGCAGCGAGGGTGCTTTAACTAAAGCTCATTCAATACACTTCAGTTAAAGTGCCCTTGCCGCCACTTTTCAGTGTGGGGATACTGATATGATTCTGGAGTATGCTTGAGTGTGGTAATTACTATGCTCCAGCAGTCAATTAATCGAGCCTGCTCTGACATGCTGTAATTACAGCACATTGGAGCAGCCTTAATGCATTTGTATAGGTTCCTTATGAAATGTTGTAGTTCAGAAATATGACCCCCAAAACATATGCTCATTACAATTTGTTGGTAAAACTGACAAGGGAATAGATGCCAAACACATTAGGAGTCACTTTGTGAACTTTGGGGCTAAGTACAGACAGTCAGAAAGCCAAAGGCTGAGTCAATTCAGTATTAGCAGGTTAGTCTGAATTGCACAGGTTGAACCAATGAGTGAACAGACATTCACTTTTGATTCCAGAAATGTAGCCATGTCTCTGCAGTGGCCCAGGCCAGAAGCTGGGGAGTGCTAGAACATGTCTCCTTGCTCAGTTGGAGCAGACAGATTGGGCCAAGGCTAGCCTGCCCACCCTGTGAGAGGGGGTTTGCGGGGAGGTGCAAAGCATCCTGGGATGCTGGGCAACTGTAAGTTAACCTGAATCGGGAGGGGATCTGGGACAGAAGTTCAATAAACTGATTTATCATAAATAAGTTAAGTCTTGTATTACATCCTTGCAGGTTTATCTTAAACCAGTTTCAGCCATTTTGAAGCAATTTATGCACACAGAACTTCTGTTGTGTTACAGAATGCATTGCACGTGGGCTAACAAAATAAAGTGTTTTCATTTCACTCTCAGTCAAGAGTGATCGAGTGTAGATGGCTTTGACTAGTGCAGAGTGATTACATCAAACAAGTCCCTGTGAACTTTGCCATTGATTTCCAGTTATTTTGGATTTCTATGGGATTCTGGATCAGGCCTCTTTACCTTCCAATGGGCTACAGTAATATTCCTTTCCAATTACATTGTCTCCTTGTATGCTTCCACTGGATGGTAAGGTTCTGTCCCCTTAATTCTGCATAACTTCTATGGGCAAAGTTCTTTTGCATAATAGACAAGAATTTTGATTGAAGTCGAGAGTTAAGTTCTATACTTCTATACCTCACAGAATGCATCTACATGTAAAATTAATGCACCTTAATGTTACTGTGCATTAAAATATGACACAGTATACTGTGCTCAGGAATGCGCATGTGTCCTACTTGCATCAGGATCAAATTTGCTCCCAATAGGAGCAGTTGAGTCCAGGGCTGCTCCTACCCCCTTGCCCTGATTTGCCTCCCTGCAGCAGCCAGGGGGAGCTCCAGACTCCCCTGGTGCCAAAACTGGGCTGGCAGGGGGCATGATGGTCAAGCCTGGGCTCTGGGGAGCAGGGAGGAACTGTTTTGAGTGGGGGACAGCTCCCAGCTGTGTGGAGCTTGAGATTGTAGTGCAGCTCAATGGCACTGGCTTGGGGTGGTGCCCCATGGCTGAGTGGCAGCAGCACCCTGAGCTCTCCCCACATTTTGTTTTCTGAGGGGAATGGAGAGCCCTCTGTCTCTGGTCCTAGCACTGCTCAGCTCCCAGCTTCCCCCAGGAGCTGGAAGCTGAGCAGTACCTGAGCAGGAGAGCTCTGTCTCCACAGCACCAGGCCAGGAACAGAGAGCTTCCTTGTCTCCTCAGCTCTGACACTGCCCATGCAGTGCATGCCCCAGTCAGGTCCCACTCCCCACCTGTGCCTGGGGAGGGCCAGGAACTAAGCAGTGCCAGGACCAGGGGGAGACATGCGAGGTGGGTAAAAAGCGCCAGGACCATGGGGAGACATGGCGGGGGTTAGCAGCTCTGGGACTGGGGGAGACGTGGCGGGATAAACAGTGCTAGGACCAGGGGGAGCCATGGCATGGGAGTAAGTAGTGGCAGAACTGGGGGAAGAAATGTCTCCCCCTGGTCACTGTGCTGTTTACCCTCTCCTCCCTCCCCAGCTGTCATTGGTCCTAGTGCTGCACAGTACTGCCAGGGCTGAGGGGATGGGAAAGCTCTCTGTCCCTGGCCCGGTGCTGTGGGGATGGAGAACTCTCCTCTCCCAGTGCTGCTCAGTTCCCAGCTCCTGGGGGGAACTGGGAGATGATGAACACCAGGACCAGGGACAGATAGCTCCCTCATGCCCTCAGCAAACCAAGCAAGGGGAAAGCTCTGGTCACTGCTGCTGTTCAGCCATGGCCATCACCCCAAGATGACACTGCTGAGCCATGCTGTGATCCTGAGCTCCACACTGGAGCTGCACACAGCTTCCCTGGCTCCCTCATAACACCCCCCTCCTCATTCTGCCCGCTGCTGTCTAGGCTGGCTGAGAGCAAATTAGTTCCAGTCAGAGTCTACACGTGCACTGCTGTGCAGTAGCTAATGCATGGTTAATGTAGTACCTGTATTTCTTGGTACTAGCAAACCATGTATTAGCTTAATGTACTGCTCAGTAAATCCTACGTATGTGTAGACGGTGATGCGTTACTATGCCGTGGGTTAGTATAATGCTCAATAAAGCATCTTGTGTAAATGCACCTACAGTGACATATTCCTTACATTTCTGTTCTAAATGATTCAGTGTTTAGCTTTTATGGTAGCAGCTTGAAATTATGGATCAAAAGACTTAAGTTAACAGTCTTTTCCATTATTTCAGTTGCTCCATATTGCTGTGTTCACATTTTTGAGGTATTTAACCACCACAAGAAAGGCTGTTTTCATAAATCTTTTATGAATAAACCTGTGTTCTATTCCCAGCATTTCTACTGTTCTGCTTTATGAGTGTTGACTTGTTACTTTATCTCTTCACTTTTTCTGCATGTAAAATGAGGATAATAATGCTCACCTTATAAAGAACTTTTTAACCTCCAAATGAAACACGATATAAATACTAATGTATATAAATGCTATAGTAGTATAAATTCTTTTCTTTTAATCTTATTTATTAGACCAGAGGTCGGTAATCTATGGGCTGTGGGCCGATCCAGCCAATGTAACCATTTGACCTGTCCCCTGGATGTGGGGCTTTGGTAATATTTGGCAGTGGGGAGGCTTTGGTTGCAGGTACTCTTCCCATGCTGCCCTGGGCATAAGCAGTGACTGTGATTCCTCACCCTGTGCTGCTGTGTGGACAAGTAGCAATGATGGCCAGATCCTAGCAGCAGAATGGGCTTGAATGGGTCATTTTGATTCACAGCAGGAGAAGGTTGCCTACCCCTGTATTAGACCATCTAGTACATTTTTATAGAAATATTATCATAGTGCTAACTTTATAATGCCATAAAAATAGGTTTGCGCTATACTTTGAGATGCATACTTTGAGATGTATTTGAGTACGTATACTTTGAGTATATATACTTTGAGATGTAACATGGGCTACAAAAGTCCAGTTTCTGTAACTTTAGAGCAGGGTAGAGTAGCTTAATGTAGCTATTCCCATTCTTAGTAGTTGAAAGAAGTCTTCATTCTTGTACGTTTCATGGATAAGCCAACAAAAATGCCAGTGAGTCATTTGATGGCTGGTAACCTGATATCTTTTTTATGGAGTACCCAAACACTTTCTAAAATGCCCAATATTTTCATCAGGTCCACTATATGTAAGGAAATCCACTTAGAATTTGTGTTCCTCTACAATTAACACATTTAATATTAAGGAGGTTGGGTAAATCTGGTAGTGGATTTGAACATGGCTTTCCTTTGTGAGTATGAATATTGAGATAAGGGAACCTATGCCTCCCTAATCTTAACCCTTGCTATCTATGTCCACCTTCTTCCAGACTGTTTTTTCCTTTATGTAAACAAATTAAAATAATTGTATGCCAGATGGAAAGTAGGCATGTCATTTTTCAAATTTTGTTTGTTGTCTGCCTAGGCTTGTCTTTCCAAATGGATAGGTTGAAAAGTTAGGCACTTAAGGCCATTCAGGCTAAAACAGAGGCACCTGATGAATTGTCAGGCCTATGTGAAGTCCCATTTAGGCACTATAGAAGTCAGTTAAGATAAAGTCCCTAGGACTCCCTGTTTACTGTCTTGGAAGCCTAGCTGCCTAACCTGTCACTTAGGATCACCATTCTGGGACAAGCTGCTTAAATTTTAGGCATTGTGAATAAACATAGGCATTGAGATTTGACTCTTACTTTTTGTGTTATCCTTTGTTGTTTACATAAAATGGTGGTTATATATATTTCACTAAAATTGTTCTAGATTCACCTGAAGTTGATTGTAGAAGATGCATCTGGCATCTCTATCCAGGATTTATTACCATTTAGAGTTATACAATAGAACACATTTCTTCCTTGTGTTGCCTTTTAATAATGCTTAATGTTTAATTCAATTCCCGTTCTGCCTAGAGACTTTGTAAGGTGGCATACATCTCCAGATCAGTTTGTTTAACAAGTTTCTCAGGGACTTTGGAAAACTTTGGAAGATGAAAAATGATTCAAAGAAATACATTAATTGTCACTATTATTGTTGTTATTATTTCTATTTCTACTATGAGCAGAAAGTCCCAGAAAACTTATGAAAGAGCTTGTTCACTTGAGTTGGAGACCTATTTTGCAAACCTCTGAAACTTCTGAGGTTAACCAGTCACTACTCACATTTTTACCAGGGGACAATACTGTATTCATGCAATATAAGCTAGTAATATTACTTATTACAAATAGTTTATCTATAGTGTTCATGAAGAAAACTTCTGTCCTGAGAGAGTAAATATGAAAATCTGGCGTCCAACAACTTTACCAAGAATATGTGACCAACACCTATTCAGCGTTTCAGAGGAGTAAAGGGTTCAATAGATGTTTTTCAAGCCATTTTGCATATAAATAAAAATGCATTTGTTCTTAAAAATGTAATCCTGCAGGCAAATAACTGCTTTTTATGTGACTAAACTGTTAGCATCAAATAAATAATAATCAAGTTGGTAATTTGTTGTAAAAGATGAGTAACAATGGCAATTTTCAGTGATTTTTAAAATGTATAATATACATGTTGATTTCAAGGTTTAAATCCACAAGCAATGTTATTTTCAAGGTTTAAATCCACAAACAATGTTATTTTCCATCTGTAAAACTCTTGGTATGTATTTTTCTATTTGTAAGAATTGAAGTTACAGACATATGTAAAAATACATGACTAATTTTTACCATGTATGTAGTACATGACAAAATACCTGTGGAGGAAATCCACCCCCTACTGTGGTAAAACATCACAGGGGGCATAATTTCACTGGCAGTCTTTTAAATATTTTGATAACTATGCAGAATGGAAGTGTATGCACCTAACAGCTTTCAGGCCCACATCTCTGCAGTCATAATGGAATTTCAGATAAACTTTCAATACTAAGCTCTTGTTCCTATTTTCAGTTGTATTCTTTTTCTGTCCTACCTGTTAAATGAAAGCAGCACAAGAAGCATCTACAGACCACTGAAATAATGATAAAGTTACGATGGAGAACATTCAACCTAAAGAGAAACATGAAGTTTTCCTTGTACCCTTGGTCAGTAGACCACTGACACGCACTTTGCACCAGGCAGAGAAGCTTTTCAGATAATTAGATCTAAATGAGCTTCCTAATTCTTTGAGTCCCTAATCAGAAACTGTGAGAGCAAAGCATGCACAAAAAGTTCATGGGCTTGAAGGGACATATCACAGTGATGTGTAACATGGCATTTAGGGACATCTGGCTGTCTGAGGGCTTCAAAGCAGAGCTGTTTTTCTGAAAATGGTGGTTCATCTGCCTAGTCTATGTTACTGCTTTGGCTATTTTTATCTGATTTTGTTCAAAGGCCATTCTGGTCACTAAGCTGCATCCCCATGAGTGGAAATGTGCGATTTGCGGTGCCTCAAAGACTTTTGAAGGACTGCAAAATGCATATGGTGCATGTGAATTGGTTTACCGCGCTGCATATTTACAGTGTGGTGGCAAAATAAGATACCGGGAAATCCTGGTATCTAAAAAAGTGGAGCAGCGCACATGCTGGCAGCATGCTGCGCCCCAAACTGGAGCCTGGCCAGCCAGAGCCATGCTCTGGCTGCTGTCTAGGCTCTGCATTCCCAGATTGCCACTGCTGCAGCCCTGGGAGGCCCCCATGGCCCTAGATAAGGCTGCAGGAGCCAGCCAAGATGCTGGTCCCAGCCTCCTCTCCCCTCCCTTACCTGGGACAATTTGCTGCAAGCTACAGTGTCCGTGCAGAGGCATTCCCCGGGGACAACTAGCAGTGACGCATATATGTGCCGCTGCTAGCTGTCCCCAGGGAAATGCATGTGCACAGTAATGGGAGCGTGCCCTAACTGTCTGTATCTTGCATCTTAAAGCCAATGGAAACTCTGCTGATGACTTCAGTGTGAGTAGGAGTGAGGTTAAAATGCATTTTTAAATACAGACTGACTAGAAAAGAATAATATGAATCTGTCTTCATTCTTTCCTCTTCCAAGGAAGAAGGAATCCATTTTTGGGACCTGATTCTGACACCATTTATAGCGATAGAGCTACACTCTTTTTTTTACATCAGCTTTGGAGAATTAGGTTCACAAGCTAAAATCCTCACCTGACTGAAGTCGAGGGTGAAATTTCTATTGTCCTCAAAGACATGATTTCACCCTAGGAAGTTTAAATCTTTTTTGACATCTTGAAAGCCAGGACAACATAAATAGCAGTCTCTGTTTCTATAACAGCCTCTGTTTAACTTCAGGAAAATTCTCATGTTAGGGATATACAATCAAAATAATCTTATGATTAAATCTATGGTGACTGATATATGATAAGGAATAAAAAGAAAAGAAAATATAGCATATTTCCTTATGAATGGCAAATACAGACCTTGAATATATGAAGTGCTTGGGTAGATTTTCTTGTGAGAGAGGTACTTAGCGTATTCTTACCAGTTTAACAGGTACATACACATCTACACTTAAGTATCCCAATTCTTATTTTTGAAAGTCTTGTACCATAATGCTTGAATTCTGTGACCTTCACTGTGAAATAGGAGAGCTGTTGAGCTCAAAATGCTGACACACATACTTCAAAAATAGTTTTGGGCTAAACTCAGATCTGGGCTAAACTCAGATCATGGGGAGTTCAACTCCACATTCCAAAAATGGACGTAACAACTGGAGACTGGTTCCCATTTTAAGAGGTTACTGTGGTCTGTGGGTTTCTTTGTGTAGGAGTCTGCATCTTCATACACACAGGCATAGGAAAGCAGTGTTCAATGAGACATAAAAATAACACAGGACACATTGTGGCAGTATTTTCAAGGTTAGGGTATTCTGAACAAATTTCATTAGCAATACTACAGAAGGTAAAATACTCTGAAGTCAGGCATTTGGTGTCTCAGATTGGGCCTTCAGTATTGGTGGAAGTTTTGATTGTGCTTTATTTCCCTACCATGTTTATTACTCCACCATCTGCTACCCATTCCTTGAGTCTGAGTCTAATTCACTTCTCTAGCTTCCTTTCCCAGGCAGTAGCCATGGCATCACCATGAGCACAAGTGACAGTCATCTTACTTTCAATTCTTATGCTTGGTGCTTTTAAAAAAAAGTCCAAATGATTACAAGTCTGGCAAAATTATAAGCAATGAGGCAGGACTTTATTTCCATGAAACATAGTAGGGCTGAATCCTACAAATCTTTACTTAAGTGATAACACATTATTCAGAAAAACAGTTCTATTTATTGTGACCAGCTACTCATGAATTATTAGAATTTGTGTCCATCAAATTTTGAAGGATTTGAGTCCACAGGAAACAGAAAATTAACATTTGGGATTACAGATGTTTGATAAAATTTACGCTCAAGACAAATGCTCTTGACTGTAGTAGGAAATAGAGATACTCAAAACATCCTCTTTTTGGAAGGTACCCAACATCACTTTGAATTGACCATCATGTTTACAAACTTGATGTCATCATAAAAACAGAAATAGTTACTTTCAAGGTGAATTAAGGACTTATCCTGAAAAAAGCGTGCTGACATGGAGAGTTGTTCTCAAATATCAGCAGTGCTTTAGATTCATGCATTTATTCCCCAGTGGTTTTTCTGCATAGACAGTCACCAAATCCTTAACTTTTCCTTTCTCCTCTTTAAATATCCATGAATATTTTATTTTACTTTTTGCTTTTTTGGAATTAATTTTTGGAGGCAATTTTTGCTACTTTAACCATGTCTACCATCATTTTCACTTTTTCAGTTACATAATAATAGCATGTTGTATAAAGTGAATTCTGCTTTCACTAGAATGTGTGACTTTAAGAGTGAGCTCAACGGAAAACTTTCAGAGAATGCAATGACAATACAGCATGCCTATTCACTATCTAGTCTTTCTGATAAGATGGTTGGCAAGGTTAGTGCTAATAGTTAGGGGTCTACCCAACTCATGGAGGTGGCCAGCTGATTTCATGAGGAAATCATGGGGCTGGCTACCATTTTTATGGGCTAGTCATGGTGGGACCTTTCCCCTCCCTCCACACACCTCTGATTGGCTAAGGTCCCCTAGTGGCTCCATTCCTTGTTACTGATTGGCCGAGAGGGCTGTCCGTCATACGGCCCCCACCCCTCTCCACTGACTGTTTGCAAGGGCTGTCTGTTACGTGACCCTGCCCCTTACCGCTGATTGGAGAGGGGTGGAGCCACATGACAGGGAGCCCTCTCAGCCAGCCAGTGGTGAGGGGCAGAAGTGGCAGTCATTTTGGGCTCCTCCGTGTGATGGCAGGCCTCCTTCCCCCCTTCCTCCGCAGTGGGTCACATCACCATGAGGACTGCTGGCTTCCTCTGGGGAGCCAGAATTTTATTTTCAGTAAGTTTTCTTTTTTCTTTCTTCTTTTTTTGGTTGATTTTGTGGACTTTGTCTGCTTTCATAGGCAATGCCGGATTTCATATTTTCCGTGAAATCTGCAAAATTGAGATTTTGGTAGGCCCCTACTAATAGTGTTGGTGGCTATTTATTCTGTGGTAGGCAACTTCTCTAGGAATTGGAATGAGACCATTAGTTCCAGGTTGCTGAACAGCTATAGTATAGTAACAATTTTAGGCATGATTGATGTAGGTTACTTTCCAATCAGTTTTCTGGGGTAGAAGTCAGGGCAGAGTCAGAGTCACACCTTATAAATCAAGGGTTCTCAACCTTTGGCTCGTGGGTCAAATGCAGCCCACAGAGCCATCACATCTGGCCCATGGGGTTCCCCACAGGTCTGAAAATTTGAAAATGGGGGAGGAGTTGCTATAAATACAACCACTCTCCCCCATGCCAAACCCCAAAACCCATTTCCTTATACAGATTGGGGCTTGGCCACATCCCCTTCCATCCCCATGGGACAAGGTTGGGGCCTAGTCGTTTCACCTTCCCCCATAAGGTTGGATTATGCCCCCTTCCCATCCACTGGAGCTGGGTTATGCCCCCTTTTCTCTCCATGCCCCCTTTTTTCCACTACAGCACTGTGTTGGTGCTGGCCAGCCCCCTCCAACCCACTCTACATGGCTGGATCATTCTCACTGTGTCCACTCAGGTGCTGGATTAGGAGCACCAGCTGGATTCAGTCTGTGGATGGACCAGGAATTACCTAGCCATTCCGCTGGGCAAAAAGGTTGAGCACCACTGGTTTAGACCATACTTAACACAGTCCAGTCTGTGGATGATTACTGGACTGCCTTGTTTTGGCATTTCACTTTCAAGTTAGTTTTTTAAAGTTTTGTTGTTAAGCACAGCTACTCTGAGGTCAGTGATGGAATGTCCAGAGAGGTTAAAGTGTTCTGCCACAGGTTAGTGTGTATTTCTGGACTTGATGTCAAATCAGTGTCCATTTATTCTTTCACACAAGGATTGTGCTGTCTGCCCAGGGTAGACAACAAATTGACACTGTAAGTAGGTGATAGTATATATGATATAGGTAGAAGAGCAGGTGAATGAATCCTTGATGCTTGGCCCAGTGATGATGGCCTGTATTGATGAGAGGGCACAGCAAGCATCTGGGTCTTTTGCAAGGCCTGGTGCCTTGGTGAGAATAGGAGTTAAGTAGTCTGTTGCTGGAGAGATGGCATTTGAGGTTAGGGGGCTGTCTATAAGTCGGAATAGGCTTGTCCCCTAAGGCTACCTTGAGATGGTCATCAGTTTTGAGGAGGAATTGGAGGTCCTTAGTGATGTATCCAAGGTGTTCAAACTAGGGGCTGTAGGTGACAACCAGAGGTAGTCTTGTCATTGGGCTGGTATTTCACCAGGTCAAAACAGGGTCTGAGTCTGGTTCTGGGGATTTGAGTGACTTTGGTTTTAGGATTTTAAGTGTAGGAATCCATGCTCCAAAGACAGCAGAAGTCAGGTCATTCTCTATTTTCTGCTTCTAAAATGGGATGTGGGGACCTCCCCTACCAGGTTGTACTAGATCTGTGAATTTCTCACATAGGACTGGAATAGCTCAGATACTAAGTATGTGTTCACCCCCTGGTGGTGCTGTGCCTGAACAAGGATGATGGTAGGTATGCCATGCCTAACCACTCCCACCTGCATACTTTGAACATGGAAATATGATGGTAAAGCTACCCTGAGATTATAGCCAGTGGCCACTTTTGAATACGCTGGAGACTGAGACCTCAAGACTATCCCCCTGGATTGTCCTAAATGGTGTACTGATGGGATTTGGAGTATGTGAGTGGAAGGATATGGAAGAGGCAGATCCAGGAAAATCTTGGCTAAGATGTGCTGCTGATGTTGTGTAAACATGCCTTAAGTAATGAACAAGCAGCACTTGTGCACGTTATATTGCCACTGTATACAGTGCCACAGATATACAGCTTCCATAAAGGTTAATTCCTTTAGAGACAGGGACAAAAGTAATGTGTGTGAGGTGTGGGACAGATAGGTGGGGGAAAATGAAAGTCAAGTTGTACTGACTACTCCTTCTGACTGAAGTCAGCTGCTTCAGAATGTCAACTGTCTCTTGACACTGGGTTTTGGAGCATCATGGAAGCTGGGTGCCACTGGCCATGTCTACATGTTGTTTTATGGTGATGTTGCTATGGCACTGTGCCTTAGTACTACATTTGGTTAAACTAGATTAGCTATACAGGGGAGTGTGTCATTATGGTAATGTAGATGCCAATCATATGTAGACCTGCATGATCACTATGTCACCATAGTGTGCTGTACGGTGACGTAGCACATTGCTATGTCACTGTAGGGTGATGTGTATACACATCTACTGTTGCCAATAACAGTATCTCGTTTCTGCTCATCTGTTTGTTTTTTCTTTACTTTTATCTACCCAAACAAGTGGGATGGAACTTGACCTCTTCTGCATCACCATGTCATGAGAACTGAGTCATCTACCCAGAACACAGTTTAAATGTTCTAAATATGATTGATTTGCTTAGCAAACTGACAAGCACTTTATTCAGATAGGTTTTAAGCTGCATGCCTTGAGCAACATCCATCTCAGAAAGTCAGGAGAAATTTTATCTTGATGTTTCACACATTCCTCAGGCTTCATGAGAAAGACCAAGGCATGATGCCCTCTCCAAGCTCATATTGAATTGATTTACAAAGTGAATTGTTATGCGCCAACTTGCTCTTTCAATCATAAAATTGCACCAGAAATTATGATTCTGTCAATTCTACTTTTAGTAAGTACTTTTCTGAGAGAAATTCAAAGGATAGAATGATTTTTCCATTGGCACCCTCTCTTGAAACATTTTAACAATGCCTGTGGTATTCACTTCAATCCAATGAGTAATACAGAACAAGGCCTTCCTTGATAACTGAGAGTACCATCTGGGAATTACCATCATAGCAGGGAGCTCTCCTGTACTAGATCCCAAAGCATTACCAGGCCATTTTTAATCCCTACCTTTTTTATGCTCTATAATGTCCTTTAATTTATTGATTTTTTTCAAGAAAAAATATGACCACTAAGATATTTAAATTACTATTATAATCAATATTACTGAATGTAAACATGCAAGTCTAATGCTCTTGGATTTTATTTATATTTCTGCAGACTAGCTATGGGGATCTTATGCTATGCCTGCAGAGTGAATTTAGCATAATGTGCTGTGCTGCTCCAGATGAGCTGACCCCTAGGTAAAGGCAACACTGTTAGGTTTGCTCACTGCTACCAAACAACAGCACCAGTTAGTCTGTCCCATGCTAATTAGCCCACCTGTGGCACCATTTGGACCCAAATATACTGTTTCCAGTTTAGGAGGCAGCCTACCCAGAGCTGCTCAGCCTCTTGGGAATATTGCTTTGGAGCATGGTAAATGTACTGTGTACACGTGGCCTTAGAACCACATAGAGCTGTCTCTGTTTGGGTATTTATTATGTGTCTTGCAGTATAAGGTGAAAGCTAAAGAAAATACTGCAGATGACCCAGAGCCACAAAATTCTGATCTGGATGTTGGACCTTTTAAAGCTGAGAGCTATTCAGCTCCAGAGTTTCAGCTTTAGACACTTAGGCCCCAGTTCAGAAAAGTGCATGCTTATCTGTAAACACAAGTAGTCCTATAGGTCTTTACCCAGGTGCTGAAAGATAAGCATCATTTAAATGCCTTGAAGGACTGTAACAAAGAGAAGGAACAGTAGCGAACCTCAGTTTAGAACATGGGGGAGGTCCTTGTGATAAAATTTACAGCCAGCAAGAGATAGTTTGAAAGTTTGTCTATGGACACATGAATGTCTAAGGGATGCTGAAGCCAAACTTACTTTGTTGGATATCAATGGCAGACTTCCCACCACCTTCGTTACAACATATACTGCACAGTTAATATAAAATACTTTAGCAAGACCTTCATTTCAATATATATTACCAATATGTGCAAATTCTCACAGTAGTCCCGTGAGGTAATTATTAGGGGTGCACTGATAGAGGTTTTTTGGGCTGATACCGGTGGCCGATTTTTAATGAGCCATATTGGTTGATACCGATATGATTCCTGATATGCAGCTCGGCAGCATGGAGAGCAGTGTCCAGCTGGTAAGTCTGTTGTGGGGGAAGGGGCAAAGGGGGAGGGAAGGGGCATGAAAGTTGCAGATCAAGGCCCCTGCAGTGAGGGAGGAAGTGTGGCTAGGGCATGGGCTGAAGCAGGTGCTGCCTAGCCAGGTTGGAGTGTGAGATGAATCCATGGAGGTGCAGAGAAGGGGTGGTGGCTTCTGCCACTGCGTGCATCCTGGGAGGGCATGGGGCTGGAGTCAGGGGTGGTGTCAGGTGGTTCCCAGTGGGGGGACTGGGCCAGGCTTCACTTGAGGCAGGTGGCAGCGGTGTTGGGAGGGGGTTTATGGGTGGGGGGGCTGCAGCCACCCCAAAATTTGCCGTAGCCTACACTCCCAACACTGCCACTGCCTGCCCCATGCACAACTCCAGCTCAACCTCCCACCAGAAAGAGCCCAGCACTACCCCAGCCCCAGCCCACAGCAACAGCCTGCCCTTGCCTTGTTTACAGATCCAGGGGCACATGCACCCCATGCACTCCCAGGGTCTGTGTAACAGCAGGAGCCACCCCCGCCTCCCTGCACCCTCCCAGACAAGCCACTCATGGCTCCATCCCATGCTCTTACCAGGGTGTGCAGCACCTGCCCCAGCCCTACCCCATCTCTCACCACAAGGGCTTCAATCTGCTCCCACCTTCCCTCACAACAGACCAGCTGGAATCAGCTGCTCTCCACACTGCTGAGCTGTGCTTCTAGCCACCTGTGTGCTGCACTGTGGCTGGATGCATACACGAGGCATTTATTGGTGACATTATTGGCCACATCAGCCAAAAAAAGCCAACTGCTAATAATGTAAATTTTCCTTATATCAGTGCTGATCCAATGTGGGACCAATGTATTGGTGCACCTCTAGTAATTATGTTTTATTATCACAATTTTTCTAGGTCAGAAAATTAAAATGAACACTTTAAACCTTGCTCATGATCACAGAGACAGTCATGTTTAGAATTCAGGGGTGAATTTTTGGTTCCCTTAAAGTCTATAGCATTTTGAACTCATTGGGGACAGGATTTCACTGTTGAGCTTCTAGCCGTTTAGTTGTAGGCCACAGTCCCTCTATCACTTTGTTTCTTAAGCAACATGAAACATTTTTGCTTGTAAACTGTCTTCTTTCCCCATCTATGTGTATACATATGCCCCACATCAGGAACATTTCATGTTCTTATGAATCTCTGTCAAAGAGATAATTTTCCCCATTTGCTTATCCTTAATGAGATTTAATGTTTTGATAGTTTAAAAAGTTACTCCTATTTCCATACAAGAAGATATGGGAGAAATGGGCAACTTCTCAAGAATTGGTTTTAAAGAATCCTTTTTATCATAAACTTTCATGTTTTATCTAATTACTTTAGCTGCATGCCATAAGTAGATACAGTATATTAAATGCATCAACAGAACATAAAATAACCGTATCTCTCTTCCATATTACTGCCTTCTATAACCGACTCCCTTTACTTGCCAGGAAGATGGAGATCTTTTCCTCAATTTGCAAGTTTTCCTTCTTTGCCACCTAGTGAAAAATGTATTGTAAAAGTAGGACTGTATTTTCCCTATTTGTTTAGAGTAGATTTCTTGGCATTCCTGTTCTCTTCAGATAGTATTAAGATTAATTCTACTGTGACCAACAGCAGGGAGAGGTCAAATGCAGACTTTCAAGTATTTACAGA